>NC_058117.1:3947708-4568333 GCF_914725855.1 Thunnus albacares
ACTAAAAAGCCAAATTAGTTTCAGACCTCTGAAATGCAGCTCACATCGCAGGTTTGTTTAGTAATGTGCTCCTTGAGGGATCACTCCACCAGCTTGAGAAACAGTCAGCCGATCGGAGCTTTGTAATCGCAGTTAAGAGTGAGGAAGTCATGTTCCATCATAGCTAGCTAACTGTGTAGACAGGTGTGGATGAGACTGAGGCAGCTGCACGACTTGTTCTAAGTTCAAATCTTCCAAATCAACAGTTTTACATTGATCAGTGTGGACAACGTTAAGTTAGCTGCTCCTAGCAACGGCTACGACAGCTTCTGTGTTGACTGAAAATGTTGTGGGACAGATAGGCCGCTTGCTACTGATTGTTTATGGCAAAACGAAACAAATATGAAATTTGCCAACATGAACACAAGGCACATCCTACCGGGACAGTCTGGTGCTGTGTGACAGTGAAGTTAAGAACATTCTGCCTCCTCTAACCTTCTCTGTGTGTGCTCAGTTTAAATGTCAATATAACTGATCACACTATACAGGCCTTGTAAAATGAATTACACAGTGTTAAACATTACCATCATCAAATAGTGATTGATGATCATCTCAGTGCAGCAGGGCAGGAATTACTGTTTGCCTGCTTAATAAACAGGTAATATTCACGACCTATGATCAGATCACTATTTTACGTCTGTTCAAACAGCAGGAACAGGAAAAGTGTGAACGAGAACAACTCTTACCAGCTAAGACTTGCAAAAAAAAAAAAAAAAAAAACAACCCTTGAAATAATAGCATGGATCCAGGTTGTTTTCACATGTTCACAGCGTTTTCAGATGAAGCTGCTTTAATGTGGACTGAGCAACACTTCTACATGCTGACAGGCTGGCTATGTGGACATTCCTGCCTGGAAAACTGTTCCACTAGAAAGATAACCATCTGGTTGACTGGATAACAAACTTACTGACTGGCTGCATAGGCAGCTTACAGACTGACTGGCTGGCTGGATGAGTGTTTGTTTTCTTGCCCAATGACTGAGACCTTGTGGGATGTGAGGAATTTATGAGCTGGCAAGTTGCCGAGAGAAAGAGAAAGATAGAGAGAGACAGAGAGAGAGAGAGAGAGAGAGAGAGAGAGAGAGAGAGAGAGAGAGAGAGAGAGCTGAGGAGTGAAAGAGAGTGAGTGGAAAATAGAGCAGGAGAAAGGAGGAACGCAGGGAGTTTTGCTTGGCTGGAGTCAAAGGAAGCAGAGAGGAGGGTTTTTCCCCCTCTTTTAGAGGAGAGGGGGAGCGTGGCAAAACCCCACACACTGCTGGAAAACCACACCGAGGAGAGGGAAGAGAGGGAAGAGGAGAACAAAGACTGGAAGAGAGGAGAAGAGATCCTAAACTAAAAAAGAAAAAACAAAGAAGGAGAGGGCTGGGGAGGAAGGATATAGAGAGGGAACAGTGCGTCTCACCTCGTTGTTGATATCAAACACTCCCTCTTGGATCTTCTCATAGATCTCCTTGGCTGTGTTGATGAAAGCCTAGAGACAGGAAGTGAGGAAGAGGGAGAGAGAAGAAGAAAACGTTCATATTTGGATGTTGACTCCTGTTATTGAGACTCTTATGAAAATGTTTTTACAAAAGCAGCCACACATCTTTAGGAAGCTTCTGCGTTTTGAAATGTATTTAACAAGTTTCAGGTGTTGGAAAAGAACACACCCAGACTTTTGACTGCTCGATATTCTCGTTAAATATGACTTATCACTTCACTACAAACTGTTGTTAATGGGTTACAATAAATGATTTAATGCATTTTTCCTGCCTACCAGAAATCTCTTGGTTACCATTCACGTCAAGACGCTATGGAAATATTTCAAAATCTTGAAAATTGCTCTGAGTGCGGCTGGAAGTGTGAACGGATTTGTTGAATTTTCCATGTAGGTGTGTCAAACGCTGATGAGAAACTCAGACATTCCACATGTGAGAGTTGGCTGCTACACAGCGATGCATTCAGCAGTTATGTCAATGAATAAACACACCCTGCAGACAAACAACAACCCAACAAGTACGTCATGAAACGCGCCCGCCCGCCCGCGTGCGTGCGTGCGTGCGCATGCGTGTGCGCGCACGCGTGTGTGAATTTGTCAGCCGTACTTGACAGATGCTACTGTCAAGTATGTGATGTCCAAGCTTCCCACCAGCACTTGAATGTACCATACAATATAAAAATGAGCGTGTTGTTCACTGTGATGGATTACCGACCTTCAAGCAATGTCAAGTAATTTCATTTCATTGTGTAGTGAAGTCAACAGAAGCTGTTTGGTAGTAATGTTAAGTATTTGGGGATGTTTAGTAAAACATGCAGAAACAAAAAAAAAGGTCTGCATGGCTGTGCTCACGTCTGTGTGCTGACAAAACCAACATTTTTAAAAGAGCAAAATCATATCAGCCCATCTTAAAATGACAAATTAACACCGTATCTTGTTTGTTTAATCTGGATACAAACATCCCACTGTTGAAAAGAAAGCAGATGAATGTATTCCATGAAATGTCGAGGAATAGCTACATCTATTACCTCATGTATGAATATGCTCGTTTTTTTTTTTAAAAAAAAAAAAGCTAAATGTGTTATTTTGACATGCCTGAAGATAAGATTTCTACTTCTTGGAAATCAATGTCTCACTTATTGTGAGCTGCAAGTTCAAATTCAGTCAAAAAAAAACTGCTGATTTTTGAAAAATGTCATTCCTCTACCCCACCGATCCAATAAAAACAGCCTTTCTCTCCCTCAGTGATATCACATCGGTTTATTCTGTCCTGCGCTCGTATTCTGTTTTAACAGAACAGGAAACACATCAAGGAAGGAGGATTCTCTCAAAATGCTTTTCATGTTGGGACTTAAAGAGCTCAAGATGTAGACTATATTCAGGAATATAAATCTTCAATGAACAGTATTCCAAGCTCCTTTCAAGGCTGACGTTTAGGTGATGAAGACCTTGTTAGAAGACGCAGAAACCCTTCAGAAAAAGTTCTGCTGTTTCTAGTCAACAGCTGCTATAATGGGAAGATCTGAGCAACACACACACACACACACACACACACACACACACACAGAGGATCAAAGATGTTAGAATAAAGTAGAATTAAGCTCCCTCAGCGACTCGCTTATGACTTTGGTATCGATGCTCTGTTGTCTCTTGGGACAGTCTCTTAGTGTTTGTGTCTCCGGGGTGTAAACTGGAGAACAACCAGAGGATCTGACATCAACTCAGATCACACACACACACACACACACACACACACACACACACACACACACACACACACACACACACACACACACAAACACACACACACACACAGAGCAGTCTATGAAGGAACAATCAAACAGTACCACACACACAACTTTGTCAGACTCAAAAAAAAAAAAAAAAAAAGTGTGTTTCTTAAGCAGAGTCTCTAAAGAACTGAAAATATGTCCTGAACTGCTATCTGACACCCTGTCAGAAATAGACTGAGGAGCCCAAGGGTGCTCCCAAGCGCACTCGGTCCTGTTCGCTCCTGTCCTCTTTCCTTTCACGTCTCTCTACCCTTTCCTTTGCTTGAGTTCAACTCATGGAAATATGAAGCTCAGATAGGTGTAGATTGTGAGGATGGAAGGAAAACAGAAAACTAGGGAAAAAGAGAGCGTAGAGAAAAGATTTGAGGAAAAAAAGCAGCAAAAAAATGGAGAGAGATTTAGTAAAAAGTAAAAAAAAAAAAATTAGATAAGAGAAAAACTAGACAAGAAGACAGAAGAGCAGAGGACATGAAAGAAGACAGAGGACTAAAGAAACAAGCAGGAATAGTAGAGGCGATGGATCTGGAGGAAGGAAGGGTGTGAGGAAAGAAGAAATGATGGGAAGATGAGAAGATGCTTACAGGAATCTCTCCTCTCTCTCTAAGGACCATCCCTTCAGCCCCGGTGTCCACCCACAGACCCTGACGACAAACCCTGCGCACTGATTGGCTGCCGGGTGTCGCTGAGGGGAGGCAGGGTGGAGGTTATGAATATGTATGAACTATAACTGGTTGATATACTGCTGAAGAGAGAAAGGGAGATGATGGAGAAGAGGGAGGAGGGGAGGAAGACGTGTAGGGGACACGCTGGACGAAGGGGAAGAGGGAATGGATGGAGAGTGGGAGGAGGTGATGGAGGATGGAGAGGAGGGGGGGGGGGGGGGGGGCGGGATGTAAAGAGCAAATGATGGACGTCGAGGGATGAGGAGGGATGGAGCGAGGAGAGATGAAGGGAAGGGAGGAGAGAGGTATCAGGAGGATTCAGAGGACACTAATGAGACAAATTAATCATACCACACACACACACACACACACACACACACACACACACACACACACACCCATCCCCCCTCATTTTAACCCAAGAGAGAGCGCTACTCGACAGCGGTGTGGGTGTGTGTGTGTTTGCATGATATAGGCCAGACAAGTCAGGGTAGGGAAAAAAAAAAAAATCAATGTAAACACACACACACACACACACACACACACACAAACACACACGCACAATCTCTCTCTCTCTCTCTCTGCGGTGCCCAGGGCTGGCATGCTGCGCTGTGTAGGATGGGATTATTTATGTGATTGGATAAGTGAGAAAGGGGTCCCCGAGGACAGCGCCATGCATTCATTACACGCAACAACACCAGGGGTGTGTCTCTGCGAGGGGTGGAGAAGTGTGCTCATTGTGGTTCACAGTGCTAATGTGTGAAGCTGAAACATGGTCATCCACAGTACCACAGTGCTAAACAGTGAAGTCAACAGGAAGTCAGAAAACCTCACACTATAATAGATCTGGTTTTAACAAATAACCTACAAGCTTGGTTTCATTGTGATCGTTCTAACTCTGTCTGACATGTGTGGTGTTCGTCTTTTAATGTGCACTGACTAACTGGTCAAGACTCACTTGTCTGATTTCTATTAACACCACTGTTGTGAACTAGCTGATGTTAGTGTGCACCGTCGTCAGTTAATCATTCAGTTAGCATGGTGACAGAGATGGTGGTGATGAGGAGGGCAGGGCCCTGAGTACCAATGAGGACACAGAGGTCATGTCTTCTGTGTTGTTTCTGTTTCTTCTCCTCAAGTTTTAACAACTTGAGGAGAAGTTTCATATCGACAGTCACACATTCTGTAATTCTGTTCTGCTGATTCTGCTCTTGTTTTGGGCGACGTGTATTTTAAAAATTGTCTGTTTCTGGCAAAACCAAAATGAAATTTCAATAAAATGATATTCTTGGCGGGGTGTGTAAGGCTTTGAAGCAGCATTTACACCATCATGCAAGGACATTTAAATTGAAAATAAATAAATAAAATCAGATCATTTCCAATACGTTTTTGGTTGGTAAAAGGTTCAGGTTTTGCTTAGTGAGTTTGGACTCATGACCTCTGGAGGAAGGGGCTAAAAACCTGCTCTGCTAACATTTAGGCCACTTCTGAAATAAACATCCGACAGTTATCTAAGACTCTTCGCAAGAGGAGAATGATGCAGATCACTGAGGTGTCATAGGTTGAGACTGTAACTGACACATTGGCAAATGTACTTTAGAGAAAAACAAACACCAGTGTACGTGCAGAGTTATAATGACTGAAACAGGATGTTTATCAAAACCTTTCTTTTCATCAAATGATTTATGGTCTAATGAAATTAAAGAGAAAATGTAGCAATTAAATTCTACTTTCATGACCTTTAACTTTTAGAAATATTATTAATAAAATATGTCATCTAATTAGACTTTTCTAAACATCAAAAAAATAAGTTGTTACTGTGTGTGTGTGTGTGTGTTTTGTGAGGTTTATATCTGTGGGATGGATGTTTTTGCATCTGTTGTTATTATTGCATTTGTCTTGTACCTTATTTACTTATTGCTATATGCATTTTAATGTAAAGCACACAATGTTTAAAATGTGCTGTATATATCAAATTATCTTTCTTTTACTACAATTACAACTGCTGCCGTCACTGCTAAACAAACACCATCACAGCCTGCAGAAGGCTTAGTGACTAGAATTACATCCTGATGTAAATCATGATATAGTCATAAGATTTATTACAGTCTTCAGTGGTAGACACTCATGCTTGCATTGTGTTCAAAACAAATAGAGAACTAACTTCAGCCGCGGATATCAACAGGCCACACTGATATCTGTGAAATAGCACACGATATGTGTGAAATCCTGTTGTGGCCCTTCTTACAAGAAAAGATTTATATGTGGGGGGAAGCTGTTAGCAGTAGTGTTGACCTTTCACTTTCATTAACCATCTTTATGCAATTTTCACTTATTATCCTACATGTTAACACCAAACTATCTGCCACCTTCTGTACGTAGCTGGTATGTAGGTACCAATGTTGAAGATTCTTGTGTGCGTGTGTGTGTGTGTGTGTGTGTGTGTGTGTGTGTAAGTGTTTACCTCCTCTACATTAGAGGCAGTCTTGGCTGAGGTCTCCATGAATATGAGGCCGTGTTCTCTGGCAAATGCTTCACCTTCCTCTTTCTTCACCTCTCTCCGCGACTCCAGGTCACTAAACACACACACACACACACACATTGATGCAATGACATAACACATTTTAAATGAGGAAATAACCTGTCAGCCAACAGCAGAAAGATGGTACAATATGGTACATTGTGTACAGCGTGAATACTGATATTTGATTTGATTTTAAATCTGCGGGGCCTCTGAAATTCTTATATAATTTATCAGTTTGCTTTAATGTATAAAAACAGGATCTTCTGTCCATGATAAAATATCACTAATAGCAGCTGATAAAGATGACTCAGCCTTTGTTATTTTGACTAAAAAACGTCTTTTATTGAGCTACACCATCTGCTGCCAGCTGGCTAACAGCCTCATTTAATCCTTATGTTTCTTATTTACTTAACCAAGTCTACCTGAACTCTTATACATGTGTATTAGTCAGCCTGGCAGTGCTGATATGGATCATTTTCAATAATAATTTTACTATATATATTTGTATCAACAGCCACACTTCTTTTAACATAACTTGCATCATTTTTCTTACGTAACACTATTATGTAACTTCAGGTATAGCCATCAGTTTTGTCAACAACCAGCTGAGGTTTGTTGCAGGAGTTAACTTCCTCATTTATATTCAACAGGATCATGTATTTAGCAATGTAGAATTAGTTTCTGTTTGGTGTCTGCAATTCTGTCTTTTGACATAACCTTATCTTACACAATGTTACGTTACATAACCTCAGGTACAAAGTGAGCCAAAAGTTTTGTGAATAACCAGCAGATGGTTGTTGCAGAAGTCAGTTCCTCATTTAAAGGACCAGTGTGTAGAGTTTAGTGGCATCTGGCAGTGAGGTTGCAGATTGCAACCAACTGAATACTCCTCCCCTCACCCTCCTCTTCCAAGGGTGTAGGAGAACCTACAGTGGCCGTGAAACTTGCAAAATTGTGACATTTCATATGATTATACACTAATTAAAACATACTTATGAATATTTTATTCCATTTCTGCCAAGTCTGTTCCGCTAGATGCCATTAAATTCTACACACTGGTCCTTTAAATACAGATTGAACTTGAATTAGTGCAGTCCAGCCATCATTGTGTAATGTATCTTGCAGCAAAAAGGACTTTACCTCTTGTTGCCAATGAGCATGATGACCATATTGGAGTTGGAATGTTGGCGAGCGTCCTCTAACCAGGTCGTCAAGTGGTTGAAGGTGTCCCTTCTGTTTAAAACAAAATGCATGAAGTTTATCAAAGTGGCATATTGATAAAACAGAAAACTTCAGAGATAAAGCACCTGTCACATTTTCCATCAAATAACATTACAGTAAACACAGTAATGTCACATTGTACTTTCACTTGTAAAATGTTACATGGTGTCCTTAGCACTTCCTCTTGCGACATTTACAACCATTTAAACTGACAAAAACATCTCTTCTAGCAGAAGTCAAACTTGGCAGGCTTGTTACTATGAATGGCCTAGCAGCTGTTTTTACTTGAATGAGCTGAGGGTAAATTAAAACAGAAAAACATGCTTCCATTCCTGTAATTTGCTTAAAGTGTATAATCCTCAGAAAGACAATTCTTTTGAATATTTTTAATATTGACAAATGTGGATGTGACTATGTTTGTAGGCAGTTTGGGTGATCAGACCTTCACATATCACAGTTGAGTTGAATTTTCTTTGCTTTAAGTATATTTTTGTCATTTTACTTTATTGGAGAGTCAACATCATTCTGTAGACATGACAGGAAACGAGAGAGGAAAGACATGCAACAAAAGGTTCATGGTTGGACCACCAGAACACCTGAACAGTTAAATTTGGATTTTTATATGATTCAATATATAATCCAATCAACAGAGTCTCAACTAATGCAAAACAACTGAATGAACAACTGTGCAGGGACATAAACATACCTCCAGGGCGTTTAAAAAATAACATGTCAATTAGAGAAAAAGCAGCACTGTAGGCTGTAAGCTACTGATATCAAGAACTATTGTCACAGTTAACACAATGTTATTGCAGATCAGGGAAGTTTTCAGTTGATAAGAATTAGCACCGGCCTCTTGTTCTAGCTCAAGGCATAATGTCCAAAGCCAGGTTGTAATGTCCCCACGATACTAAAATCAACTCCATGGTGGCTTGTCAACTGACTGCATCTGCAGATAAGGTCATAACTAAGACCAGAAGGATTCTCCCTCTAGAGAACATCACGCCATTTGTTTTCAACACAGAGGAAGCTGGTCGAGGGGAAATTTGACCTAAAGGTAATGCTGGACAGAAGGTCAGAAGGTCATGATAATCATTAAGAAAGAACCTCCAGGGACCATGATCATCAATAACAAATTTCCTGTCAATCTGTCCATTAGTTGTCAATATATTTTGCTCTGAACCACGGTGTTGACTGGACAGAATGCTGAGCAAGAGCGCAAGGCTTAAACCACTGGTGCAGATGTTTTTCAGTTGGTTTCAGTTTATCGAAGCGTTATGATTTTAACACTTCACTTCCTGGATTTCGTATCTTTGACCCCCTCGAATTTGTACATTTCTTTGCTGCTGCTATATGTGGATCACTTAACACTCCAAGTCGTCACGCTAATAGCTAGAAGAGGAAGCTAACAATGATTTTTTAAGCTTCTCATTCTAATGTCACACTTCACAGCAGTCTTGAACGCAGTCTAACTATGAACCGTATAGAGGTCGGTCTGATTGGCTGGATTACCTTGTGATGTCATAGACTAGCAGTGCTCCTGCTGCTCCTCTGTAGTAAGACCTGGTGATGGACCGGAATGACTCCTGACCAGCCTGGAGAAACACATACATATATTAATAAAGAGAAATTGAATTTTGAATAATTGAAATGACCACACACACACAAAACTGCTGATCCTTTGGTTTTCCTGCTGCAGCCTGATCTTTCAGACCTACACCACATCCTCCCACCAGTTCTGGTTATCTATGAGTTGTATTCATGCGGTCTAGTCCCTATATATGTATATGTTCTCTTCCGGTCCTGATTCTCTAGCAGAGTCCAGCTCCAGCTTTTCGGTCAGCTGGGGAGAGAACAGGACAGAGCAGTGCCTGTAATTGGATACAATGGAGTCCTCTCTTTCTTTCTCCATCTGTCACAATCCCTTTCTTTCTCTCTGCTCGTGTATCTAACCTCCTAGTTTCCCCTATTTATGAACAATATGGAAGGTCACATTAGCTTGAATAGATCAAACTTGTAGCATTTATGTCATATGATGGTGTACCAGATCACCTTGTTGGTTCCCTCCCCTTACTGTCTCACCTTCACCCTCTCTTCCTTGCATCACTCATCTTTTCATTCTTTCCCTGTGAATCCCTGGGCCTCCCCTCTTTCCATCACTCCTTTCACCATCTAGCGTTCTTACCAGCCCCCTCCCCGCCACATCTATTCATCCTCTGTCTCTGTCCCATGTACAGTAACAATGTTGTCTGTGTTTCGTCCGGGTCGGAGTAGAAAACAAAACAGCACTCTATCCTAGCAGCTGCGGCCCTGCACTGCTCTGACCTCATCTGAAAAACCAGACAACCAGTCAGTCAGAGAGGCAGGCAGAAACACAGTCAGTCAGTGAATCATTCGGCAAGTCAGAGGTGCAGGCAGCCAGTTTGTCACCCAGGGAGCCGGTCTGCTGGTCAATGAAGCAGTCAGTCACTGAGTCAGACAACTAGTCAGCCAGCCAGTGAGGCAAACAAACAGTAAGCTGGTCACTCAAACCGTCAGCCAGTCACTCAGGGAGCAGTCAACCAGCCGGTAATGCTATTAGTGAATAAATGATAAATAAGGGTGAAAGAGAGAGAACGCTGTGTCTGTCTGCCATCTGGCCTACAAGCTTGTGTGTGCAGAAACACACACGCGCACACACACACACACACACCTATTCATACAGCATGTGCAGCCTATACAAACTATTCGACTGGTTTCTGTAGCCATTTGGTGCTGGTGGTGTATGGTGTAAGTCCAATAAGCAACTAATAGTCACTGAGCCGTACTGGTTTTCATTTTGGGATTATATGACACCTGGACAGCCAGGTGAAGGTAATTTACTAGCTGTTAGGAGAGGAAGCCTGCAGCAGTCTGAGTCTTGATAAACAGGACTGACATCACTGTTTTGGGCCTTCTCCTCTCAACAATCCTCTCATCCAGCATTTTTAATGGAGCTCTGGCTCCACCTGCTGGTCAACTGCTTAACTGCATGTACAGGACACCCAGTCCCTCCTACAGGACCAATCCCCAACAGCCAAGACATTTCATCTTTTTTACCTTTCCTCACCACTCTTGCTTGACCTACATGGAAAATGTCATGAGGTCAAGAATGGATGCAAGAAGAAATAACTAGCTTAACAAAAGGTTTAAAGTTGTAATCATTCAGCTAAGCCTTTATTAAAACATTTGCATGTTGTTGTTTTTTGAGGGATTTGTCTAAAGCTTTAACTCTCTTTAATAAATCCTAAAACAGGAAAACAATTTTTTTTTGAACAGCATATGACAATGTTGGCAAAATAAGTGAAACATTTATGTATAATATGGCTCTATGTTTTTATAATCCAACTCTTAACTCTTAGATTTATTCCAGATCTGCTGTTTCAGAGCATCAGAGCATGTAATGACATGTATTATTGTCAAGCTCAAATCTTTATATTACAAGTCATCGGGAGTGCTTAAACTGTGAGTCAGGTATTGCTGTCATAAAGGATGGGTGTGTGATTCCTAGACTGAGGGAGATAGGAAGACAGGCTCTAAAGCATCTTTAAAAGAGGATGTATTATGCGCATCTCCAGGTTTATATTTTTAATCTGGGGCTCAACTGGAATATCTTTGCATTATTTATAGTTCAAAAAAACATATCTATTTTATACCAGCCTTTACACAGCGCCTCAGTTCAGCTTCTGTCTGATACAGGTAGTTTTAGCTCCAATCTCTTTAAGCACCCCTCCTGAGGAGCCCACTCTTTCTGATTGGTCAGCCTTCTGAAGCTGTGTCATGGCCGACTTCCAACTGCTCAGGAGTGTACGTCAACAAACCATGAAACAAACTATGGTAGAAGGATTTCACTACTTTTTCCTCCTTATTTACCCGTAATGTCAACTTCTCAAATACATCCGGATGTGTTCAGGTTTAAATCCGATCTGAAATATGAGAGTGGACAACGCAAACAACACATGGAAGAACCTTAGCAACAACCTTAGCAACCAAGGCTATGGAACAGATAGCTGTTTATAGGCATGCATGACTACCCGATGTCAGCTTGTTGGCAAGGTAGAAAAAACCTCACAAATGAAGCGCTCAGAGAAGGTTAACGCCCTGACTTTTGACTTGAAGGGAGTATTTCTACCTATATTAACCTCAGATTTTAAAACTTTGACTATGTTTAACAAAGATGTCTGATATCATAACTGTATAAAAGTAACAGAAAACCAGAAAAAGCACACTATGTCCCTTTAAGTTTTGAAGAACTGGACCTGCTTTTATCACATTTGCCTGTTAAGACATTTTCTGGTCAGTTCACTTCAGTGTTGCCAACTGTTTTCAGTGGAATGTAAATACTGCTCGACAAGTCGCTAGATGTCGTCATGCTCTAATATGCATGTCTATGGCGTCATAACATAGCTACATACTGTAGATACTGCACAAGACATTAAAACGTTTATGTAGAAAATGAAGACAATAACTAGCTATGTCATTAGCTATTGTTTTTAATGCTGCTGTTGTTTAATCAGTAGACATCTAAATCTACCTCAAATATCCAAAAACTATTTAATGCAGGCTAGACTGTGGAATATAAGTATCATGAATAGAGAATAAACAGCTAAATAATTTAGAATAAAAACAAAGGACTGGTCAAACAATGTGGATCAGTGATTGGTCATTAGGTGCGCACATTCATGTCTCATTCATGTCTCTGCCTGATTGATGATTGGTCAACTGAATGTGCTGCTGCATTGTCCCACTCACAGTCCAGAGACATTAGCGCTTATTCACTGAGAAATACTGGCAACTCCCTCCAAGGAGAGACGTTAAGGTCTGCCAAAAAAGTTGCTAGATTTTTATTTATTTATTTATTTATTTATTTTAAATGCTACGCTTTTTGAAAAAAGGTCCCTAAAGGGGTCTTGAAAGTCACCAAGTTGGCAACACTGGTTCACTTAGCCTCACTAATCTGAACAAACTTTTCAAATACAGTCAATACTTGAGTGGCTACATTAAAGACCCTATTTCACATAACTTTGATTTTTGTCTAATTTGAAAACTACAAAAAACAACTGTTTTTTAGTGTAAGACTTCTGATGTATGCATGCCCAGACCTCAATACATTTAGGGCCCTTTGGGTGGTACTTTTTTCCCCAGGTCTTTTTACAGAGACATATGTTGAAATTTACATAATAGATATATTACCGTATCCCAGATCTGCAGTTTGATCTGTTTGCCATCTATAGTGATCATCCTCGCTCCGAACTCCACACCTACACACACACACACACACACAAAAGAATGAGAGAATCCAAAGTGAGTCAGTGTGGGATTAATATAGCATTATCTAATTATTCATCTAACAAAGTTCTGTCAACTTTATTATTGCATGTAATCAGCTGGTAGGAAATGGAAACTAACTGATGCCCATTTGGCCAAAGTGCACTGGAGGGAACTGGTATCATGTTTTGAAATACGCTGATTATATCTATTGGCTCATCTCACATGGAAACAGGGTGCAAAATTAACTTTTTGAGCCAAATGTCTAGTGAATGTTCAAATTTTACCAGACAATCAATAGATAACCATTGTTTTTTTGGCTGGTGAGTGAAGCAAATCTACCAGCTACTTGCATATTCTACCAGCATTTAGTTGGTGTCTGGTGCTGATTCTGTGCCCTGCATGAAAGGCATTAATTGGAGCCCTGACTTCTTATGTCTTTCTAAATAAACTCTTTACCCCATGATGTTTGTGATAGTCTGCGAAATTAAAGAGGAAAGTCCATAATCACGAAAACTACATGACCCTTTTTAGTTTGAACATTTTACTGACTGATGCAACAAAAGCTTTAAGACAAATGAACTTTTCATATCATGGTGGTTGAAAACAAATAGTTGTCAACAAAGTTGTCAGAATACACTGTCTGGGAACCATGAATATCTGTACAGAATTTGGTGCCAATTCATCAAGTAAAGGTTGAGATATTTCACTTGCACTTGAGGAAAAAAAATCAGAAAAACACTCTAGCAATATCCAGAATATCTAGTACATTTTATGGCTATCTGTCAAACACTGAGATATTCAGTGTGACTGAAATGAAGTGAAGTGGACCGACTGATATATATCTTGTATGAATTTCAAGCTTTATACTGTAATCCTATTACATTTATTCATTTATGTCTACAGTATGAGGTAAACTGGAGAAACTAATCTGTACCATCCAGCTCAGTGTTTTCACACACACACACGGGTACAAACAAGTTATCTCATTAGTTTAGGGGATCCCAAATGTACTGTTGTAATGGGTATGGTCTGCCTGATGAGGTTACTTTACAAAAGTACAAATTGAACAAGTCATCCATCCATGTAAGTAGATCCACATGCAATTTGAAAGCTGTAGGAGAGTTGGCTCTTGGAGTGGTAGACTCAGTTAAATGTGATTTGATCTAAGTGTCAACAAGACTGTGGGGATCTGAACTGCTGATCTGATTTAACATTATCTTTAGCTGCGATTAAGGTTCACATATCAGTAGATTATAGCTGGACAGCTTATTACTTTTAATTAGCTCCAGCTGTACTGATTTTGTAGAGCTGATAAACATTAACAGTTACTGCTTTCAACCTAAAGGCCTCTGTATCTAAAATGATTAGTCTTTCATAAGATTTTAAATGAATGTATTTTCTAGTAATGGTGATGCTTTAGTGCTGAATGTGTAGTACGGGCTCTCTTACCGATGGTGAGGTCGTGAACTGGCTGAAACCTCTTGTCTGTGAACTGTAGTAATAGACATGACTTCCCCACACCTGGAAAATAAAAAACACAGCATTAAAGGGGGTTTAATATAGCCGGGATGCTTCACTGATGGTTACACATACAAATACACATGAACACGCTCTAGAATCATTTTCAATGGTGTCACATGTACTGAGAATGAAACACCACACATACCAACATCGTTATCAAATCAATTATATTTGCTTGCTCTGAACTCCCACACAGAGACAAGTACATGGCTGGAAGCTACAAGTGAAAAACAATAATTAAGTTGTGTGCATATAAATCTTTAAAATCTAATATGAGAATATTGCAGTCATCAACCAGTGGAAACAACCCCAGCAGGGAGCGTACACACTTCTTCTCCAACCTAGCTTCAGTCAGCTCAGTTAGCATAGCGAGCTAACTAACCAGCTGGCTACTTTATATGTGTGACGCCACTGTTGTTCTTCCAAAAGGGCGCTGGTGAATCTGCTCATTATTAACACTTCAGTTCTGCATGTTTCAGACTGCCACAGATCTACAAACACTCAGATGGATTTATTAGATTACAGTCATACATTGCGGTGTCAACGTTCATTTCTTTCACTTTTAATGAGCTGCTTTGATTCGTTTTTCAGTCCAAAACAGGATCTAGCAGAATTATAAAGTCGGACAATGATCCTCGCAGATTTAATCATAATATCAAAACTAAATTTCAAAGCCTTTAACAGAATCATGAAATAATCTTGTTGAAACACTGTATGTCAGAGTCAACAGTTTCTCGGAAACCACTAGATCTAACAGTAGCGACTTGTTATTTCCTCAACACATGCTGATAAAACAAACACTTAGAAGCTTTGGAAACGCACAAAACAGGTTTCTGCTTCAACCTGTTGCAACCTTATTGTTCATCCTTTGGCAGTGTATGCAGGGAAATTATATTCAGAGCAGCCGAAAAAAACATTTCCAGTAGCAGTTCAGTAACTGTAATGTGATTATCAAATGTTTGTTTCAATACTTGGTTAAAGGGAATGTACCACACTGAATTAAGCTTTTTAGAAAGTAGCTGCACACTTACAGGATGGGCTCAGATCTCTATAGTAACCTCTATTTAAAGAGTTTCTAGTTGCTCTTATCATTTCTCTTATCCATACTGGCTGTCCTTGCATGATTCCAGTGAAATCAGTCCTTGTTATACATTTTAAAGTTCAGCTAAAACTAATATGAGGCTTTAGCAGTCTGAGTTATGAAAACCAAGTGGATTTTACTGTTTTCATGTACAAAATGTGCTCTTTTTGCTTCCCTGGATGGTGTTTCCTTGCTGGGCTGCAGTGTGGGGATAATAACACATTAGCTTTGGCTGAATTTAAGAAGTCATTTTTGCATACAGGGACTGTGGACTTTGTCAGCCATCTCCTACTATGTGAGTATTGAATTAGATTTAAAAAAGATCATAAAAAAAATCAATTGAAGCATTCATTTCACCAAAAAGAAAGACTTTAATTGAATGATGAAATAAAAAAATATATATAAAAAAGCAATTAATTCAGCCTATCGCTCGTTGCTACTGACTGCCCTGTGAGATGGCTTGAGGAAGAACACTTCAAGTACGTGTGTGTGTGTGAGGGAACAGTCCTCCTAGTGTCAACAAGGGGAAGGGAGGAGAACAAGGGGAGGGGAGGGGAGGATGCTAATGACATGGCCAGAAATTGACAGTGATTCAAGGAGGTGACAGAGGGGGATGTGGTCTTTCTCCCTGTTTCCAAGGGTTACCATTGCCAGGCAGTGGCGTTGCTAGACAGAGGTTATGTGATGATGATGATAAGGGACGGAGGGATCACGAGGAGGGCAGTTATATAGAGGTGTAACAATCATGTCATTGTCCTCTCCATCACACTTGTGTATGCAGTCAACAGACACCTGCTTATAACACACCCTTTCCTGCTAACCAGGCTCAACAGCTAACACAAAGGAAACATTAATAATTTAGCTTCTGTTTGCTGTATTTTTCATATTAGCTGAATTAGTCAAAATACAATCAACAGAATTTTCACATAACACAATTTCCTATTTCAGCATGGCACCTGTGGTAGAGAGTGTGAGCAAACTGTTCATGGCAGCCCACAATCTTAGCCTGCAGCGCCTTCAGTGGTCAGAACAGCTACAATCATAGTGATAATTAGTGAAATGCAGTATTTTACTGTGCAAGGCCTTTCCTACAGGTAATAATGCCTCATCATACCTGGAGGCTCTTATTATGCAGAGGCAATTTAAAAGTGGAATGACCTGCTAATCTATAAAAAACAAAAAAGTCAGCCATGTGACTGAGTGGCTGGTAAAGTCTGACTCAACAGATGTAGATTAGGGATGGCATGTTTTTTTTTGTTTGTTTTTTTTAAACATAGGACCACTCAGAATTGATTCAGCTACTTTGACTTGCCACTACCAGAGTGCCACTACCCTCCACCTCCTTATGGAGACGCTGAACGGACTAGTGACGGTCAGGTGGACGGCAATTGTAGGTGACAACAAAGAAGAAATGCAAGCAAAATAACCAGCCATGAGCAGCTGCTGTCAGACTCTCTGTGTCTATGCTGGAAACACAGAGTCTACTGGAGATTTGACCGTCACTAGAAGCACAATTAAACTGAAACTGAAGCTACAGTTAGCAGTGTTGTGATATTTATAAAAACTGAGGCTACAGTTAGCAGTGTTGTGATATTTATAAAAACTGAGGCTACAGTTAGCAGTGTTGTGATATTTATATAAACTGAGGCTACAGTTAGCAGTGGTGTGATATTTATATAAACTGAAGCTACAGTTAGCATTGTTGTAATATTTATATAAACTGAGGCTACAGTTAGCAGTGTTGTGATAGTTATATGAACTGAGGCTACAGTTAGCATTGTTGTAATATTTATATAAACTGAGGCTACAGTTAGCAGTGTTGTGATATTTATAAAAACTGAAGCTACAGTTAGCATTGTTGTAATATTTATATAAACTGAGGCTACAGTTAGCAGTGTTGTGATAGTTATATGAACTGAGGCTACAGTTAGCATTGTTGTAATATTTATATAAACTGAGGCTACAGTTAGCAGTGTTGTGATATTTATAAAAACTGAGGCTACAGTTAGCAGTGTTGTGATATTTATAAAAACTGAGGCTACAGTTAGCAGTGTTGTGATATTTATATAAACTGAGGCTACAGTTAGCAGTGGTGTGATATTTATATAAACTGAGGCTACAGTTAGCAGTGTTGTAATATTTATATAAACTGAAGCTACAGTTAGCATTGTTGTAATATTTATATAAACTGAGGCTACAGTTAGCAGTGTTGTGATAGTTATATGAACTGAGGCTACAGTTAGCATTGTTGTAATATTTATATAAACTGAGGCTACAGTTAGCAGTGTTGTGATATTTATAAAAACTGAGGCTACAGTTAGCATTGTTGTAATATTTATATAAACTGAGGCTACAGTTAGCAGTGTTGCGATATTTATATAAACTGAGGCTACAGTTAGCAGTGTTGTGATATTTATATAAACTGAAGCTACAGTTAGCAGTGTTGTGATATTTATATAAACTGAGGCTACAGTTAGCAGTGTTGTGATATTTATATAAACTGAGGCTACAGTTAGCAGTGTTGTGATATTTATATAAACTGAAGCTACAGTTAGCAGTGTTGCGATATTTATATAAACTGAGGCTACAGTTAGCAGTGTTGTGATATTTATAAAAACTGAGGCTACAGTTAGCATTGTTGTGATATTTATATAAACTGAGGCTACAGTTAGCAGTGTTGTGATATTTATATAAACTGAGGCTACAGTTAGCAGTGTTGCGATATTTATAAAAACTGAGGCTACTGTTAGCATTGTTGTAATATTTATATAAACTGAGGCTACAGTTAGCAGTGTTGCGATATTTATATAAACTGAGGCTACAGTTAGCATTGTTGTGATATTTACATAAACTGAGGCTACAGTTAGCAGTGTTGTGATAGTTATATAAACTGAGGCTACAGTTAGCAGTGTTGTGATAGTTATATAAACTGAAGCTAAAGTTAGCAGTGTTGTGATATTTTTACTTGGTGGCATTTCTTTTCTGCGAAAGTAATTAGATTAGATTAGATTCAACTTTATTGCCATCATGCAGAGTATGGGTACAAAGCCAATGAAATGAAATTAGCATCCAACTAGAAGTGCAAAAACTCAGTATCATTTATAGATGAATTTACAGAAACTAATGTACTGTTAATACATACTGTACATTATCCATTTCCTGCTCTTTGAAATATTTTTTCTTTCTTCTTCCGTTACAGATATCATGATATATTGAAGATTATTTTTTTGTGATATATCGTGTATCACAGAATTGCCTTTGTTGTGATATATTATTAATGTGGGAAGAATATTGTGATAGTATTATATTGTGCGTTCATCTGTGATTCCCACCCCTAATGTAGATTGTTGAGACAAGCCAACGACTGCATGCTGCTTCCTTCCACTCCAGTGCAAGTGGAAGACCTGGCTGAGGAGGTATATGCTAATGATAACCATGTGTAAAATGTTTCTCAACATCATTTTGTCCCCCTAGCAACATATTTAATAACAGAGGTAAGCTTAGTTCAGTTTGGACATGCCCTTAATGATATGGTCTAAGAGCTTCAAACAAGCAAGAACAATATTCTGCACAGGCACAGTGCAAGTATTATAAGGAGATAGCTCTGGCAATATGAGACAATTCAAACATAAAGCAGAGCCTTGTTCTTCATAAGAGGAAACATGGTTAATGTGAATGTTGATGATTTTACATCAGGGTGGATTTTTCTGTTCTTGAACGCTGACTGTAGCTGTTGTCACAGCAACAATTCCTTCAGCTGAACCCAGTAAAAGTGCAGGTTCTCTCAAGGGTAGCTGGATCATGGCTGAGCCTTTTCTCCGTTCATCCCATCCATGGTGCCTTTTTCACACATGTCTGCAACTGAAAGTCCCCCTCCACTCATAAATGTGTTTTTCTTCTTATTCCTACAGTTGGATGTTTGAGCCTCACTGTGCAGAATGATGTATGAGCAGAGTTTGACACTAGAAAGCTACTGTATTTTCACATCCATCTGCTGAAAGTGGAAAGTTTCTCTGTGTTCATTGAAAATCTGATTTTAAGGGCCTACGAGCAGGATTTGTGACATCACCACTAGTTTGGAGCCCATCCTGGTCTAATATTCAACTTACACAAGTGTGATGTGGAAACTTGAAGCCTCCGGTGCACAAACACTGAGAATGGACTTTACAGTGAAGTAGGAGACATCTTGTGTCCAGCAGGAAAACTTTAGAAATGAAATATATTTGCATATTCAGATTCTGGTATTTTAAATGAGGGAGAAGGTGTAGATGTCATTTTAAAGGATTTTAACGTATTATTATACTTTTTTTATGAAAAAACAATACCTGACACACATTATTGTTCTTCCTATTTTTATAAATCTTAATACACATCTGGAAGGGATCTTTAAGTTATAGGTATCCATAGAACACATCTTTTGCATTTGAAAAGAAACAAAATTAGTTGAAATATTTATCTTTTGATTTTCACAATAAAAGAAATAAGCCATACTTGTTTCGAACAACTCTGAGGTTGCAATTAGGCACAGCTGTGCTTTGAGCTAAATGCTAATGTCAGCGTACTAATATGCTCACAATGTGCAGGTACCTGTTTAGTTTGTTAGCATGCTGGCATTTGTTATAAGCTGAACTGAACAGCTGATACTAACAGCAATATTAATTTTTCAGGTATTTGGTCAAAAACCAAAGAATTGGTCAAATGTAAATTTTGACCTGCTGGTGACACAATCCATATACATGATCTTTTAGGCTGGAAAGACTCTTCAATGAATTAGGCATCAATAACAGGCTCATTTTGGCAGGGTGTTACCAGTGATTTCACATTTTTAAACAACAACAACATGGCTTTTACTGCAGATGTGTCAGAGTGTTCAGCAGGCCAATGAGATGCTGCTCTGCTCGCTTACAGCAGTAACCTGAAGCTTCGCAAGGTCAGCAGATTGCGCTGCAATCCCAGCTGAGGAATCTGAATATGTACTATTGAGGTGCCTTTGAGCACTGCAGTTTTTCTCTAACCACTGGGAATGTCAATGCAATATAATGATATAATGAAACACAATAAACCTCATGGCAATAGTCTTAAAAAAACATCAATACATCAACAACCATTTCCAGCAGACAGTCAGTTTTGGACAAGCAGTGTCTGTTAGGGCTGGGCGATATGGCCAAAAATGTTTTAATGATGAAAATTTCATAGTCGGTGCACATCAGTCAATGTGAGGTTGTGACCTGACGTGCTGATGTGCTGCCTTAAGTGTATTGTCTCATTTCTGGTTGTGGGCTTTTCTGTCACTGGTAGCGTTTTGCTGCTCTCCACCCAGTTAATTTTGCTATATTCTTCATTACAGCGGCTAATTATCTTCTGTACATTTAAACATACACTGGTTCTGCTCAATCACTCATAGCTCTCTCCTTCTTTTAGCAACGTTCTCACTAATCCTGCAATTGTTTATTGCACTATTCAGATCTCCTAGTTACTCTAGCTTATCAGTTAGCGATGGCTTCTCTCTCTTGCTCAGTGTGTCTTATGTTCAGCTATTCCTCTGTCTCCTTTAGTGATAACGGTAAATATAATAAATGTAGTTTATTTGCTGTGATGGAGGCCAGGCTCAGTGAATTAGAAGTGTGGCTCGGCACCATGGAAACCCAGTCGTTAGCAGCATAGCTCCTGCAAATGCTTCTCTCACTCCCTCTCAGTTTAATTATATCGAACATTTGTTATATTTCTACCGAGGAAACTTACAGAGATAATTATTGTTATTGTTTTATCGCCCAGCCCTTGTGTCTGTAAATGGTTGTATATGAGCCAATCCAAAGCACTGGACAGGCAGGAAAAGCCATTAGTAACATTGTAAAAACTAAGTTGCCTTGTTGAAATGCACAGTAACACCGTGTTGACCCTAAAATTACAGTTTGAAATACAGCAGTCAGAAAACCGCCTTGTATGTGAGGCAGTTAGGAGAGTTGATCTGTGTAAGTCAGGTCATATGACCGCAAGCTTACCATACCAAAGTTGTGCTCAGCTAACCACCAATTACTCAGACTGCTGATTAACACACTGGATAATGTAGCTACATCCTCCATAAGAGAGGAAGAAATGCTATAATGGATTAAGTAGTGAAAAATTGACTTCATTTCAATCAAGAACTGAAGACGCCTTGTCAACTTGCCATGGCACAAGACACACCCATTTGTGAATCATTAATCTCTATAAACAGATATCTATATGAATGCAGAATCTGAAGGCAACGGGACAAGATTTTGGGATCGGAAGCGTCCTGGTTTCAGTTTCCATTCTGGCAATTTCCACAGGAACGTGCTTTGATTGCATGCAGGTAAACAGTAGAGATGGGGAAATTTCTTGATTATCTGGCAGTTCATCTGGACCTAAAACACCTACGAAAAGTATCTATGTTTACAACAATCCGGTCATAGACGTCGTCTCTCAACTCCAACCTCGCCTCTCAAGTTGCTAATTGGACTGTAGACATTGACCGCCACATGGAAGAGGAAGTCTTGGCGTGGATATACGTTATCAGTGTATAGGACAGTGTAGTTTGAGTTTTATTTGAATTGCCACTATTAAAACGGATTTAAGAGAAACTCAGAATGTATGTCTTCTTATAAAGAATGTCTACATACACTGCGTAGCACTATGTAAGCAGATGCTAGCCAGAGATATTAAACTGAATATAGCAACAGTCCATTAGAAGCACTGTCTGAAAAATGTGTAATGTTCTCTTTCACCGAACCACCACTGGATTGTAGGCTCCCGAGGGCTCCTGTTGTAAAAGTTTAATAAGGGCAGATATATAGCCGACACTGTCCAACTGACCCAGGACCATCTTTATAAAGTGACCGAATGGAGGGTTTACTCATGTCTTCTCATGCATAGTTTTAATGTTGAATATTCAGTTTAATGAAGTTAAAGTATTGGTTTTATATTAACCTTTACATTTCTTGTAAAAATTTCCAATGAACTCTGGTTCCCTCATAGACTTCTGAGTTACCAGTGATCCATATCACAAATCAAAATTCAGAAAACGGGGTCAAAACTCTTGAAAAAGTGGTAAGTCTCTGGAAATGTGCAGACCTACAGGCAGTGTTCCATAGCGCAGTCTATTTTTGGAGGCTTCAACATGTACAGAGACTATAATTTTCTTTTCAGAGTCAATCTGTTTTTCTGCCAACCAGATCTGTGGACAGGCTGGCTGGAGGCCATTGGCTTGAGAGAAAATCCAACCTAAAACAGAATTCAAAACTTTTTTTTCCTAATAACTTGGACAGTTCAATCAATAACTCTTTACTTCTAAAACTTACAGCTACGGCCTTGTATTAAAAAGCAGAGCCAATCCTTGTGTCAAACTGCAGATCTGCTCCTCCAAAACTGAATGGATGACAGAATACACTGTAACTAATTTTAACTCGTTTTTTGTTCCTGGGTAGTAAGTGTTATTTCATAATTGCTTATGCTTAAAAAGTATAGAAAATGGCTATTATTCCCTGCAAACTTTGGACAGTGATATTTTAAAATGTGCTTGTTTCCAATGGGAAAACAGGCCAATTTGCACAATTTCATTCACATTAAGTCAGAAAAAACAACATATGAATCACTGGATATGACGATGAGAGACTATATTTGGAGGCTGATTCATGAAAGTGATTTGCACAAATCACAAGTCTCAAAAAACTACTCACTTCTAAATATTTTATAGTCACTTTTGCATAACTTTAGTGTAAATACATGTTAATTTTGATTAATATGTTGTTTTTCTGACTTTCTGACCATGTTTGCTATTTTAATTTCTGTGACAGAAAACAATTTTATGAGAAGGAATTTGGGTTATAACTGTCCAGTCATGTCACCAGTTCAGTGTAATGACCTCCTAAAATATTTGGCTGACTTTATGTTTTAAAGTGTAACGTTAAGAAATGGTTAAGGAGAGGCATCTGGGAGCTCAACTGTATGTAACAGCTTAGAATAACAAGAATGCCAGATACCAATACAAGTCTGAATGCAGACACTTACAACAGAAAACTGCCAACAAGGAAAAGAGAGGTGTTAGTCCACAAGTTTTTCCTGTCTAAAATGTCACCTGTACATTAAACCTTTAAAAAGTTCAGCTAAATAACCTGACAAGTATTTGCCATGATAATCACAGATCTAAACTGACTGGATGAGCCAAACGATGACATTTTCCTCTGCACTTCCAACTACTTAGTCTACTGCTCAGCATATTACATAGAAACCATGGGTCTGACAGGTGGTTTGGCACAGGTAAGGGTCAAACTGTGGCCAGGAGGACAATGGAGGGAAGACCCAAGCCTTTACAGTTAGTTTCTGTAATGGACATCGGTTGCCATACAGCTGGACCAGTGTGGATACCAGAGGTTTTCTGGACAAAGCTACTGGTCTTGTACTTTGGGGATATATAGTTATTTGCTTTGGTGTATCATGACTCAACATGGCAGTTACCAGGGTACAAACAGACACACCCAAGTGAAATATGTCAAATTACTGTAGGCCATGACCAGCCTCTGATAATGAAGGACAGATAACATCTGGTACAAAGTAACAACCAGTGAATCTCCATTAGTCTGAAGGAAGATAAGGACCTGATAGATTACATTATAATGTAGGGTTGCAAAACTATAGCAAACTCATAATAAAAATCTATAAAAACTGAAAATCAATCAAACAAAAAATAATCTGATCATGTAAAACAAATTGTACAACCTTAAAACACTACTGTACCTCTAAAGAACAGGTGGCAAGACGCTACACTTGTTAACAAATATAAAGTCTTTTTATTTTGTCATTAGTTCTATCCATGCAAATTTTATTCCATTTAACAATACTAATATTATACAGCAGGACAATGCTGAAACAATTATGTTTTAGTAAAGTGTTAAGTATATGTATTAATAGCATTGCTAAACTATTAATCAAAAATGTTCAATGCAAATTTTTCTACTTGCATCAACACTGTGGTCAATTATAATGTTAAATACTAAAAAGCTTCAAAGATGCTCAGTAAAATGCCACCTTTGGTCTCTGGATATGTTAGGATCAACTGTGTTTATTTTCAACATTTTATAGACTAACGTAAAAAATACAAAACACTAACAAACTGTTAGTTACCACAACATAAATAACCTCAACAGCTTCTTTGGTTGGTGTCCATTTGGTTCCAACCTTTGGGAAAAATATCTTCCGAATTATGTGCCTCTTTCTATCTTACCATCTAAAATTCGATGCCTGTGTCAGGATGTATTTGGAATAACCAACACACTTAAGTCATCAAATTAAAGGATTAGAACCTGAATGACTGCTTGTTCAGGCTTATAATACTATTAGCAAACAGTAAGACAAATAATATCACTAAACACAATCCATCATTAAAACCAATACTCCTTATCAACAGTCATGACACAAAAGAATGCACATACGAATACTCTATAGGCTGATTTTCCGCCTAATATGATCTGTGTGTTCATGCATGTGCAATTACAGCCAGTTGATCTTTTTGTTGACAGAAATCACATGATCCAGTGTTCGCAAACATCCTCCAACAAAACTGACGTCTCCTTCACATATTTGCAGGCTTGCAGTTTTGGGTCTCATCCTTTTTAAAGCTGTAGCTTTTGCTGACCTTGTGGCTTGATTATTAACAATTAGGAAGTGGGAGTTGGGAAAAGTCCCTCTAGTTTCTTTTTAAATTTAATCTAAATCTCAAATCTAATTTGTTGAGACATGGACGGTTTACTGTTCAAAGTTCAAAAGAACTGACTATCTGATCTGGACTGTAACTGGAAAGATTGTGTTAGTGCTGTGAGAAAATGTTACTCTTTATCTTGTGTTTGCTTCATTTCAAGATTTATCCTTCAAATATATTTCAAGTGTGTATTGATGTGCTGATTGTGGGATTAGTTGTAATAAATTAACATTAAGTGCTAAAACTATAACTAAACCATGTTTTTAATATACAGTTAGTCAAAGCCAACAGCTCTATGTCAACAACAAATTTCTGTCTTTCTGTCCTTCTATCCTTCCTTTCTTCCACTTCAACAAAGATAATAGGACTTGATGTCAAAGGTAAACATGTTGTCAACATGAGAAAAATGTACCACGTAATATCTGCCCTGTTTAAAGGACTTCTGTGCTACTGCTGTTATTTGTGGAAGAGCTTCAGTACAAGAGAGGAGGGTTCAGGATTTTCTGGCAACCCACAATGACGTTTAAGAGCAGATGAAATACAACTGATCACACACTGACCCTCCCGAACATCCTGTGCAAAGAAAATGTCAAAGTGTGTATATCTACTGGAGATGCACAAAATAATACGATTACGACACATAAGCTCTGCAATCAAAACAATCTATGTGATATGTTACAACCCCTACTTTCACCCTGAATATATGTATATGTTAACATGCAATCATACACATACACAACAGACGTTGTACATATGTGCAGTTCTGAAAATTCTCAAATTTGATAAGATCTTTATCAGATGATGTTTAGTTTAGGAATTGTTGATTATTAAAGTGTAATTTGTTAAAGCAATGATCATTTGTATTCTCTCATTTTGCTGAGGATGCCTTGAACCCCCAAAAAAGCCTGGACCATGCTTGACATAATTAGAAAAATAAACCCTGCTGTAGATGCGTACAGTGCTCAGTATTTCTTCAAGAGTATTTCTGGTGTAGGAACATGTAATCGAGCCAGGACCTTGGCTGCAGCTCTCTTCAACACTCGCTACTAGAGATAAACAACAGCAGGCAAAACATGAACCTGTTTTGTAATGACGTTGTAGTAAACATGCAGTCACCACAGTGCTCATCTAAAATGAATTAAACAAATATGCATATTATGAATCATTCCCTACGTTCTCAATACCTTCTACTATATTATGTGTTTCTTACTTTAGTCCTCCTAACAATGTAAACAAATAACTGTACGAAAAAAGTATAATGATCATTTTAATGATGCTTTCTTAAGTGGAAACACTTTTTGGGCCCTGACTGTATACATTTGGCCCAAATCTTTGGTTTGGCTCCCTGTACGAAATAATCACATTTCATTCGACCTTAGATGAATGCTGTTAACCTGTCTGATTTACTAACGCTAGTATTACATCATTGTAATAATGAAGAATTGCAAATGCACCTGCTGCCAGCCTGCAGGCTAACTGAACAGGCCCCTCACCAGGATAGCCAGCTAACAGTAAACAGATGACAACATTAACTACTGCTCCACTGGTTTTCCACACAGTGAGCTAACGTTACACGACAGAAACCCCCACAATCTTCTAAAATAAAAATTATAACAATTACAGGACAGGAAAGCCAACGAGTCCGATCCGTTCAACAGAAAACTGATCAGTAATATCAGCTGCTCTAACGTTACGCCATTTCAGGGGAATATTGAAGGCTTTAGCTCGACGTTTTGGCCTTCTCTGACAAGAAGAAACTAAGTTAATGTAAACTATGTTACTTGATTATGCATCCACAACAAAAGGAAATGGATACTGTGATTATCTTTTTCAAGTAACTCACTGTAATACACCGCTAATTTAGTGTCGTGACAGCTGTTTGCTTTATTTTTTTTCGTTACAGAGCTACTGCTAGGCTAGCTAGCTGTGGCTAACACCCCCCCACCCTCGACGCAAACGGACAAAAGGCCTAACATATAACGTTATCTGCTAAGCCAAAGTGCTGTGTGTACTTAATGTGACATGACATTATTTGGTACTGTCAGGGTGTTTTAAAATATTGTCCCAGTGTGTTAAACAGTGTAGATTTGGTGCTGTCATCCCACCCCTCGCATCTCTGCTTTGACCACGTCATTGAGACTATCCAACACTGCGGAAATAGTTCGCTAGCTGAATGCTAACTGGCAGCTTTCGCTAGCACTTGCTGCAGCTTACCCGTGTCTCCGATGATGATGTATTTGAAGAGATACGCGTACGCCATGGCCCCAGCTATCTCGACTGTGACACCCTTCGTTAAACCGACCGTGAACCGTGAAGGAAAAAGGTAGCTGACAGCTTGTTAGCCTGTTTTTCTGTGTCGGCGCTGTGAGGAAGGAACAATAAACAGCCAGAGCCCCGGCTCTACGTCACACGACCCGCCCTCGCCACGCTACAGCGTGATGTCTTCACGGTCTCCTCGGAAACTTAAGATGTGTTACGATGTCTCCACTCCGCCCTTTATTGAAATAAAGTGTGGCCTTTTTCATACATAAGCCATACAGCTAATTCCACATTTGAATTCAACATCACTTGTGTATTGTAGTAGGCAGGAAATATCAAAGAAATATAAAAAAAAAACTGTTACAAAGCTAAAGTCTAAAAGTCACTCTGGCAGCTCCTAGAGGCTGCAATGTTCATTACACACAACTCAAATCTGATGGGCAGAGCCATAGACTGTAGTCTATGGACAGAACTGAAATGGCAAAAGTCATCATTTTTCATGATAAAAGAGGCCCTCCAGACATGACATCTAAATGACATCTACCCCTTATCTCTCATTAAAAAATCCAGAATCTATGAATATCCAAATATATATCATTTCAGAGGTTTAAGTGCTGGATACAAGATGTCTGCTGCTTCACTGAAAAGTCCATTCTCAGAGTTTGTGCACTGGAGGCTTCAAGTTTCCACATCACATCTGTGTAAATTGAATATTGCTCAAATATATGGCTCATAATTAGTGGCGATGCTACAAGTCATGCCTACCCCTTTATATTTCATTTTCAATGAGCACAGAGAAACTTTCCACTTTCAGCAGATGAATGTGATAAAGGCCTTCTAGTATCAAACTCTGCACATACATCATTCTACACAGAGAAGCTCAAACATTCAACTATAGGAACTAGAAGAAAAGCATATTTTTGAGTGGAAGAGGACTTTAAAAAAAAAAAAAACGTGTCACAGATTGTTGTTTAGCTGTTAGTGTCATTGTTAACATGTGATGGTGTATGCAAATAGAGCTTTAAGTGAATTGTTTTGGATGGCTATATGCAAAAAAGGTCGGCAAACAGCATACCAGCTTGTTTACTCACAGACAAGATTGCCATCATGACACAACATTTCACACACACACACACACACACACACACACACACACACACACACACACACAATTTTCATACTTCTGTCATTTCATAATATAGTAAAATACAGTCCAAACATATGGACAAAACAGATGGTACACAAATTGATTAGACACACTCAAAATAACTGAGGCCTTAACATATGGTATGATTCCACCAGAGTTGGTGGCTGAAACATGGACCGGCTTCTCTTGCTGATAATTCCATCAGCAAGATGGTCTTACATCCTCTCTGGTCAGTTGCCATGGTTACAAGAGAGGACAAACTGGACACCTTCCAGCCATCACATGTATTGATCCCACATCTAAACAGCTTCAATAATGAAGACAATGCTTTCTTGAAAGGCATAAAGCTTGAATAACACCAACAACTGACTTCCATCCTGAACAGAAATGCCAAAGTTCCTGTAATACAGCTACAAATATATATATATATATATATATATATATATATATATATATATGTGTGTGTGTGTGTGTGTGTGTGTGTGTGTGTGTGTGTACATATAACCATATTTAACAATAAAATCAACAAATCAAACAAATAAACAAAATTCATAAATCACTGACAAAACATTTACTGTATAGTATTTGAGAAATCAGAGTAAATACTAATGAAAAATAACATCTTGCCTTATTTTTCAGGCTTTTGAAACATTAGCAAACTTAAACAAATCAAAATTAGACAGATGTTCCAAATTCTGATAATCTGAAGAATATTTCAGGTATTTTTTTTACTCATTTCATGGAAAATTGACTCTCTTAAATCATCATAATTTATAAAGCACCAAAAAAAGGACTCACTTTGCACATGACCTGAATCACACAATTCTCACAGTCAGATTTTCTCCTGAATATTTCAACTTCAGTAGTTGTTGGAAGAAAACCAGCTCTCAACTGGAAACAAAAGATCTTTGGCTTCTAGATAAACAAGATACATCTTATGAACCAGGGCCAAATTCTTGTTTGATATATACAAATGTCCTTAATTTTGGCTTTGATAAGATATTTTCAAACCATTTTTCTTCAAACTTCAGTAAAAGCTTACTTTTAATAAAGTTAACATTACAAGAAATGATTTCTGTAGATGTACAGTGTAAGTAAGTGTTTCTTCAGAAAAATCACATTCAACCAACAAAGGTGCTTTTTGGATTCTTTGGATTTGAACAACTGCAAAACAGAAAAAAAAACCCAAGGCTCTCTGAGGAGGCCCAAAAAGACATCATAAATGTGACTCTTTATTAGATCCAAACTCATGTTATTGACGAGAACTGAGACAGACTTGTTCTCCTGCTGCCTGTTCTTTGACGTGTTGACAAGTTTGTAGCTGCTCCTGCAACTCAGCTGTAATGGATCATCATGTCCTGCAGAGAGGAGCAAAGTGCCATTTTTTGGATGTGAAAGGTTTGTCTGTGTGTGTGTGTTTGTGTGTGTGTGTGTTTGTGTGTGTGTGTGTGTGTGTGTGTGTGTGTGTGTGTGTGTGTGTGTGTGTGTGTGTGTGTGCATGTGTGCATGTGTGTTTGTGTGGTATCAGTGGGCTATGTCATTTTTTGACAGACTACATTTCTGTGGTCATGAGCTGTTGGTTTGTGTGTGTGTGTGTGTGTGTGTATGCATATATTTATATACAGTATGTATTTATATGTATGTTTGTATGTATGTATATGCATATGTTTCATTTTTCACCTCTTGCAATTGACCCTAATGTTGTTTATGTTTTGAATTTCCTCACCTTGGAAAGCACTTTGTACTTATTGCTTGAAAAGTGCTCTATGAATAAACTTATTATTATTATTATTTTACTGTCTTGCTGTATCATTGGGGTAGGATAAGAACATCTACAAAAATATATGTACACTCATTATATGTCTCAAAATGTATGATATTAACCCTCTGGAGTCCAGGTTCATATTGTTTAATATCTGCAGACTGTCTTTACCCCACATTCATGGTATTCTATTTTCAGCACAATCTCAGATATAATTATATCTCATTATTTTGTCAATTTAACAAAGTATAACGCTGGCAGGAACCCAAATGATGAAAAATGACAGGAGGCTATAAAAATGTATAAATCTTTAATGATAATCACTGAAAATATTGTTATAGAACAATTCAAAGTAGTAAAAGAAATATTGTTTGACTATTCATACACATAACAGAAAAATGTAATAAATATATAACTATAAAGTCTAGTTACTCTACATGTAAAGTGATGCTTATCTCAACTCTTTTTTTGTGCCTTTTTCATTGAAAGTATAGTGTATGTATGTCACTGTGAATCAACTGACTATATTTGCAGTGTCAAATCATTATTCGATTTGTTTTGCTATTGTAATATAAAATATCCATAATGTGTACATAAATAATTAAAATTAACAGTAGTTCTGGGGGATCATATTTCAGACCATCTCAGCTAAATTGTCATTTTCACTTTGAGGTACCACAGGTTTGAGATACAAAGGTTAACCTCAACCTGGACTGTAGTCAGGACTGTAGACCTGTTTCTGTTCTCCATGTGGCTTCAGTAAGTTCAGATGTGGATCACAGGCTGAGAGAGTACAGTACATGTCCTGCTTTTAGATCCACAACGTAGAAACAAGGGAGCTCGCCTGCATTTAGATGGCTCGGAGGACAGTTTCCTGATAAAGAATGTAGGGTAATTAACCTCAGCAGCCTGGAGGATATGGATTAAGAAAGAAAGAAATTAAGAAAGCGAGAATAATAGGAAACTATGAGCTATTTGTTCCTCTTGACTTTTCATACACTTTCCTCTTACAGCTGAGATTTTTGGCAAGAAATACACTATACAACATGCTATTCTGTTCAGTCATCTTTTAATTAATCCCAGATGAAATTCAAGAACTTAATGTAATGTTAGTCAGTGCCTGCATGTAAAGTCCAATCGAAAACTTCAGGGAAAGGCTTCAAGAGAAAATGTGCAAAACTGTGGGCGTGTTGAATAGTTTGAGAATCCAGTGTGTCAGAGTTAGCCTATCTGTCCATCTTGAAGTCATCAAGGTTTTAGAACAATTTGGCCTTTCACTCTCTCTGTCCTGCCATTTTTTGCCTGTTTTCTCAACCACTGCTGTTTCCTTCACCCAAGGGTGGGCCTGTGGTCTCCAACAGAAACACCAGCATGACCTTCCTGCCAGCATTCCAACACACACACACACACACACATATAGTACAACCATGCGTACCCAAAACAGCACAGAAGGTTAACATAAAACCACATTCAAGTTAAACTACTACCAAGAAACATAAATGATATAATTAAAAGAAAAAGTAATTACAGCTAACAGACTTTAAAGTTTATTTTTAAAAGAGGGAGCATAGAGAGAGGGGGGTGAAAAAGAAATACTGGTCTGTCATTGTTTGGGAGAAAGCCAGGGTAAGTGAGCACACCTGCTGAGAAAGACAGAGAGAGAAAGAGAGGAAGACAAAGAGGAAGAGAGAGAAAGAGAAAGAGAGGGGGAGAGAGAGAGGAGGGTGGGGGGAGATAACAGCAAAGTGAAGAGAGAGAAAGAGGAGGAGCAAAGAGTGTAAAGAAAAATACCGAGAGGCAGAGAGCTCCACACACATCAGTCAGTGGCTTTAAGAAGACGAGAGCAAGAGAGGAGAAAGGAGGATAAGAAGGAAGAAAGGCTAGAAAGAGGGAGAACGAGAGTCAGAAAAGAAAAAAGAAAGTAAAGAAAAGAAAAGAAAGAAAAAGACATTAAGAAGACAGTGAAAGGGTGAGCTGGGAATCCATCCAGTGGACTGTAGAGACTTCAGTTTTGGACAAAACCAGTGTGACTGGGAGTCTACTGGGAGGACAGACTGGTTTCCACCCGCAGTGAGCAGACTGCCAAACACCATGGCTGACAACGTGAACGAGGAGTCGAATTATGTCCCGGGGAAAGATGAGCTGGACTGGGGCTATGAGGAAGGTAGGCTGGTCTTCATCAACATGTGAAGGGATGCTGGGAAATACAGTATGTGATGCTAACAGCTGCTTTAAAAGGCTGAAGTTCCAGATGTGTTTTAAAGTGGTCTGAACCCAAAACTTGAAGCACTTTGAGTGGTCTTGGACACTTACTGTGTCAGCCTGCTCATTCTGAAGTGAACTTTTGCAGTGTTGTCATATGTACTCTAGATCCTGGTTTTGTGTTGGTACACTGTAAAAAATGTCTGTCAAAACAAGACAAAGAATTGATTTGTACATCAGGGTGTCACTTGTTCCTCTGCTGGACAGGAACAGATGTACTTCATATTAAAGCGGCAACAAAGCTTTGTTTGGATTTCAGGATTTCACACTCAAGGACATTTTACATTCAAGATTTTTCTTAAACAACTTGATATGTGATGGAATTAAAGGGATACTCCAGCAATTTAGTGCTGCAGTTTATATTGGAATTTGTAAAGTTGGGGGACTAACAACAGACAAATCAAAAAAGAATCATCAAAATCAAAGCAGCAGAAGATGAGATTTCCTGACTTTTAGTCCCTAATGAGGAAAAAAAATGCTGGATCCTACAATTCCCATAAAGCAACTTAATTATGTCTTTTATTAGACTCTCTGTGCCTGGGAAAAGCATGCGTCTTTCAAACTCCACAGTGCCAGGTTGTAATGCAGGTTTTCTGTCAAATGTATGAAATCTCAAGACCAAGATGAGACATCACTACATTGTGATGTTATGAGCCTGTTTTCACAGGCGGCTTTGCATGATCAGTAAGCTAAACCTCATGTTTAAAATTGGTGGATTGACCCTTTAACTGTCATAAACATTTTTGTTCAGTGTCAGGTCAGTCAGTCCATATTTGGGCTGAACAAGATCAGAGTGAAAGGTAACACTCTCCAGTAACTGTGGAAAGGGTTATCTAGAGCTGGGGTTTTTGCATTCTTTGCACAGTGTAATATCTAACACTAATATCAACTTTTTGGGTTGATATAAAAATGTGTTTAGTAATAGTATGTCATACAGTTGTGTGATGAGCTCAGTTGGTGTGTGTGTTATCTCACTCTCTCTTCCTTTTGTTGCTTGCCTTTACTGAGCACCGTGGGATGAACTGTGATATTAATCTGTAATCTTCTTACTGTAAGTATACTGAGTGCTGTGTAACACTTTGCACACATAACCTAGACACTAACATATGGCTTGCATATGCCACAAGTGTCCTGTAGAAACTTTGTGTCTGAACAGTCCATTTTTCATAGGCTAAGCAGAGAGAGCCATGCTTGAATTGACACAAATAGTATATTTAAACTTTTTAATGTTTTTCATTTATTATTTACTCTCGGCACAGAGTTAGAGAACATTTTGTGCATGTGAGCTTCGATTCTCTGCAGGACACTTGTGATATTGGACGTTTATAAGGTCTTTATTAAAATCGACTTTTTTAAGGATTGTAATGTGAGAAACAACATAAAAAATTGAAAGCTTTAATTGAAGATAGAATAATTTATGATTCCTCCAAAAGACCTTATAGACTATTTATGAAAAAATAACAGGCCTGAGGCAACAGTCACATCATAATAACAACTCTACACAGTGAAAAGATATTAATTATTAAATAGAACTAAAGCACTTTAACAGGACAGACAATCACCAAGGCTGGGCAACCCTCTAAATTCACCCAATGAAACCAAAACAATGATACTCGCTCCCGGAACCAGCACTAATACAAACTAACTGTGAGCTATTTCCAAACTGCATTAAAGCAGAGCGTCAAGTAAAGGAATGACTGGGGAGGAATGATCAATATTTCATGAAAACGTTGATTATTCTTCCCCAGATACCAGAACCAGAGCCAAAAGATTTTATTGGTTATTGGACTTGCAAAACAGTTGTTTTCTTCTTGAATAAAATGCCAGCCTGCTAAAATATGACTGTCTTGGACTGCATTAGGTATTCATTTTCTATAGACTATGAAATCCAGTATCATTTTTCAGCTTTTTCACAAAGCCCGTCAAAAGTAATCCACTATGGAAAAATAGATTAAAGGAACAGTTTGAAATTTTGGGAAACACACGTATCTGTTTTCTTCCCCAGAGAAAACAAGATTGATATCACTCCACATGTCTGTAGGATGAACATGAAACTACAAGCAGCCGGTTAACTTAGCTTAGCATGTTCAAACAACAACATAGTAGCTGTTTGAATGCAATTGGTCTGTCTGTTGTCTCAGTCAAAACCCATTCATCCCAACAAGCACACATAGAATTTTATACAGCCTTTTTAGCTGCATTATTGTCGCTGCAGTGAAACACTCTGTGCCTTTAGTAAACTGTTGTCAAGGCTCTAGTTGCTGAGGAAAGAGGGAATGTGACGGGTCCCCCCACCCCACCACTTGGCTACAGAGTGAATAGTCAGTCAGTGTGAAGTGTCCGCCTCAGCTGTAGTTGCAGCAGAAAGGCGTACTGTGAGAAGTTTAGTTCATTTTCTTGGTGGAACATGGGTGTACTGGACTTTCCTGAACATGATACTCACCAAATGTGTTCGTTTCCTCCTTTTAAAAAAAAAAAGACACCGTTCCACACATCCTACAGTGTTCTCATTGTGAGTGATTGTGGTCAGCGACAAGCTGAACTGAATCTAGACCAGAGTGCACCTGTGGTATTTCTTGATATCACTTTCTCCACGCTGTTTCACTTGGTCTTCACTTTCTGCCAGTGCAAGAAAACTTAAGTTGATAGTGAACTGGTTGTTGAACAGTGTTACTCTGTTAATCAAAGTCAGTTTGCACAATTTTCCTGTCGTTTGGTCAAAATTAAGATATTACAATATTAGTTTCTCATAAAAAATATACATCCTTATAAAATAATTTGTCAATTCTCCTGCCCTACATAGACTGACCCTCTTTCTGCAACCACAACCTGCTTAAATTTATTTTTTTGCACTTAAACTTCCTTCCCATCTCTCTTTCACTTTGTGTTTTTCTCCCCTGCTTGCAGCAATACTCTCATTGTCACAGTCCCAGCAAGAAATCCTGTTCACACACTGGATACTGAGAGGAAGCAGAGAGGGAATGAGCGGAGGTGTAGAGGGAGAGAAAGGCGAAGGGTGATCGCAGTCTCTTTTCAAACAGACTTTAGAGAGAAAGAGAGTGAAGAATAGTTTGTGTTTGAAACACTTTATGCGTCCTTCTGAAAAGTGTTCTCCTACACACACAAACACACACACACACACACACACACACACACACACACACACACACACACACACACACACACACACACACACACACACACAAACACACACAGAGGAACTGGACACACACACACACACACACACACACAGAGGAACTGGACACAGACACAGACACAGACACACACACACACACACACACACACACACACAGAGGAACTGGACACAGACACAGACACAGACACACACACACACACACACACACACACACAGAGGAACTGGACACAGACACAGACACACACTCACACACACACACACACACACACACACACACAGAGGAACTGGCCTCGATAGTATTTTGTGTCATTTGTTCCTAAAGAGGATGATGAAAATAGCAGGGAAAAGAAGAAAAAGAAAGGTTATGCACTGAGTGACTGAAAAGACAAAAATCATTTACTCAAGGTCAATCACACATGTATAAAGTTTCTAAAATTACATTTATCATCAACTTAAGACAAAATAATATATAATAATGTCAGTTAGCTGGGTCAGTAATGAAGGTAGGGTATGGATGAATGTGGCGAGTGATATGAGCAAACAAAACACAAAACCCTAACCTAACTGACTGCTTAAAAAGGAAATCACTTAAATAGGTTGAGACCTAAATAACTCAAATGTAGGTAGTTTCCTGATGTAGGTAGTTTGCTGATGTCCTCTCCAATTCTGCAGAAGGAAGAGAGGGAGGTACATCGCACACATGAAACTACTTTTTCAAACTCTTTTCACACTGATTATCAATGTGATTTTAGAGAAAACCATAGGTTTTTCATTTACTGTCAATACATTTCAATTAAGCAGTTTATTGAACCTATATCCAGTTCATGTAAACTGCACAGACAGTGATGTATTTACATTTCCAATCCATGTGAAGTTAATAGAGGAAGAATTTGAGCCATAATGAGCAATATAGTTCAACAAAGAAAAGCGCAGCACTTGCAGTAACTCAAAACTAAACCAAAAGTCCTAAAGGAATACTGTAGCTTTAAGGAAATTCACTTGCTGTCTTACTGAGAGTTAGACGAGAAAAAAATATCAGTTTAATCTGTGTGCTTAATGCAGCAGTATAGCTCTATAATACGTTTAGTTTAGGCTAGTTTAGCACAAACAACGGAGACAGATGGAGACAGCTAGCCTAGCTCTTACTGCTTTTACATCTTGTATGTGTGTATTTAACACATGTAGAAAATGATAAGGAGACATTGTGATTTAACTAGCAGTGAACCACAGTTAAACAAGCAACAGCTGGGGCCAGTGACCACATACAGCATCTTAGATGTCCAATAGGCTAAGTGAGTTAGCAATTTTGCTGTACATTCCTAACTCTGAACAAAACCTATGTGATTCTTGGATGTACATGTGATTACCTTGCTAGCTAACTGAGTTTTTTTTTTTTTTTTTAAATTTTTTACTTTTAACAGAAACTTGCTATATCTACCCACTTCCAGTCTGTCTGCTAAATATCAGAGAGCTATCTCTATTAAACATACATTTTCACGACAGACATTTTGAAATGTCTTAGCAAGAAAAGCACAAGTGTATGTATTCATATTATTCAGTTTATGTCAGCCAGTCCCTTGGCTGTAGTATTTTTCATGTTCACTATCATGTCTTACTGGACACTTAAATTGAACGTTTCATTAATGTTATTAACATCACCAGTGAGTTTTTTGTTGTAACGAGTCAAAATGTCGACAGTTCTACCTATTTCACTCATTTTATACAGGCTAAGGACACTTTTAAACAGTACAACTGCATTTTTAACTGAATACACATATCTGTCTAGACCTCTAGCTATTTTCTTTTGTTGAAGTTTGCTCTACTCTGACTTTTTGTACTGCATATCTACATACAATAGCTATCAACAACTTACAGGTGTGGCACAGTGATCCAGTGTCTTTCAGGCTTAGTGTTTTTCATTGTTTCCAGTCAGGAGTGTCTGTTAGTTGAACATTTAGTCTCTGTCTCCACCAGTGTCTGTTTCTATGACATGAAAATTTTGGACCATTTACAGACGAGGTGCTAAACTGTAGTTAAACTGTGGTTTCTTAACATTACAGTATAGGCTAAATGTCAGACTCATTAACTTATACCCACTCTCACATTTCAATCCATTGTCCTCATTTATAGTTGAGCTGTTGGTGAGCTTTAGAAGCCATTTAACTTCCAGATACAGCTGACAGCATGAGGAAAAAGATGTATAGTTCTACATCTAAGCAAACACACATCTAAATTCAGTCAGATCTATTGTAAACAAGAGTAGTCCACTGATTTAGCATTGCACTCCCCAACCGACATTTGACTCATGATGGACAGTTTTAAAAAAGTATAAAAAATGATGCAGCAGAAGATATTGTATTTTATTATTTATTATTGTATTACATGCATTCTTCTTCCTTGTCAAAACCTGGCACCTACATTATCCATAATTCAACTTGACCACTGAAAGTGTGGTCAGAGATTGGGGTATTCTATGCTAGTAGCCGTTAATGTAGCCTGGAGCTGCTAGCTTCCAGCAGAGATGAGGAGCCACAAAGTCTGCTAACGTCACTGCTGTCTAACTCCACTCCTCCAGATTTTTTTTTTTTCAAACTTGTAGTCTACAGACCCAACCAACGCTGCCTCAGGTGACATCACTTGAGGCTATTATACAACTTTTTTTTCTTTTTTTTAAATGATTCAATAGTACTCCTGAACACCTCTTTAAAGGGGCCCTGTGAAGTTTTCTTGTAAACAAAGTTATGCTTTTATTGAGTGTAACTCAGCAAAATTAAATGATGTCTAACATACCTGTAATTTTTCCTAAAGTTCTTTTGCATTGTTTACATCCATGTTTACTAGCTTGCAGTGCTCTCCTTCCCTGCCTGTATTGGAACATTACAGCCACCTGTGGATCATTGCATTAGTGTGAAACCATTGGCAGGACTGTGCATTGCATCACCCCGAGTTGTTTTTCTTGTGCATTTATGTGCACAAGAAAAACAACTCGGGGACCCACTCATAAAAAACCTGGTCCATAGTGCTACTTGAGCTCAGAAACTCCACACAGTACCTTTAAGTGTTTAGTTCATGCTTTGCTGCATGTTCCCTTGGGTGAAGTTGGGTCCAAGGTAGCCTTATCTAGCGAAATACTTGAAGCCAGGTGCTGCACTCCTTTATGAAGGTCTGCTTTGGCATTTGGAAGTGTGAAAAACCAGAGTTCAGAGCAAAAAGCTAAATTTGCTAGCAGGCTATGGGATTAACCGCTATGTTTATTACATAAATGTATTTCGGCAATGACCTAATGCTGACAGGATTTCATCAGTGACACACTGTTGTGGGGTATGCTGGTTTTGACATGTTATTGTAGGATAAGTACAGGTGTAATTAATAACATTAATTGCGCTTGGTACTGCGCATGCTGGCTCACTTGCAGGGTTTGCAGGGCACTTAAATGGAACAGACACATTGTTAAAGTGACACCTGTAAGTTAGAATATGTGCTTTTAGAAAGGCCTTTAGCTCCAGTATATTCCTCTGCTATTTATAATGTCTTTAAGAAAACCATGAATATGTATTATATCATAACAAAAGGGAAAGATCTAATTGTATATTGCTGCTAAGATTACATAGTAAATGTGTTAGACTTAAAATACTGTAAGTAATTATAGTATGGTAATTTTGGTCATAGGTTTGGGAACATATTCTGGTTAGGGCTTGGATAAGGGTTTGATCATGGTTACATATTACCACTGAAGCACACTATATTTAACATCTCATCATGTAGAATGTAGGGCTCGACAATGACACCATGCACATGTATGGTGATTTTAAAGATTTTTATTGAAAAAACTTTGCTAATTCTTTTTTTTTTTAACAAAGTTCACAATTTACAAAAAAAACCCAAAACACATACATGAAACACAAGTCAGAAACACAATGAATAAAAAATAAAGTGCTGAGTGAACAAAGTGCAGAGAGTTCAGTCAGTCTGGAAGTGCCTCCTTGAGAGCATGTTGGTCCCTCAGATCGAAGATCCAGCACACGCCAAGGAAGGTTTTGACCTCTATCCAAAGTTCTCTTCCCTCCGAGGTCAACAAGCACATGTTTAAAGACCATGTTGCTGTAAGTCACAGTCTGTTTGATTACTATGGCACATCTGGTTTACCACAGTTTAACACACACTACACTGATGATCAGTTGGAACAGTTCTTTTTGTTTGGAGGGCATTGTTTCTTGCAGCAGGCAATACATGATAGAGTTCAGATTAAAAACCAGTCCAAGGCCTTGCATTATAGACCAGACCTCCTGAACTCTGTAACAGTCCATCGGGAGGTTTTGTTTCATCATCATTACAATAAATCATGGGACATTCTTTTGTTGTTACATAATAACTCCATGAAACAACAGCTCTGTCAGTCTGTAACAGAAATAAGCAACATCTCTAATGCTCTCTGAGAAATTTTTATTTTTTAAAATTTTTTATCACCTCAGTGCCTGTGTGATCAGTAAGTTTTTATATTTAATTAACCCACTGTATTTAAAATCATTAATCTTTTTTTTTTTATTTACTTGGTAGGCCATTCCAGTCTATATGTAAATGTTGGTGCTCTGTAATAAAATGTCCATATATTAGTTTACACTCAGGACCATGTCTGGCTCTCCCTCTCCTCTTTCTCCACATAGAGCAATCTCCAACTCAGAGAGCATTTCTGGAGATGATGGCAGAAACATTTTTAACAAAAGCTATTTTTTATGTGTATGTTTGCCTGTTCCCCCCCATAGGTGTAGAGTGGGGACTCCATTTCCCAGCAGCCAACGGTGAGTACCAGTCTCCCATCAACTTAAACTCCAGGGAGGCCCAGTATGACCCGTCCCTCCTGGATGTCGGCCTATCCCCAAACTACGTGGTGTGTCGAGACTGTGAGGTCATCAACGATGGACACACTGTTCGCATCATTCTCAAGTCCAAGTCAGGTGACTGTCAGGAGAAACACACTCACACACACACACACACACACACACACACACACACACACACACACACACACACTACTACTACTACTACTACTACTACTACTACTACTACTACTACTACTACTACTACAACTGTTTGTTTTAAGAATCAAGAGCAGATTTGGAGATGTTGCTTTAGTTTTTGCTGTCTGATGTTCTATCAGTGTGAATGCATGTACTATTATCATCTAATGTGTGAATCATAAATCAGTCTAACCTAGTGTAAATAAACTATCTGTCTCACTTTCACTTCTGTCTGTTTTGATCTATCCTCTACTTCCTGTGTGTGCTTACCATATGTGTGAGAAAACTGACTAAAACACAGCAACTAAGACAATTATCCTTCAGTGCATACCCAGAGCTAAGCAAGAAGAATTTGTCAGTGAAAGCTTGAACAGGGATGATGTACTGCCCTCTGATGATCTGAACTATGGCGGTGAAACTTTTACTAACAGAATCAACTCTGTGAGGGAAAGATTTAATGTGAGGATACAGATAAAATCTAAAAATAAAAACAATTTACTGTGGATTGATGAAAATTTGTGGAAATTAATGAAATCTAGAGATGCTGCATTAAGGAAGGCTTGTCTGTATATGAGTTCGGAATAAAATTTACAAAAAGGAAACTGGATATTGCTCCTATAGATGCTACAGGCCAGGTTTTCAAGCTGGTGGAGACTTATGAGTTACAAGTAAACATAAAAAGCTCAAAAAGTGGAGATGCTTCCCAATTTGACACCATGTTTGTTAAATCACACAAAGATATTTTAAGTCCCCTATTGCTCATTTAATTAACTTGTCTTTTAAACACAGCTCCTTTCCTGATGACTGGAAATGTGCCATTGTCACACATATTTTTTAATCTTTAAAATCTGGAGACTGTCTTAAAGCCAGTAACTACAGACCAATAAGTATACTACCAGTACTCTCAAAGGTTGCTGAGAAAGTTGTCATTGAACAACTGACTTCTTAATACAAGCAATTTTGGTCTATATTGTATGCAATTTGGCTTTAGAACAAATCATTCCACCAAAACTGCTGCCTCGCACTTAATAGAGCAAATTAAATCAAGACTCGACAAAGGAGGAGTAGTTGATGCTGCATAAAGCATTCAACACAATCAACAATCATGATGTTTTAATATCGGAACTCTATAAATTTAACTTCTCATCTGCACTGGCATGAATGTTTTTATATTTATCTAATAGGATACAATGTGTTAAAGTTTGTGATGCACTGTCCAGTAACATGAAGTGCACAGTGCCGGTTCCACAAGGGTCAGTGTTAGGTCCACTATTATTGAGCCTATAATTAATGATCTCCCTCAACAGTGTCATGATGTAGAACTATAAATGTATGCAGATGACGCCATTGTATACACACAATTGTGTTGGAAAACATCACTGGCTTCATCAATCATGTCTGAGTCTAAATGTAAACAAGACAAAAGGTATGTTTTTCTCTAAGACTATGGTACAACCTCCTAACGCTGATATTGTCATCAAAGGTGAAAAGACTGACATAGTAACTGATTTTAAATATCTTGGTGTGACATTGGATCCAAATTTGAACTTTAAGAAACATGTTTAAAAAATGGTTAAAATCATAAAGTACAACTAAGCAAATTTTCAACATATTAGAAACTGTCTCTCTTTGGATGCAGCCAAGGTATTTATGCATGCTATGATTCTTTCCCATACGTCTTATTGCATCACATGTTGGGGGCAGGCTGGAGAAACAGCCATAAAACCTCTTGAGTCCTTATGCAAACAAACACTAAAAGCTCTGGACAAAAAGCCAATGCATTTCCATCACTGTAGGGTACTGGAGAGATACAATTTACTGAGCTTTTTAATGGTTTGGCCCCTCCTCCACTACGTGACTTTGTGTGTACATGCTCAGTAAGTTCTATTAGATCCTCCAGAATATCCTTTATACAAGATTGTACCATACCATTACAATCTGACCATTTCATCACACTGCATTTGGGCAGTCAGCGTTCTCTGTAAAAGCCACAACTCAGTGGAATGTCCTACCCGACGATATTGAGAGCTGCAGCTCCATCAGTACATTTAAAACCAAATTAAAAAATCTGCTAAAAGCTATTCAGCTCTGTAACCACTGACTCTAGATTTTATCTCATGGTTTTATCATAAACACAAATAATCTTGCTTTTAATCTGATAAACATACATTAGTCATTTCTAATTGACATTGTGGGTGTATGTGATGTGCTATTGTGTGTAGCTTTGTATTTTGTATCATGTGTCCTGTGTGTTTTTTGCTTTGCACTGTTTGTTATTTTGCTGTTATATGTTTTAATTGTGACCTGCCAAGGGACATCAAATGGTAACATTTATGTTGAACACTGTACATGGTCCCAAATAAATAAAAAATAAAATAAATAATAAACAATACCAGGTGTTTTCTGTGCTGTTGCCAGTGGTTACCGGGGGTCCGTTGCCCAGCGATCATGAGTATGAACTTCATGAGGTTCGATTCCATTGGGGCAAAGAGAACCAGAGAGGATCAGAGCACACCGTCAACTTCAAGGCTTTCCCTATGGAGGTAGATAGTGCACCACACACACACACACACACACACACACACACACACACACAAATAAGGCCTTGACCATGGAGCCACATCAACAACCTCCAAAAAACTAGAGAAACACTGTGTTAATATAATAAGACTTCTGGCATTGGCATTTGTCCTTCAGATAACACCACAGTCCTTGAACACAAAATGTTTTCATTTCTGATAAGTAACACTTTTGACATACGGTATGGGTAAAGCTGAAAAGCTGGTGTGAATGTCTCTAGGGAGCCTTTAGATTGGGTTGTGTCCATCTGTATGTCTATAAACTTTATGCAGATGGCCTGAAAGAGGAGCTAAAACAAACTGGAAAGGAAAATGAAAATGAAAATCAGGTTTAATCATTTGGTTAAAAAAAGTGAATATATATATATATATATATATATATATATATATATATATATATATATATATATATATATATATATATATATATATATATATATATATATATATATATATATATATATATATATACATATATATATATATAACTGTCTTACAACACAGGAAACTTGCTATGTAAGTCCACCTGTCCTTAAAAAGTTAGTTCAACATTTTCAGAAATAAGTTTATTCATTTTTATAAATTGTATACAGCATAGTTAGATGAGAAAATCAATGCCACTTTCGTCCTTGAATGTGATATCAGTCTTCTCATCTAACTCTCTTTCTCAGAAAGGAAGTGAACAAATGTATTTCTCAAAATGTTGAACTATTTTTTTAAAGGTCAAACTTTTGAACTCAGGTTTAGTCTCCCAGGCTGCATGTCCTGGCACTAACATCTGGCATTTAGTTGGAGGTTAAGGGCAAAACTGAAACTTTGAAAATGCCACAACTGTCATAACACTACATCGATTACATTGATGATACCTGGTGCCTCTTTTAATTAATTCATTCGTCATTACTTCATTCATAGATCAATGTGTGAAGTTCCTCAGTTTGTCTTGGTGCAGTTACTACTTTAATATTTGTTTAGTGAGTGGTATAATTTAGCTTAACATGTCTACCATACAGTTCTTAACCTCGAAGCAAGATTATGTAACTTATGAAAAGAAGAAATAAAACAATCATCCTCTTTCAAAAAATTTACCCTAAATTCAACACACTCAGAGGTTGCAAATAATTATTGAAGCAAAGGTGGAGTGGAAGTAGCTTTATGTTGGTGTAATGCTAAAAAAGCTGTTAGGGAGGAGGTTGGGCTACATTGGACGTACAAAATGTCACACTTTGAGACTGCAGACCCCTTTTGGCATTCATGTTCAATGTCATTGGTTTCTTTTAACCAATATCACAATCTTTACCTGACCAAATAGTTTTAGTTGACTAAACCTAACCAAATCTAAATCATAACCTTAACCTTAGAAGATAGGCAGATCAGAGAGCTGTTGTACAAAATTATTTTGGTAACAATCATTTGTGACAGTTTTGGAGGGCAATGAGAAATTTGTCATTTAGGTTGGTGGACAGCTTGATAAAACTTGGCAAAATTTGTAAAGGTCTGGTTACTTTTAGCCATTATTTCAATAGTCTTTCAATGACCATACTGTAGTTACAAATCTTGACATATTTTAACAAATCAACCAATTAATCCTCAATAGGAAGTCACAGTCGAAACTATTAATAACAATGTTGACAGTTCAGTTCACGGTTTCTTTATCATCTAATCAGTTACAGATCTGTGGTCTGGTCTGACACCTGTTTCAGAGTAGAAGTATTGCACTCTTTTTCTCTGTTCAGATGATCTCAACATAAGAACCCTCAGTCACCACCAGCTGATGACTTCTCACACTCTCACTTACTACTGTTCCCTACACCTGTTCACAACAGTGGCCTCTCAAATACAGGTTTTGTTGTGTCTCTGTGCAGCTCCATCTGATTCACTGGAACAGCACACTGTTTAACACTCTGGAGGACGCTCTGGGGAAGAAGAATGGAGTCCTCATCATTGCTCTTTTTGTGCAGGTAAACATCCATGTCAACACAAAGTATCAGGACAGTGGAGATTTACTTCCACCATGGTTCCCAGGCTGGGTGGCCTTACAACAGCGGTTGAAGAAATACTCAGATTATTTTCTTAAGTAAAAGTAGCAATACCACAATGTAAATATATGCAATTACAAGAAAAAGTCCTGCATTAAATGTATTTTTGGCGAAATTTACTTAAAGTATTAAAGATAGAAATTGAAATATTGTGGATTGAGTTTTACCTCTTACCTCTCAAACACTTATTTATTTTGAAACCATGTGAGAAGTTTAGAGGGGAAATGTCTCAACTCATAGACATCTGAAACATGACAAAGTTCTCTAAAAACATAATACAGTATATCTGTAAAAGGTTCTGAAACATATCTGAAAATGTACGTACGTCCACCCGCCCACCCTGTCACCACCACATGGCCCACATTTTTAAAAATATTGACTTTTTCAGCCAATCAGTGGCTTTAGTGGTGTTTTTCCTTCCTGGAATTGTACATGTATTGTTTTCTTAGAGGTGTGAACATGCTTTCACTTCAGATTAGCTTGAATCATCATGTGCAATGAAAGTATTACACAAGCTTGAAACTACTCTCTGCTACATTCATGTGAAATTCCCCAATTCCCATACTTCATCACTTCATTAACCAGAGAAATCATCCTGGGTTTAACTGTCAGGAAAACTCTTTAAATTGTGGGAACCTTTTATTCCTCTCATTTTAATGAAACCAATAAAACCTCAGAGAATGATTCTGCTCTGTTGTGCCAGCTGAGGAAAACACACCCAGTAAAAAATAAAAGTCTCATTCACGTTTTACCTCAGAAAGCCCTGACCTCCTGAGGTCACAATCTTAACACGTCAACCTCACACGTCCTGTTTTTGACAGCTCCTTTAGTTCTACTTCCTGTTTACATCCTGCAAGGATACGGCTGATAGAAACTAAGATTTGCTTAAAACATTGTTGACATCTATGAAACAATCACCGACAACATTGCCTTTTGAAGATATAAGTTCTCTTACCACCAACTGCTCACTGGAACCTGAAATGTTTGATATGTTTTAATCAGATTGGTAAGGAGCATCTGGGTCTGAAGGCCATCACTGAAGTCCTACAGGACCTGCAGTACAAGGTGAGGCCAAAACTGAAAAGATCAGAGCAGATTAGATGATGTTATGTTACATCAGATGTATAAATGTTAAATATTAGATGAATAATAACATTGTGAAACTGGTAACATGATGACAATTATGGTATTGCTGTTGTTTTTCCATCAGGGGAAGAGCAAGATAATTCCATGCTTCAACCCCAACACTCTGTTACCAGGTGAGCAGGAAAAAATCTGGTTTCATAATGAATATATGAAGCCTTGTGACAAATTAATGTAGCTTCAGTTTTACTGCCACAGTTGAATCAAGATGTCAACCTGGTGTTTCACTATTGTTGCTTCACTCATTCATTCATTACGGGGAACTCATCATACATCAGCGTGTGTGTCCAGGTGTTGTGGAGTTCTACTGCAGATGTGAAAAAAGTAGTATAAAGCCATTTCTGTCTCCAGAGGGAGCTGTGTGAAGTCTGATAAATTTAACTTTATGTTCTATGTTAACCCCATTGAACTGCCTTGTGGTTGAAAAGTTCCACGAAATAAACTTGCCTTGTCTTTTAGTTTATATGTGATTGTAATTCCCTCTGATCTTCACTGACTGGGCCTTGTTCACACACCTTTTGATTTACAGTACCAATAATGATGAATATAAAACATTATTCTTCAGTAAAAGAAAAGTGAAACTCAGAATGGGTGTAAATGAATGAATCAATACACCAGGCTAACATCTTCATCCAATGTAATGGATTATCTATTATTTTGTAGTTACAGCCACACTTCCCAACTTAAAATTAAATTTAATAAATCAGTTTTTGCTTTTTTCCTTGTGAAATATTGGATAGTTTGACCTCTTTGAGCCTCTAAAAATCCCTCAAATGACACAAGAAGGAAAACTGACTTATTGCTCGTCACTCATGTCATGTCCAGAGTGAGGCTATAATCTATGATGAGAGGTCATAAGTAGACAAAGCTTCATTTTAAGGGGTCACAAGCCAAAAAGATTAGGAACCAAGCAGTCAAAAACTTCACAAAGTTGCACAATTTTGTGGAATATTATTTTGTATTACATTAAATGTTAAATCTGCCCTCAGACCCATTATTGAGAGACTACTGGGTGTATGAAGGATCTCTGACCACACCACCTTGTAGTGAGAATGTGACCTGGATCCTCTACCGCTACCCTCTCACCATCTCACAGCTACAGGTAAAAAATGAAATAAAAACATGCTGCAGTTCAGGCTCCTTGTACTATGTTAGAAACATTTACTGCATTCTTCTTCCATTCCTGCATTGCAATATTTAAAGCTGCATTAAGCGATGTATTTATACTATCAATCGATGAAGTGACTGTGTGAATGTGAAAGCTGTTGCTCATAGTGACAACCCCACAGAGAATAAAAGTCTTATTATAATTATTGTCATTGATTTACCTGGTGCTAAACCGGGTCAGTGCTATCTCTGATGCTCCTTATAGCATATGTTAAAAAAGCAATACTCTGCCAGTGAATAAATATAACAATCATCTGATGCCTTAATGATCCACATATTGAAATCTCTCAACTTCCCCCTTCACAGGAAGGTCAGAGTTCAAGTGAGGGAAAGTTTTCTGCACTCACTAGACTTCAAATTGCCAGCCTTAACTTAAAAGTTAAGGCTGGCAATTTTTTATATTTTCCTTATTGTCAGCAAATTTCATATGCAGAGCCAAACCAATCATGAATCTACACTACTAGCAAGTGTTGTGTGTGTATGCAAAGCCTGATATATGGCTTTCCTCTATGCCGTAAAGCATGTCAGTGAGTCACATGACTGCACCAGGTGACATGTTCCTTCATTATGAAGAGTTTGGTCACATTAGCTTGTTTAGAAATGGCTCCAAAGACTAATAACAGCGATCACGTTTTCAGTCTCTGGAGAGTAGTTCCGTGCAGGGCGGATGCTGCTGAGCATGCACAGAAAAATAGTTCTTATTATAAAGAATTGATATTTTTCCATGGCTTTTCAACTTGTGAGAAGTTAACATTAGAAAATGAAGTGCCCTGTCCCTGGTTGTGGAAATGTCCAGACCACACGGTTAGAAAAGCAACAGAAATTTTACTTTTCCCCTTCAGAATCTCTGTTCTGCTGTCGATCACTGGAAGCAATAAAGAATCCATGTTTTGAACCCATGCTCAAAACATGCTCAGTGGCACGAGACTACTCTCCAGACTCTGAATTAGACCCATATCAGTCTTTGGAGCTCATTGCTGTGTTTTTAATAGTTTTTGGACAACAATGGAGGTTTACGGCACAGAAGAATGTGATATATCAGGCTTGTAAGTAGATCACTTAGTTTACTGTTGGTTTGCTCTGCACAGAGATTTGTTGACGATAAGAAAACCATAGGAAGCCATATCCTTTAAGCTCTTGGGAAGTCTATTGAGTACAGGACTATCAGGTATTTGGATTGACATTAGGACAACTGCATGAGTATTAATAAGAGTGGTAAAAAGTAGTGAGCAATAAAAATGGTTTGATCAAGAATCATAAATGCTATTCACCAAGAGCTCCATCATCAAATGACTATTTTATGCTTGTGCAGTCATCTGACAAATGAAACTGGAAAGTATATAGCTGTCAACAGCTGTAGCGTCCATGTTTCAACTTGGCTCTCTCTTTCTCTACATCCCATATAATCAATACGTCAAGCCCTTTTATGGCTTTCATACCACACAAGACCACTAACCTGAGGCTGTGAGGCATTCACCACAATACAGGAAGCGTTTACACCCACTGCCAATCAATGAGCCTGTCATCATGCCTTTAATAGATTTAAACTTTAATTCAGCCTTTGCCTGACTCATGGCTCTCTTCAAGCAAATTGTTGTAAAGGATGATGATGGCAAACCCCTGACATTTCTTTCAGTCTTTCATCTGAGCTGCCCTCTGGCCTGCTGGCCCTTTGAAATGCTAATAGACTGACTTCTGGCTGTCCTCATGCCTTAGGCCATGTTACTAATGTGGATGAACTTATAAAACTCCAGTTAAATCATTTTTACAAACACAGCTGGGTGCTCTGCTTGGCCTTAGTATAGCAAACTCTGACTCTCTCTGTCATCACTTCTGTTTTAATATGGCAAAGCACGCAATAGTGACTGCACCCCTCTGTCTATATATATCATCATAAATGCTGTAAATGCTACCTGCTCAATAAGGCTAATCTTGGACTGCTGCATTGAAACTTTTGATCAAATTGTTTTTTTGTATTTGTGTAGCCAGACAAGATTGAGACATCTGCACTCACTATTGATAAAAAGGCTAAATGAGTAGGCCAAACTACCATTTCTGACTTCCAGCTGTTTTCACAACACTGGAAGGGCACCTGCTGTTTCACCTCACATGATATCTTTGTCTTAGTCTTTAGACCAACAATTCCTCTAAATTAAACAATAAAATACATTGGTGGATAATTTGTCTGTGCCCTCAAAAACTGTTACAAGTTACAGTTGAAAAATGAATATGTTTTATGATGGGACAACAGGTTTGGTTATGGGTTTAGGGAAAGATTATGGTTTAAGTACTCTGCAAAGGTTTTGTTTGTTAAGGTGGTTAAGGTCAGGAGATGACTGTGGTCATTGTTTAAGAAAACAAAACAATGCTGACGCGTCGTTGAAAATGGGAAATGAACAGTGGTGTTCAGGTCTGATGTTTTGTTGAACCACTTTGGGAGAATACTTTTGAAAAAAACATTTTGGGGGGTTAAAAAAACACCAGTTTAATGTGGATCGAATGCTGAAATGGAGAGAAACTGATGTGTTTTCAGATGTATCCACAATAATGTGGACTTGGTCTAGGCAGTGGTTTTCAACCTTTTTTGCAAGTGACACCTACATATAAAGCATTATATACTTTGAGGGAATTGTCAAAGGTTACATGTATATGACTTGTGAGCATTTCAATTGAAGAGCTATATACATACATATATATATATATATATATATATATATATATATATATATATATGATCTTAGCCTGCTAGCCTGTTTTCTTTGTAGTGTGTCAACCATGTTCACACCACTGAGTGAAGATGGACAACAGCAGAAGTGTTTCAAAACAGCAGGTCCTGTTCTTCTAGAATAGACACATCAAACATCCAGCTGTTATTGACTGTTCAAGGACCAAGAGTGTGTGTAGTGTGTGTACACAGTGCATATGTACATCTAAATATTCAAGTATGTGTGTGTGTCATACAACAGTTGCCATGCCGACTAATTTTGCACTTTGACAGTGGGCTATAAATCCTCCTTCTGTAAGCCAATAGCATGACAGCACCGGAACTGTTGTCATGTTTGCTTTGGCCGATGTAGCCAGCTGCTACCCATGTGTCACCAGTAGTGATAATATACGCAGCGGCTGCCTTTACACATGAACAGGAAGTCAGATTTTGGATCTTTTGCTTCACAGTTCTGGTCTTGGCAAGAAAAAAAAAACAATGTCTACTATGTTTGTTAAAACCTGGTTCCCACATTATCATTATATTGTTAAGGGCTCTTCCTCTGTCATTAGGGACTCCACATGGGTCCCAGTCCTTTTATATTTCCCCAGCCAGATTTCTCTCACCATCCCCAGATGGTAACCAAGCTCAGCTCTGAAAGCTTTATCACCTCAGTGTCAAACAGCCGGAGGAAACCCTGAGTTTAGTGCAAATATTTGAAGTCATATAATGAATGATCATGTGTATCTATTGAAAGTCAAACAACAAAAGCAGTATGTTCATGCAACTATGTTGTTTTTTTACAGGGACCAGATTATATAAAAGCACTGTACAAATTTCAGACCACTCTGCCAACACTAACATTCACAGTGGACACTGCATGTTTTAAGTTTTTGGGGATGCTTTTGTCATGCAAACTAAAACATTAAGATACTGAATATCAGTATTGGACCATATTGGTCAAACTTGTCATGTGTGGAGGCTTGAAATATGGAGCTGCGACCCAGTTCAGCCTCTAAAATTAAATATTTCCCTTTCTGTTACTGCAGATTGAGGAGTTTCGGAGGCTGCGGTCTCATGTCAAAGGGGCTGAGCTGCCAGAAGGAAATGATGGGATGTTGGGGGACAACTTCCGTCCCACCCAGCCACTCAGTGACCGGACGGTTCGTGCCGCCTTCCAGTGACTGTCACTTTCCACTGCCAACTCAGAAAAACTATGGACCCACAGATATAAGTATTGAAGGTAAGAGTGTTTCAGTGAGCTACACTTTTATTTGAAGTCATTTTGTGTCCACCTAACCTAAGTTTGATAATTACTCTCCTTTTAGCTCCTTTTAGTTTTGGTATCTGTCAACTCCTGAGAAAAAGATCTGGCACTCTTTTATATGATCCACTATGTTCACCAGCTATCTGCTAACTTTATCTGTCTGCTGTTTGGTGCTGGGCAGCTAGTGTACTTTGGGTTTCTCAGAACTTTCTCACTCAAAACAGCTGCTTGCTGCTGCTGGGTACCAGGTGGATGAGAGCAAGTAGACTCAACCAAAACAGTAAAGTTATGGGCCTTGAAATGGAAACAATGGGCTGAAAGAAGCTAAAATGCTCTGTTGAGGGCGGCTACAGAGTGAGTGATAATTCTCTGTGGATTTGTCACTATGAGTGACAGGTTTCACATTACATGTAGTGATTTCACCCATTGGTAATATAAAAATACTGATTAGTACAGCTTTAACTTAGCATCTGCAGATAATGGCACTAACGACAAGCACTTGCTCTATTTTTCACCAAATACAGTATTTTTAGTTAGTTCAGCACATTTCCTCACAAGGGACAGACTTTTAATGGAAGTAGGCATGCTGTCCCTGAGGTATTTGGGTCCTGTGAAACCACTGTATAATGGTTCAAGCCCTGGAAGAACTAACCCAGTTCAGTTACTAATCTGGGACTAGCCTATATACAGTATGTAGAGTATGGAGGGATCCCGGATTTAGTTCAGCAGCACTGCAGTAGAGAGGCAGGGTAGAACTTTTGGAACTCCGGGGGGAAAAACACTGAAAGGACCTTGAAGTACTGAATTTTAGTGATATTAAAACTATTAAAGTATTTTTTCTACATGTCAGCATGTTAGATTCACAAAAACTAATGAACGATACAATATACAATATCAACTAGCCTTTGCTCACAACATAATGTCAGGAACAGGGGGGGCACAGCATCTATTATGAAATTAATTATCTAATCTGACCCTGGTGTGATATCAGAGGACGTTTATACATCTTATTTGTGTCACTCCGGATGTTAAAGGTATGTTGTGCAGCAGCTCACTTCACTAAATCATTTCCACATTCAGTTTGGATCTTCTGTCTTTAAGAAATACTCCAATGTTTTAGTTTTGGTTTTCCAGAATGTTGGGAGGACTGCAAGAGACAGATTAACACTGGTATCTTGACTTTAAAGAGTAACACCAGGCTGAAAAGCCATATTTTGCTGTCCTCTTTGGTTGAAAGTTCAAGCCTGTTTCACCACTTACCACACCTAGCACCACTTATGGGTGTAATTGGGTGTGGTCACCCAACAGTGATGTCACAGGGTCCTGGAGTACACCTGTGCACCACTGCAACAAGGTGAGAAGTTAAAGGACGGGTACACAATTTTTCAAGTCTGCATTAGAAGATGCCTTCATAATGCACTTACAATGTAACTGTTGGGGGACAAAATCCACAGTCCTCCTTCTGTGTAAAAGTGTATTTCAAAGTTTATTTGAAGCAAATATGAAGCTTCAGTCGTCCAAGTGAGTCAAATCAAGTAGATATCTTTCAATGTTACAGACTTTTTAGTGCCAAAGTCCCTTTTTTTGTTACTATACTTCCACCGCAGCTCAACAGGGAAACACTGTCTGAGGAAACACAAAGAGGGAATCTGATGCTAAAAAGGCTGTAAATGTGGCAGATATCCATTTGATATGACTAACTCAGACTGCTGAAGCCTCATATAAGCTTCACATCAACTTTTAAATGCATTTTTGCACAGACGGAGGTCTGTGGATTTTGTCCCCATCACTTACATTGAATGCATATTTGAAGAGGATCTTTTAATAACCAGTATGAACAGGAGGACCACTTTATGGTGAAGAAGACTGATTTGTTCATCTTGACTGTGAATTTTGTAAACCTGTGCCTGGAGCACAGAGCGTACTGTATCCGAGTCTGCTGAGTCCATGTTATGGCCAGCTTGTACTGTCAGGTATTGAACCACAGCTTGGACTCAAATGCAGACAGACTCAGTTGGCAAGTTCAAAAATCGATCCTTTAATCACAGCTGGGTTGGTACACAGGTGAACAGTCAGCAAAACAAGATTATCCAAATCAGTGGGCTAAAGGCAAGGTCGAAGGCAAAAACAGGTCAGGAAACTGACCTCACAAGGAAAAAAGGGCTGGAATGCTGTCACACAGGAAAAAGACGAACTGGCACAGAAGATAGGGAACACTGAGACTGTATACTCTGGGGGAGGGGAGACAATGAGACACAGGTGCAACACATCAGGGCAGGGCAGGTAATCAAACAAGAGGGAGACACATGAGGGAAGGAAGTGAAACGAGACAAGAGGTGAGTATCAAAATAAAACAGGAAGTACACGACAAAGAACACTGGGAGAAACAAAAAGATAACTCAGCTATCCAGCCAGGGCATGACAGTTCATGTTTTAAGATGGACTTGAAAAATCGTGAACCTATCCTTTAAATCACTGGAGGTCAGTGGGTGTTAAGTTACACTTTACAATCCAAGTATAGATTGTCCCAAAAATGCTGGATCATAGATTTCCTACAACTTGACAGCATCTTTCAAACATCTTTCAAAGTGCTTTCTGTTCAAGGTTATGTACACCTTTGATTTCTGCCCAACAGTTGTACTCAGGTTTGGCAACATAGTATGTGAGTGATGGGGGACAAGGGGACAGGTGCTTTCGCTACGGAAGTATCATACTGTGGAGGACCTATCTCCACTAGAGTCCCCTCCCCCTTTGCCCAATGATAATGAGCCCTGAGCTTTACCAGTTTGAACCTCTGGCTGGGTACTAAGCTGGTGTTGGTTCTTCTTAGCTTTGGTGATGATAGAGTAGGCCTATTGAGTCATTTATAGCTGTTTTCAAAAATATATTGGCATTAGCTACCATGACAAGTGTCATTATATTCAGAACAGCTCAGCCAATCTTCTGCTTTATATATGTGGAAGGGTCAGCAAGTGAAATATACCTCAGACTCTTAGGTATCTTGTAACTGTTGAGAAGGGGCCACAGTACTTAGTTTAACTGAACTTTCAACTAGAGTGAGATAGTTTTGAGTTTTGAGCAGCAAAAGCATTTGTGTATAGTTGAACATGCTAACAAACTATGTGATTGTGGTATAAAAAAAGCACAGAAAATTAAAGTGTTTTTAAAGAGTTCTTCTTTAAAAAAATGTAGTCTCTATCAGGGGTATCTCATACTTGATAAAGCTCCCTGTAGAGCCGAAGAGGAGATCATACAACTGTTTTCAAGAGTGTACTCCATATGATGAGATAAGTGGAATGCCAAGAAGATTGGTAACCTCATTACAAACTTTACGATGTCAACCATAGAGGAAAAATCATGCAAGTGGGTGTTTCCAGGCAGTCATGGTATTTTTGGAGCTATGATCACATAATGACCAATGCAGTCGTTTGAAATGAATCATTCCCATTTCACTGAATACAGCTATTTTTTGGCAGTTCCAACACCAAACTGTGAACTCCCAAATAGTGTTTACCCTCTGAAGGTGGAGTTGAACAGAAGTTGTTTTACAGTGCGACTCTTAGAGTTTCACTGGCATTGTGATTGCCAGTGAAGATGTGACCTGACTTAACTTAATTCGTATTTAAGGGACAAAGAGATGAGAGTAACAGAAGGACTAGACTGAACAGTCAAAACAGAGTGAGGGGAGAAGTGTGTTGAGAGGAGGCAGATAAAGGGGTACTGTGGTGGACGGGAGGTGAGAGTGCCAGAGGGCTGAAAGTGGAGGAGACAGAGGGAGGGCAGGGGGGAAAAGGGAGAGACAGAACAGAGGACTATTGTTTAAAGCGTAAATGGATACTGATCTAGTCCCACCAGCACAAACCCACCTGAGACAAGACCTCTGAAGGGGAGGAGAGGTAGGTGAGAGGTAGAGAGGAGAGGGGCTGGTGGAGGTCAGAAAACTAGTGGTAAAAAAGTGTAATGGTGGCATTTAGTGTGAGGTAAAAGTCAAATGGTGCCAGAACGTTCTCACTGTTTCTATTTTTTTGACATTCTGCTACACTTCTTTCATGTTTTTCAATCTGGAGTGGTTACAAAGCTCAGAAAAAGACTCAGCATTGCAAAAGAGTACACCATAAAGTGGCTAAACATCATTAAGAAAAAGTAGGGTTTCATCCCGTGTTAAGAGCAGGTTGGCTCTCTTGCCAAGTCCACTTCATCTAGTCCTCTTCCTAGTCCTCTGCTGAAACAAAATACACAGAATCCAAGCCAATGTGTCCTGCTACCTGCATGAATCAGCTGTGACCTGCATGAATGACCAGCATGGAAATAAACAGGCTGTCAGCAGTTGAAAAGAGCAAATATTGTTGTGGAAATAAAGACCCTTTAATTCAACCAAAATTCAGCTACACCTACAAAAACAGCTGAGGTTGTACATCCTCTAAGAGATCTGGGCTGCGTTATTCGGTAATGCTTTAATCCTTTAAAGCATTGGTCCTTTAATTCTATAACAAATTCTTGGAAATGTTCAATGTAATTTGCAGGTATTTAACAGGCAATTAGTAGGACATTTTACTGAAAGGGTGGTGCAATTTGATACAAAAAACAAAACAAAACGGAAGAAGCGTTATGTTGGTTCAGTTGTTAATTTGCAAAAAATCTTAATAAATGACTCAAAATGCTTAGTTTGTATTAGTATTGGTATATTACATTCTTTCTTAAAAAGTCTTTAATGAGCACATTTCTTATAGTCTACCAAATTACATAAGAATTAACAGTTACACAGCAACTACTTTTAGGAAAAAAAACTACATATAAAGCTACAACCCCCCAGCGCTCTTGAAAAATTCTAATATAGTTGCAATTTATAGGACCAGGCTGATATATTGTACCCTGAGAAAATAAATAATTTCACACTCCTATCCAGTTTCATATAAATATTAAGATGTGATATAAATTCTTTATATCAAGCCTCAGTGGTTTGGTGATTTGACTGATGACCATTTTCATGGCCACCAGTCCAGCTCACACAATCATGTGATTTTTATATGAAACAATACTGCAGATGGAAATATCATTAACTTTTATAGAGAGGCTTGAACACCTTTTTTAGAAACTTTAGTTTAGTAGTCTTTTTTTTTTTTTTCCTGAGAAGCCTTTTTACATGTTGAACTTTTTCCAGAATGATGTAACTGGCAGCTTGTAAAACCAGAACTTTAACATAGCGTTCCCAACCATTACATCCCAACACTGTAATTCAACTACCAGGAACACAGGAGCAATAAAAGTTCCTCTCTTTTCAACATTTTCCCAAAGTTCTGTCATCCTGCCTCCCTCTTTTGACAAGTTTCACTCTTCTGTGGAGCACATCAGATTTCTCTTTTTCCTTTCTTTTAATCTGATCCATATTTTTTTTCTTTACAGGAGAGAAGAAAGGAGAGGTGAGAAGAGGAATGTTGGAAAGAGAAGGAGAGTTGATGTGGTTATAGATCAGCTGCAGATTGAAGGTGGACAAAGAAACTATTGATTCACTGTGTGTTTGAGTGTGTGTAGGTGTGCTGTTCTTCCTTTTCTGCTTAACCTTCTCTCTCTCCCTCTCATTCTCACTGTTTGTGTGTGTGTGTGTGTGTGAATGTAGCACTCTGTGCTTGTGTATGCTATGTAGTTATGTCTCTAGTATTACTGTACCAAACTGCTCTGTGTGTGTGTGTGTGTGTGTGTGTCCTGATCAGATGATAGTGGGCTTTACTACCGGCCTGGTGTCTGCTGTTAAAACAAGAGGAAATATGAACCACAGATGTACCTGTACACACACACACACACACACACACACACACACATACACACACACACATACACACACACACACACACACACACACACACATACACATACACACACATACACACACACATGTGTTGTTCATTAAATGTTACACCGTGAATGTACTGCAGTCAACCTGCTGGACTAGTTTAACACACAGTTTACAAACTATACTAATGAATTTAAACTGAAAACTGACAGAAGAATCAAACCAAATTCTTATACAGCAAGTATACTTGTTAGTATATAACAATAGTTTGTAACTATTTGCTCTGTAATGACTGGCTATAACAGATATAATTGGAGTTATGTGGTAAATAGTTTTAGATTGGGTTTACATTCTATTAAATTGCATAATGTGATAATATATATATTGGCAGCCTTCATATCAGCCTAAATTACACAGGATGGGCACTGGTGGGATCTGCTGAGTGAACACTCGGTCGATAGAAATCTGAGGTCAACAGCCTCCGTTGAACCTCCTCCACATCTCACCAACAGATTTAGTTTGCCAAACTCACATTACATGAATTCTGGTTAATGAAGTCCTCACAAGTCACTCTTACCTCTCCCTGCTTTGGACTGTCTAAGTGTGAATATAAGTGTGTTTCCATCCACCTGTTTTATGTGTATTTTCAATTTGCATGAATCAAAAACTGGAGTGTAGAAATGCAGGAAATTCTGAGAAAAGTCAAAATATTGTTAAAAAGTTTTTACACTTGTCTGAGGTGGAAAAGTTGGTGTATCGATAACAAGAAATACGAGTGAATAAATCCTGACGTACGTGAAGCATGTGACTTAAACGTCTCTCAAGCTTCTACTCAGGAGACAAAAATATCAGATCTCTGAGGAGACTGTAAAGCTCCTCAAACAGAAATCATATATAGTCTTATTTCCATCACAGTTTTCACATGGTTTTCCATTGTTTGAGGTTTGACTGGCACTCTTTTAATGATGTCATCTTGCTGTGCCCTCTTCTGCAACTGGAGAATTACCACCACCAACTTTTTATCTTGATGAGCCGACTCCTAATATTCACATACAGTAGTGGATGGAGACGCATATTAATTCACATTTTCTTTTTCAAATCTCCTGGAAATTTGGATAAAATTTGCGTTACATTTAGATGGAAACTGACTTTTACTGTCTATTAAATATGAGCTGCTATTAAACAAAACATCCCTCTTAAGTCACTGTAAAAGGCTGATGCTTTGGCTATTATTATTTAAAAAAAATGCCTTCATGTCATATCATACAGAGCAGCTGAGGGGGAAAAACTTTCATGTCAGTGTCTGAGATGTATTTCCATGTCAGAGGGGATTTCTGACAGAAAGCTCCAGAATGTTAACATATAGGCCTATTTGTTTGTATTGGTTTCAGTTGCTATTAACAAACGGCTAAAAATATGTCAAATGATGAAAGTGTTAATTTAGGATTATTTTCCGTTTATCTAATGTGACTACCGGGCTAATAACTGGTGAACGTCCCCAATTTAAAACGAGAAGAGGATGTCATACTCCTCTCATTCTGCAGACATGACATGAATGCAGCATTATCTTCGCTCAAGGTTCTCACTGAGTTCTTCTAATGACATTTATGCATTGGGTTCATAATTAATAAGAAAGAAATATTATGATATGCTTATATTTTGTTTAACAAGATAAACATAGTAAATCAGGCAATGAAACACATAATACATCTTATTAATTATCTGGGTTTCAGGATTACAAACTGTCACAAACTGAATAGAATTAAATGGAAAGTGTTGAAATGCTATCATCTATTTTTATAGTCTCCCTTTGGACCCACCTGTGCCTCCTCCCACTAGACCTTCCACCAAAGTGCTGACGTAAATCAGATGAGAGTTGATCATCTATTATCATTATTAGAATCCGTGGCACTGTCTGAACACTTTTCTTCAATATTTTTGAATGAAAATGGTCAAATGTGACACAAAATGATAGTCACAAAATGTTGACTATCAGCTTTAATACAGAAAGACGTCATTGACAGTGTAACACTACTCTCATCACTCCCTTCATATTGTTTTAGGAGGCAGGGAGGGTCACAAGCACTGTTTTTATGTGTGTGTGTGCATATTTGTGTGTGTATGTGTGTGTGTGTGTGTGTGTGTGTGTGTGTGTGTGTAGTCTTTTAAAGGTACTGTGTCTGACAAACGGAGCTGAAATAAACTGTGAGGACTGATGACTGTTACTATAAAGCAACAATAAATTACAACACTGACTTACTAAAACACTGAACTGAAGTGTGTTTTTTTTATACACTGATCCAGGAAAAACAGCAGCCTGACACTCATGAACACTAATCACTATTCTAAATGCTTTTCTCATTGTCCACAAATCTCATGAAAAGAGCCAAAACCAACCATGAATTGATTGACTAAACATTACACTCTACTTTATTTTGACTCAATCCTACACACCATCCAGAAAGATTAATATGCAGCTGAAAATAGGTCCTAACATTGCACTATTTCCTCCTGTTTGAGTAGCATTTGATAAAAACTACAGTGCCCAGGTGCTTTAAGACATTACTGAGTCTTTTTTTTTAAAATGAAAAGATATATTTGAGTCATTTTTTAAAGATTTACATCTTCAATAGCTGAGAGCCACACACAGTGTATAGGGAGGTCAGAAAGTATTGACGGACGGAATGACACATTGTTGGTTTTTGTCTTTAGATGAGATTATCTGACAAAAAAAGAATATACAACAGCAGCCTTATCCTTTGAGTAAATATGGTGGATTAGCTGTTTTCAACACAAGTTCAGTCAGCTGTGTCTGCTAATGTAAATAAAACGCACCACAGACTTGTTCAAATGTTTGAAGCTAAAGTCTGGTAGATTCAACAAGGTGTGGTTGTTTGGTGTCAAGACGACACAGGCTGATGTTTACTCTGTTTAATCTACTGGGACAAAGTTAGAGGTTTTTGCTCTTTTTTTTTTTTTTTTTTTTTTTTTTTACAATCATCTGTTGGTACCAGATATCTGCTCTGTTTTGCTGTACGGCTTGAAAAGAGGATTCAGGAGTAGTACAGACAGACACAGGTCTCAGGGCTTAATCCACAGTTTTACAGTATTGTGCACATCTATAATAATGTAGCATGAGACAGTATCCATACTTGAGAATTTTTTGAATTTCTGTGGATCCAAAACCCACCAGGATAAACACCAAGGTGCAGCATTAACTATCCATATATCTGTCAATCTGTCAAACTATTTTACTATTTTACAAACTAGTTTACTTTGGATCAAAAAATCTAGACCAAATCTCTCATCGCTACCCCCCCATCTACCATCTTCCTTTTTTAAACTGTAAAACAGTTCCAGCAGATTTCCCTCCTAAACCCAAAACTCTAAATATTCCAAGATACTGTGTCATTGCTATAAAATAATGGCACCTTTTCTCAAAGTCAGTATGATAATGCTTTAATCATGCATCTAAATTTGATCTGATTGGTGTAAAGAAATGTTATTTTTTTGTAGTCATACTTAAAAATCTGCTTCTTGTAATTTTTTTTACATCTTTAAAAAAATCAGTTGTTCCTTGTGACAAATGATTAATGAAATAAATGAAATACTTCCAAATTTCCATTATGGAGCTAAATGAGTTAAAGTGATTCACACCTGGAACATCTCCACCTCTATCTGATAAAGCAGAAGATACCGTAAAATACTTTATAAGCAGATTTTGAGGGGAAATGCCTGTAAACTTTGACTGACAATAATTAGCAGTTCCTCTTCCATAGTCACTGAGTCAATATCAACTATACAACTAACCATGTGGCTTTATGGTATGTCATACTTAATGAACTTACCCTCTACACCAAAACGTACCTCTGTTCTTATATTTCCATTCCATCCAGAGATTCATTTAACACAAGTCCTCACTTACAAAGCTTTAAGTGTTGGATAAAATGATCAATATGTAACTATGCTGCCCTCTGATGTTAGAAAGAGGCATCACACACCTCAGCACACCCAGGACCTCTTGACACTGATCACCACGTCGTAAATGTAACGTTATAAAACTAAACTTTATGGTTACATGTCACTTTCATTTCAGTTCAACAAGCACATGAATTTTGTGTTGACGTCCCATCAATATGAAGTTGGACAAACACAGTGGAGATGAACTCACTACACCCCCAGTACTATTATTATGGTATTTATTAGATCTGTATGAGTCAGAGTCTTTGTTGCATGTCATATCCTTCTGTGTGTCCCCATGTTTTCTGTCCATATCTTCTTCATCATACTATCCAATAAAGGTGCTGTATATGCAACAAAAAATCTGCTCTCAGCTGAGCATTTTTGGAATTTTGGAAAGTTTTACACAGTAGTCTTGGGACTGTGTTTTTAGTGTATTGTCACATTTATTTTACTATAATATTATATAATATACATAAAATTATGTGAGTAATAATAAATGAAATTGAAATAATATTATATTTCAGTGTTTCTCTGCAGATTTCACACATGAGGAGTACTACTAAGCCACAAACCTTTGTGTAATGTCTTCTGTCTCTGGAGGAGTTGTTTCAAGAAAATAACACTGGTGATGTCAAAGTGATGTAATCAGGAATACAATATTAAGTCTGTGCTACAAACTGGGGGTATGGAGTATATAGGAGGTGTAGGCAATATACTGTATATTTTGATGATTCTTTTCCAAACTTTATGGTAGTGAAATAGTAAATCATCAGAGTACCCCTTTAATATTGAAGTAAAGGTAGTGTATATTCACATTTTTGGCTTTGTTTCAACACAATTTGTTTTAATCAAGATCATTTAATTTTCTTGATGTGTGGATGTTCTTTTAGTCCTCCCGTTATTCATACCCCACTACAGTAAGTCTATAGACTTATTTTTTCTTCTTGACAGTTCATCTGGTGACCAGCAGGGGGCGCTGTGGTGACATGAAAGAAATGAGTGAAAGCCTGCTAGTGATGCACAGGAGAGAGGAAGGATAATGTGATATAAAATGTGTGGATTCATGACCTCAGTGTTGTTAAAATCCTGGTTGTGTCCTTTTTTCTTGCTGTTAGTATTCCAGCATCCTTGATTCTGATTCTGATGTATTCTGACTGGACATAGATGGACATTCATATGTCCATCTATGTCATATATTATTCATATATTATTCATATATTCAAAAAATATGATTTTAGAATCAAAGCTGGGTTAAGGGACTGGTTAAGATTGATATTGTTATAACGCTGCCATGCGGGTGTTCTTTGCCCATCATGGGCCAGCAAATATTGCTTTACCAGTTTGCATCTATTATACCTCCACTACAACAATATAATGAATAATCAGCCTTTACATGGACGAGTCAATGCATAAAAAAGAAAGCAGACATTGAACAAAATAATCTTTGTGGAGCTCTTATTGTGATGATAGATGAAACAACTCCATTAAAATAAAGCAAACTGCATCTCTGATGAAGGCCATTCAATGCAGTTGAAAGCTCCAGAAAAAGCTAATAAGTGGACCTTGAGTGAAAATTCTGTCAAAATCCAATTTCCAAGGTTATCAGACAGGAATGGAAATATTATGGGAATACCATGAGAGACAAAAATAAGACTGCTACAAAATCTAAGTGCTTTTAGGAGGATTACAAGTTTATTACAATTATTTGAAAAAAAAAGAGAAGAAATGCACGGCACTATGTAAAACCACAGTATGTGTGTATCTGTCTCTTTATGTGTGTCTGTGTATGTGTGTGTGTGTGTGTGCGTGTATTTCCATAATAACTGACTGAGTTATGAACAGATGGATTGATGGATAGATGGACAAGAGGACAGGGAGGAGGTAGGAAAAGAAGACAATAAGGGCTGTTAAAGTCACAGTGTTAGCATAGCTTTTCCATAACTTATAAGGACCAAATAATCTCACAAAGGTATAAATATGAACGACATTCTCCTAAGTCACAACATTTGAGTACACCCCGGTTTAGAATAAGAATTATTACATGCGTTTCTGGGGTTTAAGGTTACGATTTGAATCAGGATCAGCTTTATATTAGGCTAAGGGTTACATTTATAATTAGTATGGGATTGGGACTTTGATAGAAATATAATTGGACAAAATATAATTGTGTAGTGTTCGCACATTATGGTTTGAATTCCCCTGCCGTTTGTTAACTTGACCATCTGTCTGACCCTTTCACACTATTGACCCTTTGTGTGTGTGTGTGTGTGTGTGTGTGTGTGTGTGTGAGGTCCTGGTTAAGGTTAGGTCTAGAGTTTGGCTTAGGCTGTGAATGGAAGTCAATGTAATGTCCTAACAAGGATAGCTGCGCAAACTTGTGTGTGTGTGTGTGTGTGTGTGGATTGTGCCCTCAGCCTAGATCACATTAGCACAGACATCATTAACTCCTGAATGACTGCAGCATAATAGTGAGGGATGAGGAAGAAAGAGGAAGAGGAGCTGGAGATAGGAAGGAGATGTGGAGGAGGGGAGTAGACACACCCTGCCATTACACACGTGTTTGATTATAGAGGCTTTGCAGTACTGTCAGAAATGTCATAACTAAGTGGTTTGGAGGTTTTCAGATTCCTAAAAAAGCTTGTTGAAGATCTTTTTCCACATGTAGATTACTGTGGGACAAGAGCTCCACTTCAAAACACTAGTCGGAGGTTTAGGAAAGAAACTCAGCTTTGTTAGCTTGCACAGTTAGCTTGCTAACTACCTAGCTAGTTAATATAGTCCAAGAACAAATATCACTGTCCTCATTTAACAAATTACTTTTAACAGCAATGTGGCAGACGTTCCTCATTATGGTTAAATGACTAGACTATGACTAAATACCAGAACTGAGCTGAAGGGGAGCAACTGCAACAAAAACAACAAAAGTCCTCTAAACTAAATGACAAAATAGTCAATATGTCATTGCCTTCCAAAGTGACCTGTATGAGTCATGAGTTCTGCAGTGGTCCCATCATTTGTCATTTCCCTCTAAAACTGACACAAATGACAAAAAATGAAAGTGCCTTCAGATCCGTTACATCTATAGTTAAAACAGCACTCTATAACATTATCAGATTTATGGTGGACATTTAAAAAAAGGATCAAAATTGATACAGCAGAACCAGAGATAGGATCTTTTAATTCACATTTCCTTTTTCCTTGACGAAACCCATACAAATTAAGCTCTATTATGCTAGTAGCGGCTAATGTAGGCTGGAGCTGCCAGCTTCAAGCAGCGTTGAGGAGTGGGCTACAGAGGTCTGGTAACCACCAGATTTCATTTTCAAATTTGTAGTCTTCAGCCCTATTAATGCTACTCAAGTGACAAGGTTAAAGGGTAATTACGGTATCTTTCAACCTGGACCCTATTTTCTCATCATTTAGGGTCTAAGTGACTAATGAGGACAAAAACATTTGGAATTGCAACAGTGAGCTTGCTTCAGCCGGCAGTTGCTAAACAGGCTGTAATGTAACCCTTGGGGCAATTGGGCCTGTAGAAGCACGTCCACTAAAAATGTTTGTTTCTGCCACTGACAGGCTCAGATTGTTATTATAAGCGTCTGACAATGAAAGTAAACACAGGAACTAGCCACCTGTAGCAGCATTATGGCTAACTGTATAGACTGATAGACTGGTCAGGCCACCAGTCCTTCAGAGGTCTGTGGAACCTTTCAGAACCTGTGTAGTATAACAAGTTGCTGTGTAAAACAGGGTTGTTCTGTTGTTTCCTTGGAGCTGGACATGTGTGACCTAGATATGACTAAATGTCATCATATTTCTGAATTAGATCTTGTTGTTTATATAACTATAAGTTGTATGGATAAAAATTATCTTTATTTGGTCATGAAGGCATTTTAATGTACTGTCATTAAGTCATTTCCATTTTCCCATTTAGGATTATTAAGGTTTCATTTCCTATTATTCAGATTTATTTAGCTCAACCTGGCGCAAAGGTTATTGGTAGTTCACAGTTTTTCATCAGAATCTACAAAAAAGCAATTAAATCTGGCTTTTTTAATTTAAAAGTCTATTTTCCATCTAAAGAATGACTGAATAAACTAAACATCCAATATAAATTCTACCCTAGTAGGTCTAGCAAAAAGTGTGTGGGCGTGTGTGTGTGTGTGTGTGTGTGTGTGTGTGTGTGTGTGTGTGTGTGTGTGTGCGGGTGTGTGTGTATGTGTGTGTGTGTGTGTGCCCAGCCATTCCTGGGGTGCAGTGGAGCATCCAGCGAGCTGATAGGAGCTGAAGTGTAATTGTGTCAGAGCAAAGACCCAGTAAATACAGAGAGACAGACAGATAGATAGAGACAGGAAGAGAGAGAGAGGCAGAGTTCCCCCTATCATCCTGAACTTCGCTAAATGTCATCCATCAAGACATTTTACTATTTTGTAGTTCAGTCTGCTGCACACAGAGCGCTGCAGAATATTTCTGTTTGACTCACCAGCCTCCCACCTGCTTCACATGTTCCATTATCGAGCCTGCAGCAGCTGCTGAGCAAAAACTATTAACATGTACTCGTCACCATCTATATTTCATTAAAAGAAGCTTTTATCTGATTAATAATAACAATATCAATACTGTAATACAAATTATTTATCCAGGCAAGGTTGCCTCACACTCACACCTGTAAAAAGCCTACTACAACCACAGTCTCTGAGTGCTGGTTTGGGGATTGAACTGACAACCTTTCTGGTCACAAGCTTCATGCTGTGTCATTCACTCACATAGCAAGTCAAAATTAAACACAGGGAATTATCACTTGACTCTGCAGCTGCGTCATAACTTCCTTTAGCTCATTTTGGTTTTGTGGACTGCAAACTCATCAAACTCTTGGTCAGGTTGATTCAACTCCTCCGAGGTGAGTTTGAAAAAAAAGGTCATACAAGTGGTAAATATAAGTATTAAATAACAGCCATGTGAACATCTCACAATGTACATTTGCCTGTATGCAGCTTGGGTTAGCATGTTTCAGCCTTAGCATGTTCAGCATATTAACTTTATAAGGGGATATGTCAATATTGTGTATTGAACTTGTTCTGCTAGAAGTCATCACAGGGTCCAAAATGTTGGACCTGACACCCACCTGAATGAAAGACAGATTAGATCCTAGCACTCTCCAACCTGATCCAAAAAGACCAGGGGATAATTAGACCCAATCCAAGGTACATTCAACCCAAACATACCATAATAGAGCGAGAACACCAACTCTGGCTGCAATTAATAAGCAGTCACAGTGGAAAATGGTAGCAATATGATAATAATTTCCTAAAAGCAAATGTAAAGTCATAGAAACTAAATCCAAAAATGATATATTTTCATGCTTCAAAATCTACTTTATAGAAATGTCTGAAAGTTCTTTTTTCACCTCCTGCATCAATAATAAAGCATTCTATAGAAAACTGGGGAAAAAATAATAAAATAATAATTCAACAACCAATTTAAAAAGTGTGAATCATATTCCATAAATTTTCACTTGATAGCAAACGTTTAAGATATTTTTTGTCATAGTGATCATGATGTACAATGTGATCAGGGCTGATACTGAGTACGCTGGGATCTGGTCCAACCCCAGGTTGGGTCTCTCCTCAATGCAGTGGATCTGTGAAGACCTCTGTGTTCCACTCCCTTCAAGGGGCCAAAAAAAGTTAACTAGTACAAGTTTAAGATATTTTATTGTTCATCCTAATGTCTTCTTCCTTTTCATATATCTTGTGGAGATGCAATAGTAAATGAGAACGTAATGGAGGACACCTGTTGAGACCACAGCTGAGGCACCTTCTGAATGTGTCCTTCTAGGTATCTCAATTTTTACATTTCTCCAAAAAATGCGCCCTTTTACTAGTATGTCACTAGTTTAATCATTTACTACATTGGGAAATTGCATTTAGATTTATATTAAAGAGTGAACCAACCCAAATTACCAAAAAAACCCAACAAAAACCAAAAACCAAAAACCAAAAAAAGGATCAAAATTGATACAGCAGAACCAGAGATAGGATCTTTTAATTCACATTTCCTTTTTCCTTGACGAAACCCATACAAATTAAGCTCTATTATGCTAGTAGCGGCTAATGTAGGCTGGAGCTGCCAGCTTCAAGCAGCATTGAGGAGTGGGCTACAGAGGTCTGGTAACCCCCAGATTTCATTTTCAAATTTGTAGTCTTCAGCCCTATTAATGCTACTCAAGTGACAAGGTTAAAGGGTAATTACGGTATCTTTCAACCTGGACCCTATTTTCTCATCATTTAGGGCACCTTCTGAATGCCCAAAAACCAAAAACCAAAAAACCCCCAAAAAACAAAAACAAAACCAAAAACTTACTTTCTCATTTACCTTACATGACAAACAGATTTTATTTGCCCAGGTTATGCCACTCCAGTACAATGGAAGTAACTGTTATTTTTAATAAACCACAAACCAGTGTCAACTGTATTCATTGGCACTATTTTCTACTGAGATATAGTGCATATGAAAACTGTTCATGGAGTGTTCTTTGAATTGTCCTGATTGATGAGGACATTATTCCTAGAAAGAGATTAATGCTGATTAATTTTTTTAATGTAATTTTTTGTCACTGTGAGTACCACAAACAAAATTTGTATTCCTCTCCATTATAATGAGGTGGCAGCAAAAAAATCTCAGAGGAAGAACCAAATCTATCTGCATCTTTAATAATACCACAAGAGGCAAGTGAGAAAATGTGTGTGTTTTTTTTTATTTAATATTGAGCTATGGAGCAGGAGACAGTGCTGATATATGTAAGAAAACATGCAAAGAGACATATTTGCTGCTATCTTCACTCTCCCACACTCATCAATTCATATTTTCACAAATCTGATCTAGATGCTTTGTCGGCTGAGTAACATTGCTGTGTTTTTAAACTACGTGAGAACGTCCTCGTTTTAAATAATGCACACACACAAACACACATGCTTGCTAATAGGGTCATTACATGTTCCTATCAGCCTTTATCGATCTCCTCATGTCTGAGAAAATAGAAAATACTAGATGAAAAGAGAGCAGGATGGGGGAGGGGGCAGAGAGAAAGAAGCTCAAATGTTGCCTTTTCCTTCATTTCTCTTAGCAAATATGTAGCAGAGTAATATTAAGTCTGAATATAGCCTCTTAGTGTGTTTTAACACAATAAAGGAAAGAGGGTTAGCAAAGAAAAGGAGGTTGGAATGGTAGAGGTGTGTATGGAATGACAGTCAGTGAAAAAATTTGACTAATGCACGGATGTAATGTGGAGCCAATTTGAAACAGATCAAATTAGGAGACCTCTGGCAGCAGCATAAGAAGATGTTGATGCAGATTTCTCACCAGTGACTATAATAATAATTATAATAGCTGGGTTTAATAATGAGACACCAGAAAATGCGATTTAATTGCTTTCAATTCAGACAAATTTAGCAGGATGTCACGGTGAGAATGGAGCAATTATTAAATATAGGCCAGGGGTTCCAGCCTGCGTGTTGACTAACATCCACCCTGCATTATAGACGTGCCAAAGGATGACATCAGGATGTTCCTCAGACCCTGTCTTTAATTTCAGTGTTTACTCTATATTCTCAGACAGAATTTATAAGAGATGATGTAAAGTAATTGGGCAAGGCTTTAAAAATATTTATTGGCTGCAGAGCAGGAAAGTAACACACATTCAGATTCGAGCAGGGCTCTGTATCCCTCATTACATCTTAAATTTACTGTAGGGAAAATATCTGTTGGGTATTTGTCTATGATGACAATGACCAATAACATCTCGCCAAAAGGTGCAGAAAAGATAAATTCCTCTTCTAGAGAGCTGAAGTAAAACTGAATCTTGTGGATTATTTTCCAGAAGTAAGAAAACCTCATTTGAAATCCCATTGACATTTGCAGTAATGTAAATACTTAGAAATCTAGCCTCGGAACATAACCTTTCTCAAAAGTATGTTGTGTTATTCACTCCATATATTTAGATAAGGATAGTTAATTAAAAAAACAATCTAATATTGTTGTTTATTCCATATTTCTGTTTTTTTCGCAGCCTAACAAACAGCATTTCCCATAAGCCCTAGACCATGTTTTTAGACAGCAGAGATTACAGCTGAAAAGTTGAGAAAATAACAGGAGTATTGCTGCATTTTATGGATAAGGATGAAGTCAAATTACGATGACACAAAGTGCACCAGTAAATTTTTGTGTTAGCTGTAGTTTTTGTATCCAAAAAATAAATTGTTTAACTTTGTTAAAATCCTGAAGGTTTCAACTTCTAAAAGTTAAAAGTACTGTAGCGGATGTTGATTTATCTTAGAATACTAAGATAAATCATCATCCACAGTGGAAAGCAGACCCTAGGAACACGCTTCATTTTTTCTTAAGAGTCATAACAGTGATAAGACTGATGAAAGAAATGCTGAACTGCTGAATGAATTGAGTTGCAGAAGCAAGTGGAACAGAGGCTAGCCTGAACGTGATGTACTGTGTTATCAATAGACATCTCTGTGTACTGTGGCTCATTTTGGTCTGATCTGTAGCCAGGCCTGCTGGAAATCTCTAAACAAAGAACAACAAGAGCTATTATTCATGAATCAATAGGGATTAACTCACTTTATTTCACAAAATCCAAACATGTCCAAACATGTCTGCATGGCCTTTAAGGTGGTCAAATCAGTAGCAAGTGATAAAACTGTTTAACTGTCAAACAATATAGCAAACTCTATGGCCACTCCTCAACTGTGATGAAATAGCCAACACTCTGACATATGTTTAGTGTGTTGAACTCCTCCAACAGTGGTATGATCTGCTGCGCTAAGTATAAAAAGCAGAACACAAGCTGTGCTGCTCATTTCCACTATGAATGTAATGACGTCGTCAGGGTAGCTAACATCAAAATATATTTTTTTGAGTGAGTTGCACTGAAAATGCCCATATGTGACTTATTGCTATAATTATCTAAATTATCTAAGCTAACGAAAACCAACACTTCTAGCTTTGTACCAGTCCCTGACATCGCCTGTGTTCTATTAGACCTCCATGGACTCTGGAGATAAGTCCTCTACCTTAAGTATGATCCTTCTATGGCCAAAGTTCCCTGAGAGTTGTCACTATCCATGCTAACTATTGATAGTGTGTGAGTGTCTGATTCAACAGTGTTGGGCAGTAACGCATTACTGTGTGATGTGTTACAATAATGTTATTACTATTTTATTTAGCAATGAGTAGTTACTATTCCCACTAACAGTTAGGTTAACAGTTTGGGGGTTGACTTGTTTGCTGTCTTACCGGTAGTTAGATGGAGGGTTGATATCAGTTTCATCTCTGTGCGTTCGGTGGATAGACTGGTAAGTGCTAACCTAGCTAGATGTGAGGTCTGCAGGGACATGGTTAACTGCCACCAAAAGAGGAGAAATGTGGGTACGGGTAACTCCAAATTTGTCGTATTTACATGTTGTGTCCATAGATTGTATATAAAGTCTATGATTGTGTCTTAGCTGGCTTTCTGCCGTTAGCCACTGGTAAGACTACATTCAGGAATCAGCTGCTTTAATTCAGAGTTGGAGGCTGCTTCACTGAGAGTACGAGACTTCATACAGTCACTGCAGCAAACATTAATCTAGCTGTTGATGGTCAGTAAATACCTCCAAACTGTAATCTGGCTACTAAACCACAATGTCTCAGTTTCTATTTCTACACATGTTAAACACAGAAGATGGAACATGTCAAGGTCAAGGTCAAGGTCAAGGAAATCTTTATTATTTATTTATTATTTATTGTGTGGTTGTGGAGGTTGAATGAATTGACTAAATGGTTAGAGTGGTTACTTTAGCAACACATTAAAAGACATCATGTTTTACTGATGTAATGGTTGTCTGAAACATAATATTACCTTGTGATGTTTTTAACCTTTTACCAATCACTGTTCCAGTGCAACACTTGTAGGAATTTGCTAGTACTATGAAGTACTATGTATTTGCTAGTACTATGAAGCATTACATAAATATACACAGTACCAGTCAAAAGTTTGGACACACCTTCACATTCACTTGAATAAGAAAGTGTCCACACTTTTGACTGGTACTTTTGACTGGTAAATGTAATAGCTGCCGTGTAAATCAGTTGTTTAGAATTACTCTCTTTCATATTCCAAAGTTACCACAGCCTATTTTTCTGTTGTTATTGAGAGTTACTGTATCCAAATCATTTAATCATTTTATATTACTACTGTAGATAGATAGATAGATGGATAGACACCTCTATCATGGTTTGGGCTTAACCCCTTGGTTATAGCATAAAAAGAGTCTCTATGTGATTCCACTAATGCAGGTGCGTAAGGGCGTAGACAATGTTTTTGAGGGGGCACAGTTTCACAATGCATATGTTAATGTTCACAGCAAACCAAGTTGTTACCAGCAGTCAAGTCAAGTCAATTTATAGTGCCAAATCAAAAGAGAAGTTATCTCAGGGCACTTTTCACATTGAGCAGGCTTAGATCATACTCTTTAATTTACAGAGACCCAACATTCCCCCATGAGCAAGCACTTGGTGACAGCAGCAAGGAAAAACTCCCCTTTAACGGGAAGAAGCCTCGAGCAGAACCGGGCTCTAGATGGGCAGCTATCTGCCTTGACTGGAATAATAACAATAACAACAATAACAACAATAATAATAACAGAAATATGACTAATAATAATAGTGGTAGCAGTCAGCAAAAATGAATAATAATAATATCAGCAGCAGTGGTGGGTGTCATGCTGGACATCCATCAGTCTGCAGCCGAGGGTCACCTGCAAGACAAGAAAGCACAAAAGCGCCGGGGAAGATGCCAATTTAGTAACATGCATTAATGGGACATGATGCATAACTATAAGCTTTATCAAAAAAGATTGTTTTAAGCCGACTCTTAAACGTAGAGAGGGTGTCAGCCTCCCACACCGAAACTGGAAGATGGTTCCACAGGAGAGGAGCCTGATAGCTGGAGGCTCTGCCTCACATTCTACTCTTGGAGACTCTAGGAACCACAAGTAAGGCTGCATTCTACCTCTAGTGAGGTAATAGGGTACTATGAGCTCTTTAAGATATGATGGTGCCTGACCATTAAGGGCTTTGTAGGTGAGGAGAAGGTTTTTAAATTCTAATCTGGATTTTACAGGGAGCCAGTGTAGAGAAGCTAAAATGGAAGAAACATGATCTCTTTTCCTAGTTTTTGTCAGGAGACGTGCAGCTGCATTCTGGACCAACTGGAGAGTCTTTAGAGACTAGGGCAGCCTGATAATAAGGAATTGCAATAATCCAGCCAGAGGTAGCAAATGTGTGCACTAGTTTTTCTGCATCTTTTTGAGACAGGATGTGCCTGATTTCTGCAACGTTACATGGGTGGAAAAAGGCAGTCCTTGTTTTAGTTGGGACTTAAAGGACATATCCTGATCAAAGATGGCTCCCAGATTCCTTACAGTGGTGCTGGAGGCCAGGGCAATGCCATCTATATCATTAGATAATGTGCTTCTAAGGTGTTTAGGACCAAGCACAATAACTTCAGCTTTGTCTGAGTTTAGTAGCAGACTCACTGAGCTTGGTATCTCAGGATCTGCCCTCTGCTGGTTTATGTCTTACCTCTCAGGGAGATCTTTTCGAGTATCTTGGAGGGGAGAAGTGTCCAAACCACACGGCTTATCCACAAGGGTTCCTCAAGGGTCAGTGTCTGATTCCCTTCTCAATATACACCACCTCACTTGGTGCAATCATCCGCTCCCATGGTTTCTCATACCATTGCTATGCTGACGATACCCAGCTCTTCCTATCGTTCCCACTGGAAGACCACACAGTCTTGGCTCGGATCTCTTCATGCCTTGCTGATAACTCAGCAAGGATGAAAGAACTTAACCTCTCCAAGACTGAGCTCCTTGTCATCCCAGCCGGTCTCTCTACAACAGATCAGTATCATACTCGCATCAACCCAACCCATGCCCACAAAGTCTTGTGTTTTGGCAAGTTCATACTGATAAATGTATTTACAAGTGCATCCTTGAAGATTTTCATCCAGGTCTATGAAGAAGTAGTCAAAGGCAGGTGGACCTATACTGTTTGCCTATTATTTCTGGGCTTAGCAGCAGTGTTTTCATGTCAGGAAGTCAGTGGCTGTATCAGTTGGAGTTTAAATGTGAGACAAAATGACTTGTTGCAATGGACTTTTTAAACAGAAATTAACAAGTAATTAATTAAGCTACAGTTCAAAACTTCAATCAATAACTATTTTACTATGTTGTAATGAGCAAATTCCTGCAACCTGGTTCCAAAATCTGTTGGAAAATCTGAAGAGTGGAAGCTGTCATAGCAGCAGATTAATTCCCAGGGAGGATTCTTAGTCTCTTCCTGTATCTCATATCAGTGGTATTACAACTGCTGGTGTTTCTTACGTAGCTCTGTCCTTCCACCATCTGTTATCACTGGAAAACATGGAGGATGTAGCTTCAGTTGTACTGCCCTCTTCCTGCTGAGTGCTGTAACACAAACCAAGCAGATTTCTATCTGACTTGCTGAAATATAAATTAATAAGCAGTGCAGAGGCCTGTACGAGCTGATAATTGTCTCGTTTGTTTATGGTAATCACATTACAGACATGATTTAGAGAAATGAAACTGCAACATATGGCACCTTAAATAAAAACCATGGAATGAAAATCTCATTTTGGTTGTACATTATTTTACAGCCACGTACTTTATGTTCTTGTCCTGGTTTCTTTGTTCTTCATATTAATCTACACTTACAGAATCTTTACTATGCCTACCGTGGCATTTAAGTGCATTTGAATTGATTTGAGAGAGAAAGGGAAAGAGAAGGAGAGGAGGGGAGAGGAGGGAGAGGGGGATGGGAGAATGTTGCCATGACAACTGCCATAATAATCATCCTAATGATTGATGTGCTGCGCTCCATTTCTCCCCGTTTGGACTCTCTGTTTTTCTCTTTTTTCTCTCTGTCTGTCTTTCTGTCTCTCTCTCTCTCTCTCTGTCTGTCTTGTCCTAGATCATGTGCCTTGTTTTTCTCTGTCGCTGCCATTATTACAGGAGATACTCATGAAGCGATGAACAAACGGGCAAACGCAAACACGCAAATGTTCATTGAAATTTTGGTGGGGCAAGGCAAGAGGGTCTGTTTTAACAAATCACTAATTTTCTTCTGCATTTCAGATGTGTGAACAACCTAAAATGAAGAGAAGAGAAGATTATTTCATATGAAGGGATGTGGCCTGTTTAGGAGCCTGAATCAATCTTTCTGTGTCATTGCATTAGACCATTCAGCCGTTTTGTGTGTGTGTGTGTGTGTGTGTGTGTGTGTGTGTGTCTGTGTGTCTGTGTATCTGTGTGTGTAGGTGGGCGTACACAGTGTCATAATAGATAGCCCTGTAATATACTGCACACAAATTGCTCTATAAATAAAGTGGATTACTTTACTGGCCAGTCTGGGCCAGTATTGGTAGCTGAAAAACTGAAATAAATGCAACACATACACAAAAAAGTCATTCTGTGTGTGTTGCAAAATCTGCTGTTTCTTGTGCCTGCTGGAGCAGATTTGGCCTTTTGAATGTGAAGTCTTAGATATGTGATGACATCTTTTTAATAGCTAGGATTTTTTTATGGTAACCGAGACCTGCCTCGGCTCCCTGGCAGAGATAGAAGCACAGCTTTTTTATCATAAAATGTTTTGAGTGTCCCTTTTTCATTTGGTAATTTAAATAGGGTTTTCTTTAGTTACTGGAAAATCACCCTTACTTCGTATCTGATATAAACATTAAAACTTTATTACTAAATATTAACCTAGCTAAGCTAGACTAATGCTTTAAGCTAATTGTTAGCTTATGGCACTAGCTGCATATACAGTAGCATACAGACATGAGCCGTATTGATCTACTCTTATGTGTACACCTGAACATCACACTAGTCGAACATGTCAGTAAATAAACATTAGTGAGGTCCAACACTGATGTTGGGTGATAAGTACTGGCTCGCAGTCAGTGTTCCAGTTTGTCCCAAAGGTGCTGGACAGGGTTGAGGTCAGGGCTCTGTGCAGGCCAGTCTAGCTCTTCCACACTAAACTGTTAAAACCGTTTCTTTATGGAGCTGGCTTTGTGCACAGAGGCATTATCATGTTGAAACAATCTTCCCCAAAATAATGACAAGTTAGAACACTATTGTCTAAAATATTGTATGCTCTCTTGCATTAAGATTTCCTTTGACTGAGAGTAGCGGGCCAAAGCAAATAAAAAATGCTCCAGCACACACAAGTACACAAAGGTATGTGGACGCATACATTTGAACATATGATTTTTTTTTTTTTAAAAATGTTCTGTGCAGTTAGGGCTGGCAAAATGGATAAATTAACCACCACTCTTACTTTTTAATACAGAACAGACACTATTTGTCTGTTCTGTAATTATGTAACTATGATTCATAATGCAAAATAGTGAAATATTTGGTAATGAAGTTTAATTTTTGTTATTTAATCAAATTAATTGCATTAATTATAAATGTAAAAACAAGTAATTATGTAAAAGTGATGTAAAAACAATTTAAAGACATCACTTTAGGCTGTGTAAAATTGTGTTAGTCATTTAAAAAAATATTGAGACATTTTGTAGAATAAAAGACAAATTACTCACTAAAAATCTACAGATGAAATTATATTGAAAATAATAATTAATTTTAGCCGTACATCTACAAGGGGACAAGGATATAACAAAACATCTAATCACAACCTGACCAGTTCATGCAGGAACCAAAATGAAGTGACTGATACCAGAAACTGTAGCACTACACCCTTAATATCAGTCTGTACTGTTTTGATTATATTTTTCTCCTACAACTAATCCCTTCAATCCCATACTCTCAATATAAAAGAGTTGTCTGCTCCACCTCTCTGTCACCTTGACGACTGGCAATTACTTTGAACCCATGTGATCCAATTTATGTTTTATTATTCTCTTTCTGTGGGCTAATGCACTGTCTTTGTGTGTGTGTGTGTGTGTGTGTGTGTGTGTGTGTGTGTGTGTGTGTGTGTGTGTGTGTGTGTGTGTGTGTGTGTAGAGGGCAACCTGTCAAATCGGAGCAGACCTTGTCGTCACATTGTTGTCCATGCAAACTGACAGGCTGTCAGCAACACTATCTCTTCTTTCTCCCTCTCTCTAACTTTTTCTCTCTCTCTCTCTCTCTTTCACACACACACACACACTTGCTCAATCAATCTATTATTTGATTATTGTCTTTCATTTTTACGACCCTCTGTCTGTCGTGGTCTGAATAACTCTGGTTGGTTTGTGGTGATCAAATTATTGCATTAATGTGGTGATTGCATTAATGTGCACTCTAATAAATTAGGTGTAAATTGTATTTTAAAATGTGTGAAATCTGCTGTAAAGTTTATGCTTATGATGCAGTTCATTTTCACTATTGGCTCAGATTTGAAATGTTTCCTGGTGGCTCCCAGGCTAAATGTTCATGTGTTCACTGTACAGCGGTGGAACTTTTTTTCTAGCAAAAATAATGTAATTCTATAAGACACAATAGATGGACTTACTGTATATATGCTGCTATTTGGTCTCATTGCTCCTTTTAGATACTCACTACCTTTCTGATTGACAATGGTAATAAAGGTTTTTCAAATTGGAACCATTACACAGGAAGTTACTAAGCCATTAAGAAGAACCGGATGAAAAAGGCGCCCTGTTCATTTCTATGACAGATGGTCACTGAACACATACAACAAAAAAGTCTCTGCAGGTTTCCTTATGCTTCCATGTCTTTGGGCCCATTGAGCACGAGCAATAGAGTCCTTCTCCAGCCGGGCTTGTTGAGTGCATGCCGATCCAAGACTTCTGCTGGCTAAGCTGGCTGACTTCCTGTTTGCTCCCTGCACACATAAACGAGATAAAATAATTTAATCATAATAGCTCTTTGAGTCTTTCCAAATGTTATTAGACTAAATGGAACATATTCTGATAATTTAAAAGAAAGAGTCAATTCGCAGGGTTTGTGACAAAAAACTATTCACTGTTCTGCAGCAGGTCCTTTTCCAATGAATGTGTATGGGAAAAATGCTTTGTGATCCAGTGTGGATGCTACTGGAAGTTACAATACTCAGTGTGGCCTCTACACCAAATTCTTATTACAGTTCTAGGTTGCTTGCCTGGAACCAGAGGCACTCGAAGGACCTCTATGACCTGCAAGGCGAGAGTCACGTGACCAATAAGAGTGCTAGTGCTATCAGACTAATCACCATCACTAATCACCAGCCACCAATGGCTGTCAGAACTGTGATTACAACATTATCCTTTAGATGACAATGTCTGTGGATTTGTGTCTGTTATTTTATGAGTGTTGTTTGTTTACCACAGTAGCATTGCGTTTCAGCCATGCCATCTTATCAGACACTACAGATGAGGAGTCAAGCTCTAGGGTTCAAACTGGCCCACATCCTTTCTTGATAATTGGCAACCACAGATATTCCATATATGTTGTGTCCTGTTAGTAGCTGGTGTAGCTGCAATGCTTAGTTTTAATTCATTCCCTAAATATGACAACAAATCATTTTCTTCAGTCCTACCTGTGCTGTGACAATAAGTATATAGAGTACCTACAATTCAATTTCGCAAAGGCTGACTGAATTAAACTACAGGCTTTGACACAACCAAAATAAGAATCTCTCGGAGGTAGCAAACCCAAAAGGCAACGTGAGACAAAAACACTCATCTGGTTTAGAAACCTTTGCATGTTGGAGACAACTAAATGAATAAGAAAAGTGTTTCAAACATGATGCAGGTTGCATTTCCAGCTAACCTACTTGCTAATTTAAATTTGTAGCTAGTTGTTTGGATGAATCACCCTTAGCTTGTAATAAATCCACTTGCTGTGTGTTTATTAGGGATGTGCAGAGGGCCCAATATTTGTATTTGTATCTATATTTGTTGAGGTAGCAAAATTATTTGTATTTGTATTTGAATAAAAGGGGAAGTAGGTGTAAAAATCCAGTTTTTATTTTTATTGTGCTTTTAATTCTAGGATATTAAAGTGTTAAAATAAGTATTTATGAATAAAGTATCTTACGAAGGAGGCCCCTATACTGCGCCTCAAACTCCAGTCTCCCAGATCATAGACAACTGTGCTGACTACTGAGCTAAACCAAGTGCATTGCCAACCTGCAGACAGACCTCTACTTATTTATACACCCATAACACAGAGACAGTTCAACGTATAACGTGTAAAGAAGAGCTTGTGATTCTTGATTTCCACTTTTCATTTATTGCCTATTTTTTACAACCTAACTTTGTGGAAAGGAGAAAGGGAACAACAGGTTATCAAGAGTCCCTTGTACGCACTTCGCTTGTGTCAGTAGTTCAGCTTTATCTCTGGGGAACACTCCAAACTCCGGGAGTGATGTCCAAATTAGGAAATGTGCGTCATGCAGCAGGTGGATGTGACTCCCCTCATTGAGACCTGCTGATAGTCGTAACAGTGGCGCAGAGGAGAGAGACTGAGATAGTGATGTAACCGACCTGCGCGCTGGTATTTGACATGTTTTTTTCCCGAAAACAAATTTTAAAATATTTGTACAAAATAAATGTTTGTAAAAAACCCACTATTTGTGCTTTGCCGAATAACCACTAGTGTTTATATTTTTTGGATGATGGTAGTGTTAGTAAGGCTCATTCTCTTAGTGTTATCTAACAACAAATAATGTTACATTAGATCAATTTACAGAAGCTACAGTCCTTTCATAAAGTCATGGTTTGCAAATGCTGTAGGCCTTGTGCTTGGTAATCAAATACGCATGAAAGTGAGTTGGGTTTGTTAGTTAACAGCAACCATGTGAGATGACATTGCAAGAGGGACTTGGGATGTTATGCAATCTTTTTTGTAGTCTAAACATACAGTACTGTGCAAAAGTTTTAGGCACTGGAGGTAAAGTGAGAATGTTTACAAAAATATTGCTATAAATTGTTTTAATTTATTAATTAACTTCTTGAAAAGTTGAATAAACAGCAGAAACCTAAATGAAATCAATATTTGCTGCCTTTAAAACAGCAGTAGTTCTCCTTGGTACACTTAAACACAGTTTTTCATGGTAACTTGCAGGCAGGTTGTTGTAACCATCCTGGAGAAAGAATGTTCTTCTGTGGATTTATTATTTAGGCCATCTCAGGGGCTTCTTCATGTAATCCCAGATTGACTCCATGATGTTGAGATCAAGGCTCTGTGGGGGCCAAACCATACCATCTGTTGCAGGACTCATCATTCTTCTTGTTGCTGAAAATAGTTCTTTATGGGACTGATCAGACACCTCCCTGATGGTATTGCATAATGGATAAGAATCTAAACATCTAGGGTGCCTAAAACTTTTGCACAGTACTGTACATTTCAGTTACTTATTCAACAGGTAAAATCAATTAACACAACTGTTTTCTTTGAAATATGACAAAATGTAAGGACAAGGCAGTGTGGATCTGGTGCCAATCCCATCTGATGTCTAATTTTGGGGGTTAAATAGGCTCTATTGCAAAATTTCATCTGAATGTGGGTTTTTAGAGGCACCTAAATTGCATCCCAATCTAAATCAAGTCCTAATTCAGAAATATCCCTAGTATGGGTGTGCTAAAATATGAGGTCAGTTTAAATGTCTTGAATATCTTCTTAGTGAATAAGTCAGATTATGGCTGTTCAGTAGGCTGTGCTCTGATGGCTAACATGAACACATATAATTGGCACCAGTACCATGAGTACATACATTTTTAAATGGCAGTGTCAGTGCCCTCCTGCCATATTCACTGAGCTTTACAGGACCTTTAAAGAAGCACAGTTCAGAGCTGGAGTCACGTCATTTTCCATTCGTATCACTTAAAAATGCTCCACTGCAAACTGTAACTCATTTCCTGTCATACAGACCTCACTGTCAGCTATTTGGTTTAAGATGGAGATGGCAAATGACAGCCTGTACATGTACATATGATTTCCAGTGAAAACTCTGGGGTCTATTTAAAACGCACTGAAATTTAAGGAGCACCGCAAACCAAAATGACTTCTGAAGACCTCTCCTTCAGATGCTGTTAAATGCAGTTGTCTAATTAGAAACAGACTAACTCATATTGACTTCCACTGAGTATTTGGACTGAACTCAGAGCTAATCAACATAAGATAAGTAACATAGTATGAAAGTATTGAACATTAAACTACTATCGACATTGTGTATGTGTAAGTGAGCTGAATGAAGCAGAATATCTTTCTAAGTTACTATCTAATAAACACAACTTAAGTCAGTGGCAGGGCTCATACACCAGGGAGTAAACAGTGCTCCAGGGTTGAATTTTTATGACCTGTAATAAATAAATAAATAAATAAATAAATAAATAAATAAATAAATACAGTATGTGCCAATTCTAGTACGGAGACATCCATGATAATAAATCATGTACTGCTCCTGCTACAGGGAAGTGACTCTGCAAAACTTATATGTCTGATATCTACAGAGATATTTCTTTCTTGCTTTCTTATCACCAAAAGCAATTCTGATTGTTTAGAATGAATTCATCTTTGACTAAATGATGCTATTAACCAATTGCTCACTTCATCCATCTGCCTACACACGCTAAACTCCAGACTTATGCTAAAACGACCAATTTCTACTCTACATTAATTTGCATTTGGTGTTTATAACACCTCATTTAAAGTACCACTAACTCTGTCAGAGAAATGGAGAAAATGGAGGCTGAGCTACCTGTGAACACAAGCAGACAGGGCTTGCTCTGCAAACTGCAACAGTCAGAACCAACTTCTGCCACCACCATTAAAACATTCGACAGTTATAAGACACACACGTTACTGGATGTGACAAAGTGGGTGAGACCTCAACATTTGTCCCCATTGCACTTTGATGTATTTCTTTCCATACTTGTCATATTTTTTGACAGGTTAGAAGTTGGAGGGCCTATTCAAGGGGAGAGTTGGTGGTTTAGAGAGAGCAGAAAGGAAAAGGAATAAATCACCTTTTGTAGTCATTGAACAAGTCTCTGAGTTTCCCTCCTATCACCTTTCTTGATGCCCTGGCTAAGCTCTCTCACACTGGATGTTACTGTAAGAACACATAGTTTTTGTTTTTCTGAGTAATACATTAAAATCATCCATGTTTCCCCAAGAAATCTTCTGCTAGTTGGAGTGATAGTGACCACTAGTGCTAAAATTGTGAAAGGTGGAATACATTTAAAGCACTGCAGTGTGTAGTGGCTGCAATGAATATGAGAGTGGCAACTAAAAAATTCAGTTTTGTAAAGTGCCTCACATCCACTTCAGAATATTTATTAATTCAATTTGTTTTTCTTGCTGTGTAATGTTTACCATTGTCACCATCTTAGTTTAACATATTAGCATGCTAATGTGTTCCAATTAGCATTAAAGACAGTACAGCAGAGGTTGATCATGAACCAAAGTATTGGACAAATTTAAAATCTGATCTGATAATGGCCCTATATGAAAAGTCAGGGGGTCATCAAGGTGATTAGAACATAAACATGATTTTTTGTTCCAAATTTCATGACAAACCTTGCGATAGTTGTCTCTAAACCAAAAACATTAACGTAATGTTGGTCTAGAAGAAAAGTCAAGGGTTCACCAAAGTCATTCCCCATCCTCTGGGAACATGAATCTCTGTACACACTTTCATGACAATCCATCCAGTGCTTATGTGGCTAAACCCCAACATAAAGTGCCTTCGTATTGTAGCCTCACAACAGCTTTAGTGCTCCTTGTGATAGATTGCCAAGTGTGTGGAGGAACAACACCATTCTTCCAAATGATATTCCCTCATTTGGTGTCTTGATGAAAGATCTGTCATGTTTCTGCATTTAATTATGTCGTTTATTTTTCCAAAATGAACCTTGGTCTATTAATGATTTACACATCACTTCATCAAGAAAAAAGTACGATTGTATAACCCAAATTGGGGAAATGATTGGTTTTGTTTGAAAAACCTGAATTGTTACAACAGTGGCTTCAGTTCATGTGTTTACCAAGAAACTGATGCAGGACTCATCACAGTCCTGGTATCCTTAAACACTCTTAAACTGTCACCAGATGATGGCAGATGATGATTTTTTTTTTAACCAATCCTTGATCCAGACCTATGGTATCAGCAACATTAAAGGCATATCATACTTGCACTGTAAGAATAGTCAGAGAGTACAGCATGTTTTTCACCCACTGAGAGCAAAAACAATAGGTGATACGTTTAAAATGTATATGTTAAATACTATAATTTTGATTCAAATGTGCATATATTTTTTCTGCACTAAGTCTATCACATAGTGTGTGTGTGTGCGCGCACATTTTTGTTACCTCATTGGGACCTTTTCTGGTATATGTGTGCATGATGTACAGTAGCATAATGAATAGCCCAGTATGAAATAATGATGAGATTGGGTGTAAAACAGTGACAGCAGGGAAAAATAGCCCTGAATGATGCATCAACCCTTGGCTAAAAATGTGCAAATGAATTCAGTGGACTTGACATTCATTGAATATGAGACTGTCAGATCAGAAGAGCTGTGTGTGTGTGTGTGTGTGTGTGTGTGTGTGTGTGTGTGTGTGTGTGTGTGTGTTAGATGAAAAAGCAGAAATGAGTGAGAGAGAGAATATGTTGGTGTACAAGGGTCATAAAAGTTAATAATAAATCTATGTTTGTCTAGATTTTTTTTCAGTATCTTGAGCTTCTCCTTTTCTCTTCCTGTTAAAAGTTTTCTACCACTTGTCCTTTTATTTCCTTCTTTAAGTTCAATTGACCTGCAGTTTTTGATTATGGCCCTGATATCAAAAATCAAATATATTAATGCTGTTGGACGTGTATGTGAGGTGTGCAAATATAAAATGCTTGTCCATATTCTGAATGTAAGCATTCATTTAATAATTCTGGTTTATTACAACTGTGGTCTTTGGTCAACAACAACTGAGCAAACTCCATCCACTGAAGACAACTGTTAGATATGGTTGAAAGTTCCAGAAACAGCCAATAAGAGGACTTTGACTCCTTCTGTAGCTTCATATTTATTGCACAGACTTAAGAGTGGTATTGATCTTCTCATCTGACTTTCAGGAAGAAAGATAATAAGCATATTTCCCAAAATGTCAAACTACTCCTTGGAGATTTTCATACTTTTTTCTTTCTTTCTTTTTTACTTAACTTGAGTCTTAATTTTTTTAGTTCTGGTCATAATGCTCATGAGTTATAATAATCACTGAGTTCATTACTGGGATCTGGGAGAGTTAGTGTCTCTAGAGAGAGGTCCAATGAGACAAGAACACAAGCAATCAAATGATCTTACAGGTTTTAAATAAAATGAGATCAGCCAAACCTGGATGAGAATATGAAAATAAATAATAATAATATGAAAATTATTAACCAACCAGACTTTATATGTCATGTTTTTTGCCATGTCAGACTTTGTTGTAGTGATGTCACCATATTTCCAGATCAGAGTACAATGCTATCAAAACTGATAGAAATGATGACCAAAACTACAAACATACAAAACAAGTTGTAATTAACCAGAATGATTGTTTAAGCAGAGCACTACTGATGTATTAATAGCTCTGAACTGATGGACACTGTATCAAGTATCTGAAATTTCAAACAACTGCATTCAGTTCAAAGAATTGTATGAATTTATGCTCTGCTTTGTATAAAAGTGATAAAATGTGATGTACAATACACATGAAGTCAATAAACCCCCGTATTCTCAGGAGATTACATAATAATTATGTAAATGTTTCATTTAGAGTGGGGTTGTTTTGCTAATTATGATTGAGGTGAAACCTGTGATTACATTCTGAGACAATTTATAGTGAATTTAATTTTGTGAAATGCAATGTTTGATTATTTGCTGGCCATTGGAAACACCCTCAAGATTCTCTGACAGTTAAAAACCTGTATATTAGAGCATTTTTAGCAATTATTACCACTTATTGTGATGGAGTGAAATATTTTTCACAACTGCTTACAGCTGTGATATACAGTACAAAGTTAAATCTAAGTTGCATCTTTGTTGCAGTCAGCAGGCTTAAGTGCAGTAAGATGCTGAAGGTCATGCTACATGGTGTTTATATTAAAGCAGAGGTGTAGATGAGCCCACAGGGGCTTTGGCCCCAGCTGAAATCTGCTGAGCTGAGCCTGGTAGCTTCTGACAGCATCTCATCATCTGTGATTTACAAGGTGGCAGTTGAGACAAAAGCCTCAATCCTTAAACGTATGGACCTGAAGGTCTCAAAGGTTTCATTTTATAGAAACATATTAATAATTGAAATTCAGTGAGGGAGGACCGCTATGACAGCTACAGTATGAGAAACACTGAGGTGTAGCAGTGGCTACATACATCAGTGGCACTTGAAATGTAAGTATACTCCGCTTATTGAAAAGAAGTGTTAATACATCTGAATACCCTGCACTCATCTCACTGTAAGCAACTTATAACATGTACTCATTCACAGCCTGTGGTTCAACTCTCTTCTCATTAGACTATTGACTATAAAAGCAAGCGTATGGTTGGAAGTGAACTTGAACAGATAAGTTCACTTCCCCTTGTGTAACATGATGCAGAGTTAAGTATAGACATGAAATGAGAAGGAAGTATGGAGGCTTTGACAAACATTTATGGGAAATGACTGCTGCTCTTCAAAATAAAATGTATTTTATGTACCCTGTTGTTTATTTGTCAGCCACTGTGATAGAGGGGGGTTGACTAAATACTTTTTTTTTCTGGTGTCTCCAATTTGGTTATTAAAATTGAAAATGTGAATAAGACAGATGTCAATGGCTATCAGTTACTGAAATTAGACAGTGACACACCTTCCCATTCACTTGACTGAGAGAGTGTCTCCAAACTAATAGGGTATTTACCTGTAAACAAGGTGAAGTGTAAATACTCCTGATGGCCAGGCCAGTGCATCAGAATGGTGCATAGCTATATATTACAAATGAGTTAAGTTGTGAGACATGAATCGTTTAATAATGTGCTAGTTACACTTTAATAAACCTTTTTCTCAGCAGACATGTTTACTTGTCATATCAGGCAAATCACTGTTACTATTAACAATAACGATGGCTCTGTTCTATTCAAGTGTTCCAGTAAGTCATGACAGTGAGTCAGCATGCACAACACCAGGACCCTGAAACTGAAGCAGCTAAATGGAATTCAACCATCATTCATTTTATTATTTACACCTGTCCTTCTCCTGCCGTCACATGTCAAAATGTCTTCTTCCTGGGGTACATTCGCTGATGGTACTATAAAGTATCTTGAGTTCATTTTCTAATGCTTTAAAGTTACTATTCCATTCTGATGCAGGTTTGCATAACCAGCATAACAGGCTGTTGTGCCTGTGTTTCCACATGCATTGAGGACAGGTGAAAACTGGAAGTTAAACACATTTGATTGTGGTTGTGTTAACATTGTGGTGAACAGTATGACTGTACATTGCAGTTTTGCCTAGTATGACTTCTTTGTGCTAGCACACTATTAGTTGTTGTGGTAGGAAATTGAATTATCACAAGATATAATGTACTTGCAGAAGCTACTGTAAACACTAATGTCATAGAAGAAATCCAATTTGGAAAGAACGTAGCATACAATACCCACTGGTCCAACAGTCAGGTGTCCATATGTACACTGAATGAGGTTTTGCTCACTGTAATTATTCCTCCTGTTCATACAGGCTATTAAAAGATCCCCTTCAAATGTGCTTTCAATGTAAGTGATGGAGGCCAAAATCCACACAGTCATTTAAAAGTTGATGTGAAGCTTATTTGAGGCTTCAGCAGTCTGAGTTAGTCATACCAAGTGGATATCTGACACATTTACACTCTTTTTAGCATCAATTGTCCTTTTTGTGTTTCCTCGGACAGTGTTTCCCTGTTGAGCTGCAGTGGAGGATTGTAACAAAAAGAGGGACTTTGGCACTAAAAAGACTGTAACGTTGAAAGATATCTACTTGATTTGACTCATTTGGATGATGAAGCCTCATATTAGCTTCAAATAAACTTTTTTGCACAAAAGGAACTCTGTGGCTATTGTCTACCATCAGCACTATGAAAGAATCTTCTAATGGCCAGTATAAACAGGAGTAATCATTACAGCAGAAAAAAAACTGCAAACCTCTTCTATTTCTTTTTTTAGAACACATTGTATGGCTTTATGTGTATGTGTTTTGATTGTCAAGGATCTTTGTCACCTAAGTTAAACATCTCACAGCATATTTTTTTAATATTTCATCTTTTTCTACCAAGCAGTTTGACGGATAACTTCCTCTCTGAATTTTTTTTTTTTTTTTTTTTCTTTTCTGCATATTCTTCAATCTGGATACCAATAGGGCTGTTTTATACCTAAAGGAAAGGGTGTTTTTACCCAGGAGTGGATTGCTGTGCTATGAATCTATAATGTAATCCCCCGACATGAAGAGACACACATCATTCAAATGTTACAGTACATTACAGTTTCAACCCATCAGATATGTTGGAAAGCTCATGCATGGAAATCTGAGAACTGTATGAGGTGTGTGTGTGTGCTTGTGAATGTGTTTTGTGCATTGACATGCATTAGCATACATGGTGCAGCACAGGCATAGTGTGTATATGTCTGCAGTTGAGTGTGAATGTGTTTATGGCTGTGTGTACATGTATGGGTGTGTATGTAGACAAGTATTTGAGTGTATGCATGTGTGTTTGATTGGTTTAGTGCGTATGTGCATGTGGTTTAGTGTGTATATGCGGGGTGTGTGTGTAGTTTTATAGAGAGGAACTGTGTGTGGGGGAGGAGAATGTGGAAGTGAATTATGCCTTTTTCAGAGGGGAGGGGTGCATATATGTATGTGTGTATGTGGGGGGGGATGGGCGAATCGCACACTGTATGTATGTTCACTAAGTATGTGTGGGCTGGCTTGTGTTGTGTGTGTGTGTGTGTGTGTGTGTGTGTGTGTGTGTGTGTGTTAGAGAGAGAGAGAGAGAGAGAGAGTGTTTGAGAATGCATGAAAAACAGAAAATTCATTTCATGATACTTACGTGTGTGTAGGTTATAAACTCTAGTGTGCATGAGCTTTTCTATGAGCTTGTGTATGGTTATTTTTCCTAAATGTGTGTGTGTGTGTGTGTGTGTGTGTGTGTGTGTGTGTGTGTGTGTGTATGTGTGTGATTTTGTAGCGTATACATATGTGTACATGTATGTCATATAGAGTAGAGTTATGTGTGTGTCTGCAGGTGCTTTATGTGTGTGAGTGGATTTTTATATTCTACATGCATGTTTGACCATCTGTTTAAGTATGTGTGTGAATCAGTGTGATGTGCACATCTGTGTGTGTGTGTGTGTGTGTGTGTGTGTGTGTGTGTGTGTGTGTGTGTTTATGGGTCTGTGGGTGATCCTCTCTTTGTTTAAGTGCATTTGTGTATACTGTATGTATTTATTTCCAGATAATGGAAATGTGTTGTTCTGTCATTAAAGATCATCCAGACAGGCAGAAATAAACATTCAGTCTGTAGCTTCTATTGAAGGACTTCTCTTACTCTCACACACAATCTGTCTCATTGTTTCATCTTCTATATCTCCAGCCTATTAGATCATTTGCTGGTTCTATTGTTTTCTGAATTAATTTCAGTAATTTATTATATTTAAACAAACAACAGAGACATTAAAAAGTCTGTGAAAGACAGCCACATCAAACATAATAAACACACTTGAATATTTTAACAACCTGTCACTATTTTCTGTGTATAGCTCTCCGCACAAGAAGTGATGTGTTTTAGATCTACACGATATATAGTGTAGATTAACTTGAAGAAGCCACAGTCCATGGATAAATGTTTTCAGACAATGTTAAGGTATTATGGGCCTTTTTCACAGCAGACATTTTGACTAGTTATTGTAGTAAAAGCACAGTTGTTACTAATGACATGACAGTGTGGCAGTGAGCCAGCATGTCACATTATCACACAGGACCCTCAAACTGAAGCAGCTAAATGGAACTCAACCATCATTCATTTTATTATTAACATCTGTGCTTTTCCTACTGCAACATGCCAAAAATGTCTTCTTTGACATCACTCATTAACACTTAGCACGAAGCAATAACTGCATGAACTCTCTGATGAGGTCTGGATCAGGAAAGTAGGCACCCAGGGACGCTCTTGTGATCTGGTGATCCTTTCAAGTTCACCATTTATTGAACACAGCTCTATGTTCTGCACATAGAGAGAGTCCAGGATGTTGAGAACAGTGTGCACAAGCTGCCTACTGATCAGAGGAGGAGTAGTGCACACACGGTAGACAACAAAGAGTCAGTGGACAGGTGCTTGAAGTACAGTAAATACAAGCATGAACTGAAGTGTTTAATCACCTTAAAAGGTCCCACAGCACAAGGCGTCATATAACAGCTTCTCCCTGTGAAGAGACATGGTGAACAACAGGAAACTTCAGCCCTAATCATCTCTTTACTTTATCTCTTTACTCTTTACACCTACTGTAGCAGAGCACTCTCTTATTGAGGGAACAGCAGCTGCTGGAACCCAATCTGGCATTAAAATAATAGCATCCCAGTAGTGGAGGGGTGAAGAAGACAAGAAAATTGTTGGGCATACTCCACCAACACCAGTGAGACTGTTATGCGCTGCCCAAACCACAAATTGAATTTTTGTAACACCTTGGCAACATCAATCTCTAGGGCACTGGTTTGTTGGAAACATTAGGTGGTCTTATTGACGTGTGCATTCATGGTGGCAGAATGTAGCTGGCTAGGTTAATTCCACTACCACATAGAGCTTGCTTGCTTGTCCATCTTAATGCTAAGAATGTACCCAAGAAATGTACACAGCAGCGTGGTTCTCCAGTTTGATGGACAGATTGGTCTTTAGCAGCCTCTTCAGTGCCTGGTGCTGCCTTAAGCTCTTAAAAGCTCTGTCTGGGAGAGAATAAGAATGAGCAAAGAAGAGAGGTAAGTTTGGCTTTCTTGTCAACAAATCTGTTGGGCTGAAAATCAATTGGCAGCTTGCATTGCATAAGGAACTGCCAATAGGTTTCCGGATTCTCAGAATATCTCTGTGGGGCAGGAAGATGTGGTTCAACAACCTACGGAGGGGGAGAAACAAGGCTGTTGGTGGAGAAAAAAAATCAGAATCAGGTGCAGAAACTAGAAGTGCAGGAATGGAAAAGATGCTGAGATGTCAAACTGAAATACAGAATAGTATGAGCCCTGGCTGGATTAACCTGTTAGAGGGCCCTGAGGGACAAACTTGCTGTTCCAGGTGTCCATGTATATGTATGTACCCTGTCACCTCCAACATCCCATCAAGTATAGTGATTGTGGTTGTTTTTACCAACATAACTTTATATAGGAATAAGGGCCATGTCAGCACAATATGAACTATAATGATTGAGGTCTAGACCCTCTACAAGACGGGGCCACAACTGAACAACAAATGCTGGACCCACTTTTATTGATATTCTACTTTACTGTTGGCAAACTCCCTAACATTCCTGCAAGAATTCAATTTACTGAAGACTAACTGACATGCAGTAAACCTTGGTTTTTAGGGCCCCTGGAGGTCTGGGGAGCTGGAGCTAAGCAGGATTAGCACCATGGACAGTGGTCACATCCACAATGAACAACAATAACAAAAATAATTAAATTTTGCTGTCAATGTAACCATTGAATGTTGACTGTAGATTCATAGTCTAATACACACAGCATCCATTTCACAACTGAGGAGATGAAAAACAAAAATGCCACCCATACAACATAGAAAGAATGGTCAAAACCATAAATAAACAAACAAACAAACAGACATATATACATGCAAAACATCCCGTAGGTATTTTCTAATAATGAATTAATACATGAACAACCAAACTTAAAGACAGAAAGCTGGGAACATTACAATAGTTTTCACAATGTATGGTCTAAAATAGAAACAACAAAGAGTCATTTAAACAAGTATATAATTGAAACACCCATTTATTCACACAAATAGGATACAGACACACCTGACTGGACCCTTTGAAACTCTCGCCCCCTCTAGATGGAGCACATTCAACCATTCACCTCACCGGATCCTCCTTGTCAAGCTAAAATACATTTGATCATGTCGTGTCGGTTACTCTCAAAATTAGATCACTTCCTGAAGAGGGTTCTGCAACAGTTTCAAACAACACACCGCTACAGTTTGTGATTATGTTTAATGTAATGGTTCCGTGAATGGCGTGAATGAGGTGTGTCTGCTTTGTCTTTTCAAAACGCTTGTTTTCCTCCTGACAGAATCTGCGCTTTTATTTTGTCAGAAAAACAATTTCCGGGCTGGTTGTGGCTAACTCTCGCGACATTAATAAAGGAGCTCTTTGTATGACTGGTCCGCGAGGCACCGCAGCACCGAGCACACGCGCGGCAGCAGCAGCAGCAGCAGCAGCGGCGGATTGAAACAGTCCCAACCAGGGACAGACAGGGTGCATCGTCCCCTGCCCGAGCAGCACACCGGCAGAAGAAACATACAGCGTTAAAAGGAGGGAAGACGACGTTTTTTTAAAACCCTGCACTGCCTTTAAACATTTGTTTTTTATCGCCAGGTATCAAAGAAGTGCGTCTACCGGGAAGTTTGCTCCTCACAGCAGCAGTTACTGGAGCATGAAAGCCGGTGTGTAAGTTAGAGGAGAGCATCAACCTAAACTTCAGTGACTCTGTTAGCTCCGTTTAGGCTTATTTCGTCGACTTTTCTGCTTGAAACCTGCATTTTGTTTCCGTAAAAAAGCTATATTTGACCGTGGACGCTTCCCCGTGTGGTCACAAAAAAAAGACCTTCCAACTTTGTAAAAACGATAGTGAGGTTATCTCAGTGGCGCCTGACATCCACAGAGTAAATACAAGACAGAAAACAGAGAAGCAGGGCAGCGGGGAGAAGTGGATGTATTTTCAGCCATGGATGTAACAGTTTACCCGCCTCCTCCTCAGTCTCTGGCCGCGTCAGACCACACCAGGCTGGGGCAGCTCTCCTACCCCGACCCGGCCTTTGGGACTAACAAGGTAAGGAAGGAAAGAAAGAACCTTCATGGGCTTCTTCTGTTTCCCATTGTGTGGAGATGAAAGTCACCTTTGTGTTCCCCTCCTTTTCAACTGTCTCCCCTCTCTGTGTATTCATCTTTCTTACCCTGCCAATTAAGTGGTAATTAATTGCTTTATTAGGCTCCAGTTAATTAACGCATCCACTGAAGGTAACTACATTCCGCTGTGTCTCATGTCTTTCGATGATAGACAGACAGTAATTTTATTCCGAGTTTGTTAAAACTTCACCACTGGTAACTGAAAGGTAATTAAGACTAAACTTACACCACGTCATTAACAGATGAGTTACAGTTTAGGTGAAACATGGCAAGTAAAAATGAGAGGTACATACATACATACATACATACATACATACATACATACATACATACATGCTTCAAATAGTTTATATTCACCAGAATTCACACTAATGCCTATCATTTCTATTTTGTGATACTTAATTGGTGTCTTGGAAGCTCTGTTGTCTTTCTTCCTCCTGAGCAAGGTCAAAGGTCAGGGTCAGAATAGGGACCTAGACCTGGTAGGGATCCAGCATCTTGCTGTAAGACACTTAAGGATGAATCCTCTGGGCATAAGATTATATTTAATCAATATTGGACTGTCTATACATCCCTCTATCTATCAAGGTGTCTGGGAACTGAAACACACACACAGACACACTGCTCATTTGACAGTGATGAATTGCTTAATTATTTAATTAGGTGCAGCTGATGAGTGCAGCTAGTAGAGTTAACAACAGATTATTAACCTCTCATCAGTCTTAACATAGTGAAATGGAACACGTTCATTTTGTCATTTGGCAGAAAATTGAAAAAAATTTTTTTTTTACAGTGTTTTACTGCATGTAAGGTACATAAAAAAACAATTAAGTAATGTACATTAATATAAAATACTATATTCTCAGTTTAAAACAATGTTAAAGTGCACTATTGTATTGTCTTGTAATTTGATAACCATATTACTAGTTTCTCCTGCCAAACTGTGGCAAGTTGCTGTGGACTCCTCTGTCTCACTGTGAATTCTATTTTCAATTCAACTTCAATTGGCTTTGTTACCATGATGAATGAATATATGTGTATTGCCAAAGCGTACAGAGGAAAATAGTCAGAATAGTCCGTGTCACAATTATACAAGAGCAGGGAGGGAAACCAAAATAGCATCATGTAACATCCATGAAATAAACTTATCATGAGCATCATTTTAGTATTTAGATCCAAACTGAGCAGTAGTGTAGGTGTGTTTCACTGTTGTCTTTAAGGCTTGTACAAATATACAGTGACTGCCTGTACTCTGTCTTTGCTGGAATCCTAGCTCAGCTACAACATTGTGGTGTTCTGGTTACAGAAACTTTGTTTTACCAGAAGCTGCACGCAAGCATCCGCCAAAGTACCCCCACTATGTGCAAGTCTGCTCTTCTACCAGTCTACACACTCATTTTAAGCCAGTTTCACTATGTAGTGTGTTCACATATTGGGTTTGTTGAGTGTGCTCTTGAACCACACAGGTTTCTTACATATGTAACTAATATGTCCATACACTTCGAGGGGGTCTTTGTGGAGTAAATACAAGTCTAAAAGTCTCAGTCCCACAATGCAATGCACAAAGGAAATATAGACTACTTATTGCTGCAAAAACCACAATAAACCATCAAGAGACAGCACAAGAAAGAAAAATACATCTTTGTAAAAACATTTTGCTGTCTGTGTGTTAAATTGGTCATTCATCATCTGTCTGATGGTGCATGTATGTTGATTTCTTATAAACTAAGTACAAAATAAGGTACATATGATATTTGTATAGCACATATTGAATACAATTAGTAAGTCATTTTTTGATTGGTACACAGCAACTGTTCTGTAGCTGGCTGTGACCTCTGACCTCAAGACATGCTGATTGGGCATGAACCGAGTATCACATTAATGTTTTATTAGCTAGATTATAGTTATTTACTGTGTTCTGTATAACCCTCGTTAAAATTTGACATGTTTAGTGACTGAACTCACTGCACTGCAGGCTGAACTGCTGCTTTTAGGTAGATTTAGGTAATGTAAAATCATGTGTAGAAATGCTCCGCATACAGAGTCATACAGCAATGCGCTGTATTGTTGTCAGTGAGTGTTTGTTTCAGAAAGAGGGAGAGATAGAAGATAGAGGCTGTGGATGCCGAGAGAGAGAGAGGGAGAGAGAGAGAGAGAGGGGGGGAGAGAGAGAGAGAGAGAGAGAGAGAGCGAGAGAGAGCTGTGTGGTTGGGGGTAGGGACTGAACAGAGAGAGAGAGAGAGGGTTGTTGGGGGTAGGGATGTTGTAGATGAGAGAGAGAGAGAGAGGGAGAGAGAGAGAGAGAGAGTGTAGTGGGGGTGGGGCCACTAAGGTTTGTACTATATTTCTGTGTGTGTGTGTGTTTTGATTCATGGCTGTGTCGGCCTGATAGACGAGATCATATTACTGTGTGGGGGGAACAGAGAGAGAGAGAGAACATAGAGGGGGGAGAGAGAGAGAGAGAGAGAGAGAGACAGGAAAAGCACAGCAGAGGAAAGAGGCAGAGAGACAGGAAGTAGGAGAGGAAAGTAGGAAGCAGAGAAGAAACAAAATGAGAGGAATGAAAAAAGAGAAGAACAGAGCAGAGAGAGGCTGTGTAAGAAGAACAGAGAGAGAGAAAGGCGTGTCCTACAGATGTGTTAATGTAAAGCTGTAACACCAGTGCTGGTCTAGATTTTCCATTTTAATTGAATAGACAACATTCTCTGTACAATTATCTCTGAAAAGACAACATTACACTTAATAATATGCATATTAATAACCATGATAACTACCACATGCATTAGTTTGTCAGTGGTGGAGTTTGAATCTGAAATCAGTAGTCCAACCCTCAAAACTAGTGCAGTGTTACCTTCTTTTAGCTGCAAATCAGTCTTCATGCTTTCTTTACACACACTGAGATAGGCTGTACTTCTTTGTTGGCATTGGTATTATACTTTGTGCTTTACTTTTGATTTCTAGCGATTGTTCTGTGTCTGAAAGAACCTTCATGAAAGGGAGACGCGCTGTTATAACATTTTGTCTGTAGTTGTGTGTACAGAAGATATAAATCTGTTCTTTGTCAAATTGGAATAGGTTTTTGAGGATTTCTGGGGTGAGTGACACAGTGGGTAAGCTATTACTTTAATATAATATAACCCAAATAAATTGATGTTCAGAAAATAGTTAATTTAGCTTCCTTCCTCCCCAGAAGTCTGATAATAATTACCATAATATATACACTGAATTTAAAGGAACCCTAATTGTTTTGCAATGGATTTTCAATCCAAAAGTAGTTTTCTCTCAGCCTTCAAAATATGTATATAAATGATAGTTTAGACAGACACCAAATTGTTACATGTCTAACAGAAAAAAAGGGAACTTTTGGCATCACTCAGAACATTTCATCTTAAAAAGACAACACTGATAATCAACCTTGTTGCTCTTGCTGGCCCCAAAGTTGTTTTTTTTAATCTCTTCTTTTTTTGTGAGGGTCTGAGCTGAAGCTTCCTGACTGACTCATGTAGAGCAAACTTCCAGGCTGTGTACAACAATATGCTCTGCTGATCACATACTTTAGGTTACATTTGATTAAGGGATATGGCCAAGAGTCTATTAGTCCAGCTGAAGAAGACGTGATATGAATGAAGCCAGTAAAGCCTACATTCAGTCTAAATGTGATGGTAAACATGGTGGCCATTATATCAGGCTTTGTTGAATAAAATAGCAGTATATACAAATGGCTGTTGATTATTCAAAACACAAGTTCACTTAGTGGTCTTTCAAGATTTATTACATTTTCAAAACTGCATTCCTTGTCTTAATACCTTCAGAAACATAGTGTCTTGTTTGACATCAGCTGGATTGCACCCTGAAGGACAGATGGCAGTGCATATTTTTATTGCTATAACAATACGTGCAGGAGGACAGATTTGCTTCCTCTGTGGATCTCATCTTCTTTTTTTCTTTTTTCTTTTACTTTGGTTGTGAACAGAGCAAATCGAAATAAAAGTGTCAGACTAGTTGTCTCTCTCTGTGGCCAGCAGCCAACTCAGTGTCACTGTTGGTGATGCTTGAGCACTGATTAGTCACATGGAGGGCTGCAGGGACGGATGGATGAACAGAAGTGAGTGAGCCACGCTGAGCTCTGATTGGATGATGGAGCTTGTAACGAGTCTCTACAAATGTGAACAGAGGCAATTAATTTCATGCAGACGTTAAATAATTGAAACACACATTTGTGGTCGAACAGTTTAAATACAATACTATTAAATTAAAGTTTCGGCATCGTGGGAAGAAGGGGAAAGATCTAGAGAGCGGGACAGAGATGGGACGAATCAGAGAGAGAGCAAGAGAGGAAGGGAAGGGTGCAAGAGGGACAGAGAGAGAGAGAGGGCCTAATGTAAACATGATGATTGTGAAAGCTGGGCGAGGTATTTCTAAAGCAAATAGAGAGGAAGAGAGAGGAGAGAAGTAGGGCTGAGAAAAAACCAGAATATAGAATGAAAGAGAGCAGCAGGAAAATCTATGTAGTTAGGAGAAGGGATGAGATTTGATAAAGCACAGAAGAAAGAGTGAAAGAGGAAAGACAAAACAGTGAGCAATATCAAATAAAGGGCAGAATGAGTAAAGTAATTAAGAGCAGAAGGGGCTATAATGCTGTGAGTCAGATGATCTGAAATCACGGAGCTCTTAAATCATGCAATCATAGTGTTATCTACAGCAGGTATGACGTGTAACACCCTTATCATTGTTTTAAATCTGCGGTTCTCAACTGGTCTCAGCCACAAATGTTACAGACCACCCTACACACCACCCAGTAAAACTACTCTTACTGTAAAGTTGCATATTATAGCACCACCGCTCACAAGGAAGCGTGAAATGGTGCTTCCAGAAACTCACGCATCAAAGTAAAATCTGCTAACCTAACCTTTATGTCACAACCGAAAGTTCAGAAAGACAGGAAACGAGTAGAGAGAGGGGTATGACATGCGACAGAGGTCCTCGCCTGGAACCGAACCGCAGACTTTGCAGCTTTGTGGTATGTGTCTTAGCTTGAAGGCAAGTAGGGCCCCCCAAAGTAACGCTGTTTTAAGTAAAGTTGACCCACATGCTTACGACCCACTCAGAATAGACCCGCGGTTAACTTTGGATGGGGACATCTATTTTAAGTCAGCGCTCATAGCTGAAAGAATGCTAGGTTTAGCTGCTATTAACCTTAAGGCTTAACCTGCAGGTAGTAAATTAATGCTTATTCCAATTTTGAGCTGTGAAACAAAACGTGCTGAAATACACTAAAAATGCTCTGCAGAGCTGAAGGGAACTGAGGAGTTGGATGATAATTCTTATGTGACTGATCCCTTTCACACAACATATAGTTCAGGCAGACAACTTGAGATGTGCTGCTCTACTCACACAGCTCTACTCAATGTCCAATGCACCCTTTGCAAAAATGCAGCCTGTTTAACTTGTCAATGCTCTGTCATTCCTTTACTCTGCTACACTGCTCCACAAACAAGCTGCTGCTGCTGCTCATATAGCATTTCACAAGCCCCGCCTCCACCCCAACATCCACCTATAGGCTCTGATTCTAAGTCACCTTGGAGGACAGTTTACATTACAGATTATGATCACACCTATCCTTCAGTGTTGGGCGTAGTGTATATCATAGACTATATATAAAGATGGATGACAGGTCCCCCCGTCCTACCGCTATGCAAAAATACTGAAGCCAAAAGGGCAAGAGCCAAAATACTGCATTTTCAGCAGCTGCCATCTTGCTTGTGTGACGGCATTTTCAACCAGAGTCTGCATAGTTGAGTCAGGCGGCAGGATGACGGCCCGTAGGACACGCCCCCTCAACTTGACGAGTGAACCCAGGAGCTGTGATAGAGGTAAACCGGCCAAAACCAGACAGTAACTAGCAGCTACAACCGGTAGTGAATCACATATTAAAACATACATCAGACATCAGACACTGCTGCGGTCACCCAGCTCGTCTGCTGCATCTGACGCCGTTTTAGGGCAGCGGTCAATCACAGCTGTCAATCATGATGTCATACCCCCTTTTAATATTATCAAATAAATAATTAAAACAAACTTATCAGAAAAATGAAGACTTGAACAAACATCAGCATGATTAGTACTACCTAAAATGACATAAACCATCTTTGGGAAAATTTTTTTTTGATGTGTTCTTTGATTTTTTTAGTTTGGCTCACGTCCCATCCGCTAACATGGAGGGGGCGGGATTTATGACCTATGCTGCAGCCAGCCACCAGGGGGCGATCGAGATAGTTTGGCTTCACTTTTGATGAGCTGTCATGTCATCCATCTTTATACAGTGTCTATGGTGTGTACCTGTGGAGCACATATTCTTTGTTCATGTAATAATAAATTGCTCCACATGAGCTGGCTGTATGAACTCACTGTGTATTGTGAGTGTTGGCAAGTAGCCATTAAATAAACAAGATAATCCACTCTACTATGAAAACTAACACACTCTGCACTAAACTCCCACGGCAATATGACCATTTTTTTGTCTCTCGGGATTACAAAAAAATAATAAGAAAAGTTTTGTCAGTAAATTTAAAATGGAATGTCATGCATCTAGCGGTAAGAAGCCAAAAAATAATTGTCCTTTGTTATAAAGACACACAGTAGACAGAATCAGATGCAGTGACACCAACACAAGAATACACACAGTCTCAGCTATTTAAAAAGATGTACAGCTGCGGTGATCTTATCTTATTCTGTGGCCCCTCCCCCGCAGTCTTTTTCTGTAACATGTTCTCTCATTGTCTCCGGCCAAAGTGTCGGCATCTCATCTAATTATCTATCAGAACACAAGCAGTCAATCTGTCTGTCCGCCTGTCCACATTGGCTGTCATTCCCGCTACAGAACATCTCGCCAGGAACCCCCCCCCCCCCTCCTCCCCCCTCCCCTGACACTCGCTGATGATTGGGCGACTCTCGGCACTGTTGCTTGTGTACCGGTGTGGCTGAAAGCGTTTCAGTTGGTTGAATCACGGGGATGGAGCGATGAGGGACTCCTGGTTGGTGGAGGGATGCCAAATGGAACAGATGGGCGGAGATAGAGCGTTGCCAGAAGAGACTAATTATCAGAATTTCATTTCCAAAACAAACATATTGCAATCAAATCACATACTGCAATCATTGCCGCATTGTTCTGTGTGTGTGTGTGTGTGTGTGTGTGTGTGTGTGTGTGTGTGTGTGTACTGTATTAGTGACAATGACTTGGATCAATTAACTTGTGGTGGAAGAGATTGGATCAGTTCCTGTTCAGGAGTTGTTGCAGTCCATTTTTCTTAAGCACTCGCCTTTTGTTCAAGATCATACAATCAAAACTGTTGTAGTGTCGTGCTAATTGCTGCGAGTAGATTGAAATAAATTTGTCACATTTGAAATGTGTAAACTCGTGTCTGTTTTGACCCGGTCTCCTTCTGGCACCATAACTATCTTTGACTTCAAAGAAAGTTTTCTGCTTATCTGTGATTTTTCTTCCTCTTCTGTTCAGCACAAACGGTAACTGCTCTCATATCCTGTTAAGAAAGACAGCGGGCCTCATGCAAGAACATCTTCACATTCTTATTTCAACCTCTACAACAACAACAAGAAGATGGAATCATGAGCTCTAAGAAATTATATTATATCATAAAAACAACATAGTTTTCACTATTTTATCACAAAATGATTTATTGAGAAAATGATTGATAATAAATTGATAATGGTGCAATGTCGTAAAACACTAACCATGTGCTATCAGAGCTGCACTGTGACAGAAACAGAGAGGGAATAGTTTGATGTTAAGTTAAAAACTAAAAAACATCTTTGTCAGCAAAGCCGTGAGGAGGATGTGACGTTCATGGAGATGAATGAGAGAATGTTATACAACAAGCGATCTGTCAGGTGTTATAATGGAGGATGATCCTTGACAAAGACCCAGATGCTACAGTTATAGTGAGAGAATTTGAACTGTAAGTCTTCATGCCAAAATATGGCAACAAAAGAAGAAATAAAATAAAATAAACACACTTTGTTAAATTTAAATTAGTTTTAGTCATTTGTTTTTCATTTTTGATGATTTCAGTATCATATTTCGACAGATTCATTCATAAGATATAATTCTCAAGTCAAACGAGTGTTTTCCCTTTGTGAAGAACAGCAGACTCTATGTGCACGACGATAGGTTCAGAATATTTGCCATTTTCGGTCGTGCTTTACGTTTTCTTAAATCACTCGTACAATGAATCTGTTTGCATGAGTGGTTCTTGCATGAGGCAACAGTCATCACTTTGATGATTATCACTTCATCAACAGTACTGTATGTTATGAGTAATTGTGTGAGAGGAGTGAGTTAAGCTGTACAGTCTAAACTAACTTTGAGATTTTTTTTTCTAGTTAAGCTAGATGGGCAGGAAATATATCCAACAATAACAAATTTGTAAATGAATGCAGAAGCTTCAGTCCTCTGAGCCACTAATGACACTTCATTTGATCGTGTTGATTTCTTGGACTTTTGTTGTTAAATTAGCACACATGTTTAGGGCTGCTACAGAAATAACAGATTTTTAGTAACAGTAAAATTAGAAGACATCAGTGTGGTACTGGTGTAAAAACAATTTCACAGGAATTTGAATGTAGAATAAGCATAAAGTCATCAAAATACAGTTTTTCCTCCTCATCACAGGAAATATGTCAGAAAGTCTAAAGATTCATTCAGATTTTATGATTTGATCAGTCATAGTAGACAAAAATTTGAATGAAGATCCTGTCTTTCTTTACTGGAAGCATAATGGGGAAACATTTATCACACACACACATACTTATGCTGAACAGCTGTTTCAAGAAATGTAAAATTTCCCTCTGCACACAAAGTAAGAAATAAACACAAAAGTGATATCCTACGCCTACACACGCTATCTAGATTTACAGTCAGGGTGAATACAGTTTAGTCAGTAAAACTCAGTTTATATTGTTGTCATGGCGATAGTGATAAGACGGGTAAACAATCGCCAAGCTGACCTATCACAGCTGTGTGAAGTCTTTCTCTGTTTTGTCCATCTCTCTCTCATTGTACAAAGTTGATTTACATCTCCTGCTGCAATTCAGAGTGAACTGAAGTCCAGCCAAATAAACTCTTGAGTGTTAAAAATGCTCTCAGGCTGTATAACAGAGTGTCTGTCCATCTCTGACATCGGTTTTATCTGAAGAGGAAGTCAGACCCAACACCGCAAACATTATGCTGGCAGGCTTGTTGACTACAGAACTTTTATTACAGTACATTTATTTGTTTTTTTTTAACTGTAAGCTGTAAGTACGCTGTATTCTGAATAAGTTCAAGTTTAATCAGATTGAACATTTAATGCTTTTAAATCTAATTTCTTTAAATCACGCTTCACTGGCAGGTTTTTTTCACATAATAAAAAAGAGTTTCAAATTGAATCACATTGCCTTTTGTCATAAAATGTTTCGATATGAATACTTCCAATTTAGTTGAACAGGATATCAGCTGAAATTCAGGCCTGAAGAAAACGGAGTGAAAGCATGTTCCTCCACTTTACATCTCTGTGTTTTTACCTCCTTCCTCACTCTGTATCACTCCCTTTCACATTGACTCCCCCTTTACCCTGTTCTCCATCCTCTTATCCACTGTATACGTTTCATTTCTCCAAACCTCTCCTTCTTTCTCTTCCTCACTCTGGACCCCTTTTCCTTGATACACTGTATTTCCCTCTTTTCCTTTGTCCTTGTCTGTCATCCTAATAGTCTCTCTTCCCCCTTTCTCCCCCCTTCCTCCGACCCTGACCCACTTAGCTGGCTGCTTGTTATTCAAACCTTTGCTTTACCCACACAAACACACACATATACGCACGCACGCACGCACACACCCACACACACACACAAATAAGGAAGAGAAGGAGAAGCAGAAATGAGAGAGTGAGAGACAGAGGCATGAGGGGAGGGGTGGGGGGGGGGAGAAAGAGGGTAATTTGGTTTGACTACAAACCTTGCCATCCTTTTTAGTTCTCTCATTGTAAGGTTTGAGCTACACGCACACACACACACTTAAAAACTACTCATTTTGAGAAGCGGCAATATCCTGAATCATGATTTTATATAACAGTCATACCTGAAAACATAATTAAATATAAAAGTATGTATTTTCCACGTTATTAAATTTTTATCGGTACATTTAAAGTGAAAGACAAAAAAACCCCAAAATAACACCCTTTCCCATAACGACAGCAGCATGATGATGACGGGGTTTTTCCTTGCTCACAGTGAGGCAAAGGTGCCTCCTCAGCTGTGACCTATTGAACCGTGATTTATCCTTTAAATGGAAAATAAATTTAAACGTCACCAGTCCTGCCTACCCCGGCTGTGGCTTCAATGATCTTATATCTCTATGATGGAAAATAATTTTTTCACAGTGTTGTGCTTCATTACTAGATGTTTGCTGGAGCAATCATCCTATTAAAATTTAAATAAATGGACCAAACTAATGAAACATGCACTAGAGTCCTCACTTTTCACAGAAAAGTCAATGACTATCTGACGGTACTGTCATTTATGATTATTTGTTTCTGATTAAGGCTGCAAGTAACAATTATTTTCTTCATCAAGCAGTTAATCATTTGGATTTGATGTATAAACTGCCAGAAAATAGTTTAAAAAAAGTCCATCACAATTTCCTGAAACCCAAATTGAATTAATTAAATTGCTTGTTTTGCTTGTTTTGTCTCCAACCAACAGTCCAAATACATTCAGTTTACTATCAGAGAAGAAAACCAGCAAATATCAACATTTTAAGAAGTTGGAACCAGTGGATTTCTGACTTTTTTCTTTAAAAATGACTTCAATGATTAATAGATTGTCAGATTTGTTATAGTTATTATTAATGAGTAAACCAGTGCTTGTAACATAGCCTGCGTCATTGTCAGCATCCGGTGAAGCACCACTTTATCTTAATTCTTGCTAGGTTGCACGGCACTCTTGACATGTATGTCCTGACGCACCTGTCACACATTCCCTGCATTTATACTTCAGTGACAGTAAGTAGAAAGACAGAAATGATTAATTAGTGAGCTAATCTCTCTTCCACCCACTGTTATTTCACTAATGTACCGTATGAGCACGGAAACACAACTGTCACGTGTTGAGCGACCAGGGCTAAACTAAGCTAAAGTCACAGACAGCCGCTGAGCTCCATAGACTCTCTGTCTGCGTCTGACTGTCCCTCCCATAGCTGACGAAGAGCGTAATAGGCTCCACTCTGCCTCTCACTCTGAGCGTCTGCTGAAAAGAAATCAACACAATTTTTTTTCCCTCGCTGGCTTTTTTTTTTCCTTCTCAGCTCCTCTCTTTTGATAGTACTCTCTGTAGCTTGAGAGCTGTATTTGTGCTTTTAATAGCAGGAATGCATTAGCCGCTTAGCTAAACATCTACAAATGACTAGTTTGTATTTTGCCTGGTTCGGTTTAGGGTGACATTTGTCAGTATATTTGCTACTAAAGTACTTAAGTGTTACTACTTCCTAGTGTGGGGTCTTTGTGTAAAATCACTGGCATCAAGCCTCAACATCAGCTATCAGAGTAAGACTGGGTAAGATGGTTTAAAGGTAGGGGCAGGTGTAGAGCTGCAACGATCAGTCGATTAATCAATTATTCAATTGAGAGAAAGTTAATCTGCAACTATCATAATTGATTAATTGTTCAAGTGGCTGTTGAAGCCAATGCCGAACATTAGATGGTTCCAGATTTGCTGTTTTTCTTGTTCTTACATTCTAGTAAATGTCATCAGATCAGCATTTGTCTCTGTTTAATGAACTGGCTGTGCTCTACTTTGTTGTGGTGGTGTAAGGACGTCACATACAGTAGCCACAATGTGTCTCTATCGGCTGATGATCAGACGGTGTCAGGAATCATGAAGACGTGGTAGCAGCTTTTGTTCAGGATGAGTTGTAATAAGGTGTACAATGGTAATGCAGGGCAACATTATAAACAGGTTTTTTGGGGTGTACACCAACAAATGTTGCTTGAAAAATGGTTGGAATGATTAATTGATTCTCAAAATATTTGCAGTTTCATCATTTCAGCTCTATTATTATTATTAGCATTTATTGTATTGTTATGAATAAACCCTCTGTTAGTTGGCTGTAGCCTATATCATTGGATTTTATGCTATATAAGCTCATTGTGTGTCTTTATGTGTCAGATTGTGTTTTTTCATGCATGACTGTGTCTGTGTGATGCATGTGGAATATCAGGCCTTGTCAAAGGTAAATGGAGAAAGCTAATTTGACCGTGAGGTCAGTATGTCTGCTCTTCTCTTCCTCTCCTCTGTTTTGTCTGAAAAACAGCATTTTCTCTCAGAGAGGAAGAATGAAGATCAGACTGACAGTCGAGACAGACAGATCCATTTCATCCATCTCCTCCCCATTCCTGTCGTTGTTGTTATTTTTGGATACCTGTAAAGCATTAAAAATTCACTGTTAATTCCAGAGAGCCAACAGACAGTGTGTGTGTGTGTGTGTGTGTGTGTGTGTGTGAGTGTGTGTCTGTCATAGGCTACTTTCGGGGACAAATTTCAGACTAAAGAGCATTTAATTGGGGACGGCTTTTCCAATTGGGGACAAAGATTTTTGGGTCAGTGGTTAAGAGTTAGGCAAGTAGTGGCTATGGTTAGGGTTAGGGTAGGGCTCCAGAAAATGAATGTAAGTCTATGTAATGTCTCCAAAAGTGACCATGGTCTGATGTGTGTGTGTGTGTGTGTGTGTGTGTGTGTGTGTGTGTGTGTGTGTGTGTGCCCATCACAACACTGTTTTGGCTTTCTGTTGACTCTGTAAACCTACACCTCATTTGCATAATACCCAACAGCTGGCGAATGGATAGGGCAGTTACACCTGTGTGTGTGTGTGTGTGTGTGTGTGTGAGAGTGAAGGGCTGTGTGTGCATGTGTACATGAGCCTGTGCTTTACTTCTGCCCACCTGTTCAAACGTTTTTCTACGTGTCTGTTTGACAACCAAGACAATAATTATGTATCCAGGATATCATGAATGATTTGAACATGGTAGAGCAGGGTTTATGGATTAGTCTTTGTTTGGTAAAGTTTGACTAGTACTGAGTATTGAAGCTGATACTTTTGTTTTTGATTTGAAGCTGTTGATGCCGGTGGCAGTATTCAATACCTGTAATTTCAGTAATGCTTGATTGATGATTAACTAAATAATTTGAGAAATCAAATGTAAATATTTTGCAATCCTTAATATGACAGTTTTTATGGTGAAAGACCTCTGCCATGAAAGATGTTTTCAGTAAATATGGGTCTGAATGAACATGTGATCTGTGTTCACTTTATCTGAACTGCAGTGTGTATCAAAGCACTACACCTCATATTTAGGATGTAGAACATTGAACCATGCGTCTGCATTTTTACTTAAAAAAAAGCCATGTCTCCTTTACTTTCTGCTTACATGCTTTGTCATTCTGTCGAAAGCAGACATTGATGACAGAGAGTAATATGCAGAAGTAATGTGGCTGGAAAATTTAATGTGAAAATATACAGACTGACCAGCCACAGTAATGTGGTTCAGTATATTTTCGGGGGAAGGGAAACCCAGCAATACATTGCCTTCAAGTGGAGTCTTCATTTGGAAGAAGAAACCCCCCCCCCCCCCCCCAAAAAAAATCAAAAAGATAATGATTGACTAAATTGACTGTTTATAATATAAACAGAGAAAAGAAAAGAAGCTTCATCATATCAGCAGCAGCAGTAGTCACATACAGTGAATATGTGATATGGTGATATAAGCAGCTGTCCAGTGGTCACATACAGTATAACAGACAGTGACATAAAAACCTTTGTTCTGTTGTGTAGGATAAACACAAGCTAATGGAGGAAGGAAGAGAGAAAGCGCCCCACAGTAGCAGGAAGTGTAGACGAGCTAAGGGAGGGAAATAAGGAAGTAAAAGGCAGAAAAACGAGCTGTATCACAGTTTAATGCTGCATACAAATGCAATACTGACACAGTATGTACTGTACTATAACACATATATAAATACCTCCTGGATGGTTTGTGCAGTCACAACAAAAGAAATCAGTCATTCCTTGTCTTGTATGTATGCTGTATATGCTATATAGATAACTATAGATCATTGTCACAGTGCACTAGGTCCCAAGACTATTTAGTCCTCAAAAATCATCATGTTAGTACTGAGATCGGGAAGCTGATTTTTAAATACTATGCTCCAAACAAGTGGAACAATCTGCAGGAGCTTGTAAAATTAGACAAGCTAATCCCTTTTAATCAATTTAAATCCCTTTTGACTGACATAGAGCAGTGTGAATACACATGTTTTTGAACTGATGTTGTCCCTTATGTTTGTTTGTTGTATAATCTGTTGATACTGTAATTTTGTATTGTTTTTATATGTACTTTTATTAATATGTCTATTGTTCTGATATATGATTTGTTGTTAATGTATACTGTAACTTTTGTGAGCTTTTGTATGTAATCAGAGCGTCCTTGTAAAAGAGAGCTTGCTCTCAATGGCCCTCTCTGTTTAAATAAAGGTTAGTGTTATATAATATACTGTATATGCTGAGGGCACCTATAGCTTCTCAACAAGTCCTCACAGGCTCGGCACCACTGAACTCGCAATCTCAAACTGTAGCTTTACTTTAAATGCTGACGTCTACAGGCACCTTCTAGAGCACTAGTTCTCAAAGTAGGGTCCAGGGACCCACAGGGGTCCTTTATGGGGTCCCCAGCAAAAAGGGGAATCATTTATTTTCACTATAATTCCATCCATAAGTTACACAATGAAAGAATGTATGACTAGTTTGGTCATGGGTTTCATACGCTTTCTGTAATAAAACATATAAAAGTAAAAATCTTGTAAATCTTGTAAAAATCTAGTTTATGTCAGTTTAGGGGTCCTTGGCATGAAAAGGTTTGAGAACAGCTGCTCTAGAGAAAAGAGAATAGGAGAGTAAAGAGACTGAGTAAAGAGACTCAGAGTTACCAATATAAAACACCAGGCCGATGTGAAATTAACAATCATTTATTGTGGAGACCCTGGGTGATTTTATTCTGAGTGGATTCTCTCTGTGGTGTCAGATGTTAGCTCTTCATGAAACTTTTGGGGGGAGTATTAGATTAATCATTTGTGGTTGTGGTTTCAATCATTTGACAGACAGTAACTTTTACAGTTAACTCGTCCAGGTCTCACCAGTAAAAGAGATACTTCCTGGTTAAATAAAAGTTAAATAAAGTGATCTCAGCCTGTGATTTATGCACGAATGTGAAGGCAATTTAAGTGTTACTTAAAATGTGCTAACATTTAAAGCAGTTAAGACAGATTGTGGGAAACATGGCCCAGACATTTTACCACTTCTCACTCAGCCAACTAGCTGGATTTTTAACGTCTGGAGGAGATGGCAAGTTGATAGAGGACAAATCATTCATACTGGCTGCTGCCCAGTAATCTTTCACCTCCATCTCCACTTATTGTCTCCTTGCTTGATGTTCTGTGTTTGCTGTGTTTGATTAGAGTTTGTTGACATAGTTGCTCTTGCTTTTTTGTTCTCTCCAGTTGGAAGGGGACACCATGTTCCTGGGTATGCCAGAAGCAGGCCTTGACTTTGCTTCAACCAATCAGGTTAGTGTTTATGTGTGTATTGCTTTGTTCATTTGTGTGTGTGTGTGTGTGTGTGTGTGTGCGTGCGCATTTTTGTTACCTCATTGGGACCTTTTCTGGTATAAACACTGACCTTGTCTGGACCAGTAGTCCTCATGGGGACCAAAGCCCGGTCCTAATGAGGCAAAAAAAGGCTAGAGTTAGGGGTTAGGGGTTAGGGTTTGGGTTAGGCTGTCCACAATGAATGGAAGTCAATGTAATGTTCTAACAGGGATAGCTGTGCAAACGTGTGTGTGTGTGTGTGTGTGTGTGTGTGTGTGTGTGTGTGTGTGTGTGTGAGACAGAGTGGGTGAGCCCAATATGAAGTTGTTTCTCATCTATTTCCTCATTTCTAATTGCAGCGAGTTGTTTTCTAAATGGAACAAATTATGTGTGAAGGTGTTAGACCATTTCAGCTACTGAACTGGATGTTCTGTATCTTGTCGAAACACCCCTTAAATGTGTAACCACTAACGTGTAAATGTGAAATGTGTCAGGTGTGCACAAAGTCACAAATGAGTGGCTTAATTTGCTGGCAATAATTAAATTGGTTCACATGCATGTCAAATCCACACACACACAAACACACACACAAACACACACACACAATTTTGGCTTGTGTATTTCTCATACTGTCTGCTTGCTGTTACCATCAAGTAAGTGTAAAGGAAAAATATTTAATATTTATTAAATAATGTGTGGCAGTTTGATTCTTCAGAAGGGAGCAGGAAATGTTTTCAGCTTGTAAATAAAGACACATTAAACTTGATCTCTGAGATTGAAATAAACAACAATCTACTGTGATTTTACTATTACAGCCATTATTGGACTTAACAGCTGTGTTTTTGGTTTTCTGAAGAAATACTCTGATGAACAGTCCTGTTATTTAACCACAATATGCACCGCAAAGTATCAATAGAGAGGAGCCAAACTGCTGCCATTATGCCCATGTTGAGATGAATTTACAGCTGGTTTTGTTGAAGCTCTCTTTAAGATGATTTGATAATGCCCCACTGTGTCTTTCAGCTCACCGTTAGCTATTTCAGTCTTTACTCTTATTTTCAGTCACCTCAAACTAACTTTTTCTCCAATCCTGTTCCACGAATCAATATCACTTACCTGCACTCAACCTGAGGCACATAAAGCATTACAATGATTTTCTATCTCTTAAGTTTCTCTTTTCTTACACAAATAGAGAACTGCTGCAGTACTGTGTAGGATTATTGAGCACTATGTGTGGATTGCCACAAGGGGGTTACTAATAAAATACAAGTCTGGCTTTAAAAGTAGTTTCTTTATTTAGGATGTTTGCATAGAATTAGTTTGCTCAAACTAATACTATGCTTTCAATATATTCACTGTTATTTGCCTTTTAAAGCCTTGGAAAATGGCAATAATCAAGGGTCAAATGATATCATTGTTTCACTGATCGAATCTTTCATTGTTTGTTATGACACGTTATACATTAATCGAGAAAATAATCGACAGATTAATCGTTAATGAAAATAACTGTAAAGTTGCAGCCCAATTGGTGTCCATTCTTGGCCATTTATTATGCTGTGAGCCCTGGTCAGTGTGAATATCTCTTGAATGAAACTGCAGCAAAGTGTAAAGGAACATTTTCACTAATTGTTTCCTGCTTAAGTCGTAGAACATGAGCAGTAAGCTGTTTTTTCAACATTGAAAATCTACAGTGACTGTAAATGGCTAAAAAAAACTTATTGAAAATGGATTTTTATCAAAATTAGAAAATTGGGTGAATTTTTGCTCTGCATGGCTACTGAACACTATGGTGAATATACATGTTTAATGATGAATGGTCACCCTCGCTCAGAGTTGGGCTGCATGTAGTGATAATATTCATTGTTGATTATATTCTAAATTCAATAATATAATCAAATTGTAAAAAAAAAAAAACAGACATTCAATTGTGAAAACTGTCGCTGTCTGCCTCGTGAGTTCTCACGTGGGCCTGGGTCGCTGCACTGAACGCACTGCATGACGGACAGGAGTCACACAATGTCACTTCCATTGATTGAAAATGAAATGTAGGTCAAGATGAAACGAGCGAATAATTCAACAACTATGTGGTAATGACGGCAGAGTTCACAACCCAGTTTGGTTGCAGAGTGAGCGATTTGCACTCTGAGCAATCTGAAAAGCTCTGTTTGGAAATACTTTGGATTTTGGTGAACAGTTATGAATGTTATCTAACCTGTATAAAAATCATCAATCCGTGAGAAATCATTTATCTGATCTGGCTCTGAGAGACGGTGTGTTTTCAGTTCTCTCTCTAGCACCAACCACGGCACAGAGAGACAGAGAGAGAGATTGTTAAAATGAAGTTTTACGGTATAGGACATTATTTTATAGTAATAATAGTAGTTCTGTCTCTCATTGTACTGCTTTGCCTGCTTATGGACATGATGTGCAAAAATAGATATGCAAACAGTTTGAACCTATATGTTGTTTTTTAGAGGGAATAATTGAACACCATTTTTGGCCAATTTTGACAGCCCTATTATCCATTCATCTCTTCATCTATTTTTTTTAATTTAATAGTTAATTATTCAATTTGTATCAGTAAATAAAACAGTGAAAAATGTTCATCACAGTTTCCCAAGTTGACATCTTCAAAAAGCTTTTGATTGTGCAACCAACAGTCCAATTCCCGAAGACATTCAATTTATAATGAGATGTTGTGATGAAATGATATATAAATATATATATAAAATCAATGTATTAATAATTCTCTGACAGTGTGCAAACAAAGTGATTAGACGATTAATTGAGAAAATAATGAGCAACTTGATAGGTAATCAAAATAAGGAGCCTTAGTTCTGATCATTTTAATTAAAGATTTCCTTGAAAGTGTCCAGTATCCTAAATTAGTGCTGATTAAGGCTCCGGCCCCCTTAGACGCTAAACAGGACAAGACATTTAGAGAATGAATGTATGATAAATGAACGGAGATTTCCTCTAGATAACATTGCATTCATTGCATAAAGTGAGTTCTAGGTTAAAGGATAGGTGATGGTGTATGTACAGCTGTCCTGTTATGTCACTGCAGTGCGGTGACCAACATAGTACAGATCAGCTGTTATTAGATTACTTAGCAACAGCCCTGGGACAGCGCTATGCAGCAAACAGTTTGTATATGACTGAGGGTGTAACTGCAGTCAGTATGTACTTTCCAGAAGCCAAGTCAAGCCTCTAGAGCAGTGATTCATAAAGTGGGTGCCGTGAGATTAATCATATCACTGCTCATTTATCGTGTGTTTTTAATAATGTTTCACCACAGAAAAAAATCAGCAGAGTAAACAAGCAATAAATATCAAAATCGCCATATTAAAAACTCTTTAACATGCAGGTAGTTGCAGCTGATATGACAGTTCACTGTTGCTGGTTGTCTTAGTAACACAACAAGCTTTCCGGCTCAGGAGTTTTGCAGGAGATCAGCAGTCAGAAAAAAAGTGAGCATCAGAGCAGCGATGGAAAGATTTGAGACGGTAAACAGAGCTCAAAGAAATGCTGAAACATGTCAGCTCTCAACACAGAGACGACTGAATCCGAGCCGACTGACCGAAACATGACTCGGCTAACGGCTCGACAGGTTTTAGCTGCTTGTGGAAGACTCACATCCGTCCTTGCGCATTCACTGTGTTATAACAGTGTGATGTGGCTCAATCGAAAATAAGACGAGAGACTTCCTGTCAGTGGAGTCAGATCTGCAGGTTGTTCTATCTTCACATCAACACTCACACATATCCCATTGAAATGCCCCGAACCTTTTTTGGGTTTTGTTTGTTTGTTTTTCCTCGTGGGCCTTCATCTTAAATATAAGTTCATGTTAATTAAAGAAAATGAAAGATACATTAAAATATTAACATGTTTTCATTGTATTCAACTGTATTCACTGTTCATTTTAAGTCAAATTATTTATCTGTAAGTCTTCACAGCACCTGTTGGTTTTTATTCTAAGTGATTGAGAATGAGCCTATATTATTTAACTTGATATTTATATAATATAACATAATATCATATGACATTATTAAAACCGACTAGCTTCTGTGTACATACAGGCTATGCAAGTTTTATTAGGGGTTAAGTGGCTCAGGGTGCCATGGCAAAAAATATCCTTTGAAGGGGCGCCGCGGTCTAAAAAAGTTTGGGAACCACTGGTCTAGAGAGTATGATGTGTGTTTGTTAGCACAGAATTATCTCACTACCAAGAAAAGCCCATATTAATAAGAAACACCACTAGACATACATTATTCATAGAGTACAATATAGAGAATATTGTGTGGTATAGGAGTCTATGATTTGATGTTTTATTCATAGTGTTGTGCCATAAGAAGATGGGGAGTGGTGTGTGGAATAAAAATTTATGGCTTTATTATTGAAGTACCATTGCTTCTTTAAAGTCATAGGTTGTTGTGATGAATGTGACCAATTTCAATCCAGTCTGACCCTCATCCTTGTCATTTTTTGAATTGTTAATGGAGCAGCAGTGTGATGTTACTACATTAAGCTGAAAGAGGGAGATAGACAGAGAGTGTTGAGAGGGGAAGTACCATTTTTAAAGGCAGAATGAAACAATACCTGTACTGTGTCCTGTAGATTTGTAGTGTAGAAGCCTGAAAAAACAGTTTCACACATTCAGCCACGTCATACATCATGTTCACGCAGGAAGTCAACTTTGGTCTGCTCTGACAGATCATTTTTCCTTTATGGTTAGAGAGTGTGGCTCTCTGGTAAAAATATGAAAATACTGTAAGCTTCTATCTTTAACACACACTATGACAAAGGTCCCGACTGAGAGTTTGCCTCTTAAAAACCAAGGATTGCGTGACAAAAGGGAACGAGACTCCCTTTCCCAATCATGTTGCATTTGAACAAGGCACTGAACTACCAACTGCTCCTAAGCTGTACTGACATTGTACGATATTTATTAATCTTGTATGTACCTTAACTCACACTACACCCACAGCCCAAACTTGCAACTTTTTTCCAATAAAATTGTATTAAAGCAAGAAAAAAGAGAAAGGTAGCATTAAAGAGAATTCCTATTTTGAACGGAAAGCAAGAAGAAAGAAGACTAAGATTCACCAATGCTATCCTCTGTGAGTCTGTGCCTAAACACAGCAGTGCTTTCAGCTAAATGCTAACCTCAGCATGCTACCATGCTTAGAATGACAACGCTAACATGCTAATGTTAGGCAAGTGTAATGTTCACCATCAGTTTAGCCTGTTAGCATGTTAACATTTGCTAATTAGCATTAAAACACAAAGTACAGCTGAGGGGGATGTCATTACAGGTATTTGATCATTAAACAAATTGTCGGACAAGTTGAATTTTTACCTGATGATGCGGCTAGAATAGAATACATGAATGTGTGTACACAGGGAGTTACAAGCAAGACTATTTCTTGGCTGAGTGTAGTGACTTCTTGGCGCCTCGGCTGCTTGCCTGGACAGAACTAGGCTAGCTGTGTCCCCCTGTCTTTATGCTAAGCTAATCTAACAAGCTGCTGGCTCCAGCTTCATATTTAACAGATCCGAGAGTGATATAGGCCTTTCTCAGAGCAGACATTTTGACTTGTCATGGCAGGAAAAGCACAGGTGGATCTGATAACATTAACAATGGCTCAGTTCCATTCAAGTGTCTAGGCAGCACCATACCAGGGTCATGAATTTCCAAAAACTAAATGTGAATAGGCGTTCCGCACTATATTGAACTATCCCATTAATCAATACAGTGTCTGCCTGACTTTATAGAGCTGCTCAGTGGTTACCATGCACACATTATGGTTGAACTTGTGCTTACTTACTTGTTGTACTTACCAGGTGTGACTGAATAGAAATCAATGAATGTGCAGCATGGCGGTGTTAGAAAAGAACACGGTGATCACCACACTTTCCCCAGCTTGATAAAAGCAGAAAACATACACGAAAACAAAACATAAAGTGCTCAAACTAATTAGTCTGTATGTAGCAGTGTGTTAATGTGTGAATGATGTTTTTATGAGTTTGTCTGTCTTCCTTCATAGCAGCTGCACAGCACTCGATGTAACCTTTTCTTATCAGGGATTAGCTGCAGAGGGAACGAACAAGCAATTTATTTACAGCCTCCCTCTCTCTCCCTTTCTGTAAATAGCTCTCCGACTCTCTTGCTTCATTTCTCTCTCTTTCTGTCAACTCAGTTCAGTTGTAACTGTGTTTCAGTGGTATAAAAGTAAAAGCAATATTACCCAGCCATAAAGATAAAACATCACTTTGACCCGTGTGTGGGACGCTGTATGTGTGTCTCAATGTGTGAGCGAGGGCTTGTAGGAACAATCTATCTCTCTCTCTATCTATCTATCTCTCTCTCTCTCTCTCTCTCTTTGTCCTTGCTCCTCCTCATGACCTTTTCATTTGACCTCTGACCTTCTCCTAGCCTCTGGGCCCATTTCAACCTTTTGTTTGTCTCTGTGATTCTTCCCACAGTTTCGTGTGCCACAGCCCCCTCACCCTCTCAGCAAGGTGACGCCTCACAACCCACCCTCGCAGCACTGGAGGAGGGACACACACATGGCCGACACACACCGTCTGCCTTGGGTGAATACACACACACACACACACACACACACACACACACTGCCAACACCACAGCTCTTCCAGGTGATTCAAAAACCTATCACACTTAAACACTGAGGTACAGCAAAATCTTGACAATGACAAATTCATAGGAGTGCAAATCAAAGTTATCCTTCACATGGAAGATGTGTTGTGCTGCTTGATTGTTGTATCCTTCAAACACATGCATACACAGCTCCTCTCACACTTCAGAGCACTGGAGTCCATGGCAAATCGACCAAATACGTGTAGTAAGGAATCCTGTTTAAATGTTGCATGAATTACATTTTGTTGGTAGCAGTGCCTTTGACCTTGACCTAAAGTTTCCCTCTCTTTTATGCACTTCACACTCAGAATCCCAACATCTACATGAAGCCTAGAAATTAATTTCACGTACTTCTTTAAGAAGTAGGTTTTGCTTTCGATTTATCTGCGTTTATTGTAGGATTTCAAATGATTCCTTCTAAACACTCATCAACACCGGTAACATCACACAGTTATAGTTTCTTCACCTTCACCTACTGCTTGTAGATCTCTCACGAATGCAGTTGGGAAAATTCTGATAATTCAGTGAATTAAATATCAACTTTGTGAGTGGGCGATATGTGGGGGCACGAAAACGATTAGAGGGAATGTCCCAATTCTCCTTAACGTAGCTTCTTTTGCCCTTTTCTCATGCACTTTAATACACAAAAAACATGTTTAAAAGGTAAAGATAAGGTAAAGGAAACTTTGAGGGCTAATCAGTGTTAATAACCAATTTAAAATAATGTCTGTTTCCTAGAAGAGGAACCATGCTGACAAAGCCAGAGGGGAAATGTGAATCACCATTGAAGCCGCACATTTTTACATGTAGACAGACATCACTGTAAGATATTCACATCATCAGATCCACAACTGTGTGGATACTCTGCAGTAATGTGTAGTAACTCAATATAACAGACACAGATGGAGGAGCATACAGCTCGCAGAGAAATTGGCCCAAATTTCTCAAAGTACCTTATTATATTATACACCTAAATATACACCTAAAGCAAAATTCCAGATGCAGGTCAAAAATTATATAGATTTGCCCAGAAAATTTGAATATATTAGCTATCTTCATGACAAGTTGATATTTACAGATTCTTAGTAATTATCCACATAAATGTTTCCAGAAAATGCACCAGTTCATGACGGATGCACTGACTTACAGATGAATTTTAACACTATTCTGATCTAATTTAAGAACCATTAGATACAGTCACATATCAGTAATCTAGCTTTAGTAGAGGCATTTAATGTTGACGAAACACAGCAGTTGTATGCGCTTTTCGATATCGTATGAAATGGTCATGAACATGGAGTTGTGAGAAGTGTGTTTGTAATGTGAACACAACATGTGTGAAAGGACTTAATCCTGACTACATTAGTCTTTCTAGAAGCTCCCAGCGCGCAGGGAACAGGCTATTGTACTGGCTTGAATGGAAGAAGAGAGAGAGAGAGAGAGAGAGGCAGAGGAGTAATTTATGCAGAACTTGAAGAAATGATAGAGAGAGTAGGAGAGGGAGGGAGGGAGGGAGAGAGAGGCAGACAGACAACAGACAGGCAGCGTAATTTATGCAGAGCTCTGAGCTCCAACAGGACACTGTGGAAGACTCAGAAACACAGTTGGACTTGTTGGTTTGTCTGGACCATAATATACACAGCAGTGTCGGGTACACATCACAACACAACACTTCCAGGCTCAAAAAAGTACATGTATAGGAGAAAATGCTCAAACATGTGAGGATTAACTTTTCAAGACCTGATGGATGACTATAACCACTATACTATAACGGACAGATAGAGATCTGACCATTAAAACCACTGACCCAGAGAACTTTACAGAGTGTCTGTGTAATCTACAATATTAAACACATACCCATGATGCAATTGTATGTGGTCTTGTAACCCTGATTATGACAGTTGAAATTCACTACATTATGTATAGAGTATTTATATAAGAAGCTCCATAAATAAGTTGCAAGAACCTCGTCGCAGTTGCATCAGAAATACTCTGGACGAGAACAACAGTAGAAATGCAGTGTTACAGTCCTTTAATTAGAGGCTGAAGTTGCCCAATAGGTGTCTGTTGTTGATCCCCTTAATTTCAATTGATATTGTACAGAGTTCTCTATGATTGTGATTCATCGTAGGATTATGCATACTCAGAGGGTAACGCTGGTTTTGGTCTTTTTGTGGGATTTGTTGACAATTAGGAAAATACTGATAACGCTAGCCTGTCTGTGGCACTCAGCCCCAAGCTCATTTCTTCCTACTGAAGATATAAATCTTAACAAATGGGTCACGAATCATTTTTAAAATAGGCTTAGTGATTTCCTATAACAGCTGGACACTGTCATTTTTAACAAACATTACTCAAAAATGGAGGAAATAGCGCATTTGTCTGGGACTATTTTCAGCTGCGGATGAATCCACATTTGCTGTTGTAGTGAGTATTTCTAGCAGCAGGACGGTGTGTGTAGGACTGAGTCAAAATAAACTATACTGTCTATGTTCATGGTGAAGAAGGAACATGTCACTCAGTGCAACAGTGTGACTCATTGATGTGTTTTTAATAGGTTTTGGATAACAACGGAGCTGTATGACACAGAGGAATAAGATCTATCAGACTTTGATACACACACAATACTTGTTAGAAGATCAATGTATTTGTGGCCAACAAAATTCCCAGTTTGCCCATGTCAGGTTATTGAATGTTTGCCTAAATGAAATCAGATTCCCATTAATTAAGAGTGGAAAGGTGCATAATTAAAGACGTTTTTTTAAACATTTTTTTTGGCATTTTGCTGTATAGTAGAGAGATGAAATGAGATGTAGAGAGAAAGAGGGGATGACAGATTCAAACCGAGAATATTGCAGTTACACATCTTTTTAAATAGTTTTTTATTCACTGTTGGGATGCAAGGTGTTTTATCGTTTTCTGTATCCCCTATTGCACATTTCTGTTTTTCTGTTTTCCACCTTTTTATTTTAAAGTAGCGAAACTCTTCACTCAAATGGTGGTTTACCACAGTGGCTGTTAATTATATAGTAAGCATACACCTCATATAACTCAACTCATAACTCATCACTCAACTCACAAGTCATGCAACTCATAACTCAGCTCTGCATGCGGTTTGAGATAGAGCAGAAAAGAGTGAGAGAAAATGAAAGAGTGAGCGAGATGAAAGAGAAATTGAGGATGAGATTAGAAGAGCAAGAGAGGCAAAGAGGGGTGGAAGGAGAAGGACGGTGAGAGATGAGGAGCAAAAGAGTACGAGAGGGAGAGACTGGTGTGGCTAGCCAAGCAGAAAAGGCTGTCAGTCTCTATAAAAGATCTCCTCTGTCAGATTAGTATGAGAGGGCTTCTCTTACACTGCCTCTCTCTTTCTTTTCACCCTCGTGTCTCTCACTCTTCTCCTGCACGATTCTCTCACTCCATTTCCCTCTTCATGCACGTCTCCCTCTCATTTGTCTTTGCTCTCAGAATAATTCATTATCATATATGGCACTGATACTGGTTCTCTTTTTGCATGTCAGATTAGCATTGATGTATTTTTACACACAAAGATGCGCCTGTCTGTATTCTCTCAGGCAAAGGGGGCTTGTACGTATAAATTACTGTGTTGTTCTGCTGGTGAATGAGTATTTGTTCACAAGGCTTTCTTTCAAGGCTGGGAATATAATTAGTGATAATTAGTCTGTGATAAGAGCTTTCGGTGAGCAAGAATGACTACATGACACAGCACAGAGCCGTAGTTCAGACTGGCAGCATTCTGAGGTAATGGTGATGGACAGTTTTTCCATCTCTTCCATTTATTATCTCTGACAGTAATGTTTTATGACACTTTGGTTTCTTATAGTCCCCTATGTAATTCTTATTGAGTTTCACAAGTTGTCACTCCGCTTAAAGGGAAATTCCAGTATTTTTCAACCTGGACCCTATTTTCCCATCATTTTCGGTCAAGGTGACAAATGGGGACAAAAATATTTGGAATTGCTCCAATATTGAGTGAGAGCACTTCAGCCACAAAACGTGCTCCAATCTAAACCTTGGGGGCAATTGCGCCCATCAAAGTAAGTCCACTAAAAGTGCTTGTTTCTGCCACTGACAGGTTCAGATTGTTATCATCAAGCACCTAGGAAGACATAGTGGCCAAACTGTGTATTCACAACTTCCAGGTCCGACAGGGGCCCAAAAAGCATTATTCCCGCACACAATCATGGGAAAAGCAGTGGATACATTATTTTGAGTGTCACAACCTCCACAAAATGACTTATTTCACTATCAGAATTTGATTCATTCGGTCTGATAAGATTTGGAAAGTCTAGAAGAGCCACATAGTTCGGCTAGCTGGCAAGCTGTAGATCCCTATGCAGTTACCCAAATGCTGCTACAGGCAACTAGTTCCTATGTTTGCTTTTGTTGTCAGACACTTAAAATAATCTGAGCCTGCCGGTGGCAAAAACAAGCACTTTTACTTGACGTTCTTTGATGGGCGCAATTTCCCCCAAGGATTACATTGCAGCACATCTCGTGGCTGCCAGCTGAAGCGAACTCACACAATACTGGACAAAATCCAAAAAATTTGCCCCCATTAGTCACCTAGACCCACAATGATGGGAAAATAGGGTCCATGTTGTAAAATACCAGCATTCCCCTTTAGGCAACATTGCCCATCTACCCAAAGTGTTGCCTATGATGATGAGTCAGCTTCCCCGAACTTGACTTTGTTCCACATCAATCAAGTGCCAGTGCTGGATAACAACCTTTTTTTTTTTTTCTTGGTTTATGTCGAGATTAAAATACAGTTATTTGAAAAGTTTTACAGGTGTCTTGTAATGGTATTTATTCTCATCCATCTCGTCTTTCTCTCTGTCTGTTCAGTCATACTCAGTGGGTGGTTTGGGTGATGAGGACTTCAACATCCCGCCCATCACTCCCCCCACCCTGCCAGACCACATGCTGCCCCCCCATCTCCCCCATGATTCCCCCTCTGGACCGTACCACCCTCTGGACACCCCCTCCAACTCAGCTCCACACCACCCCTACCAGCTGCAGGGTATGGATCTGCCTGGCATGCCTGGTAGCCAAGATAGAGCTGGTATGTTGAATCAAGATGGTGGCACATTCAGTCCTGATGGCGGCCCGATGACCAGCACTCTGTCTGTGGTGAGTTGTCATAAATAATTCACACATTCTGTATACATGGTATTTTTGCTCCAGTAATGAGTGAGAAGTGAGATAGGTTGCAGTAAAGTAAGTAACTTGACCAGTGAACTTAGCATTGAATTGCGCCATTGACCGATAGCAAGCCGCCTTGACAGTGCTGACCTTTGTAGGAATGGAGAGTCCAATATGGAGGACGCTATTGTAATTTATGAGCTGCATCCACTTGTATTGAATCTCCTCTGTCTGAGTAAAAACTATTCTACAAAAGAGTCAATGGTACGAATAAGCTAACAAGTAAGCCAACAAGCTGATGTGCTTGCTAACAAACTCATCAGCTCTTCGTTAACTTTTTATTGAACGAAGTGGTGTGCAATGTGAACAAAATGCCAGAGAGAAGTAAACAGAACAGTAGAGACAAAACAGAGAGGAGCTCTGGAAGCTACTGTGACTGAATAGCTTTAGCCAGGCCAGCTAGCAAGTTAGCGCTTAGCTCGGCAGCTACAGCAGTTCACCAACCAATCCTGCAGGTAGTCACTAACCACCAAACCATACCAACCAAATATTTCACAAAGATATGTAGAAAAGAAAGAGGAAAGTCCACTGTTGTCATATGAAAAACTCAAGACACTCATCAGCCAGACATTTCTCCGTTATCTGTTAAAGAGCGGCTGATATTGATGAGATTGACACAAAAACGAGAATTATTGGTCCACCTTAAAAGTCAGTCCACCTTAAGTGAGCCTGGTCAGGTTAGGCTAACGCGTTGTTGCTAACTTCTGGGCTAACCCCCTTTGATAGATGAGTATTTTCTTTGTCTTGAGGAGCTGCAGCATTTATTAACTGACACACCGTAGTCTGTACTGTACATTTACTGCCAGATTGATGACTTACTGCTAACCTTTTCCTCTGCTCCGCTCACATTCACTGTCACTTTTCTGCCGCTGGCTCTCTGCACTCGCTCAACTACACACACACACACACACACACACACACACACACACACACACACACTACACGCATTGCCCTATTCCTTAACAGAGCTACACTACTCTTGTACCTTTCACGTAGATGTCCTTTGAAGAATGAAGACAGGGAGGGTGACTCAAAACAATTCCACAAATCATTAGTAGCCTGTTGATACTAATGATTGTGTGAAATTTTTGCAGCAGTGCTCACAATTTTGCAGCGGTGGTGCACTAGTACTGAATAAATATAGAGGAAACAGGGATAATGGTATTTGGCTGATGGAAAACATCCACATCTGTCTGTTTTTCAGAAAAATCTGAGTTCCCCAGTTGTAATTACAACTTGGATGTTGCATGACCACTAATTACAAGTTGGAAACTCATGATTAAGACAACCCTGATATGATATGAGCAAAACATGTGAGGGCAGGGTTACAAAAGTTCATAGGTTCAGAGGTGTTGCTGATTAGAAGTTTTTTAGGCCGAGATAAAACGGAGCTATCCTGAAAGTTTAGTGTGATCACCAAACTCCATGTAAAACTACCCATAATCTCCTCCAGGCACATAGAATATAGACATAAAGACATAAAATACTCCCCTTGGAATGATTTGTGTCTTATATGATTTTTCCACAAAAAAAGTTCACCTCATTAAAATTCTCAAAAGTACATCTACTCATTCTCCTTTGTTGAAAAAAACTGAAACTATGAATTTTTCATTTCACTGAAAAGTCTATTCTTAGTGTATGTGCACTGGAGGCTTCAAGTTTCCACATCACAGTCGTGAACTAGTGAACCAAACTAGTTGTGATGTCACAAATCATACTCATAGGTACACGTTTTAAACCCATATTTAAAGTGAGCACAGAGAAACTTTCATCCTTCAGCAGATGAAGGTGAAAACAAACTCTGCACATACAAGATTCTGAACATTGAGAACAACTTCCAAGTGGAGTAACAATAAGTAAAACACATTTGAGTGGAGGGAGACTAAAAGAACGATCAAATGAAAGCTGTCCCACAGCGACATATGCAACAAAACAAGTGTGTTTTTCTGACTTCAGAAGACATGCTCACACAGTTGTTATGAGAGGTCTAAGCAGGCAAAACACGTGACATGTGCAGTTTATGACCATGGGTGTGTAGCAGGTTATAAATTTAGTGTACATGTATGTTTGGTTGCCACTTTATATGTATGTACCCTGGGAAAATTCACGGAACTTGTTTTTCAACAACACCCTATTTCACACTTAAACTGGTATTTGCTCTTTATAGCAGCACTAGTCAAGCGTGATACCCCACCCAAATCTATCTTTTGAGTGTCAAACCTTCCTCCGAAACTTCTCTAAGCAGTGCCGCTGCACAGTCCACTTCTGTTGTGCCATCAGTGATGCCATTGATGCTTTTTTCACTATAAATTCATCAACAATGAAATCTTTCCCACTGAGATGAATTCTGGCCAGCTGTTGTTCTCCAACACAAAGGAAACTACAAACATTTAACAGCCATCAATACTTCAAAGATACATTTTAGGGTCAAGTATCACTTTGTGTCTTGCTCAAAGATACTTTAACTTTATTTATTTGGAGAAAAGTGAGGATTTCAGCTAGTCTTTAGATCTGAACTGACAGCCAGCGGACGTATTTTAACTACATTCTTTCATATTTTTTTCTAGTTTAAGAGGATATCAGGATAAACAGGATATCGCCTAGGGCAGTGTTATTTGAAGGCCAATTATGGCAGCTGGTTCATGTGACATTTTCCTCATATTTTAAGTTTCATTTCACAGTTAAGTGAAAATCTTGCTTTTAGTTGTGACATTCAGATGTGGCTGGCTGTGTCATACAGTAAAAGAAATGAAAGCTACACCTCAGACTCGTAGTTACCTCAACTGTCATAGAGACAGGTTATTCAGAGGGGTGACAGAGATGTGTGTATGTGTGTGTGTGTGTGTCAGTAATAGAGGTAGAGATTTTTCCTGTTTTATCAAGAATGAAACTTTCTCACCTCCCACTCTTGATCTTTTTGTCTGTTGTCTCCATATTACATCTACCACCTATAATATGAAGTGTCAGGTGAAACCACATAATAAGTTCTCAGCCCTGAGTGTAGCTGAATTAGAATGACTATTAAAAACCATAACATAGACTTTTTTTTTTAATAACTTTTAATTAAATTCACATTTTTCTGTTGTGTTTGATTGTTACTAACCTGAGATAATTATTTGAATGGCCTGAAGGGAGGGTCTTTTTTTTCCATCTTTATCTGTCTCGATCCCTACCTTTCTCTGTCTTTCTCTCTACCTCGCGTTTATATTCTCATACTAACATACATTTACTGCCAGTCCATGAATTATGGTTGCCTAGCAACCGTGCCTGGCTCAGCCTAATCGGGGTGGGTGGGGGTCTAGAAAGACTCAAGTCGATGTGTATGTGTGTATTATTCCTAGAGGAGCCAAGACTACTCTGTTGCAGATAATATTGAGGATTAGATTGCTCTTTTATTTAATTTTTTGCTGCTGCTGTCTGGTTGAAAGTTGACTGTCCAAAATGATAAGGTTAAAGAACTTTTGTTTTTTCTGCTGGTGATTTGATCTAACTTGGTTCAAACTCATAATATGTGACATTCACATTGAGCTATAATAAATGACAGTTTTACTTTAGTCTGCCATCTTCTGATGTAACTGAATAGTGATTTAACCTATAATGGTTTCATAAGAAGTTTGTCCTCAGTGGTTTATTTAAAACAAACTAATGAACTAGTAGATTGTGTGAGCAGTGACATGTCTGAAGAAAAAAAGGAGCAGCAACCCACAGAAACACAAAGAGTATTAACAGAAAATGCATGCACAAATTCATTACAGTAGTAACAATAGAGCTATATGACGATATATACCGCAAATGAAAATATTGGATTTACAAGAGTTTTGCATCACTGTGATAAAGTACTTTTGTTTTTACAGGTTTCAGCTTTTTGTTTAAGTGTACTACATGATGATACCAGTTATTATCATGATATCAATATTGTGATGCAGAATTTGAAACTGTGATGTAAGATTTTATCTACATCAAAGCACTGGACACATGGCAGGAATTCTTATTTTAAATTCAAATATTTAAGAGATTACTCCACCACAAAAACAACTCAACCTAACCACTTTACCACTGCCACTGTCCTAATATTACATCTTTTCAATATGAATGATTGAAAAAGTTTGACTTCTTCAATATATGTTTTCCATGCTAAAATCTAATAATGCTATTAATGTCAGACAAAATATATGAAGAGCACATGAAAAATATGTGAAGCCATATTTAGACATTTAGTTTTGCTCATCACTGAGTCTCAGTCAGGTTTTAGGAACAAAAAAAAACAATGATAATCATCATGTTTTTTATGGAGAGACATAAAACAATACATTTAAAATGTGTAAACATTCAAAATACAAAAATGATATGTTTTCATGTAAATGTTTTAGGTGTCATATATTAAAGTTAGTTGGTTCCATTTTGTTTTAAATGACAAGCCAAAAGTGATTTACAGATCAATGATTCTTAGTACTTTTTGGAAATATTTATGACTGTACTTACCAAATAATTAGTAACAGCAGTTAAGCTGCCGTAGCGTGCATGTTTTTTGTAATTTAGGGGAAAGATTTGTCATTTAGTTACCGTATGTTCTTGCACATTCTTAAAATACAAAAAATGGAAAAAAAATCAGCAAGTGCTGATTTTCCAGACTGTGTGAAAAAAGCAAAAAAACAGATTCTTAATTTTATGTGTGTACTTTTCATATTGAAATCCAATTATTAACCACACCTATGTGAAGATGCCTGAAGAGCCTACTATGACAAGGCTCACATCACAACTCTTTCCCCTCTCGTGACATGAGTCAGTCATTAGTCAGGCTGCTTACATCGGGGATTCCCCCTCTCCTGCTCTCTCAAGCCAACATCACAAATCATTTTCTGACCCCTTAAAGGAAAATCCAAAATATATTTTTTCCACTTATAAAGCTTCTAGTTTGAATTGCGATAATGTTGCGTTTGATGTCGTTTCGTGACCTTTTGACCTCCTTTTCCTGTCAACATCGCTAATGATGTCAACACCCAAACCACTGAAATCTGCAACTGTTAGTAATAAATACTTCCTTTCCATGCGTTAAAGTTCTTACTCCACATTTTCCAATAGCGTATTTTATTTTTATGTAGCTGACATGCTTTTTCATACATATCATCATCACGTCTAAGATAGGCAGTTATCAGTCAGTAATATATAATCATATGTAATATGTATAGTCATATATTTTAGTTATTAAAGAAGAAAATGTTTTGATATCCACACTTAAATCTATATATTTTGAATGATTTAACTTTATATTGTATATAGCCCAGCTAGGTCTTTGAACAGCTACAATTTGTACGCGAACCATCAAACAAAAATATCAAAGAATCAAATTTATATGACTGAAGGAAACTGAAGTCCCAACCCAACAAATGCCAAACCGCAGCTATTATTTTTCAGAATTTCAACCGGCAAATACGTCAGTCTGAAACCTCTTCCAAGGTTAGAGAAACGTCACTCGGCGTTCCATCTAAATACCACAGCTATATTCACAGGCTTCTACCGGTAACTCAGGTTATGTGTTCCCAACAGGGACATAGCGCACCAGACCACATCCGCTATTATTCGATGCTTACTGAGAGGAAACTCCAAATACTCGCATAAACCGAGACCTTTGTTCATTTTTGTGACAATAGGTGTCAAAAGTTCCCATGCTGAGAGTGTGTGCAACGATAACTTTTGTTTTCCAGAGAAATGGACAGAATATCTCAAGCACTAATGACTGACTCACTACAAGACTGCTCACATTCTGGCAATGCTGTTTAAAACTACACTACACAGTGGGCTGCAGACCGGCCCATGAAAAGGAGGGATGACACATCTGTTTCTTTGTGCTTCATTGAACAGAAGCTACAGTTTATATTAAAATGATGATGAAGCATTTGTATGAGATGCCCTTCACTTTAATGAAATTGTATACTTTTTATATATGGATCAATTCCAGCATGTTGAGATCTTATTCCTTTTTATATAAAGATTTATTCAAATTTCCTTCACTGTCTCCAGAGAGACATTTCTTTTGAAAGACAACAACGCACAATAAAACATGCACGTTTTAGGTGTGATAGTAAAACTGTGGACAACAGTAAACAGCTTTCTGACACATTATTGAGGACTGGGATGCACAGGGAATAAACCAGTGCTTGTATCTATTTGTCTGGAGTGTAGGAAATGGAGTTTAGAATCTCTATTGATGTTTTTTACGCTCACGAGTGGAGATTGATGTTTTAAATGACTTTTGATCCTATCTATTCTGACCTGTATTGCCTGTTGCCACGGTTACTATCAGATTTCATTATTAGTGAAGCCTGGACCGCTGCACACTGTACAAACGCTGTCAAGCAAAGGCACACTCTGTTTCTGAGCCCAGCTAGTTGTGTTACATCAACATGTTACGTAGCTCAGATACTGTTTCACCAGCCCTTCTTTTGAGTGCAATGTAACCTCAGTGTGAGTTATACTCTGAGATACAAACCTGATTGGAAAGCAAACTACGAGCTGTCTCAATGACAGGCAGCATTCATTTATTCATTTGGCCACTTGGGACCAGTGGAATAAACTGTAAATACAACACTGACATCACCTTATATGGTTGTTATGGTGCATGAATGTGTTGGCAAACATTTGTTTAAACTCATTATTTTTCATTTGGAGTCAAGGTCCCACCCAGCCACCTGAATATATGAAATATATAGCAATATACACTCTCCTTTTAAGGCTATTTTGCTTTCTACCAACTCCTAAGGGAATTATCTGCCTCTTCAGCTGCTAAATGCTCAACTATATTTACCTGCTAGTTGCTAAATTTGTCTGTCTGCTGTTTGGTGCTGGGCAAGTAGTGTACAGTGGGTTTATAGGAGCTTTTTTGCTTAAAACAGCTGGTGTAAACGAGGTTCATGAGAGCGGTGAGACAGAACCGTAACAGTCAAACAAAACAATGAGCTGAAAGACACTAAAGCAGTCTGTAGAGCTGAGGACAACTGCAGAGTCAGCTGATAGTTTTCTATGGGTTCAATAATAAAAGCATCAGTAATTTGATCCATTGTTAATATAAAATTATGGATTAGTGCGGCTTTAAATAAGTAGCTAGACAGAGTAAGCAAAGCTTACAGATGTGGAATTTATTTTGGAACATTTTGGTTAAGAGGCTACAATAACACTGAAAGACATATAATATATCCTCTATGTGCTATTGAATGTAGTGGTTACTGTTTTTAATTCCAGGACTACCTTTAATTAATCAACAGTTAGTTTTAGTAATCACGTAAGAATTATTCATTCATGTGCATGTAAAAGTGTCTACTGGATTAAGAAGTCAAAGCAAACAGGCAAACATGACGTGATGTTTTCATTGGTCTACACTTATTGTACAATATTGATAAAATCAGCCTGAGAATGACTGAGGTAAATATTGTACACACAGCCAATTTCAACTTACTGAAAATGACAGGTAGCCCAACCAAGATTTTTAAAGGCGCAGGACATTGCAGTGCTTGTTATGGCGATCAAATCAGCAGAAGTCATGGCAACAACAACAACAATAGCAGAAAACGGAAAATAAAGAACAATGAAGCTAAAAATGGGTCAGATGAGACTGTCAAAGAGAGAATGGTGCTGCTTTGGTGGTTTTATGGGTGTCAGCTCAGCCTTAGCCCGATGCTGTTTCAATGTGACACAACTGATCAAGATGAGTGACAGTTGTTTGACTCAGAACCTGACCAACTGAGGGGTATGACTATATACTGTACATTTCTTGCCAGAGGGCAAAAATGTGAATGTTGTAGCTTTATAGTGGACCAAGAAGAGATGCAAAAGGAAAAAGTTCAGAAAGATTACCAGTTTTATTTAGGATTGCCGCCATTTACCACCTATGTCCAGTTGATATTTCTTCAATAACTTCAATAACTGCAGAATTAATGGGTAGTAGTTTTTTTCTGAAAGTAATAAAACCCCAGGTTGAATAATGGAAAGCTATGCAACAACATAGACTGTACGTACAAGTGGCATAATTTACAGAAAGGAAATTGTCATGCTGACATAAAGGAAACTTGACTGATTGGAATATTCTGCAGATGATATAGTGTGCTGAAAAATGCACACGCCCATCAAGTCATCCAACCCGAAATGAAACCTGATATCTGCCTGAATTTACTGTTATTGTCACTTGTTGTCTTTGCACAGATGCAGCAGATGGTGAACTCTGATTCTCGGTTTACCAGCAGCCAACAGCCAATCGAAGCAGCGCTCGGACCCAGGAGCAAATCAGGCATGAACCAACAAAGTCAGTTGTCCACTATCAACCAATCCCAGCTGGGGCTGAGCGGGACCTCTGTTGCCCATAATTCCCCTTCACCTCCTGCGAGTAAATCCGCTACACCCTCTCCCTCCAGTTCAGCACACGAGGACGACAATGATGACGGACTCAGGGTAAAACACACACACACACACACACACACACACACACACACACACACACACACACACACACAGTACATACACAGACAGAGTATCTCCTGTTTGTATGAGTCACTGAGTCATATCTTGCAGTGCTGTAGCATCTATTTGTGTGTGTACTGTATGTACGTGTGTGTGTGTGTGTAGACAGTGGAGAGTTGTTATGTTAATGTTATGTGTCATAATAGACCCTTTCTCCCTGCATATCAACTAGATGGAAATCAGCTCCCTCACTGTTGGGTGTCTCACACTGAAACAAGCACTCTACACCAAACTGACTGTTCATATTCTGGGGAAATGAAACCATTACAACACTGCTGAATAATATTTACCAACTTCATCATTATCATCAGTTATGTATAGATGTATGAGTGGTAAACAGGTAATACTGCATTCAGGAAATATAAAAATAAAACTGCTTGTATCTTTAAAATACACGCCTACACATCTTAGCAGTGGCTGCTTTTGTGAAGCCATAGACGAGCAAGTGAATCACACTGTATGCAGTATTTACTGTACTCACTTATACAGAGTTGCTAGCCACCACCTGTAATTATTTATTTATTTTTACATTTTTATTTATTTAGTAATTTATTTATTTATTGCCTTTATCAGACAGTGGGCAGTGAAGAGGCAGACAGGAAAGTGACATGCAACAACAGTCCCTGGCTGGAAGCGCCTCACCCAGCTCCTTTCAATCATAGGCTATTTAAAGTGCTTTACATACAGTGAGGAAAATGAATGTATAAGAGAAACAATTTAAGAACACAACGAAGAGGAACATAAAAGAAATAATAAGATAAAAAAAGAATAGACAAACAGTTTCAGTGCAGTTACAGCTAAGTAATAAATTGCCCCAAATGGAAGAAATGAAATAAAAGTGAAAAAGAGAAATAAATGAATCAGAGACCCAGGACTGTGTGAACATGGTTTGGTTTAGAATATATTTTGTGATAAAAGAATATATTTAGGAGATCTAAATGTAAACATTTAACTTTGCAAACATGCTTTATCTGCTGTAAAAAAAAAAAAAAAAAAACAGGTTAGCTTGCCTTGTAACTTAGTAAAATAATGTAAATAAAACTAAAAGCTGTGATTACTGTCACATCAAATTCCTTTGTCAGGACAGCAAACATCTCAAGTGTTTAGAGGTGCAACCAAGACAAAAAAAAAAAGTAAACAAGGGGATCACAAAGGCGCTGGCGCATTCATACACTCAACTGTAAGATCAAATAAATTTAAAAGATATTAATTATATACTGGTTTTACATCTCTCAAATATTTGAGAGGTAGAAATCTGAGTAAAAAATGCAAAATTGTAATCGAGTCATTATGCTACATCTTTATATATACAGTATATATTCTGCTGTAACCTCTTCATTTATCTTACAGACTATGTTATTTTCTGCGCTTAGGTCACATTAGATTAGTCAGTTTTCTCTGTGAAATGACACTAGTGTTAGTGAGAAGTCTTTCATTGCTACTCTGTTTACTTAGCTTTGTGCTGCTTAGCCTAGCTTAGCAGTTAGCTTTGTGCATTCACAGTCAAAGCAGCCTCATTAAAACAATGGCGAGTGATGACTATTCTGCAGTCGCAGACAGGATGTCTACTAGAGAAACGTCTCAGTGAGTTAGCAGTATTTTTTAGGGCTAACATTACTTAAGACGTGATAGGCACTCCAGATAGTGTTAATGATAACACTAGCTGTCTCCACAGTGAAACCTCCTGTTTACATTGAGAGAACAGATAATAGCGTTCACAGCCCAGTCGACCTCACTGTGTTGCTTTTCGTCAGCAGTGAACTTTGCTTTGACCTGGATATCATATTATTAAAGGTCAAAAAATACAAAGTATTATCTATACAACTGTACAAAGACATCATCTTGGCTACCATAGCTTTTTAAGCTCCGATGGCAGACTGAGCCGTGACTCTACATGTATATTATATCTATAAGACATGAGTGGGTGGTGGAAGTAAACTAAACTGACTATCATGACTAATAGATGAAAATAAAGGTGAAATAAGGAGAATGTGCAGGTCTCAGCTATGCAGGACATGGATATAGAAGCAGTGAGTGAAGGGCAAATGGATTTACACCCTGTCCACACTGGACACATTTCAGCCATATTTCATCTGACACAACAGATACACTTCAAATTCAATCAATGCAACTGTTAGTAACGCTTTATTTTACAGGTTTGTACAAAGTACAATGCTTAAGTCCATCCATCTGTCTCTCCATCTATATATTATTGCATGGAGTATACTGCTTCCTTTCCCCATGTCTTGCTCAACTCCCCCTCTCCTCCTCTTAGCAGAGCAGTGGAGCGGAGAAGCGGCCAGCAGCACTGGACATCTCTAAGAAACCCAAAACACCAAAGAAGAAGAAGCGAAAGGACCCCAATGAGCCGGTGAAGCCAGTGTCTGCCTACGCCTTGTTCTTCAGGGACACCCAAGCCAACATCAAGGCCCAGAACCCCAATGCCACCTTCGGGGAGGTGTCAAAGATTGTGGCGTCCATGTGGGACGGCCTGGGAGAGGAGCAGAAACAGGTAGATGCTCCGTCCTTAATGCAGTCTGTCTATGTTCTTTTGTGCTGGTCCGGTATAAATATGAGATTAATGTCTTTGCTACTGCAAATAAAGTTCTCTTACCTTTTTAGATAATAAGTAGGTATCAAGAGAAATCCACAGTTAATGTCATAGCAATTATAGTCAAACTGATAAGGACCGTAACGGATTTCAGCAGATTTTGCGCCAAAACTGATGTGGTGTCAATGTGAAGTGCATTAATAGAAACTGTCAGGTTTCATGCAGATGATCTTGTCTGTTGGGTAAATATGCAAATCTTTCAACACTAATCTCGTAATGATTCATGAATGTTCAAATGTGACAGATAGAAACACAGAATGAGTTTATTGGAAAATATTCATGTTAGACGTTTTAGAAGTATCCGTCTACTGGACGGATTGGCACAACATCTGGTACAGACATTCATCCTCTCTAGAAATTGTATCCAAATACTGATTTTCTCTCAAGTTGAAGCATTTTCAACAGTGCAGATGTGTCTTTGCGTCAATTTGAACCTCCCCAGGCAAATTCATGTCTAAGGCCACATTCAGACCAAATCAGGCAGCTAAAACGCCAGTCCTCCCATTCATTTGAATGGGGGTAGTGCAGTTAGGCTGCAGGGGGTTTTGGCTGCAGCGACCTGGAACGAGAAAGTTGATCCAGAACCAGCTTTTGGAGAAACACAACTCAACGTCACACTTCGGTGGCCAATCGCAGCCAGCAATCAGACTGATCAGAGGTGCACAACCCTGCCATGAGAGAGTACAAAGACGTTACTAGAAGGAGGGGAGGACATTTCTCTTCGTTCGATAACGTTAAAATAAAGTTAGACTTTGCCGACGACTTCCCGACTCATTTTAAAAAAAGAGAGAGAGAGAGAGCCGAGAGCTCCAGCAAGCGAGAGAGAAAGAGAGAGAGCAGCTGTGGTCAAGTGAGCTACACAGTGAATGAAGAGAGGGAGCGCTGGTTGCAAGAAATCCAGTGAATCAGATCAATAAAACGTTATTTCCTGATTGTTTCACAGCAGTTACGTTCTAGAGCACAAACACGCCCACACCCCCACACAACCCTGCAGCGGTGCACCACAAACGCCCGATTTGGTCTGAATACGGCCTAATTGTGTCTCTACATTGACTTTGTATGCAATTACACCGCCTCTAAAATTTGCTGATTCGCTGACTTTTGGCAGTGGCAGTTGGTGAAAGAAAGAAAACCCAGCGGGAGGAAACAACATGTTTGTCCTCTTCAGCAAAACCATAAAGGAAACAAATGTAGCCTGAAAGATATCAGGGAGGGAGAGCAAGTAGCTGTATCATCTTTGTGACAGGAATCAACAGTTTTGTAGGGAAATATCAGCCTCTAACAATGCCTCTGAGACTACTCATCATTACTGCAAAATTGCTACCAAGTGGCATCTCATCTGAATTTAACGAAATTCACATTGAGAGAAGAGTCGCAGCGGGTGATTTGGGAACTGATTATTGTGGTTATGTGTCATGGCAACTCTGTCAGCTGAGGGGAACACTTTGAGCGCTATGACAGTCATAATGGATACATGTGAAGTCATTATGATGATTAAATGCAGTCATAATTTTGAGTGTGTTAAACTGTGGTGAGAGTACACAGGTGTGAAGTGACTTGTTCTTTTTGTGTCTTAAGGTGTACAAGAAGAAGACGGAGACAGCTAAGAAGGAGTATCTGAAACAACTGGCTGCTTACAGGGCCAGTTTGGTCTCACAGGTAACACACACGCACACACACACACACACACACAGATAATTCCAATTATGAGTATGTTACTGGTGTCTTTAAGACATAAACGAGCCAATGTGGAAACCTTTAAACTGACTTCCTCTCCTCTTCTTTCTCCAGAGTTACAATGACCCATGTGAGATGAAGCCCCCCCACTCTTCCTCCTCATCTTCCTCCTCCTCTACCTCAATGTACACACCCAAACCTTCAGTGTACGGCGGCCACCCAGGCCAGCACCCTTCCTCCGGTTCACTCGCCCACCCTCACCCTCTCCCTCCCCCTCAGCACCCAGGCATGTACATGTCATACCCTCACCCGTCACACCCCTCCCATGCCTCAAGCCCCGGCCTCGGCTCCCATCACCTGCCCCCTCCTCACACCCAGATCCACCCCCAGCTCCAGGCTCTGTCCTCCAGAGGGACCGTACCACGGCCCAGTGTCCCCCACCAGGGAGCTCTGTCTCTTGGCAACGTGGCGGCAGCTTCCACCCCTCCTCTCCAGGTCAGCCCTCCTCTCCACAGCCAGGCACACCTGGGAGGGCTGCACAGTCCACACCATCAGCACCAGCAGCTCAGTGGACACTCAATGGGAATGACACACTCACCTGCCATCACACAGGTCAGTTACACACTAGATCTTAGAACTTTACATTCAGTTGATTGGGATTATGCATCGGTCTTCATCTGTTTGTTTACTTGTTTGTTCAAAGATAGTATACAACCAACAATGTGTTATTCTATCTTTCCCAGCTGGGCGCTGTAGTTTTTTTTATCAAACGTTACTCTAACAGGAGGAAATAGTGCATTTGTTGAGGACTATTTTTAGCAGCGGATTAATCCACATGTGGTGTTCTGTCAGCAGGACAGTGTGTGTGGGACTGAGTCAAAATAAACTACACTGTGTGTGTTCATGGTAATGAAGGAACATGTCACCCAGTGCAACAGTGTGGCTCACTGATGTGTTTTTAATCGTTTTTGGACAATAATGGAGCTCTATGACACAGAGGAATAAGATGCATCAGGCTTTGATACACAGAAAATTCACTGTTGGTTTTGGTAATGTCATGGGCTTTGTTGACAATATGAAACATATAGAATATTCAACATCTTATCCTTTGAATACTACTGCAGGAATTTAAAACTTGCCACCAGATGTATTTACCACAGTAGTTGTTGAAGATATTGAAATTGCAGGAGTCCAGCCATCCATGCTCTGCAAAATTAATATAAATAATGTTTTTCAGGCAGAGTAAACAGAAAAATAACATTAAAAGCTTCTAATGAAAGAAAAGAGTTTTGTTTGATGTAATGTATAACAGTAGAACACACATCAATTTTACATGTGATTTTTCATACATTTAACATAGTGTGATATATATATACATATCGCAAATATATTCATATTAATATTGTCCTTCATATTTTTTAATGCCTTTAAGTTTTTATTGATTGCATCAAAGGTGGGGAACATTCATCATGTCATCTGCTGTGTCCTGATTTCATATTACATACTAATAGTTTACAGTATACTATATACTGATCTCTACAGTGTTCTGTTTTTGCAGTTAAAATACAAGAAATCAACTTACTAGTTGTTTTCTAAGATGTTTCTGGAGCTGTCTCATCACCATTTGCAATTTTCTGTTTTCATGTTTTTTTTTGCAGCTGTAAGTAGAGCCTCCATTTCCTTTCTGCATTGCATTATGGGACAGAAGTGTCTATCAGCAACTCACTTTTTGTTTGTACGATACAAAAAGAAGTAAAATTTCTGCATATATTTCACTTATTCATTTATATGTATTATATTTAATATTACTTATAGCACTATTCTACTATTACGTCATACTACAGTGTGGAGTCGGGACACAGCTTTTGTTTCATCTGTAAGTCTTCAATTTGTGTTTTCCTCTGTAGGTCATCAAACCATTTATTACACACACACACACTCAGTCTTCCCATCTCCTCGAGGTAACAGCATCTCAGTGATTTAAAAGCTGCACAGAGGTGGACGGAGACAAATGAATTTATCAGCACAGGAAACACACAAACACACACACACACACACACACACACACACATACACACAGTGGAAATGAGACAGAGATGGAGGGAAAGCAAGCAGCAGCAGCAGCAGTTCCTTGTGAACATCAGAACAGAACTATATTGAATGAAAGTGATCTGAATTCAAATAAATTCATGTTCTGTTCATCCGGATGACGTCCATTAAGGTTCTTCTCCTGCCGTCTTTAATAACAAACTGCAGCAGCTGCTTGTGTTTCAGGGTAGAAAACGGTTGCGAACTTGTTTATTTGAATCATAGAAAAGGAATATCTGGTTAAATTTCTGTCTACTTATCACACACTTAATGCTGTCAATCAATCAGTCAGCCCCCTCTTCCTCTTCCTCTCTCTCTCTCTCTGTCAGTCTGTTAACAGTCTCTCTATTAAATCAGGAGGAAGATGAGTAGCATTGAAAAGATAATAAATATGAATTTGTGTTAAGTCCAGTGTGAGATGATATGATGGTTAAAAAATAGATGGGGGGAAGGATTGCCACTGAGCCTCGCTTTCCATTTTATCCCCCTTTTTATAGTGCACTTTTAAATCCCAGACTCCCATAATCCCCTTTCTCTCTCCTCCATTTTGCATATTTTTAGCAAAAAAAAAAAAAAAGAGAGAAAGAGCAAACAAAAAAAAGAAAAAGTGAAGGAAAAAAAAGGAGAGGACACAGTGACAGAGCTCCAAACTTTTTTTTTTTTTCTGAGTGAAGAGTGAGAAATGATGGGGGAAGGGAGGGAGAGAGAGAGGGAGAGAGAGAGAGAGAGAGAGAGAGAGAGAGAGAGAGAGACAAAAGAGGCAGATGGGGTCTTTGTGAAGGAGTGAAGGAGAAGAATTTGCTCAACAATGGATGAATAGGTGAGGTAGAGGAGGAGAGGGGGAGGCGAGGGGGAGAACCCAACCACCTGCTGTCCTCCTCTTTCTCCTCTTTCACTCACAACACTCAGATTAACTTCCCTTTCAGCCTCACTCGCTCTCTCTGTCTCTCTCTCTGTCTCTGTCTCTCTCTCTCTCTCTCTCTCTCTCTCTCTCTCTCTCTCTCTCTCTCTCTCTCTCTCTCTCTCTCTCTCTCTCTCCCTCTCTCTCTCACACACACACACACACACTCCTGCACCTTGTCACTGCATTCGCTCATTTTCCACTCTTTCCATCTCTCCTCAAGTATCTTACAGTTGGAGCTCCTGCTCACCTCCTTCTCCCTTTCCTCCTCCTCCTCCTCCTCCTCCTCTTGCACCTCTCTTACCTTTTCATCTTCACTCTCCTCCCGCCCTCCTCCTCCTCCTCCTCCTCCCTCCTGGCAGATGATAAAATCAGCAACACACTCAAAACTATGTAATTACTGCTGATGAACCTGCGACTGATCTCTGTCTGCATTTCACTTTAGTTGCTTTCATCATTTCATTCATATCCCTGTTAATCAGAAAGCATTTTCCACAGAAGTGCCAAAGGTTGGTTTGTAAAAAAAAAACCCATCATCTGTCTATAGACTGATGCAAGCTGAAGGGGGAAGTAAACAAGCCGCCATCACTGCGTTGGCATCTCACATTTAAATCTGTTCAATAATGTAATGAAATGTATGTAAAAGACTTCACTTTTAAACCAATAAGAAATATGTTCAGGAGATCCTGCCGAAGCTCTTATATGTTGAACATCTGGGCTGTTTTCTGCTGCTTCAAATTTTTTCCATCTTCAACTTTGAAAACAAAAACAAAAAAGGAATTAAAATCCACCAAATTCCATTAAATTAATTTCACTTTGCTGCCAGAAACATCCATTTTACAAGGACACACAAAGGCATCTGTAATAGCGTCGCTCATGCGGTATCTCACTCAACTGTGTAACAGCAACTGGAATATTATTGCTCTGGATGTTCACAGCTCATGTTAACAGCTGCGCATGTAGATTTCTCTCCCTCCAGCTAAATTGTAATGAAGAATTTATTAATAAGACACTTTTTATTCACTAACTTTTTTTTATTTTTTTATTCCAGGGCTACCCTCTCTCCCTCCAGTCTGACTACCAGCCAATAGGAGGAGGTATGATTAATAGCGGAGCGGTGATGTCATCATCAGTGGACTACCACCAGATGGGGCGACACACGTCCAACCACCACCCTTCTCTGGACTGGAGCACTGATTACCATGGCAACGGGTAGGTATCAGGGTTTGACTGTGACTGGTTTTTGATGGCTAGCTGGACTGTAACTTTAAATATTTGCTTTTTTTGAAATTTGAAATGTCCATACCAAATTTTCAAGTCCCCCAGAATTTTCTTTCTGTTTCTGCCCAGGACACTACTAATAAACAAAACACATTTTTACATGTTAGCATTCTTTTATCTTGGCTTTCTAACACTTAAATCTAATAAAAACAATGTCTGTTGTCGCTTGACAAAGCAGTCAGATGTTGGACAATGATGTGTTTGTGTGTTTTACTGACTTTATTGTCTCTGTTTCCTCTCTCCTCCTTCAGAGGTCTTCAGAGAGACAAACCTCTGTTCCTGAGCTAATCTCAGTACAAAATGACACCAAACATCAACCAAGCCCTTCTACTGCCACACCGTGGAACCTCCAGCCTCACTTCTACATGAGCCCACGCCTGCCTGAGAGAGCCGGCGATTCAAGTGGATTTACAGTGGGCTCAACCAACCAACAAGCCACCCAAACCTGAACCAAACTGCAGTTCAGCACTTCAGACAAAACTCCAAAACACAAATTTAGAACATTTAGTGCTGAGTGCCATGCATTACATAAAGATGGAAGTAAATATCAGGAAAATAATAGGACAGTTCTCTGTCATTGGTACGTCCCTCCTAAGGGACAACAGGACAGTGTTAAAAACAGGGAGATATACTTTTTCTCTGCTCCTGCATGTAGATTGGTTGGACTTGTTTCCGTAATTGGCTGTATTTTTTCTACTGATTACTGCATAGTTACTGCATAAGAAATGCTACAATTTGAATAGTTCCAGTGAGGGGAGGTGGGCAGCTCCTGCGCTGTGAACCATGATGATAGGTGTATATACTACAGGTACCCTCAGAAAGGGATATTCTGTCTAACTGCTAACTTCCTGTCTGCCTGAAAAAAATCTTTATACCTACTCGGAGGTAAAATTTTTGTAAAGATGGTGTTTACGCCAGTTCCAAAAGGCTCTGAAGAGCAAGTGTAAAATACTGTAACGTAATTGTTTGAGCTGTTGATTTAAAGCCAACTGATTTTTTTTTTTTTTTTCCTTTGGCGTCATAGTAGCTGTGTCCTTCTCCAGCCAAAGTCAAAAGAGCACAGCACACAAACAAAAGGTTGATAACCAAATACAACAAAGTTTTACAAATTGTGTCTCCCCCCTGTTTCTTTAATTATATTAACATGAACGTTCAATTTAATGGCCACTTATGCAGTTTGGGCTAAAGTCCCACACTGTCTACAGAGACAGAAAGATGTAATCTGATTCTAAACAGAGTGATTATGACTGAATTCACACTGCTTCATTCAGTTAAAGACAAATAAGAGAAAGAGGTGGAAAGGCACCTGAAGCTGTTTGTTGCCTTTTAACCAGGCGATTAAAGAACTTTCATTGTTCTCTCGCAGTGAAGCTCAGATCTGCAGGGTACAAATCCAATGTATTTTAGTCCTTGAAATGATGAAATGTCAAACAAGTCTTTGTTGAAAAAAAAAAAGAAACAAAAATACTCCTTTGTACGATGACAGCTCCTCCTCCTGGCATATGTCTGTTGATAATATTGATTTTGATCCAAACTGTGTGAGTGAGTGTGTGAAGTGTTAATGAGAAAGCGGAGTGGTTGATTGGGTTGCATGGTCTCTTTTGTCATCTCTATTTCTCTGTGCACAGAGGCTATTTAAGAAACTATAACTGTTGCTGGGTTGGCTGTGTTTTAATGTTGTTTTTTTAATCAAATCAAGTTTTGTTTTCATGTTAATGACGATGATGATGATGAGAGACATATCTCTCTCGCTCTGTATCTCTTTGTATTCATGTGTTTTTTGGCAGATGAAAGGACTCTGGGTAACAACAACCATGAAGATTTTCTTATTTTTAGATTCTAATAATGTGTTTGAGAATAAAGTCAGTGCTGCACTGATGTGCAGTCATTACTCCAAACCCTGCCTCTTTCATGCTGTTTATTTCTAAACCTTTTGTGACAGCTGCTTTAATTAACTGCACATAATAATGTACACCTTTCCACCATTGTGACACAGTAGACTACGCCTTGTGTCTGTATCTTGGCCTTTGCATTTATTTGTAGCTAAGCTCTAATTGCAAAGCAAAGGTCTTTGAAGTCTCTGAAAATATGTATTTTTAAGCTGCGTTAATGTGATCGTCAAAATGCTCAACAAAAATATTTATTACAGTGGTTCTCAACCCTGTTTTAGCAAGCAATGTGGTTCTACTAGAGATGGAAATGTTAGCCGGTTTGGTACGAAAGTACTGCTGCATTGATTAAATTTTGTATTGATCTTCATGGACTCCAGAGGGAGACTTTGGTGATTTGGAATCTGTTAGCAACATTAATATTCCTCAGGATGAACTGTAATCACTTTAGTGATCATCAAGACATTTCATTTAGCACCATCCTCAAGTCAAAATTATGACCAAATACCTGACAAACTAAAGATATTCCAATTAATGTCAGCTGTACTTTGTGTTTAGTGGTAATTATCAAATGTTCTATGCATCTAAGACCTAAACAGCTGCATGCTAACATTGTCATAGTGAGCATGTTAGCATGCTGACCTTTCAGTATCATTTCAGAGCAGGACGATATTTAAATAGCTGCTAGCGTGGCTGTAGACTCTAAAAAGTGATGGCTAAATTTGGTTTAGCCCCAGTTTGTGCCTTGTGTATTATTACATTTGAGTCAAATTTAAGCTTTGTTTTACTGAAAGAAAAAATCTTGATGAAAAAACTAGAAGGTAATTTAACACTAACGCTGTTTTAAAGGTTTTTCTGGAATTCTTAAAAATTCTTAAAAAATATATTTAAAAAAACATCATGTTCATCAGGTGGACACGAGAAGAGACCACTCCCATCAGAATAGAAATGTTTCATTATAGGATAAAAGAGATCATTCAGAACAACTTTGTATTGATTTGCAGTGACTCTTCCGTTTAAGGGGACAAGTGGACCCAAACCATGCCAGCAAAATGCCCCCAAAGTATAACAGAGCCACCAGATCCCCTCACTGTAGGGGTCAAGCATTCAGACCTGTACCGGTTTTTCCTTTAATTTGTCACCCATCTGTATATCGAACATTTGTGATGTGTGTTCAGCTTCTTGTGGACTTCTGCCCCCAAGTGGCAAAAAAAAAACCTGAATAATGCTGCTTTAATATGGATGAGTGATATAGTTGATGTCATAAAAATGGACAATTAACTTTGTGACTCCAATGTGATATTAATACATGAGAGAGACAAACAAGGACTAAATGTGGTCTTACTTTTGAGAAACACTTGCAAAACTAGTGGCACTTTAAACAAAGCATCTTCAAATGTCAAGTAATGAACATCAGTGTCAGGGTTATCTCTCTTTATTCTTAATAATCAAGCCATAAGAGCCATTGTAATGCACTGATGATGTGTTTATGGTTTAAACAACATTCCCTGCACTAATCCTCATCATGATTGTGATTGGTCTGATTGACACTAGCAGGAGTAATGATTACTAATCAATTCAGCTACATCTGGTGCACTGATGTAGAGTACTGACTGACAGAGATGAGGGGATACAAACAGTTTTGACAGTTTGTATAAATCACAAGACAGTTACATACACTTTGCACCAGAAACAAGGCTACAGTAGGTGCGGGGGCAAGTAACAACCATAATGCACACAGAGCCCACCAGGCATTTCCTCTCTTGCATTCAGCATTTGCATTTCACACACATGCCTGGGGATACAGTCACATTAGTGCTAACAACACAAGGTGTTGGTGGTGCAGTTCAGGTGTCAGTGCAGGCTGGTATTTGGTGAGAAATATCAGTTTTATACAAGTTCTTAATTTGTAGATGTGTGTTTTTAACATCACTTGAACATCTTTTTTCCATTCCCTACATCCTACTCTACTTTTTCTGGGTTGATCCATTTCCAACATGGTAATCTTGTGGCGAGTAGTTAACCATAATTCTGAACTGTTTAGGAAAACCTTAAATTCCACAAAATATTAAGGTTTTCAAATTTTCCCAAATGGCAGCTGTATGTATTTGACATTTTGGATGATGATACCAAATGTCAAAAACTGGTTTGATTGTGTTTCATCATCCTTTTAAAAAATAAATTAATCTGTATGTAAAATAAAATCTTTAGGATGTTTACAGAGTCCTTTATCAAGAAGAACATGTATTTCTTCTCATTAATTAAATTTTGTCTCCAAAAAGAGCCCTTCTAATCCCATCCCTGCCTTGAATCCATAGTTTGCTTTTACATTAAAATGCAGGCTGCCTCTCTGTGTCAGCAGGTACACACTGTCCCCCAATGGCAACAAGAGACACTGCACCTAGTTCCAACTCCTTCCTCACTTTAAAGGTACACTCTCCTCAAACACAGTTCACAGTTAAGTTTTAAGACAACATTAAACTGGGATTTTGGGGTTCTGTAGGTCACTTGAAATCCATCTTTTTTCTATTTGTATTCCACACAATACTGACAACTGTTCAAATTTTCCAAAAATTATTATTTAAGAAAACAATCGATGTAATGACCAGAGCCTACACAGCAGGACTTGGACAAACTTGTGCTTATCAATATTTTAATATAACAATGGGGGAAATATGACTAAATGTAATGTGAAAGATGTAGTGACAAAACCGTGGAGACAAAACCAGACTCTGCAATTCCCCTTAGCTCTAATTTCCAGTACCAATAGGCCTCTGTTTTCAGCAAAAAGTTCTGATAACGCCACTGTACACCACCTGTTCGAGCACCAAACAGCAGAAAGACAAAACTAGCAACTAGCTGGTGAACATAGCGGAGCATTTAGCAGCAAAATATTTCCCTCAGAAGTTAGTGGAGACCAAAGCGGGGCTAAAAGGAGAGTGAATATTGGACTTAGATTCATCAGGTGGCTAGAAACACAACTCTAAATGAATTCTATCATTGCTCTCCATCTGCACTGTTTGCTAACATGACATAACAACTTTATAAGGTATATTTCAGTGTTTAGACTTTTACAGAATGTTCCACTGACCCCAAGTGGCTAAGAACTCTATTAATGCAGGTTTAAGGTGTTAACTATAACATTTTATCATCACCTAATCATTTTTAGACAATGGTATGACAATAAAGGAGATCTTGACTAAGACTTAGCAGGCTCAACACTACTTTTTGTACTCGAGTCCAGGGGAATCATGGAATCATCACACAAAACAGGAAGAGATTGCGGTTCTTCTAGCACAAATGGAACAACTTTAAGCTATAGCTTTTTTGTTCACATTCTGCTACAAGAAACAACAAGGCTGCTGGGAAATATTAACTTAGAATTGTCAGCACTATTGATATCATGGTGTGACATATGTTCTCCATGATCTCATTAAAGTCTAGCAAGGAAACACTGAGTTGATGAGAATATACTGATGATTAAAAGACTACATATAGCACCTTCAAATGATAAAGGTTAGGTCACAGTAACCGGTAAATGTGACTCAGAGTCCTGCACATCAGAGGGTTAAGGAAACACCAGCTGTGGTGAAGACACTCAAATGGTAAAGGTTTGGCAAGTGTAAACCTAATCCGTTGTAAGCAGCATTTAGAAGTGGGCAGTGTGAAACCCAACACACTGCAAACAGCCGTCATGTTGCCAAATCGAAACCCAATCCAGCAGTGACACACTGAAGCCTCAGCAACCTGCTGCAATCCGCACAAAGGTCAAAGTCACTGCTGTTTCAGTTTGTATACTGCTCAGGTTGATGTGTTGCCTTCATCATTGAACTATAAGGATTATTCTTTAAAAGTCATAGTCTGTATGTTTATTTCACTGTTGTTTAAGTTTTTACTTTTTTGTGTGAAGTATTCCTATCTGTTTCCATACCATGTTGTCATTCAAACAGCCACTGACAATTGACAAAACAATCTCACATCATGGTCCATTTAGTTGATGTTCTGGATCTTCCAATCATATCACATAATCCCATCAGCTTTTTTTTTTTTTTTTTTTAAATTTTGCTTTCACATCATGAATTTTAAAAAGTGATATCCATCTGCTGACAAAGATCATGTGATACAATCAAAAGCTCCAGAACAGCTACTATAGGGGCCTTCAGGTGAGATTGTTTTGTTAAACAATTTGTTTTGTTATTTCCAAAGTCAAGTATGAACTTTGAAACTTACCTTTTAAGATAACATGGATCCTTTAAGTGCTCAGAAAAAATGGAAATTTGAACAACCATAATTCCATGATAACTGAACTCCAAATGCTGATGAAGAGAAGATCATATGACAGGATCAACCTTAAGGTGAGATTGTTTTGTCAACTGCTGATTCCAAGATCATGAACAAACCTTGAAACTCAAAAATCAGAAACAGCAAGATTTTTTACTCAGTGTTGAAAATTATAAAAATAAAAGATCAGACATCTGTAAAACCAGAAACCCAGAAATGACAAAATAACATTTTGTTGCAGTTTATATCAGCACATTAGGAAAACACTAGTATGAAGACATCAGTCTCAGATAAAATATTTTCTGTATCTAATAATAAACTTAATTGTAAATGATGAAGTGCTTCTTCATCATAACACCACTAATCCATGAGATGTTTACTCAAAATCGTTTAACCAACTTTAAATAAGGTTTAAAGAGCTAGCGTATTTTCCTCTCCAGTGCAGTGGGTGGACGACTGGACGTCTTCTCAGGAAGCACCAGCCTCAGCTTCCTCCTGGGAGATGAGCCTCCGTCCTCTGGCAGGTACTCCTGCTGCAGCAGTGCAGCAGCTGCAGCTGGGCTACATGTGGAGTATTCACTCTGTGCAGAGACACCTGATACAGACACATCTGCTGCTGCTGGCATGCTGCCTCCAGACAACCCTACTGTTGAACCTTCAGTTAGAGCTACACCCCCAGCTGACATACTGACCATCAACCCTGCAGGTACACGCCCATTCTCTGTCTGACTGTTATTGTTTGACAGATTCTCCACAATGGTCAAAGGTCCCGTAACCTGAGGGGTCACCCCAGATGAATCATCTGCGTCTAGAGGTGCCTGAGTTGGGAGAGTGAAGCTCTCCTTGGTCTGAGATTCAGGGGGCAGCTGATGAAGTCCCTCCCCAGTCTGCAGGCCCGGTCCCTGGGTTGGATCAGGCTTCAGTCTAGCTACAAGAGGAGAGCTGTCAGGAGGCATCTGGCTCTGAGAGAGGGACTGGATGGGTGAAGGATTAATAGCTGGGTTTGCTGCTAAGTTCTGGGCAACTTGAGAGTTATAAAGAGGAATGGTCTGTATTGCACTTGCTTGCAAAGGGTTAGCTTGTACAGCATTAGCTAGGAGAGAGGTAGCAGGAGACATGAGGCCTACACTAGTTTGCCTGCTGAAGCTGTTTGGGGCACCACTCGGCACCATGTTGGGCCCACTGATTGCTATGCTAGGATCAATGGTATTAGTTGGACCACTTGGGTAGAGTGCATTAGACACTGGGGCTGTGGTGTTGAGTAAAAAATTCCCTCCTTGAAGACAAAGATTGCTGCCAGTCAGCTGTGAACCTGCTGACCCCAGCAGGGAAAGGTTGGTGGTACAATTCCTTTCAGAGGCAGACATTGAGAAGGGATGCTGGGAGGAAAGCTGAGCGCTCCCAAGAACCAATCCAGCTCCCTGATACGGAATACCCGCACCCTGCAAGCCTGGCCCCTGTCCAATAATAGTGGCTCCCTCTACTCTGGTGGTGTGTGATTGGTCTGCAGCATTGGTAGTATCACTAGATGTGTGTTGGGAGTTCTCCAGGTGTGTTTTCTCACCTTGGTCACCTTCTGCACTTTCCTGACCACCTTTCCCACTTTTCGATGATGTTTTTTTCTGCTTAGACGATGATTTGCTTTTCTGTTCCCCTTCTTCATCCTCCTTCTCCTCTGCATCATCCTCAATCAATCCTTTGGTCTTGGCAGTCTTTTTTACTTTCTCAGTGTTTTCCTTTGTTTTCTTACCAGAGCTTCCTTTCCCTTCCTTCTCTCTTCTTTCTTTTCCATCTCTCCTTTTCTCTTCACTCTTCTTGGAGCTGCTTTTCTCCAAGTGGCTCCGCTCGGTTTTCCTCTTGGGATGGACTTTGCTTTTTCGGAGCGGGCTCAGGTTTAGTTTAACCTTCAGTAATCGGCTTGACTGGACTTTAGCTTTGTGTTTCCTCTCTCTTCCTCTCTCCTTGTCTCTGGATGTCTTTGCCTCCTCTTCCCTCCGGCCCTTTCCTTGATTGTTTCCTTCTTCCTTCTGTGTGCTTGAGCTCTCCAGATCAAACGTCACATTTCTTGTTTCTCTTCTAAAGTCCATGTCCTTCATCATATCAAACTGGTTGTAGCTAACATTCCTACCCCTGTCGCTCAGTCTGCGTTGAGGAGGGAAGCCATCAAACAGAGCAGAGTCTCTCATGTTGGTGTGAATTCTGCCTTGTCTCATGTTGTGCTCTGATGGTCTATATGTCCTGTGGCAGCTCTCACAGTGTGTCATCTCCTGTCCTCTGCTCTTACCTTCCACATTAGTCCTGTAGCTCTCTCCCATTTCTCTGTGTGTCTTATAAGCAACCAGGGTCTCTGGTCTCTGACTGAAAGTTTCTCTCCGTGGATGAAAGGAAGAGTTGGAGTTGCTTCGAGAAAGAAGCTTGTTAGGGACATCCCTGCCCAAGATTTCCTGATGAGTCCCAGGCTTCCTCCTCTCCTCCTCCATCATCATCATCCTTACTCTCCTTCTCTCTCTATCCTCCTCTGACTCAATTCCTCCATTCACCCTGTTGTCCCATCTCATCGGATTCAGCCTTGGTCCTTCAGCACGGCAGTCAGGGCACCTAAAATGGCTGTCGTTCTCATCTGCTCTGGACCTGAACTGTCCACCATGGCCTTCTATTCTTGTGTCCAACATGGTTTCCTTGTCCCATGGCTGGCTGTTGTTGGCTTGCAAGAAGAGGTCCCCCCTCATCTCACTAACATTATGGTGATTGACAAGTTGGTTGGCCACTGTGCTGTTTTCCTCCTCTTTCTCCCTCTGTCCTTCACTTTGTTTCAGTTTCTTCCTGTGAGACACTTGATAGTAGATCAGCACTACCAGCAGGGTCAAGGCGACGCCACCTGAAGCAGAACAGGTAGGATTTTAAACTGTGATGTTTCTAATGGTTATTCACAATTTCATTCTAAATTAAATTCTGAGCAAAGGTGCTGATGTAGCATTTCTAGCATTATAAATTCAGTTCATATCTAGTGCAATCAACCTTCTCCCTAAGGACCCCGTCAGGTCAAAACCCCCAAATATTCTATTTACTATCATATGACAAAGAAAACCAGAAAATTCTCACAGTTGAGAGGCTGAAATCAAACAATGTTTGGTATTTTAACTTGAAAAATGATTGAAACAGTTAACTGATTATCAAAATGGTCTGCAGATTTTCTGATGTTTGAATAATCAATTAATGAACCAGTTGTTTCTGCTCTATATCTCTTCTCTTCATGTCAATACTTCAAGCCCATATCTTGTGATGTGGGGTCAGAGAGATAGTGTAGAGATTGCTTCAATTTAAGGGTCACAAGCCAAAAAGTTTGGAAATAACTGCAATTAGTCATTAGAGCTGCAAACAGTCATTATTTATAATTTCTATCAACTGTGACATATAAATTGTGACAGGTATTTCACTCAGTCAAAACTGAGGACTGTACAATGTGTATTATGTGAGGGATAATCCACAATGATGCACAGCTGTGCAGTTATCAAAACAGTCCCTTTCAAAAATTAAAATATATATTAATGACTATCTATTTTCAGGGGCAGTATACTCTAAATATAAACTTTGTGTTGGCACTGTTGTACTGGTGTAAATTGTGATATTTCTTGGCTTTCTGTTCCTTTTGTCATTCATGTTATTTGTTTTCTGAATCAACTTTTCATGAACTTTTCCTGGTTAATTAAAAAGTCATGGCACAGCTAAAGTCTACAGCTTCAACTATTTTCTGTTATTGTGTTGTGTATCATTTTCACCAATAAAGCAGATGACTGCTGTGATGGCCAGATCTCGAGCGTACAGTTGAGGCATCACGCTGCCTCTCGTTTGTATCTCTACTGTGATGTTCTGATTGGACGGGACACAGTTGGCTTCAGTCAGCTCCAGCACCGTGGTTACAGCCGGATTGTCAGCACTCACACACACCATCCTACGGCCATTATAAAGGATCTGAGAGCAGTAGGGGGGAAAGATGTTTAAAGATGTTTATAGTTTAAGTCAGTGTGGCACTGCTTCATAAAATCATTTTTTCCTTAAAACAACTACAAAATATCTACACTGCAAGATCATTTCAGTTGGGTGGTAGGACCCAAGTGAACCTACCTGCAGGTTTAGCATGAATTGTTTCCAATGCAGTTCCACCAAGTTTGACATTTTTATGACACAAATGACCAAATCTTGAAAAAAGCTGGACCAGTAACTATAAGGAAATTGTCTGTAATTGTCATTTTAAATTGTCTGTTTACTATACCTGTGTCATAAAACAGAATTCAGTTACTCCAATTTTTTTCTATCATGGAAGACAGCGCTGGTAATGCTGGAATGATAATTTGCAGTCACCAAATGAAAAATGATTCTATTCTGTTATCATTGCTTCACAGTTCCTGAAACAAGTGCAGCTGCATTGTAAATGTGTACGGGTTGAAGAAGAGCTCCTGCACCTGGTCAGGTTGTTGTATGAAGGTGGACAGGAAGGCAGCCAGATCCAGCAGCTGACAGGAGCAGTTCCATGAGTTGAGGTCCAGGTTGAGGTTGGTCAGCCAGGTGAGGTAGGAAAAAGCCTCAGCAGGAGCTGAACTCAGACGGTTTCTGGACAGATCTAGAGTGCGCAGGCCCACCAACCCACGGAAACTATGACCACAAGACAAGATCATACTGAAACTCTTTTCTGTCTTTTCTTTGAAAGAAAAAATGCATATATGATATGTGAGAACGCAAAAATACACAGTAAGCAAATGCAAACTGTGCACTCATGCAATAAAGTATGAAAAAACTATATGAAAGAAATATGCACTTACCTGTTTCTGTCCAGATGATTTATCTGGTTATCTGACACATCCAGACTTTCCAGATCTCTGAGGTCATTTAGAGGGAAGGATCCAGAGTCCAAACTGGTGAGCTGGTTTCCCTCCAGCTTCAAGCTCCGCAGAGCCTTGGTACCTTTAAGCCAGCCAGCTTGGATCTGCACATCAAGACGGAGAATCATGTCAAAGAAAAAAATACAGGCTTTATTCAATCGCACAGAGTACTCAAAGCTGTAATATAGACAGATGCATTTAGTCCTTTCTCAGTGCAAGACGAGGACTGTGGAAGTTCTGCAAAATGAAACATCTACTGTGTAGTTTTCATCAATTTTGGCTGTTATAATAAACTAATCTCTCACCCTCTGGATCAACCAAATTATTTAAATCAAAAATGCATTTCAAATATTTCCCCAGATATACAGTACCAGTAAAAAGTTTGGACACACTTTCACGTTCAAGGGAATAGGAAGGTGTGTCCAAACTTTTGACAGGTACTGTATTTTTTTCCCCTGAAGAGTTACCCACCATGCTGATGAGGTTGTGGCCCAGGGCGAGGACCTCTAGCTGGGTTAGATTGGTCAGAGCTCCCCCCTGTAAGGCCTGACTGGTCAGGAGGTTGTGGTCCAGCAGTAATGTGTGGAGGAAGGGCAAGTTTCTGAAGGACTCTTTACCGAGAACTGATATATGGTTATGACTTAGACCTGGAAGATGGACAGACATATTTGAAGGTCATACTTTCAACATTTTTTAAAGCCACTACTAGTAGAATTGGCGGTAGCATATCAAAAAGAACAAGTACAGATATGACTGACCTATGACTGTAATGTTGCTGAGGTCGGATAGTGAGGCAGGTTGGACAGTAGAGATGGAGCCTTCTGTTAGCAGTAGAGCCTGAGTCGTGTCTGGAGCGTCTGCTCACACACACACACACACACACACAGTTAACACATACAGTGCAGTACTGTAAGACCATGAGGACTCATGGGTAATAGTCTGGGAGGTTTGCCATATTATTGCAGTGTATTTTGGAGAAAATCCAATCCCACTTATTGAGACTAACATAAATCTATCTTTGACTGAGATGTGTGGTGCAGCTGCACATACAGCATGTGTGTTACCTATAATGTGAGCCAGCCTGTGACAGATGACAGCATCCTCAGAACAAACCACACAAGAAGCAGGGCATGATGGGACAGAGGACACACGCTGGGAACTGATGACTGACAGCAGCAACATCAGCAAAATACCTGGATGTTTAATGGTGGAAATTGGCAAACCCATTCTTATTTTCTGACCCTGCAGTGTGTTTATGATTGTATTGATCTATAGTATATCTCTGTTATTTCAAAAGGCAATACTTGTAGGCAGAATGCAGATCATTTCAGTGATGGTCTCGTTAGTTTATGATAACACTAATAATGGAAATCCACATTGTATAATACTTACTGTTCATGTTGTGTTACAGTAGAGGCAACATGGTGATGAGGTAGCATCTCGTCCATCCGGCTGCAACCTGATACAGCTTCATTATTGTCACCACCATCATCTGTTTGGCCTGTGAAAACATACCATTACATCACTGTAAATACACTATAATCATCTGTCTCCTATCTTCAGCTCTGTTCAGGTGAATATAGACTTCAGCCCCCTGTAATCCTGAATAGGAAAGAAGTGGGTATAGAAAATAGATGGATGGAACATCATGGAAAACACACAGATGTGCTCTGAACTATGATTGCAGGCTGAGTTCATAGACTGAATGTACTGGCTATTACCTCCATAATCAGCAACAATCAATACTACTACTACCATCATCATCATCATCACCTACAGCAATGTCAGGGCTTGTTGCCTTTGTGTTTTGTTCTGTCCTTCTGACCACAAAAACGTCTGCACAAAACCAACCCTAAGTATAAAAATATATATCATACCCTCTAATTTCACGACATACTGTACATATAATGCAATGGATTCTGACATTATTATATTTACTCTACAAATAGTACATGTTTTGCAAAGAAAATTACTGGATTAAGTCATGGACCATTATAATAAATGGTCTTGAAGTGTTCTTGGCTCAGCATTGGCATGGGTGCAGTAACACTGTCATTTGGAAATTTAAATTTAGTTTGTAAAGATGAAAATAAACTGAATTGAACTCTTCTTCAATTTGCTTGGGGCCCTCTGGAGCCCCATCAAAGACCTTAGCGTGTCCTTGGACTAAAGTTTGGTTGCCACGTTTGTTCACTGTTTGTTCTGAGTTGCTAGGCAAACAAACAGTAATACACAAGTTAGCAATGGATTGACATGACAGTGTGTGTATATGTGTGTTACCATCAAGGGAGGTTCAGGTCGTCCCCAGAGGATGCTGACTGATGGATGACAGCCAGACACTGTAGCAGAATGAGGCCTATCATGTTTCTGCTAAAGCTCTTTTACTAATGGACTTTGCTCTGCTGCGCTGTCCTTTCTGATGAACATGAGTTATGAGTTACTCCACAACAGTAATGTTTCCATAAAATCCATAAACCAGAGTGCATAGCAGAGAACAGAGAAACAGAATATGGTGGTGTTATATGCTGACAGACATTCAGCAGTATCACCTCAAATGAAAAATATTTGGGTATTTTATTTGAGTTTTCACTGCACAAAAGCACAGATACCTCCACGAAATATAACAGTCACATACAGCCAGCACTTAAACATGTAATATTAAGCTACATAAACATAATATTGAATAAAATGTAATGTGATAGTACTGAATTAACTGAGAATCAGCACTCTACTCTGTAGCATAGACTGTATAAGCTAGCATAAATGCTATCATTGACCCTCAAGCAGTTTCCTACAAAAAGCTCTGATAAACCCCTGTACACTACCTTTCTAGCTCCAAATAATCTAAAATTAGTGACAAGCAATGAAGAAGGTGAAACATTTAGCTAAAGAGTCAAATATTTCCCTCAGTTGGTAGAGATCAAACCAGAGCTAAATGAAGAGTGCAACTTCGAATTACAATCGTTAGATGGACAGAAACACAACTTCAGATAAATGCAAAGGTTGCTCTGTGTTTACTGTATGTGTGAGTAGGCCATTGCTTGCTAACACATTAGCCAAATGCATGTGATAAGCTCATAGTATGTCAGGGTCTGTGTTTCTGTATTTGGTTTGGTGTTTTCTGCCCTCTAGTGGTCAAAAATGACTGAATGCAGCTTTAAGTTAAATAGTATTGCTGGTACTCAAGTGATGCACTCATCCAAAGCAATTTTTAATGTCAGTGGTTTGTTAGCTGCGTGTGTGTCTGTTATGCATGGTTTACATCAGGGCTGGGTTAACCCACTGGGAGGTCAAGACCAGGCTTGCTGTATGTCAGTTAGTCATAATTTCATTAAATACAAATTTGTTGAAGGATATGAACACATAATATCAACTGTAATATTAAATGGTATTAGAAAAGCATCAAGACTACAGAAAAATTCAGGACCCACCTTAGGGATATCATTCAATTTTTAATTATACTTTGTTGGTAAATAATATCAAACAAATTGATCAAATTACCACAAAGTATTTGCAACAGACAGCCTGGGGCGACTGGGGCTGCTTGGTAATCCAGTCTTGGTTTATATTAGATGTCTTACCTGAGAAATCCTTTCAGTTGTGTCAGTTAATGACCTACTGACTCACCAACACCTACAACTATTTCATTAGTTGGCTTTCACTGAAGCACTTCAGTGTCCCATTTCTGTGTAGTCTACAATGTGGTTTATACATGCAACATGTCTCTATTGAGAATGACATTTAAAAGATAACGATTTTCCCCCGCATTGACTCAATCACAAACTATTCCCTCACGCTGTGAATCAGGTTCATTGCAACCTGCATGTTAACTGATATCCAGGATTATCTAAACACCTTCTGATACTAACTGATTAACAATGAACAAAGAGAGCACTAAACTTGCATGAGCCTTTTTTTCTTTCTTTCTTTTTGTCATTGATTTGCTTTTGGTCAACTGTTTGACTTTAGTTTCTGAACATCCATACACCTCTTTCCTAAACCAACAAATAATGGTTAGAGTACATGAACATTTCAAAAGCCGTTACAAACTGCTTACCTGTTGAACAGAGCACAAAGGTCCACCCCTGCTGGTGACATGGTATGCTCCCCTCACAGATTAATTCATAAAAATGATCTGTAGCCCTGTGCGACTGTCTACTATTTGGGGTTTTAAACTCAGAGCTCCATCATTTACCGGTTCATACAGTGCTGTAGCATGTGCTGTGTATATACGAGTGTGTCTAGCTTAGGTTACCTGGCCCTCTCTGGAGCATGCTCAGTAGAACCGGCTGTCACCTGAGAGGCACAGATGTTATGTCTGACTCAGTGTCCTCAGTCACAAATGAGCCTTTAACTTAACTCTTACACCTGCAGTCCTCTAGCCCCCTGAAATCAAATATATAGATTAATAGGATTAATATAGACAGATCTTTAAACTATTTGCCTTTTTTTCATTCATTTTATTTTCATTTAGATACATTCAATGAAATTCACAGTAATGAAATGCTGAGACCCTTCATAATTTTCACATGCTTTCACAGGGAATTCTAAGAAGTATGCATAGTACATATTTTTAGGTGTCTGTAAAACCAATGATAAAAAAAGATTGCATTTGCAACATTGTCCGCAGTCAGAAATAAGTCAGCTTATATTATATACTTATATTCTCTTACTCTCATTACAATTTCATTCAGCATTTTGTTCTTCTATTTACATTAAAAAGTCCAAGTGCTTCCGTGTTGTAGCCATAAGTCATCACATGGCAGCTTGAAAAATATTTTGGCACCTTCATGATTAAATAAAACCTAATGTACAATAGGAAAGCATGTGCAATGTTTTCTTTGGTCATTACAACTTTAACATTCCCTTAAAGCTGCATTAATCAGTATTTAATGGATCAGATTACAATGTGTAATGCTGTAAAGGCGTCGCCTGTGCAGTAGTCTCAGAGCCACATAGTACTCTCTTGCTCTGCAGTTCCCCCCCAAATATTTGGAGCCTCTTAGCATTTTTCAGCTCTTTTGTTTTGGTCCCCAACCCTCAAACTTCACTCTTATCAGAAATCAGCTGTTTTTAGAGAAAACGTTCTGATTCACACACTGTACCACCTACTTGGCCAGCACTAAATGCCAAACAGATAAAGTTAGTAACTAGCTTGAGAGGATAGTGGAGCCTTTAGCAGCCAAAGAGCCATATATTTTTCTCAGGAGTTAGTAGCAACCAAAATAGAGCAAAAAGGAGAGTGAATATTTTTGATAATACATTAATGTTGTGTACAGCTTGTTTCTACTGACCCCTAGTGGCCAAAAAAATCTGTTAATACAGCTTTGAAAATGTAATAATTTTACACTTTTTATCATTCTTGTACAAGTGTCTTCACTCACTCTAGCAAACGGCAATGAAATTAATTACTTCCAAACTGAATTAAAGTCATTCTCACCTTGAGAACTCATCACTAACAGCCAAACTACCTTCTTAAAGACCAAACCCACAGCTTAACTGAAAAATACTCTTGAGGGGCAGCTACCACAAACATGGCAATGGTCACATTAATGTCAAATGTAGCCAAAGGAATGCACTGAGTCTACTTTTCTGTGGCCTTTGCTGGTCTTGTACTGTAAAAAGCAACGTGATGGGACCAACAGTGAGTGTCGTTTAAACTTTTTTTTTACATTATTCCCTGTTAGTATCCCTCTTATTGGCTCTTCATGAAACTCATGTTAAAGGTACCTTATTGTCATTGTCTTGTTCCTTTATTTGCAACCACCATTATTAAATTAAAAAAAAAAAACACACACATATACAAGTGCATTGTGTGTTATATTAGCTTACACCAGTTGACATAAGTTAACTGGTAGACCATTATTCAGTTCAAAATTCTGTCATCTGGATCTTCTTGCACCAATTTTTGGTACAAACTGTAACAAAATGTCATTTTCAATAATCATTTCCTGTCTAAATGTGAGCATGTTAACCATTTTGTGCTTGTTGTAGCAGCTCCTCAACAGTATCCACTCTATAAACTCTACTTGGTGACCTTTGACCTGTGATCTGGTCACATCATCACATGGTCAGGACTATCTTCCCAGTAGCTCCGGGAGACTCAATGATGTCATGGTGGGCCTGGGCAGCCTTGTCGAGGGGATACTGGGCACCAATGACTGGGCGCAGCCAACCAGCTTCCATCCCTGCATAGAGCAGCGCTGCACACTCCTTCTTCTCCTCCTGACAGAGGAGAAGGGATGGGAGAGATGTACAAAAATTATTTAAACTAACTGGAACATGCTATCAGGATTTCTTTATCTTGGCTCCATGTCAAAATCGGTTTGCTGTCTGAATATTTCTTTATGTGTTTATTATCATGTGATCTTTAAAACTCAATGTTCACATGATCCAGCTGTGTTGTGTTTCGGCCTCGTACCGGTGTAGAGAAGAAAAGAGCCACTCCCATGATGCTGCTCTCTTTAATCATGGTGTCTCTGGGGTTGATCTCTATGGGGCCTCTGGAGCCAATGATCTAAAGAAGAAGAGATAAGCAGCAGCCAGACAGACGAACGTGTTTACATAAATACGACAGGAATCAGCAGTACTCATAATGGTCTGTACTACAGAACTCTGGACTGTAGTCCTACTGACTGTGACACGTCCTCCGTAGGCCAACATCTGGAGGTCTTTACTGAGGTTGACATTTGACAGCATCTCCACGATCACATCTACACCTCGGCCCTCTGTGGCTTCCTGGAACACAAAAACACACGCATGTTCTATATATCTGGTATCTGTAGAAACTAAGCTACTCCAGCGATTGACTTAACCAAAATACACTTTTCTCCACAAACACAACAAACACAGAGAGTGTAAATGTGTAAACAGTTGGTGAGCTTCAGTGTGTACCATGATTTTGTCTGTGTAGCCCTCCTCTCTGTGGTTAAAAGTCAGGTGAGCTCCGTTGTTGAGAACCAGCTTCATTCCCTCTGGTGTCCCTGCTGTCCCCAACACCCTGAGACCCAGAGCACGAGACAACTGGCACGCCGCCACACCAACCTACACATACACATACACACACACACCATTAGGATGTAGCAGCCATTTAGATTTTTATGATGAAATAAGAAAGGAAATAAATAAAGAAAAAAGAATAAAACTCTCACCCCTCCACTTGCTCCATGGATGAGGACAGTCTCTCCAGCCTTAGCGTGGGCTCTGCAACACACAACACAGCAAATTAAAACACATTTTAGTCATATTCTCAGGGGTTACCTGTTTTATTTAAAGGATAATGCTGACATTGTTCTATATGGTTCTTATTGCCAACAAATCCCATGAAAAGATCAAAACCAACATTTTATTAGTCTATCTCCCCACTTCCCCACTCAGTCAAAATCTCTTGGTTCTTACTGAGACAAATAAAAACGGGTCACAAAGATATAAAATTCATTAAAAAAAGGCTCAGTAATTTCCTAAAACAGCTGGGTGCTGTGCTTTTTGCAAACATTACTCAAAAAGAAGAAAAGGGTGCATTTGTTTGGGACTATTTTCAGCTGCGGATGAATATACATTTACTTATCCTGGAGTCTTTCAAGTACAGGGGCTGAAGATGAAGATGCTAGAGCAAAGGCCATGAGAGTCAAATAAAAGGTTCCACATAAAGTCTGGTTTGTTGAAGAAAGAGTCTGTTTCAGTGTCGTGGTCTTACTTGTGAAGCAGAGCTCTATAGGCAGTGAAGTAGGGGATCCCTATGGCTGCTCCCTGCGTGAAATCTAAAGCGGCGGGCAGTTTGTAGACACAGTCGTCTGTCGCAACAGCGTACTCTGCATAACCTCCAGAAACTGTGGCTGTGGTGAAAACACGATCCCCGACCTGGAGAACACACACAGAAACATAAAAACTGTAAAAACTGCAAACTAGTAGTCTTTGAAATAAAGAACAATTACAAGATGTTAGACTTTATCTGCACCTAAAGTAAAAACGTTAATTGTACCAACAAATTAAATGAACAAGTCCTGATCACTTCTGATCTTGATAAGAAGTTATAATGAAGTTATAATTAATCTGTGATTCATTACAAAGTGAGAAAGTTCTTTTAAGTTGTGTTTTTTACTTGTGCAGTGCAGGAAGACAACAGAAACTTTTCACTCTGTGTTTACTTTATCTTTTACACTGTAAAACCTAATTATGAGTGATATCAAATTAACTTTTCTTTCATTAATAACTCCATGTGTCCTTGTGCATGAACCAGCAAAGTCTAGTGAACAGTTCATACTTTGCCGCATATCTTTCTTAACTTTGGGCGTGCCAGATTCCTCCTCTAAGCTTGTTTCAGTAGGAATTTGGGCAGGACGTCCTTCTGGATTTCAGTAACATTAAAAGTAAAAATAAATTAAATAAACACAAGCAGAGAGGAATATAAATCCAAAAACAAAATAGGTGTTGAAATATGTGTCAGTGAAAAAATAAATAATCTGGTGTGTGCAGTAAACTGAAAAAATTTGGCAGCGGAGATAAGAGAAACAGGGATTTATTCATCTCATATCATGCCAAACTTTAGTGGATCATAACATATCTGGCATGGAATTAATCTGCAGATGCTCCAGTTCAAGATGAGACCAAACTTTACTATGGATGTCAGTTTTTGAGCCATAACAAAGGCCAAAATGTGGCCTGCAACAGATTAGGTAAGGCTTGTTTTTAGCCTAGCCGATTGCTGGAACTGCCTTTTGCTATGTCGCACATATCACACAATGGCGAGGACTGCTGAAAAGACCAACGTCTAAGCTTTCTGATAGGCTCATAAGGAAAGGCGCTATAAAATAGGTTTTTCCAAAATTGGGAATCACTGCAACCACGAGAGATCCTTGAGCATACAGTCATAAATATGCACAAAAAATAATAGGCTGAAGGGTCCAGTAGTATGCGAGATTAGCTGCGAATAGATGCACAAACGGACACACACGTCAGACCTTTACTGCTGTGACTCCCTCTCCTACAGTGTCCACCACTCCAGCTACGTCAGAGCCCGGTGTGTATGGCAGGGTGGGCTTGCGGCTGTATGTCCCTGCGCGGATGTAAGTCTCCACAGGGTTCACTCCACAGGCATGGACACGGATCAACACCTACAACAGAGAAGTCATGAGACAGCGCGTCATGTCAGAGCTGAAACTCACACAAGACAGTTTAAATCTGTGAAAATTATTATGAAAATTTTAAGGCAGATAGTGTATATGCAAAACGTTAACTCTGTAAGGGATTATCATCTTGAAGAGACCGTTTTACAAAAGACAAAGTACATACAAGACACAAGGATGCATTTTGATGTATTGCGTCTTCATATTCATATTATGCAGTATGTCTTGTTTACGTTTTGTGAGATATGCACCCTTGCAAATACAAATTTCCATAACTGACTGTGTTTATGGACAATAATGTTTAGTGCCAGTGCTATTTTTTTGTAGGAATAAACATTTGAACAGATACTGAAGTCAGCTGCTCCGTCTGTGGCCTTCATACAGACCACATTTTTTCTACATTTGTTCTGGTACTAGTGGTTATTCAAAGAGATTCAGGAAATAAGTCATGGATGTTGTCTCTCATTTTCTCATTGTCTTGCAAAATTTAATCAAAACCCTTTTTTCTGATTCCGTAAATGATGCCTAAACTTATCTGGAATTAATTTCCCTCCCTTGACCAAAAAGTCCTCTATCCAGGTCTCCATGGTGAGAGGTCATGTGGCTCAGGTCTTATCTGTTTGGCAGGCAGCACCTTGAAGTTGCTAGACTTCCTCGCGATCATAATCTTCATACATGTTATCAATCTGCCTGTTATTTGGTCAACCCGTTTTTTTTTTTGCTATCTTGGTCTGTTCTGTTTACACATCTATTGCATGTCTGTCTGCCCTGGAGGAGAGATCCCTCCACTATCGCTCTTCCTGAGGTTCCCTCTATTTTTTCCCCCATTAAAGGGTTTTTTGGGGAGTTTTTTCTTATCCTATTTCAGGGTCTAAGGATAGAGGATGTCTTCTGTTATGGAGATTGTAAAGCCCCTTGAGGAAAATTTGTGATTTGTGATATTGGGCTTTATAAGTAAAATTGACTTGCTAATTAATTGCAGCTCTAATATTATTTACAAATTCATTTTTCATCACTGTATTTGAGGAAGTGACATTTTGCTCCTTTCATAAATTGGCTCCGATTTTCTCTTACGTGTTTTCCTTTCATTAAAACCATTTCTGCTTTTATATTACTAATGTAAATAATTTGATTGTTTATTTATGTAAACATTTCTAAAATATTTCATTTCTTGGATTTCATATTTTTCTTTTTTACGTGTGTATGTATATTCCCTCTGGCATTATGTTCTTTTGTTACTATCCTACAATGTTTTAAATAAAGTTTTATTCAAAAGAAAAACTAAGCTGCAATAATAACAACAGGTGAAAGTTGAGAGGTGAAGCACTACCGGTCATTATAACCTGTTAAATGTGATTCACTAGTTAACCAGACGCTGCTGTAAGTTAAAGGCCTGTTTGTACGCATACAGACAGATTTTGCTGTCTCAGCAACTGGCAGCTTTACTGTTACAACGCCTCTATTACACATTACAGCACGTGTTTTTACTCTGGTTTAACTTTCACCTGTGAGCTGTGTGCTAACTGATCCACTGAACGGCGGCCCGGCTCACCTGTCTGTGTTCGGGCTGCGGGACAGTCACATCTGAGCTGAGTCTGAGGACGGACGGACCCCCGAACTCACTCACTCTGATAGCTCTCATCAGCCTGGAGCCCGACATGTCTGCACACACACACACACATACAGAGGGAGAGAGAGAGAGAGAGAAAGAGAGAAAGAGAGACACAGAGAGAGAGAGAGAGAGAGAGAGAGAGAGAGAGAGAGAGAGAGAGAGAGAGAGAGAGAGAGAGAGGACAAACTTTAGGTAAAGTGAGCAGGCAGCTCTCACAAACTTAAGAGGAAACGCCCCACTTACTGAGTACCTTCGGCTTCTTTTTCTTCTTCTTGTGTTGTTGTGCGGCGTGTTTATTGGCGGCTGGCAAACCAGCTTAAAGGCGCGTTACCGCCACCAGCTGGACTGGAGTGTGGGACAAGAGAAATGCAGTAAATTTAAAAAAAGAAAAAAACTAGATTCTTTTAGCTAAATCAGTTTCTCTTAAAGCGTAGTAATGTCACAGTATATCCCTCCCGAGTACCATGAAAACATGCGACTTCTTTTTCAGCGGTTGCAATCCGCTTTATCGGCTGATTAGCGCCACCAGGGGGTGGCCTGGGTGTAGAGCAGTAGCCTGGTTTGAGACAGAGAACATGATGTAAACACTAATATGAAAACAAAACAGCACCGTTTTATTCAGCGCTAAACTTTAAACATCACGCTCTGCTCAATTATTTAGCACAAAAAAATGACATAAACACATAAATGCATAAATGCCAAAATAAATAAATGCAAAAACAAATAAATAAATCAATGTAGAAATACAGAAATAGCCTAAATAAAATATTATTTGTGGAAATTTAGAAAATAAATCCAATATTTTAATTTAATTATGTATTTTTTCATTACCAAAATTTATTCATTTATGCTTCTGTCATTTTTTGTGCTGCATATTCAATAAAATGTATCAAGGAGGAGAAGAAAGAGCGTCTATGTACTGCTCCACACTCCAGGCCAGCAGGTGGCGAAGAAGCCGCTCAGGACGACCGATAACGCGGAACCAGGACCCGATGAAGAGTTATCCAATCTACACACAGCCTGACCCGGTCTGCAGAGCAGGAACTGGCATGTTATTACACCCCAACGCTTCCCACCAGTCTGCCAGAGGAGCACCTTGACTGGGCACCTCTGTGACTCTGACAGTCACAATCATATCGGTGTTTGACTTCAGAGAAAATGGCATTAAGAGGCAGGTTGGTGCTGCAGAGAGTCCTCAGTGGACTCAGAGCTCACACTGTTTGCTATCGAAGCTCAACATCAACCTCAAGTCAAGGACGCCTTCTGTGGAAACCTCATCTCAGACCCCTGAGCTGCTCATCCAGACTCTACAAGTCTCATTCTCCCACCACAGGTACTTTAATCAATGTGCACCAGTAAAATGAAGACTAGATTCTAATTGCCCAAATGTGTCCCTTAAAACTTACTCAAAAATGTGTATTAATCTGCTGGAAAATACATTGCAGGCATGATAAGATGTGTTTCTGTTTTATGTAGACTTTAACTGTGGAGTTTCATTGTGACTTTGAATAAAACCGCTGACGACAGGTCTTTAAAGGACGTGTTCACAGTTTTTCAAGTCTTACTTACATTGAAAGCACGTCTGAAGGGGATCTTTTAATAGCCAGTATGAACTTTAAGTCATCAACGTTTCTGTGTGTGTCGTCTACTTATCTAACTCTGTTTTTGTCATCAGGTCCCAGCAGTCTGTCGTTCAGGAGTCATGTCTGTGGAGAACTGAGATCAGAGCATGTGGGAGAGGAGGTGACTCTGTGTGGCTGGGTCCAGTATCTCAGGTATTATTGTGATACAGCTGTTTACACACTGAGAAGGAACAATCACATATGAGATATCAAAATACGTCTTTAAAGTTCGAACAATGACTTTAAACACTAGCGGCTCCAGATGACAGTTCAATGTAACATTTAAAAAGGCATATTAAACTACAATACCCAAAAATCGTGTGACACCAGTAAACTGAACACAAAAAGCTAATTTTATCAGCTTCATTTGTGATGTTTCGTACTAAAGTTATGACCAACTAATGTTTGTCAGACCAGCTTTACTCTGAACACCCAACACCAGCATATGATGTGTGATGAGATGAGGAAACTTGTATTTTAACAATACAATTTATGCCTCGAACAGACAAGACCTGTTTGTCATCCTGCGAGATTTCAGCGGCTTGACACAAGTTCTAATTCCTCAGGAAGAAGTAAGGATGAAAACACTTCAAAATCTACAAAACTACACCTGTTATTATTTTAAATGCCATGTGATGGGCATTAAAGTGATTACCACAAATACTAAACATATTCATATTATTACACATGTTGTTTGTACAGAAATGCTGACTTAAGACTGTGTTTTATTCAACCAAGTTTTTTTTTTCTGTCTTCAGTCTACACATCATTTGAAAGCAGTGCTGAGTGATCTCACAGCTGAGTCTGTCGTCAAAGTCACAGGGACAGTCAGACGCCGACCAGCGGGACAGGAGAACAAGGTGCGTATACTGTATGTGTCTGTCCTCACACAGTATTGTATAATGGCTGGATAATAATGATGATAATAATAGTCAAAGTCCAGTAACTTTTAACAGACTGTTTGTAGCGTCCTGGTCGAATAAAGGAAACCTTGACTGATGGTCTAACGCTGTTTATTTGTTTTCCGTGCAATTCATTAAACTAATCTAAGAGCTGAGAGTTGAGCTTATAGGACTTGGTTTTACAATCCTGTATTGTGATCGGCAATCATTCTTTGAGTGGGGGTGGGGGTAAACACTTCACTGGGGTCATCAGGTGGGTATTGATAGGCCCCCACAGCAGCAGAACGTCAGGAGGATCAGGTGAGTCAAGGTTTCTTCTGTCAATGATTCAAAAGTAAACAAACAGTAAATTAAAACTCTTAATTAGCACATAAAATAAACTCAGAATCCTTATAAATGCACAAATACATTAAACATTCCTTGTTGCCACTTTTAACTGGAGCAAAATGACATTTTCTCTGTTCAGTTTTATGAGCTGTTTATCTCTGTGAGCTCCTGTGTTACCGTCACACTACTCTTTACCTGCCTCTTACTGTTTGAACCTTACCTTTCTATGTTTACAGGAAATAACACAATAAAAGCCACATAACAAAATACATTTACAAATATAAAACTTTATAAATATCAGTTATGAACCAAACTATGTGGGGTCATTTACACTGTTAAAGGGACACTTGGCCATTTTTTTATATGAAGAGTGAGACCACACATGATTCAGTCTTGTGCTGTGTGTATTAATTTGTCAGTTAATCTCAGTCAGTATTGAATCACATGTTTGTTTGTTTGTTTGTTTTTCAGTAATTAGCAACAATTTGTAGTTTGAGAAAATATCTCCAGCAGTGAAATGAGAAAAATAGTTGTTCCCATACCGGGAGTCGAACCCGGGCCGCCTGGGTGAAAACCAGGAATCCTAACCGCTAGACCATATGGGACTATACATAGACAGCATGCAGTGACCATCTTCAGGTGTAAGAGCAAACATTCAACCTGCATGAAGTGACCTAAAAGTAGTCCAATTAGTGGGATTAGATTGCTGAATATTCCACTGGATTATTTTACTACCAACAATAAGAATCAGATAACTGGCAATGCACTTCTGACTCCTTCTGAATATTTATTTTTAGAGACTTCCTCTGAACTCGTGTGGTTAGCAGAGCTTAATGTTTGAAAGAATATTTTTTCATTCTGCTCCATCTTCTGTTCCTGTTGTTCATGTCAGGCGATGCCAACAGGAGAAATAGAAGTCCTTGCTGAGAATGTGGAAGTTTTTAATGTGTGTCGGACGCTGCCTTTTGAAATTAAAGACTTTGTCAAAGTAAGTTTCTCATGATTCTTGCATATTTTACAAGTGCTCAGATCCAAGACGTTGCTCTGCTTCCTTTAATGATGTTAAGTAATATGGTTTACAATTGCAGATGATCTGATTGTATTTTTGTTGTTTGGTTGTCCAGAAATCCGAGTCTTTGCGCATGCAGTATCGCTACCTGGACCTGAGATCCTCTCAGATGCAGAAGAACCTCAGACTGAGGTCTCAGCTGGTGATGAAGATGAGAGAATACCTCTGTAATGTACATGGTATGGAGAACAAGCTTCGTTTTCTCTTCTCACATAGTCTTTTCCAGGACAGAGGCTGACTGCTCCAGGCTGGGAAACATACTGGACAGTCCATCACAGAGCAAAACAGACTAACAGACTTAACCTGACGTGCCTGTCACTTCACAAAGAGAACAGAAAGTGAAACCAGTTGTAAAATCCAGCTTGTTCTAACTGTAGCAAAACTTGATTTTTTCCTTATTCTCATAATGTGTTTTTTTCCCTGTTTTATAGGTTTTGTGGATGTGGAAACTCCAACTTTGTTCAAAAGAACACCAGGGGTAAGATCCCTTCATCTTATAGTCATCTGAGTAAAAGAAAATCAACACAAGAATTGATTTGGAACAAAAAGGACACATTTAACTTGATCGGCTGTGTTTCAGGGAGCCAAAGAGTTTGTTGTTCCATCCAGAGAGCCGGGCCGATTTTACTCCCTCCCTCAGAGTCCACAGCAGTTCAAACAGCTTCTAATGGTGGCTGGTATCGACAGGTGGGTGAGGACCATAGTTCAACTCTGTGTGTTGTGGTTGTTTTTTTGTATGTGATGATCTGTGTAACGCCAACACAATCTATCCAGCAATTCAACACTGAACGATTCATGATAGAAAGGTTTAGATTATAGATGGATACAACGGTAATCCCAATAAAATGAGCATATCCTCTGTCATCACTGTGTCAGGTACTTCCAGATGGCTCGGTGCTACAGAGACGAAGGCTCCAAACCAGACAGGCAGCCTGAGTTCACCCAGGTAGGATGGAAGAGGGAACTTACACCCACAATATATCAGGGATGCATTGATTATAGATTTTGATGGTACGATTATTGTCTGGGGAAAAATCACAGTTTCATGATTATTATGCATTAATCTATTTCAAAACACTACAGATGGATTAAGTGAAAGAAAGAAATTGAGAACATTTTTGATGCAGGTGTTATTAATCACTGAAATGCAATAAATAGATCCCATGGTATAGAGCTGGTAGATCTACAGGATCCTAATGTTAAGTTAGTCTTTCACACCTGGTATATTTACCTGCCATAGCAGCGTTTACTCAGCACAGATAGGAGGAAGCAGCGGGATGTAACTGGTCACACTGAAGCCTTTGAAGGGATTACATGTGGTTTTGGTGAGCTTTCATTTATAAATGTTGCGATGCTGATTTCCCTGCTTTGCTGCTGTTGGTTTACGTTGCACTGAAAGTCCAACTCTTAACTCATCGCTACGTTATTGATTATAAGTGACACTTTTATATTTAATTCCCTACCAACTCAATGTTTTATTAAGTAACTCTCCACTAAAGTAATGTTTTTCTAACGTAGTTATTACTTACTGTATTACCTTCAGTTGAGCAGTATAGCTGGATGGTGATCTCGAAGATGTTGCATTAAGTTTGAGGTTTTGGATCCTTTAGCAGCGGCTTTTATTTCGGTAATTTTGTCTTCTTGAACAACCCCTGTTCATTCTTTATGTATCCAAAATACTCCCACACTGATGATATAAGGCGTTGTGGTGAATACAGCGCTTCAGTGATGGGTCTCTCAGACATTACCAGAACACTCGTCGTCTCCTTTAGCTAACGTCGCCCCTCAAACACAAATAAGGTGAGTCGCTATTGCGACAACATGTGTAACTTTGTGTTTGTGTGTTTTGTGTACCTGAACTTGTTGCAGTACGGCATTTGAAGCTGCTGCATCGGGGTTTTTTTTCCCACTTTGAGCCTTTATTTAAATATGTGAAAGTTCCTTCCAAACATAAATGGTACAATATTAAAGATTTATTTTCCAGACTGCACCTGGAAGTACAGTCTGCCGGTTGCACATATGAACTTTTTTTTTAAACACAGTCGTCTAGTTTTGTTTAATTTTCCTCACAGTGCAACCGTTATTCATAGAAAATGACGTATCATAATGTCCCTGTTTAGAGAGTGAGAGCAGAGACGGTCGGTGTAGTTGAGTGTTTACGGTGACTGCGACGTTTTAAAGCGCGGTTTAAATCAGTTTATCACTGCGTCCATACAAGATATATTTGACCACACTGCTCACCGTCAATGAGTAGTTTTTTATACTCGTATTCTTTTTTTGATAGTTTTCAAGCTATTTGATGAGTGTTAGAATATTCATGTCCGGTCTGTCTTGTAAGACCCCTGTTGTGACTCTGAACTATAGATAAACAAATGTTCCCATACCGGGAGTCGAACCCGGGCCGCCTGGGTGAAAACCAGGAATCCTAACCGCTAGACCATATGGGACTATATAGAAGAGGGCGGATTTCAACAACCTTGCTGGCAAACAACCATAATCATTTATTTGATTTATTAATTGAGTTCAAATGATAGAAATCAAGTTTAATCAGTTTCAAATTACTGTCTGCAACCCCAAGAACAAAGTCAGCCTGCAGAGCTCAGATATGGAAGTCTGGTCTGAGTCTTGAGACCACTTTTCTGACATTGTGCACTCATCTTCACCACTTCTACGTACTGACTCCCTGCACAGCTAATACATATCAGAAATGTATTTAATTTATTGTATCAGTTTTACTTATTTATTCTCCAGCATTACAAAACACTTCATCACCTCTTCCATCACATTCCTGTGCATTCATTATCTGGGTACTGAGGTGAATACTACAGAAAACAGTTTATTTTCTTTTGGTCTAGTTTCAGATTCTTAGATTTGGTCTCAGTTGTAGGTCTCAGTCCCATTTGGACCTGGTCCCAGTGTTGACTCAGACTTGTCTAAGGAGCTCTGATCTGTGTAATCTGAGTGGTTTTGGGAAGACTGAACTATCTACTGATTATCTCTCCCAGGTCGACATAGAGATGTCTTTTGTGGACCAGGCGGGTATCATGTCCCTGGTGGAGGGTTTGGTGCAGTACTCCTGGCCTGCAGAGAAAGGTCCTGTTAAGGTTCCTTTCCAAACCATGACGTACGAAGAGGCCATGAGGGACTACGGTGTGGACAAACCTGATACCAGGTTCAGTATGAAGGTGGGTGACTGTGAGTTTTTGTGTGTCTTGATGTCTCCTAGATGACATTTTCTAGTGTCTGAGGGATCAGAAGAACCGAGCGAGGCCTGCGACAAACGATTATTTTCATTATCGATTCATTTGTTAGAAAATAGTGAAATAGTGAAAATAGTGAAGAATGCCATTTGCAATTTCCTAAAGCTCAAGTTGCCACATTCAAATAGTTTGTTTTGTCCTTTTAACATTTGAAAATCCAAAGATATTCAGTTAAATATTATGAAAAACTAAGAAAACCAACATATATTCACACATTTGATAAGCTGGAACCTGTGAATGTCTTTTTAAAAAAATCTTTAACAATTAATTGTTGCAGATTAATTTTCTGTTGATTGATTGATTAATCATCTAATAATGCAGAATTAAAAAATGAAATAATTCAATTTCTGTAATCACCATTTATCATATCTTGAACATTGTGTTTTAGGCACTTGCAATGAACCTTTTTCTTCCCTTTTGGATGATTTTTTTAAAAATGAAAACTGTTTCAGACTGTATTTAGTCTCACGAACCAGCCTCAATCTTTAGACCTTAGCTTTTCAAGATGAGATGAGACAAAACATAAGTTGGGAAAATATCCTCTGAATTGTTTGAAATCTGCAGCCAACATCTGCTTTAATGGTTTGATAATGACAAGATTTGCCACAAAAATAAACCAGTTGTTTCAGGTGTTACATTTTGCAAACTGTAACTCTTCAACTGCCCATTTCACTCCTCAAGTGTATTTACAAGCAGATTTTGGTGGATCATCTTGGAGAAATGTAACATTATTTCCTAAAGAGTCCAGTGAGTGGTTGTCTCAGCAAAGGAGAGCAGTTATCAATCATCTGTTGTACAGTCTATTTGAAATGATGCCTGTGCTGAATGTGCTTGCTGAGCTTCTCCAGACCACAATGAACGTGGGCTGTGTTACCAAAACAAACTGCTGGGTTTTGGCTATTGACTAAAAACTAAAAAATCCATGCTGTTAATGGTGGGAAATGCTTCCATGAGTGCTATCATCACGTATGTTCAACATGTCTGCTAGACCAACATGTTTTTGGCTTTCGTCTGTCTGAATCCATCTTTCTTCTGCATCTGTCTGTCCAGCTGATCGACCTCAGCAAGGTTTTCCTGTCCACAGGAATTGAATTCCTCAGATCAGCTATCAGCCAACCAGGAGGCTCCGTTCAGGCCATCTGTGTCCCCAGTGGAGCGGTAAGAACGAAACCAGGTCCTGTGGCAAAAAATGTTTTTGAACATATGTACAGTACATGGTGTGGTACAAAAAAAGACACTGAAAACAGAGAGAGCTACAAAACTGTATTTGAAAACTAACATGTTTGTTGAAATCTGTGTTTTCTGTCTTGTGTTTGAATACAGAAACTTTTTACTGGGAAAAATTTGGAAGAACTGAAACAAACAGCCAAGACTCAGTTTGGCCAGGTGGGTTTGTCTTGATTCTTTTTCTCTTTCCTTATGTTCATGTCTTGTATTCTCTTGTAATTGTGATTTGTCATTTTTCTTACGTCACCATTTCATGTTATGTCAGTCTAATAATTAAACCGCCATGCTAGCAGCTCTGAGTAATCCCATATCACACAAACTATCCTGTCTGACCTCTCTGACATATCCTAAACAATAATAGGACTTTCAAAGTCTCACAAAGGTTTATTGCATGAGTGAATTATCCAGGTTTCCACTACCAGTATTTTCTCATTTTGTGTGTGTTTGTGTGTTTGTCTAAAGGAGCTCAGTGTGGTGCTGGTCAGAGCAGATGGGACGTTGAAGTCTCCCCTGAGAAAGCTGTTGTCTGTCTCTGCCACAGAGGACCTGCTGGAGAAGACAGGAGCCAAACCAGGAGACCTTCTGCTGATAGCAGCTGGTTCCCTCCACACTGTGGTAAGAGACATGAAACTACCTTGTTTCTGTGGAAATGTTGTAGAATAAAGTAACTCTGAAATGTATCTCATCCTACCCTTCCCCTCTCCTCTCTTCTCCACTCTCAGCGCCCGCTGCTGGGTAATCTTCGCTTGCGGTGCGCAGAGCTCCTTGAGTCTCATGGCGTTTCAGTCCGCGACCCGTCAGCCTTCCACTTCCTGTGGGTCGTGGACTTCCCTCTCTTCTTGCCTAAAGAAGATGAGCCAGAACAGCTGGAGTCAGCCCATCATCCATTTACTGCTCCTCTGCCAGAGGACACACAGCTGCTCTACACAGAGCCACACAAGGTACTGTCCTTTAGCTAGTATTCATTTTTGGATGTTTAGATATAAAAATACCTGATGTGGAATTTATCAAGCCTCATGTGATGTATTATGTCATTCTCAGGTACGTGGTCAACACTATGACTTGGTGTTGAACGGCTGTGAGATTGGAGGAGGATCCATCCGCATCCACAAGGCCTCAGAGCAACTTCATGTCTTGAAGAATATCCTCAAGGTCAGTGACGTGTCCATGAAGAATCTGGATGACAGCATTTTATATTTATTAAAACTAGACATAATTATTTATTTCATCCTCTCAGCTAAGAAAGAGTATGATAAGTGTTTGGTTGTATATTTTGTATACTTTGTTCAGCCTCACTTTAGAAGATAAATCACTTGTTATAACTTGTTTTGACATTTTTCTGCTCCAGGAGGATCCCAGTCTTCTCTCACACCTGCTGGAGGCTCTGGACTCAGGAGCGCCACCACATGGAGGCATTGCTCTGGGTGAGGATAAATCTGCACTTGAATGCAGCGTGATCTAGTTACTACTCAGCTAATTTAGCACAGTAAAAAAACATAAAAGTGTATTTTTACACCAACGATTTTGTTGCTTAATTAGACATTTGATTAGATGACAGTTATGATAAATATAAGGTACATTTTAAACACTTAACTTTACTGAAAATGTCATTATTAATATATTTAAATAAAAACACAAAGCACAGAGAATACAATTTGTACACTTTGGATATGCTGCAACTTAGTTCTGAGACAAAGTGGCAGCTGTTCACTGAGCAGAGCTTGTATACAAAAAATATATAACATTCAATACTATGATTAAAAATGCACAAATAAAGAGCTAAAAAAATGGTTATATATTAATTAAGTTGTCCTGTTACCTTCTTTCTTAGGTTTGGACCGGCTGGTCTCCATTATGGTCGGGGCTCCCAGCATCCGTGACGTCATAGCCTTCCCCAAGTCGTTCCGGGGTCACGACATCATGAGCCACGCTCCTGACTTTGTATCTGAGGAGGAGCTGAAGTCTTATCACATCTCAGTCAAATGGCCAACAGAGGGAGGAGGAGGAGGAGGAGGAGGAGAAGAGGGCAAGTGAAGAGAAGGAAGAGATGAAGAGACATCAGAGGATGGGGTGATGCTTCCCAGATCTTTCTAGCCCACACAACACAGGAAACAGGACGAGCAGACAACCAGCAGGTGGTGTAGAGGCTGAAGTCTATGGAGATCTCTGCCCGCTGGCCGGCAGATATGAGGAGGAGGAGAGAAAATGAGGAGGAGGTGATGTTGTGGCTGCATCTGACTACTGTTACTTTGAAACGGATGAGAAAATATATGGAAATACATGGAAACAGCCACAGAATGGATATCTGAAAAACTGACTGGTTCAACAAAGAAGAAAAGCTCACTACCAAGTCTGATAATGAAAGACACTTGTGGTTGTGACCGTGGTGGACGTATATGTTGGTACTGAATCATTTTTATTATGATGGTTCTTCCCCGACTAGTGAATGAAATGATCATTTACAAGTTTGTGTCACATGATGGTCCAAATGTTGTTTCAGAGCGTGCTCCATCTTGACAACATTAAAGCCCTGAAGAAATACTTCATATCTGATTTTGTGACTCAGTGAAGTGTTGTTTGTCCACCATGAGATTCCAGTACAGCTACATTATCAAACCATTCAGTGAGCCATCGTGTGCTGTATGGAAGCATCTGCTTATGCTTCTCCACTCATTTCTTCAGGTGCCTCCACACCAGTACAGTGGGGGTAAATGCAATTTTGTGGTGTATTTATTGGGTGGAAAGTAGTTCCCATTAAAAGTGCTCAGGTCTCTGAACCAATCCTTTAACATATGTTTTATATTCATACACAGTCTATATTTATATACATTCCTCCTTGTTGTAATGCTCTTCATGCCTTCACAATGGATAAAGAATTACTGAAACTCTGCAAGTTTTAATAAGACATTTCATGGGTGATGTTTATCTGATTGTAATTAACACTGTATAACATTAACCCTCTGCTCAGAGTCCGAAGCTTACAAATAAATTACTGTGGAATGGTTTTCAAACGGTAGTTTAAGACCTGATAAATTATACTGTAGTTTTATAACTAGTCAGTAAAAGAGGTATCATCCAACTTCCCCCTGGTCGTTTTGCTTATCTGTGACATTCCCTGGGTTTGCAACATAGGGCAGTTCCTGGAGCTCTAGTTAGTAATTCTCAACTGATGTTATAAAAGTGATGTTTGTGTTGATGCAAATGTGCAGTCAGTAGTCAGTTTAGTACAGTCAGTCCTGTACTGTCACACAAGAGGATATCGTTTTTGCAGTAAGGCAGCCAAAAATAGAACAAAAAACATTATTAATAATACAATATTTTATACAAAAAAAATGAGTAACCTATACACTGACTCAGAACAGAATACAGGAAAAAGTCCATCAAAATGGCAACAACTGACAGTAAGGATAAGATGAATTTCCAGGTTGAGCAGGATTCATGAAGTTCCCAGACAGCACAGAGAAGTGGAGGCACATCAGACAGAGTAGAGCGATGTAATAAGTTTATGATTCAGTTATCCTGTTTACTTTGCTGTAATTTCATAAAGAGGGGAATTTGCTCTTGGAGGGGTCCTTTGGGGAATTCAACATTGTTTATGTATTCTCTTTCTGTGGGATAAAACCTTGCAGCTGTGATGTGACCAATATGGTTGTCCAGTTACAGTTGTAAAGACTTTATAATAACATTTTTAACTTCTTAACCGGATAAAAGCAATTAGCCTGGGTCCAAGCCTACAGAAATAATGACCTGGATGATGGACCAAGTCTCTGCAATTATTTTCTTTCTCTTTTTCCTTTAATTCTCTATTATGTCAGGTGGGGAAAGTGTTAAATAGTCTAAGTCATAAATACACAGCCCCTTATGTATTTATGCTATATATACAGTATTTTTAAAGTCCCCCTTCACTCACAAATGTGTTTTGTTATTCATACTTCTCTTGGATGTTTGAGCTTCACTGTGCTGAATGATGCAGAGTTTGACACTAGAAGGCTGTTTTCACATTCATCTGTGCTCACTTTTAATCTCAGTTTAAGATGTGTATCTCTAAGCGTGATTTGTGACACCACAACTCATTTGGAAGCTAATCGTGGTACAATATTCAACTCACAAGTTTGATGTGGAAACATGAAGCCTCCAGTGAACAAACACTGACAATGGACTTTACAGTGAAGTAGGAGACATATTGTGTCCAGCAGTTAAACTTTTGAAATGAACAATAGACTCTGGATTTTTAAACGAAGGAAAAGGAGTAGATGTAATTTGAAGATTTTTAATCAGGTAATTGAACTTTGAGAAAACGTGGAGAAAACAAATCAGACACAAATTATTATTATTATTATTATTATTATTATTATTATTATTATTATTATTATTATTATTATTTATGTAACGTATTTATGAAACTTTTTTGAGCTCTTATTATACATCCATGGTGAAAATAAATAAATGAATAATCCAAACTGATGACGACACCGTGTTGACCCGGAAGAGAAGCGGCGGGCGGTGACCTGTGAGGACGTAGAGAGGAAAAATGACTGAACAGAGACGTGATTGTTCTGTTTTGCCTTCGACACCAGTTAACATTTGGCTCGCTTCAGCGAGTTAAACGGGATTAACAGCGACAGTAAGCTGCAGTCAAACTATCCAAGAAACGGAATGTCGTCACAGACAGAAACGACGGTCGGTGAATTTCGTCGGAGAGACCTCGGACGGTGCTAAACGGCTAACTGTCTGATCGAAATTAGACTGTGTTGCGCTTATTTTAACAGCTTTAGTTAATCAGTCAGTGTTTTAGCTGTTTGCTAAATGACAGTATTTATCCGTAAAGTAAACACCGGGTGACAGCCACGTCACCTAGCTTCTTTCTCTATTTTACTACAAGCACCGCAGTGCTCTTGGTTCGCTATTTTTGTAGTTATTTTCTAACAAAAACCTCCAGTGGTTTTTCTTCAGCCATGGCTCCAATGGGCATCCGCCTGTCACCGCTCGGTGTGGCCGTTTTCTGCCTCCTTGGAGTCGGCGTTATCTACCACCTGTATGCCGGGGTCATCTCCAGCCGCCTGGCTGCTTTCAGGTCAGACTCTTCTCTCATTACCTTCCCTTTTGTAAATTGTTTTTTATTATTATTTTTCCGTACATAGTATAACGTGGCATGTCCTCTCGCTGAAGCTAAGTGTATTTGTAAGAGTTGACTTGGGTGTTTCACGCAGCTGCTTGTCTCAGGGGTTATCAGGCTGGTTGGAGTTATGATAGTATAGTAATAATAGGTTTAACACCGTCAGACAAAGCTGGATTATCTACATTAACATTTAGCAAGTGGCCAGTCTGTTACATTAGTGATGTACATGCATGATGTTCTAGCAGGTTAGTATCTGCCAAGCCTGCAGGTCCAGCTGGTAGTGAGGTTGTAGGTAGTGGTAGTGGTAACGTTAGGGTCATATAAGTGATTTGCGTACACCAGGATGACTTTAGCCCTCAGCTTTTATCATGAGTCAGGTATTTGCCCGCTACTTTTGTCTTCAGCCATTATGTATGAGATTCCTACCTAACGTAGCTTTATAACAATCATGTAAACATATAAAATTGCTCAATACTCGTGGGCAATTACATCATAGTCTTCTTGAGTCAAGAGGTTTCACAACTAAAGTTACTGAATATGTGCGGTTGGTCTGCTAAGTCATCTTAGCTGCTGACTAGGGAGGATTTCTGGGTATTGAACCTCAATACTGTTATAATTCAGACTAAAATGTATTGAAGACTGTGAGCGCTTCATTTCTAGATATGTAATATTGTCACTTAGTTTTTGGTCAGATAGTTCACAATTTAAATAAATATTTTGTCAGTGTTAATCATTTATTCAGGCAGAGTTCTAGTACAATTAGAGACAACATTCAACAGTTGAGAGCATTGACTTCTATTAAATAATGAAAGGCTTTTCAAAAGAATCCAAACTATACCCAACCCTTACTACTGACTGATGAAGATGACAGCACAGTAATGATTTTAGTGTACAACCAAAGTTATGACCACAGTTATGTATTGAACTTGCCTTGAAAAAGATTAAATGTGGTTGAAATGTCAGTTGTATGATAAATCACTAGATTGTGTGTGTGTGTGTGACCAGCACCTAGTCTTTTGTGTACAACTCTGACAGTAAAATATCATTATCGGGGTTTCAGCAGTCTGTGAAGAATCACTGAGCCTTTGTAAGTGTCTGACAAACCTGACAATGGTTTGATTGTGAGATAGTGAATATGAGCAGAAAATATCAGCTATCAGGTGCGTCATTTCAAAAGTACCAGTGGCATTGTCCAAAACTTGCCTCCTTATTTAACTTGCAAACACTGGTAAGGCTGATCTAGTTTCATCAGGTTTGAAGTGCAGAAAAGGAGAAGTGCTGCTATTGAGTCTAACAAATTCTTGTTCCGTCTCTTTATCTTTGCAGACAGACGAGAAAAGTGGATCTGAGAGACCTGCTGGCTGTCTCAGTGGAGGCTGCAGTACTAGGTGGCATAGAGGTACTTTTTTTTTGTCACAGCTCAACAAACAAATGTTAAATGCCTTGACTACAGTGGAGTAGAATGTGAGCTGTGTTGTTCCTCCCTAGGTGAAGAAGGTGCGTGATGAAAACGGTCTGAAGGAGAAGTCAAAAGGAAAGACAAGAGAGGGAGCCAATGAGCTTCTGACCATGGGTGACCTGCAGTCACATAGAAAGATGTTTAACCTTATAAGGAATACCTTCCCTGAAATCACGGTGAGCACAACCATTCTAGATGGGTGTAGGGTGCCGGGGAAGCGGTTGAGATTGTCACAAAAATAGCTGGTCCACCTTAAAGGAGTCCACCTTAAGTTGTCGCCTGCTTCGGGGCTAACCCCCTTCACTTCATCTGAGTGGTGAGCAAGACACAGGAACTTGGCTTGGGTCTTGATGAGTTGTAGCATGTATTCGAAGTGTACACACACTGCACTATTCACAGCTATACTGCTAACTTCATACTCTGCTCCGGTCTCTCTCTCTCTCTCTCTCTCTCTCTCTCTCTCTCTCTGTCTCTCTCTGGACTGCACACTCACCATTCCTTAAAGGAGCTATGCTACTTGTGTAACACGTTTTAGCTTAGAAAACATTTTAAAATACTTTTTTTTTTTTTTAATTCCCCGATGCTCAGGCCCGGCGGGGGGTCAACTCAGGCCTGGCAGACCGCCAGGTTTGCAATATCCTGGTTGAAACCCTGAATTCATACACCACAACAGTGCTGTAGTGTTTTTCCATTTCGAGCAGAAAATGTTGCTCTTCTTTCAAACATTACCTTTCTACAGTGGAACTAAATAATGTTAAAGGATACTTTTTGGGTAGATGAAGGATCTCCATGATTACTAGGTTTAAGGTAAGACAGTTAAAGTAAAGTAAAGACATACACAAACTAGAAACAAAGCTAGAAATCACATAACCAAGCCTTTAATCTGTGATGTTAGTGAGAGACCTTTAGGACAACAGCGGTAGTTGCTTCATTTACGTTTTAGTCTGACTGGAAAGTTTAAAATACGCCTAAGGCACACGACAGATATAATTCAGTCTTTCTGTGTGCGTTTTCAGGTGAACAGTGAGGAACATGACAACATGGTGGATAAGGCGGCAACCTGGAGCCAGGACATTCCAGCTGACATACTAGACAAGATAAAGGCGGGAAAAGACGTTCCTGCTGAGAGCATCACTGTGTGGATCGATCCTCTGGACGCTACACAGGAATATACAGGTGCGTACGGCACTGATGTTCAGTTATCTTCATTTCCGTGATCATTTTAGAAGGCACACTGGGCACTAAATATGTCAACCTCTCACTGATGTAAAGTACACTCTGTGCTGCTCCTCTTAAATAAGCAAGCAGCTTTTCTAGAATTAGACAGAGAGCTGTGAATGGCTAAAGTGAAAAATTGGCTTTTGACTTCTTTGTTCGCAGATCAAGCTCAGCGACTCAGTGTAGGAGTGTTGGCCTTCTTTGTTTGTCCTCGGTGTTATTGTGTGTTCTACAATTCTGTTTGGAAAGTTTACTGAACATACATGGCCCTTTGCAGCAACACCCTCCTGAAATCCATCCAGTTAATCTCTTTAACAGCTGGGAGCTGCCCATTAGAGCTGTTTACTCTGTTGGCCACTGAGTCGTTTCAGAAGAGGTGCTGAAGTCTACTTGTGAATTTTTTGGTACAACTAAACTGAAATTCAAACACTTGGGTATATTAACACACACTTTAGGCATTTATCCCCTCCTAGATTCTCTGAAAACCTCTCAAACTCTCAATTTGTTTTGTTTCTTACTCATGTTTCAACAGTATTTAGAACACAGCACACGCATACGGAGTCTCTGAGGGTAGGGGTGGAGTTTGATAGCATTTTGTCAAATTGAAACCCAGTATCAAGTTACAGAATCTGAGTCTTATTAATTTTATCTTTCAACATTAAAGTATTTAAAGGATAAAGCTACTACAACTCAAAGATGTCTAATCACTTGTTGGTAGCTCAGAAGAAAGAAACACAACAGTTTATAGTGGCAGCCTGATGAATATTCACAACCTGAAAATGAGATGAGCAGCATAATATATGAGATGTTCATTTAATGTATCTGACACGTTCAGTCAACAGCAGCAGCCGACTGTACTCCAAGAGCTACTTAGTCCAAATACTGAAGCTCCTGATTCACAACTATGAAACTGAGCAGATATGAAGCTCACAATCTTTGTCTGAATACAAACACCAGCTGCAGAGAGCACATTAACTAGAAAACTATATTTTAGCTGTTAAGAAATGAACGTTAATTAGCTACAGCTGATCTGATGCTGATCTGCTGCTGGTGATGCCTGTTATTTTAACCAGCTACAGCAACAGTAGGCTAAAAACGAGAAGCCTGCTACTGCTATGGTTTCCATTGCTCTGTGAGGGTTAGGGCTATAAAAGGAGTTTTGTTAATGTTAAGAGTTTAATGGATCTTGATATTTTGCAGACTTCAAACCAGATCCAAAGTGGAACCGGTTATCATCCCTAGCTGTGGGTGATGAGAGACGGATTACCTCATGTATAGATGACCTACTTTAGTTCAAAATCATTATCATGGTTATTGTGAGCTTGACAGGGTGATGAGGAAAAAGGCAGATCAGACAGTTTACACCAAATTGAAGGTAATTACAGCACAAATAGTCTGTGGTAGCCTGTAAAGTTCTACAGTTGATATTCTGCATTTTTCTGATCCTGGTGAATCAGATGGTGTCTTTGCAGCCTGACAGCAAATGTTCATTGGCCTGGTTACTGGTCCAACCACTGTCTTACAGCAGCTCAGCAGCTGGTAGTTGTTCAAGGGTGTGAGAGAGTTTCCCAGCTAATATGTATCTATTTAATCCCCAGCTGGACCAGGAATCCAAGGTGTTCTTTCAAACTTTAGGTAGCAAATAATTAAAACCTGGATCTTATTTAATATGGACAGATAGATTTCCGCATGTTAGAGACACGCTGATACTTACCTCTGTGTCTTCTGTTCTCTCCACTGGTCCCGCCCATATCCTGTGTTTTCTTCTTCATCCCCCCTCCTTTTATCTTCTGTCTGTCTCTGCTATCTCTGCTATCTTTCTGCCCCACCCTTCCTATCTGCTCATCTCGCTCTTTCTCTCTCTCTCCACAGAGAACCTTGTCAAGTATGTGACCACAATGGTATGTGTGGCTGTAGATGGTAAACCAATCATTGGGGTCATACACCAGCCATTCACTGGGTTCACTGGTAAGTGTGTGCGCCTCCTCAACTTAACTTCTGTATGTTCAACAGGATTGCCTCCACCTTATGTTATATTACTATTTATGGAGAGAAACAGTAAAATAGTCTTAGTAGAGCTGTAATAATTAAGATGTTGGCTGACAAAATATATTGATTGTATGTATTGAACGTTCCCTCTCTCTCTACCCCTCCATTCCCTTTGTCTATCTGTCTCCCTCTCATCTCTCCTCCAGCCTGGGCGTTTGTGGGTCAGGGATCAAATATGCATCCCCGGTCGTCCTACAGTGTAAGCCCTCCAAAGGTGATAGTATCACGTTCCCACTCTGGGGAAGTTAAAAGCTATATTCATGATGCTTTTGGAAACAACACATCAATCACAGAAGCAGGTGGTGCAGGTGAGTGGGGAATTATTTACATTTTTATATTACATTTAAAGGTTTACATATGTGCAGATGAAGTTCAAAGGCTGCATCTATGATATTAAGTAAAAAATAACCAAAGCAAATTAAGACTTTCATTGCTTTTGTTGTTGTTTTTCCCTATTTATGGACAGACGGAAGTCCATTTTACAAACTGGTAAAACTAAATATTTTAGTTAAAATGTAGTTAATAGTTAATTTGTTGTTGAATTTTACACATATTTACATGTTGGGACACATTTTTCTTCCCGATGACTGTACACATGTTCATAATGGGAACTTTTCGTACAGTCTCCACTTGCAGTCCCCTAATATCAGGACACTTTTTGGTGTGATGAAGAATCAAGCAGTCATATCAACCGTGGTCTCCCTTTCTCTCTGTCTCTCAGGGTACAAGGTCCTGTCGCTCTTGGAGATGCCCTCAAGTGATACAGAGTCCATAGACCAGGCAGACGCTTACGTCCACATCACCTTTATTAAGAAATGGGACATCTGCGCTGGTGCAGCACTACTCAATGCACTGGGTAATATTATAAATATCACTTCAAAAGAGATGAAATACTAAACTAGTGTTTTAACATCTTTAATGAATGTGTTGTTATTTCTATAATGGATGTTTAATGTGTGTAACGCACTGTGCCAATGACGTGTAATCACCATGATTGTAGGAGGCCACATGACAACATTAAAGGGAGAGGACATCGACTACAGTGGGGCACCACTCAACAAAGGAGGACTGGTGGCCAGTGTTAATGTGGACCATAAGGCCATCGTGGAGAGACTACCAAACTGGGACCCTGAGAAGCACTGAAAGACACAAACACAGAGCCATTGGTAGTCTGGTCAGGTTGTGGTAAGAGCAACATGTGGCAGTCCTTTTCTGTAACTAAGAATAGGCTGTAAACATAACCAGGCCTCATCATCATGAGATCGGGATCAACCAATCAGATGGATTGTCAGATGGAGTCACTGGCACGGGCCACTGAGCAGGACTGTGGATCCAACATGACTGCAGCTGGAAACTGCAATGGCTGACACAATGGCTCTGAATGCACACTCCCTTTCATGCATACATACTTGCAGCTAGGAAACAGTACATCTTCCTCTCTACGTGCACGCGCGCACACACACACACACACATACACACACACACAAACATGCTCACAATGAACACTGGACAGCAGTCGCCCTCCCTGAGTCCCCTCCCTTCACCTTCAGAGGACAGCAGGATAACTAATGTGAAATGTTGAACTAAGGAGCACAATGCTGAACATTACAGCAAAACCTACAAAGTGACTGACATCGTTGTCTTTTATCGTTTTAAGTCTAATCTTCATCACATGATGTTCTAGTGAAAACACAGGAATAAAGAGCCCCATGAATTGCACACAGGCACGGTATCATAAATGTCAACATCAGCTTAGCTCAGTTAGTGAAACAACTACCTAGAAATATTTGAGACCGGATAGAAACTGACAAAGAACAATGAGCTTCAGTGGTTCTAGTCTCTGGCCGCTAAGATGCCACTTCACCAACAATCCCTCTGTTCACCAGCATCACACAACAATTCGCTTCACTTTAAAAAACGTTTGTAAAGCAGTGCCACTTCATTGAACAGAGCAGTGTGCACTGAGTCAAACTCAAAGGTCAGACTTACATGGAAAGAAAAACATCCTTCAATAAATACTTTTCAGAAAGTGTTTGTAAAAAACTGAACTGTGAAAATTGTCTAAATTATTCAGTTACTGACCAACAGCTCTAGTTTGGCTAAAATATGTTGCAGCCAAATAGGCAAAAAAAATAACACAATTGAATTAAGATTAAATGGTCAAAGGTAAACAAGATTTTTGGCTGATTAAACTTATTCTGAGGTTCAAGTGTGGACATGCTGTGATTGATGTTTCCCTGATAGCATAATATGAGAACTTCAAGGCGTGTCCACTGAGAATAGAGGGCAGTGAGTGCAAGGACAGGGTGGAGGATGATGGTGAATTGTCTAATAAAGATTAATCCTCAGCAGAGGTTTAAATCAGACAGAATAACTTAAAACACATGTGGGTGTGTAAGGGCTTGAAACTCAACCTCCTGTAAATACACAGTTGGACTCTGGATTGAAGTCATAAAGCACCTTCACAGTCTGGTACTCCACATAACACCATCACCTCCCCAGTGCATACCGTGTTAGTAGGACTGTTGCATTTCTCAGTGGATTAATAGCAGAGCATCCTGTTTAAAGATTGGATGTAAATGTGTTCTTATCTCTGCCGTAAAACAATGTAGAAAAGCAAGTTCTATCCGGTATGTATAGTCTCATTCATGATTTTAACAGTCTGCCAAATGGGAATTACAGAAGAATGATTTTGTGTTTGAATGGTACATTGTCAAGAACTAAATGTAAAAAAAATAAATAAATCCAGTGCATGGACCGCTACATTCCTCCATGTTTCCAAACTGTTTCTATAACTGAACAATGTACTGTGCACTTTCCAAATCTGCAAAATTCGTTGATGCAAAAATGTACAGCTGTAATGACTAATCGATTAATTGATAGACAGAGAAAAAAAAAATCTGCAACTATTTTAATAATCTATTAATCATAGAAGTCATTTTTCAAGCAGGAATGCCAAACTTTCCCCAGCTTCAGCTTCTCACTTGTGAGGATCTGCTGCTTTTCTTAGTCTTCTGCAATTGTAAATTAAATATCCTTGAATATTTTGGATTGTTGTATGGACGAAACAGGCTATTTGATGACAGGTATTTTTCACTATTTCCTGACATTTTATAGACCGACAGTTAATCAATTCATTGAGGAAAACAATCAGCAGATAAACCAATAATGAAAACAATTGTTGTTTGCAGCCCTACAAGAATGACACCCTGGTACTTGTCAAATGTTATAAATGATCTAACATCTCAGTTGCCAATTGTTCAGTACAGTGTGTAAACTGTGTTTAGATATACATTTGCTTGCATGGTTTTGTATTCTGATTAGCCTTTGTTCCTATGACACTTTTCATTGTATTGAAATGCCGCTGGCTCCATCAGCCTGTTTCTGAGGTCTTTCTGTACTGTCTGCCATACATGTGTCCGTCTGTTTGAACTGACAGTATTCAAGAACAAACACTGACATGAATATGGATTTTTCTTTTGCTGTGAAACCACGTTAAACGGTAAAACAAACAAACAAACAAAAAAAAAAAGGCCACCAGCAAAATATGAGCTCATGTCAGTGTCCTGGAGAAGATCCACTTACAAGTGACCTGTTTTATGTTCACTTTGTCTCAGCACTCTTTGTGTTGATAACTTTGTATAGCTGAAAAACATGTATAGAGGTTAAGAGTTCAATGTTCACACAACACGTTCTGCCACAGACTGAAGATAATGATAGACGATAATGGCTTGCAGAAGCTGTTAGCAGGTTAAAGGCCTAATCTGGATGGTGTGGTGATGAAACTGGAAGCTCCATTCAGACAAAACATTAGAAAACAGCTTTCAGTCTCAAAACCAGAGCTGATGCAGCTATTTCAGGTTGGGTCTTAATGTGCTAAATTTCAGTTTTATGATTTGAGTGCCTTTGATCTGTGCAAGATAACATTGTCCTGGGATGAGCACTCAGCATTGTTTTATTGTGTACGTTGCTATGGTAACACTTGTTTATATGCAAGGGTAATGCTGCAATAGCAGTGGAAATGGTGTTACAGTGACATGGAAATTACATGGGTACTATTGTTTGGATAGACAGTTTGGATGTTATTTACTGTATGAAAGAAACCTTTAAGTGATGATAATGGAATAATGATTCATGCATACATGTGAGTCTGTTTGGGGTGAGGATGATGGGTATAACCACAGATTATAGTCAGACAGTATAAGTGGGCACTGTGTGTTCTGCTCTACACACCTGAAAAATCAGATACAATCAATAAGCAGTGACTTATGGTGACAGCTAAACTGATGCTATCACTCACTACATTGTGAGTTGGAATTTGAAATATTTGAAGGTGATATTGTCTCTTTTATATCCGTTTTTTTCTTTTCTGTATGGATATGACACTTACTGAAAACAACCGTTTTTAGAGACCTCATTAAATCCCTGTCCCTACCTCTCACGCAGGAGTAGGTGTGACTTATTTTCAGTTCAGCCAGAGGATTCTCATTTTTATTCAAATATTGCAAAAACATTTGATTTAAACTAATAAGAAGTGACAAAAGAAAATGAAGCGGAAGCAGGTCCAAGTTTTTAACTCAGTGTCAGTTGTCGTCTGTTGGTCTCTATATGTGTGGAGAGTGATGACAACTGATACATGGCGCTGATACTTGCAGATACCATGTTCATAGAGGGGTTGTAGATAAAGAAGTGAGCATTGTAGTGAAGGTGTTGCTGCCATGTACCAGTTTGTTGAAAGGCTCTTTTGTGTGGATTGAGGTTAACTCCACGTGTCAGTCAGCTGCTCTGATAAACAGGTTGTTGTACAGCTGCTCTGTGAGTCTCTGTCATCCTGCTTCTGCTGTGAATTTCCAATAAAACATCAGTGTGCATGATGGTATGAACAGACTGTGTGTACGTTCATTATATTTTGATTGAGATAGAGTTAGAGATCAGTGAGTGGAGGCAAAATGTTTTTTAGAACAACACTGTGAATGTCACCAACATTCATGTTAGTTGTTCTTTCAAACTATAAAGAAACTGATCAAAGCTCACATTGGGAAGGTTAAAACAAGTGTTTCAGCTTCAAGAGAACGTTTAATACAAATAAAACATTTATTTCAATTATCAATATTTGAAAATATTTGGCCATGATTTTTTTATTATTACCGTTTTAATTACATTGATTAAAAAGAAAAAAAAAGAACATCAACACTTTTATTCAGCATGTCAGTTATCCTGGATTATCCTGAGTAAAGCCCACATTATTTCTGGAAAGACATATTTTCAACAGTGTGAGCACTACAACTGAAAGCAGTGAGCAGTTATTGTGTTACGATGGTGTCAGCAGCAGCAGATTTCAAAACCTTGACAAATAAAGCAAAAACTATCTGCTGGGCTAGTACTGCTTTATTAGAGCTGAGTACTAAAATGTTCTTTAAAATTTGTGTGAACTGAACCTTTAAGATGTTCTATTAGGAAAATGTGATTCATTCAAACTCATCTATATTGTCTTTATAATGTTTCTTGTGCTTTCTGGTATACTGCACTTTGCATTTTTTTAATTAAGAAAGGTGCAATGTAAATTAAGTTATAATAATTAGTTGCAGGGGACAACAGTGTCACAGTATTATTGAAACTAAATATCATGTTAGTCAAATTCTAGTAAAATATTAAAATGGGAAACACTGGTTGTGTGCTGTGATTGAGCAGTATTTTAAACCTTTTAAAACACTTAACATATAAATTTTGATGTCCAAATAATTAGTCAGAGAACAATTTTACACATATAGTAGATCTTCCTCTGTCTTCTTAGATCTTTCCTGCTGCTGCAGAAATAAATAAGACAATCCGCAAGTCACAAAAAGATTTCATAACCCATACTGAGACGGTAAAATATGTGTTGTTACTTACACTGAGCTGATAGTTTGCTGAGAATAGGCTGCAGAGTGTCCTCCATGTCTTTCCTTTGGGCTATGTAGTCTGAGACTGTTGCGTTTTTGACACTTTGGATCCATTCAGACTTAGCAGAACATGTTCGTGTACAGATGTTCTAGATGTGCACAAAAGAGACACTTCTGTATTCTTTAACTCTTAAACATTAGTGACAATGTGTTGTATTTGTCTGTAACTGACAAATACAACACATAGTCACTGATATCTTATTGTGAAACAAGTACAGTAAAAAATACATTTACATTTTATAGTAACTTTGAGGAGAGTTTACACACAGTGAAAGTGTCACCACTGAGAACTATGGCTAATGAAAACTTGATGCATGTTGTGACATAAAAATATAATATAATATTGGATCAGTGTATGATGGTGTATTTTTCTCCGCACAGGAATGACAAATTCAGGAATATTACTGCAGACGGATATTGTTATCTCTTATTTTTCTTCTTTAATGTCAAAACTTGCAGCAAATTTCTTGGTCTGTCGGCAGACAAATCACTTCTTTTATGTTGGACTGAAACTTGAAGTAACAAATTACAGAATCAATAAGACTCTGCTGAGGATGGAAATGGAAACTGCTCCCCCTCTCTTCCCACTTTACTTTTGTTCCGTGTATTGTTAAAAGAAGACTTTTGTAAAGATTTAAATAAGAAATGAAAGATGAAAAAAAAGAATGATAAAGGGGAGTTTTTCCTTGTGCTTGCTCATGGTGAATGTTGGGTTTCTGTAAAGTAGAGAGTACAGTCTAGACCTGCTCTGTGTGAAAAGTGCACTAAGATAACTTCTGACGTGATTTGGCGCTATATAAATAAAATTGAATAAAGGCTATCCACATCTAAAGAATGACAAAAAGAAGTTAGGCCAAGTTATTGTTTAAAAACTGTCATTGTGTCTGTGAATGCATGTGGGTCATGATGAGATATCACATGTCTTCTTGATCTATCCGAGTGCAATTTGAATCTAACCAGTGGAGTAAATGTTCTTCTCTGCTGACAGAGGCCTATTATAACAGAGTGTAAAATGTGCAATCATGGCAATGTTATTTTATGTAAAGGGTTATTTTAATAATTAATATGTGGATTGATAACCTGTTGAATCCTGATGTACAGGACATGTTACCTTTTCCTCCTTTGTGAGGCTCCTCTCTGGATCAGAAATCATGTCTTTAACAAAGGCTACAAATGACATCAAGTCCTTTTCAGCCTCTGCACAGAGATAAATACACATACAGGTTAATAATTTTATAGATCATTGCTAATCCTGCTGTTGCTAAAGTAATGCCATAACATCAAGCCCAACACACCTGCCAGGATGAGACAGTCAGCACAGTCTGTCTTGGAGTATCTCCTGGCCAGGTCTACAGGTCTCTCCCCTCTGAAGGTCTTGGCCTGTGTATCTGCTCCCTGTTCAAGCAGAGTCCTCACTGTCTCCAGGTGACCCCAACAAGCAGCAAGGTGCAGTGATGAATAACCTGGGAAACAAAGAGCATCACACTGAGGCCATGTATAGCTGGCTCACACCAGAATAAATACAACTGTGATTATAGCAGCTGAAGAAATATACATCCTACTCTGAGAGTTCAGGCCAGCTCAGATATGAAAATGAGCTGCTGGTATACAACAATTGTCACTGTGTTGCACACTGAAGAGATCTGACGATGGCATTTCACAGATGCTTCCCATCCAATCTGACAGAGCTTGAGAGGGACTGCCAGGAAGAACAGGATCAACTCCCCATATCCAGGTGCACAAAGCTTGTAGAGACGTACTCAAGAAGACTGGAAGCTGTAATAGCTGCCAAAGGTGTTTCTACAAATTACTGAATTGAGGGTCTGAATACTTAAATGAAGGAAAGATTTCAGCTTTTGGTTTTTAACAAATTTACAAACATTTCTAATAATGTGTCATTTGGGAAAATGGCAATTTTATCAATTTAAAAGTAAATCTACAACACAATAAAGTATGCAAACAGTGAAGGGGTCTAAATACTTTCTGAATCCTCTGCATGTAGATGCACACATACATGTTCATACACCATGTGAACGTTTATACACATGTTCTTATTTATTTCTGTTGATTGAATGGATTTAAATTGAACATTGGGGAATTTAATAAATAAAAAAGACCATAATTTATGAAAAATGAATTATCCTCATTGGTCATCACTATGTTAACCAGAGTTAGCGAGAGACCAGGTATTTTAGTGCTGTGTGGTATTTTATATCTCCAGTTGTATGTATAGATGTATATTATGGTATGAAACAAAAAGACATTTAAAGCTAATTTGACTTTATTTCACGCTTAGTTGCTTCGAGGTGGACTCAAAGAAGTGTTTTTTTCAGTTATTTAGTGTTTATGTAGTCCAACTTATTTAGTAGCTAAAGCACTTTTTTCTCTTTTGTTGTTACACAATTTAAATGAACTGAACAGTAATAAACTTAGAAAAGTGGCCAGTGACTCACCTCTGACAGTCTGCTCATTGACCTGAGCTCCGTTGTTGAGCAGTTCAGAGACGATGGCGCTGCTGCCCAGCATGGAGGCAGCTAACAGAGCATTTCTCCCAGCCTCGTCCTTCTTTCCGAACAAGTCAAATTCTTCCTGCGACTCTTCTGTAACAGTCTCACGTTCAAAACACTGCTTAATGGCCTCCAAGTCCCCAGACAACACATATTTAAAGATTTCTTCCTGTATCGATGTCATTACGCACACACTTGTTTTATCTACCAGTCCGGCCCGCATAGGCTGAAATGTACTGTTACCATGGTTACAGCGTCACCTCGTGCTTAAAGCTTTGAGTTTAATGAAACTGTTACAGAAATTCTTACTGGTCACGGACTTAAAAAACATTTAATAACAGACAAAAAACTTTTTTGGGGGTAAAACATGAACCAATATGCTATCTGAAGTATTAGAAAAATATCAATAATAGCCTTCATATGACAACAGCTGAGTCAGTGTTAGTTAATTTATTTGACAGGGAAATAAAGCCTTTTATCACAAGTATCCAGAAATGGGAATCAACACGTGCTTTCAAAAAGTAGCATTTATTATTTTCTTTATGTCGTCTGTTCTATTTAGCACTTTGAGTTTCTCTGTGAATAACAAATGTATTATTATGATTTATTATAACTTTGTAGCATGAAGGGACGTGTGCAGGCTATATTGACCTCCCAGCTGCAGGTTTACATCCATTCTGTGTTTTTTACTACCTCTGTGATATTATGGATGGTAAAATGTTGATTTCAGTATTTACATAACGCTTATAATTTTCATTGCTGGTCGTTTTGGATGTATTAATTTAATCAATTTCTCATTGGGTTAATTTGACCGCTTATGAAACTACACTAACTGCATCAAACTCTATCGCCTCAATTACAAATGGTAGCATTTAACTCTAATTCGATGTCGTTTGATAATGACTGTCTTATCTATTAGTGTCTACTTTCTATCTATTAAGATCATCTTTAAAAACAATGGCTTCGTTATGGCACTTTCGACCCCATGTATACTAAGGGAGAGTGCACGCAGCGGTTCTATGGTGTAATGGTTAGCACTCTGGACTCTGAATCCAGCGATCCGAGTTCAAATCTCGGTAGGACCTAGCTTTTTAACGTCAAGATCAAGGATTTGTTCGAGGTTTGATTAGTTACTTGATATAATTAAAACACAACAACCACGAATTAACATGAATCAAGGTGATCAATCACAATACCTCGTAGCAGATACAGCTACGTATTTTTTTGGAGACATTTCATCTGTAGAGAGACAAAAAGGCATCTATCATTCCTCTCGTGAGTTAACTTATCTTTAATGATGTCAAAAATACTTTGAAAACGATAAAGTTGATGTACAACGCCATCATAAAACTAGTAAGGATCGATGGCCAAGTGGTATAACCTGATCACGTATGACCCACACTATTCATTAACAGGAGTCACTTACAACCGGGTTATCAAGAAGTCATTTATTTATTTATTGTCCTGTACAACCTGAATTTCAAATAAGCTAGGGCAACAACACGTGTGTTGATGAGTAGGCCTGTTTACACATCTCTGCTATAATTCTATTTGTGGAGAAACGTTTTAAGTGAAGCAATCTCCTGTTTATGAAATGTTTTCTTATCATAACGCAACACAGTCAGATCTACATGATCACTCATCATTTGTCATTCATCACTGACGTAAACGTATTAAGTGAATTCAGACATGTGTGCAGATAAGTAGAAATGAAAAAAATAAAATAAAAAAATACACAGAATTGTAATTTTATCAACGCATTAAGCTCATAGTGAATATTATCTGACATGCAAGCAGAGAGATCCTGAACTTCTCCCAAAATAACATAATATACTAGATAATGTTGATGATAAGCACCGTTGCAATGGGGACTTTTAACTTTTTGCGGGTTACCATCCGGAAGTATCAAAACATCTCATCTCTTGAGAAACATTGTGGACAACATTGCTAGATAATTTAAGTTCATTTACAATATTGCTTATTCACTTTTTAATTAATATTTATTTATTTTTCTCTCTTAATTTCTGTATTATGTTTTTTACATTGTACAATTTTCTGTCTACTTGTGTTTTTGTGATTATTTCATTTTATCTCCCTGTATAAATAATTGCATTACAAGTGTTGTTAATAAAGTTTTTTTTTTTTTTTTAAGCGTCAGAATAGGAGGAGGGTCCTGTCTGCATGGTAACCATAGATTTGCGGAAATTTACGAAACGAGCCGCTTCAAAATATTCTTCTCTCGCTGTTTTATTGTGTGACAACACTAAGGTTAAGGTGTGGTTAGGTGTAGATACAAAACCACTTCATTGCGGTTTAGGAAAGATCATGGTTTGGGTTAAAATGACCACTTGAAACGTGGTGTGGATTAAAGTTACTGCTTCCTTGCAAATCTCGCGAGAGCTTCGTAAATCTAGGGTTACCATCCAGACAGGACCCAGGAAGAGGAACCGCAAGTAGGCCTGTTTGGCGTGAACGCTCGGGGAAACTTTTAACGTTATAAACATTTCAGTTTGGTCTAGATCCTCACATTCAAGATGTTCAACAGACAGACGAGCCTGTGGATGGGTGATGTATGTTGGAAGTTTCTTGTTTCTTTCAGTGTGGGATCGTTAGCTTAGCTTGTTAGCTATGCATGCTGCTGTGCTTGCTCGTTTAGCGTTATGTTAGCAACGGCGTGTGACCCTTGTCGTAAAAGGTTAGACTGAACTCTGCTCTAAAGCACTTGGTCGGTAGAAACTGGATGAACACACTTCATCAAAACACAGTATAACGTTAAACGTTGATGGTCAAATGATACATCAAACACTAACTCCTTGTCCGTTAACGTTAAGCTCCTCACCTTGTAGCAAGCATCAACTAATGTCGGTAAAGTTCACAGTTAATGTGTATAATGTGAAGTCTCTGAGCTCTAATATCGGCAGAGGGTTGAGTTGAGTTTGGAGGATATTTCCAGAACTGTAACTTTGTAACTGAATTAAATAAACAAAAATAACTGACACCTTGAAGTTGACGTCACGCGTTAGTTATACGTAGTTACAGTAACAAGTGTGATTCATTGCCTATTATCATTTCGCTTTGCATACAAACATTGCTTTCCAACGTTATCTCGAAAGTTAAGCTAAGAAGTGGTTAGTGTTAATTAAGTACAGCAACTATGCAAGTGTTAATCTTAGCTAAACTACTGCCAGTTTCAATCATAATTGTTGAAAGATAAGAGGTACAATAAACAAGAATGAGAGACGAGACAATACACGACGATGAAGTTAGCTTCAAGTTCAGCGTTAAGGGAAACATGAATAATGATATTTAGTGGCTCATTCCCCGTTTTTTCAACACTTAAACTTTTGAAAAAAGTGTTAGACACCATTATTAATAATGGCTGAATTCCATTTATGTTTGGATTTTCTTATGTCTTTGTGCCGCGCATTCTGCCTCTTTTGCATTGGGTTTCTGGGACACCTCAATGGATCATCATTTAATGTTATTATTTACATCTGTGCTTTTCATGCCGTAACCATTTAAAATGGCTTTCTTACACAACATTCTAAAAATGTCCCAAGCATGCCACTTTGAAGCTACAAGTGTATCAACAAGTGTTATAAAGGACCATGGATGCTAGTTTTGTCATAATTTTATAATAATCTTATACAGTTTGTACATTGAACATTTGTTTATGGTTAAAATTTGATGAATATAACATGTCTTTGCATGTGTGTTTAGTTGGACCCATACATGGATGAGAACTTCATCAAGCAGGCCTTCAGCGCTATGGGCGAATCACCGTTTGGAGTCAAGATCATCACTCACAGGATAACAGGGTAGGATATACAGAACACCAACCTCTGTGTGACAGCTTTGAAGGCAACTGCTACAATATTAGATATGCTGGTGGTTTAGTAGAGCTGGCTCACCTCCACCATAAACGACAACCTGCTGTTTTAAGACCAACCTACTGCTCACCCTTACAACAACAGGATTGATGGCAAAATCACTTGTTTCTCTGGTACATAGCTCTGTCCACCGCACAAGTTCACACCTCTCTTATATTCCTTATAGTAACCTCACTTCATTTACTTCCTGACAGTGTTGATTATCTTTTTCAAAGTGTCCTGTTAGTGTTCTTATTTTAGTTCATGATCTTTTTTTAACTTGCCGAGTGTGTGCCGAGCGTCTTTGAGTATCTTGAAGAGTGCTCTATAAATAAATATGTATTCATTATCCATTCACATGTGGCTTTATAAAAAAAGATATTTATAGAAAGTAGCTTCTCCTCACCTGTCTCTAACATGCTGTCCTCTTGTGCAGGGGTTCAGCAGGATACTGCTTTGTGGAGCTGGCGGATGAAGCAAGTGTCGACCGCTGTGTCCAAAGACTCAATGGAAAACTGGTTCCTGGATCAAACCCGGTCAGTTCTATGCTGTTATTGCAAAATACCTACTAATATGTCTTTTAATGTACCACTTTCCGCAATATATAATTATTGTTTCTCCATAAATATATAAATTCTATTGACAATTTAATACTGCCTTCCTCTTTTTTTCAGTATTAGACTTTATGATATCAAGCAGTATTTAATTGTTGATCTGAGTGTGGATAGTGGAGCTCAACTAGTCTTGGTCCTCCTTTGCTACGACAGAAATACAACAGTACTGGATACTTAGAAGTCGATGTGATGTGAGGTTTTCATTTTGCTCTGTAAAAACACCAGATTCTTGTTAATACTTAAGTGAAATGTGGCACATTTGTTCAATTTGCTGTTTGTGTTGCTTTCACTACCACTATTGTGCTTTTCCCAGTCAATTTAAACAAAGAAGCAAAACTAAATAGCAGTTACAGATACCATTAAGTGAAAATATGTTCTGTATTGGCTGCAGTGACAGGAAATCTACCCGGGGATCTGGTGATGTAAAACAAAAACTTTGCCACCTGAAAATGTTCCAAGTCTCAGGCGGCGTGTAAAGTTCTGAGTTGTAGCTGCTTGCTAGTGAATTTGAAATGCTGTCGGCCCTGTGAGCCGGCCAAGCTAGTGGGCTCCCCTGTTCACCTGCTGCTGAAGGTGGCTGAGAGGCTGCTTGTACATGAATGTACTTTGTTTGAAGCTGGGGAATAGAGTCTCTGGTAGGAACTAACTGAGGAATGGGCTAAAGGCTGGTCTGGGTGGTGGAGGTATGTAAACCCAAATAACAACAACCATAATAACTCCACTCTCTATTTCCAGCAATATCAGTGCTATACTACACGTCTTTGGTGTGTGAGGTTGGCTTAGTGTGTGTTTTCTCTCCCCCCTGTGCAGCCCCGGAAGTTTAAGCTAAACTATGCCACCTACGGCAAACGGCCAGAGGCAGGGTAAGATATGATTCTACATTTAACTTTTGCATCTTACTGTTGAGTCTAAGTTTAAGAAATGCTACACACTTATGTTGTTTCTGTGGAGATTAATTTATAATGATGTCATCATCTCTGTCATGTTGGCCAAGGCAGGGCACTCTGGTTGAAATCAATATTACAATATTATTGAGAGTATTTTTCTGATATATCACATTTCGGTAAATGTGAAAAAATATAAATATAAAATAATCTAATCGATATTTAGTGCAATGAGTTGAGTCCCAAAACTCTTCATACATGGAATACAAACACTCTAAAGCCCCCACACACCCACAGTCCATCCACACACGTGTTTTCACTTATGTCGCCAATGTCATCTGGCAAGTTGCTGTATTGGCCAATCATATACATGCAAGCACACATTCCTGGTGGATTTCTTTGTAAAATCCTGCCTGTGAGTTTTACAAACCGGTGCGCAGTGTTTTGGCTTCTGATAAGTCCTTAAAAGCATGAATCTGTAACTCCAACTTTACTTCCTGGATCACATTTCATTGTCTCGCTGGTACCTCAAACGACACACTCCCACCATTGTAGCCCCCCTACGTCGTAGTGCCGGATTGCCTGATTTGGTGTGAATACAGCCCAAGACTGTGTGGGCTGTACTTGATTGACAGCTCCCGCAGTCTCCCGTTGCCACCATTGCACCTGCTATGGCAGGGCAGTTATTGTCACATGCAGTTTGATGACATCATGTAATTGCCAGCATACCGTAGCTCCAACCAAGTTCAACATATGTATAATTAGTGAGAGTGATTGAAAACACCTGCATGGATGAGCAGGACCCTTTTTTAAAGGGAGTTTCTTGAAAACAAACAGAAGTTATGTTTACATTGAAACTGTAGACTTTTACAGCTACATTGTCATCATCTTTTCAAATTTTCCAAAGTCAAATTGGCTTAAAGTTTGATTATTGTGCAGGAGTAAACAATAGAAAGTATATAAATGCAGCAGTACTTGTAGGTTAGCGTGTAGCCTCAGTGAAATGATGGTCCTCGGTGAGCTGTGTTTAGGCAGGTGAAAGACAAATGGACAAACAGGAATAAATGAATTAACAGTGTTGGCATCTGCATAGATTTTTGTAAACAATCTATTAATAGTGTGAAGAATTTTCATATCAGTGCTTCCCTCACTTTTTTGTCTGTTTGACTGCTGCATGTATGCAAATGATGTACTTTTATGCGTGTGTATGCAAATTACATCAAGAACATCAAGAAATGAAAGAGACAGTACAGGTTTGAGGGAAATGTTCCCATTTATCTCTTACTCAGTGTCAAAGACTCAGACAAAATTATGCATGCCTCAGTTGTGTCCCTGATTTAAAAGAATAAAATGGTAAAATTTCCCAGAAGCCTGCTGTCCCTTTAATGCTTGACAGTAATATCTGTGTATAAAAGGTGATAGATTTGATGTAAAGTGTTTACTTCTCTCAGGCCGGAGTTCTCAGTGTTTGTGGGCGACTTGGCCTCTGAGGTGGACGACTTCCAGCTGCACCAGGTTTTTAAGAAGTACCCCTCCTGCAAGGGAGCCAAAGTAGTCACTGACCAGTATGGATACTCCAGGTACGTCAGCTCACAGGTGGACCAGACGACGCCATGGCTTTAGTGATGTTAGATATATTCTGCTTAACATTGGAAGATTTCTTGAACTATATATTATTTATTTTATTTCTTTGATATGGTATATTCTGTTCTGGATTGAATATTATATAAAAAATGTCCTGGTTTCTGTGATGTAATGAATATTTGCATAGCGGTGCAATGGACGTTGACCTCCAGTACATCTTCATCTATTTTCGAAAAAGGCTGAAAAAAAAATGTTTTCTTGCCGTCTTATGCTAAAACTATTGTTTTCCCCATATAGGCTAAGCAAGAGCAACTCACAATTCAAGTGATGCTACCTCATGTTAAAAGTAAAACAACAAGTTTCAGTTCTACCATAATAATACCCATTATATTCTGTTTCTCATTATAAGGTGATTAAATGCCAAGTATGGAGTGTGTGGTGATGAGGATAGGAGGGCTGACTGTTGTTTGACTTGCAGAGGCTACGGCTTTGTTAAGTTTGGAGAGGAGAGCGAGCAGAAGAAGGCGATCGAGGAGTGCCAGGGTACGATGCTCGGGGGTAAACCGCTCAGACTCAGTATCGCTGTAGCAAAGAGGTAAGATACTGCACATCATCTCATCAGTCCATAGAAAGGTATGATCAGGGATCTTAATCGTATAATTTTAGAAGTGTAAGTATATTCAGATAAAGGAAGTAACACATAACAATAAACTTTTTCTTTGAAACTTCAAACCTGCACCCCAAAGCCATCCATAGGTGACACTCTTATTCCAGACTATGTTCATGTTTTCTGAATTTAAACCCATTAATATTCAATTGAAACACATAACATTTTGTTGCATGAATGTTTAAATCAGATGTCTAATTTTGATGACATGAGATGTGAGTATTATTGAAACTTATATCTATTTTTATTATTTTGCAGCCAGAAGATGAGCAACTACCATGGGGGCCAGGGCCAGAATTACCATAGCAACTACAACCAGTCCCAGTCCAGTTACTATGGCAGTAACAGCGGCGGGGGTCAGGGGGGTTACTACTCTCAGTGGGGGGGCTACGACCAGTACGGCGGCTACAACAACAGCGGCTATAACAGCGGCTATAATAGTGGATACGGCAGTGGCTACAACTACAACTATGGGCCATACGGATACCCCCCACCAGGCCATGTGATGCCACCACCTCCCATGGGGATGCCACCCACTGACATGTCAGGAGCTGTAGAGGTCAGTGAAATACTTGGATACTCATGCTCAAATGGAAGTTATACCATATAATATATGGAATGCTCATATCCTTAAGCTACGAGCTAAAAATGATATCTGAGCAACATAAGATAGTTCAGTCTTTTCATGTGTTTTCAGCAGTTATTTTCTAACATGTATAATGTGTTTGAAAAGAAATCTCTGATTTTCCTTTACATGGACTTAAATCAAATAACTCACTGACACAAACCAGCATATATGACACAAGAGGTGCACAAATGTTCTTATAGTAGTGCAACTATCTTGGATGTAAATATGTGCCTTTATGCTCTTGTAGCATGATTGTGTCCATTCAGATTTCTTGTTAAAGGCATATATTTTCAATGTTGATGTCTTTCCTCAGCAGAGCCATGAGGAGACTGAGGATATAGATGAAGATAATGCAGAAGGTAAGACCTGTTTTCAGTGAAATATTTATTACCATTCAGTGTCTGCTGCCTGCGCAGACCCAATGTTATGTTGCCAAAATAACTCAGGAATAGGGATGGATATTGAGAACCAGTACTAAATTGGTACCAGTTGCTGACTGGTCAGTACTGAAATATTGATAAGCTCCTGGACAGACGTTGCTGCTATAATCTGCAGTGCAGCGTGTTTGACTGCTTTAGCAAAGCAGCTGCTGCACCTGACGTTACGCCCTCACTGCAGCCTCCCGGTAACACTTGTTATCATTACAAAAGTAAGTCTGTAGTTATTAACTCAGGACACAGTTCGCATCGGTTTAAGCACTTCTAATTTATATTATTAAATAATCCCACAAACAACGTCAGTCAAGCAGCAGCCACAGTTTTGTCCCTTATTGTATATACAGGAAACAATTTAACTTATTTCTGCAAAAAAGTAATAAGATAACTGTTGAATCTTTTCACATCTTTTCAGGTGCACCTTGAAATGTTTGTATATTAAATGTTAGTGGTAATGTTTAGTAATGTCACAGCTGATTAAACCCTTTTTAAGGAATTGTAATCGTAAATAGTTGACTGATATAACTTGTTAAATTCATAACTCCAGGTTTGGTTTGGGGTTGTCTCTATTGTTTTTGCATCACAATCGCTTTGACTTAGGCCCATACCATTTGTTTGCATGTACAGATAAACACCATACAGTGTGGATGTGTATAAATCATTGCTTGGTGTTATTTTACAGAGCCCATCCCTGAATGTGACGTGGACCAGTGGAACAAAGATTTTATGCAACGTAGTGAGGAGTTCTACGACGCCATGATGAACTGTCACTGGGAGCCCCTGGACTCTGTTAACTCCCCTATCCCCTCACTCTCTTGATAATTTAGTCTCTTTGAATCCCTCCCTAAATTTGAAATATTATTTTTTTTATGATTTCGTACTCCACATAATCTCCCATGATCTAAAGCCACACTGAGACCTTAAAAAGCCCAACTTCAGTTCAGTGTATCAGTGCTTCTCTCAGCCTGATGAAAGACTGACAGTACATATAGATATACTGTTCATCTTCAAAGTACACACAAACGTTCACTTGATTTTAATGTTTACCATGTTGGTAATATTCAGAGAGTTGAACAAGCGAGTGAAGTTAGTATGTAGTCCATACTGTGTAGTATGAACTCGTCTGTACACCACAGAGGAGGGAGAGCTAAGAGTTGAGGGACAAAGTGCACAGTTACCCTCTGTGCTGTTCACAGTAGCTGTAGCATTAAACCCAAAAAGGTCTTCTAAATATGTTACATGTCATGAGTGGTTTCAATAATTCACCATTTCACTGAGGAACAAACTTCACTATCATTTAGTTTGGTCTTGTTGATCCATGTTGAAATGGACACACCAGCAAAAGCTAACTTAGTTTATTGAATATGGCCCTGATCGTTTAGGAGGAAGAGACTGTCTTCTGAAGACAAAACTATGCCTTTTATTGTCATTCGCCATGTACATCCTCTCAGTCCAGGATGGTAATTAGATTTTCTTTGTATATCAGTGTCTTGTTCATTTTTTTTAATGAAGGATTTTTTGAGTAAATACCTTTTTCCTCCGTTTTTTAATTTTTCTGATCGATTTAATGAGCGTTATCTGGGTGGAGTTTTCACTATGAAAGATGTTGATGTTGAGTATAGTCAACAGAAATCAACCAGAAATGTAATTTATCACTGCTTTCCAGACAAGAAGATCTATCTTCTACGTATATAATAGATGAATGCTACAACCTCCCAACACTTGTGAGCGCTGTGAAACTGTATGTCATGATTTTGTGAGGTTGACAGCTGAATTTGTTGTATCAGATGTCAAGGCAGCATTTATTCTCTGCTGTTTGATGGCTGATATTTTGTATATATTTTCTTTCTGGAGACATTTTATCAATAAAACTAATTTAGGAGGAAAATTGTCTTTCTTCCTCATTACAGTAAACACTGTTAAGTTCTGTCAATCAGCATGTTTGAGTTAGTAAGTCAATGTTGGTTCTGTACTTTGATATGTATGTATCTTATTCTTATGAAGGACACAGCATGAGGGCTTGCAAAGACACAGTGACACCTTCACAACTTATTTTCTACCCATTGTTACAAACAAAAGGTGTGGTTTTAAATATAGACGACAAGACTCTTCCAGCACAGCGTAACAAATTGTTAGCATTCATTCAAAAATATTTCAGGCAGTCTCAATCTACCCTATATCTTGCCTTGCCTATCCACATCATACCTTCTATAATATTCTCCATTGGACATTATGGATAAAAATTCTTTGTGTAACAAATTCAACCTTGATGATAACAGTGATGTCATCATAAGCAAAGTTAATGGCCTCAACTTGATTTGTTTGCCATTGCCATACTACAAAGTGTCTCATGTCACAGCTGCATTTCTCTGCTTCTCTTATTATAACATACAGCAGGTGATACAGAGGTCTTGCTTTACATATGACTGACTATATGGAGTTAAATGTTTTCTACCTCTACATATTCTCTGCATTTTCTCCCAAAGTGAATCAGCTGACAAAAGATTTCTCTTCACCATGGGAAAACAAGAGTCCACAGTCATGCTAGTGGCTCTGTGAGGCTGCACTTGAGATAGCCTAAATGTTGGTGTTTAGTGTTTAGTGTTTAGTCTGCCAAATTTTGTGCCAATCCATCAAATGTATATCAGAGATCACAGCACAAGTGAAAAATTTGACCTGGCACTAGAGGAAAATTCATAGAATCACCAATGTAGTGAGACTGTATCCTCAAGGGATCTTGAATATCTGTTCTAAATTTCATTGCATTATAATCAAATAGCTGTGAGATAGTTCACCCTTAACTACAATTGTCAACTTCATGGTGACATTTATTGAGATATTTCAGTCTGGAACAAAATGGTGGCCAACAGTACCATCCCCAGAGCCGTGCTGCTAGCGTAGCTAAAAAGCTTGTTGTTTTAAACCATTTTAATGTGATGGCTGTCTGGAAAGTAAAGAGAATTACATGAAAAGCATTTTAATCACTGTATTTGTAGTTTCAGAATACAACTGACAAAATGCATCTGAACAAAGGAGGAAAAACTGATCTTGCACCAATGTCTTAACCAGTTCTCTGTAGTTAATCAACCATCTCACCAATGCTAAAGAAGACACTGACAAGGAAGCAAATGGACCTTTTGGTTGCAGTCTTTTAGTCTTTTTTATCATTCATTACCCAAGTTCTCCATTTATTTTTTTAAGTATTGGGTTGACCGGTAACATACCCATCAAATTCAGTAGCTGTTCATCTCTGTATCCCAAATCTTAACTGTGGGTTCAGTAAAGTTAGGTTTTCTCAAACCAAACTCTTCCAGCTTGGATCCAAATAACAATTGTTGTCACATACATTGGGCATGTATTTGGATTGGCATGCAGTAGAAAAGACACATTTTATTCAAACGCCCAAGTCCATAGTGTTTTGTTTGAATTAATAAAAGGACTGCTGTGATATATCCTTTGAGAAATTGTTAAAACATTAATAATGTGAGATGTGACAACAACAAACACAACTGGACAGGTTTGGATTTTCTACTACCTTGACTTTGTGATTTAAGTCTTTGTGCCAGTGTGATCTTGGCTCAGATGTCCGTCCTCGGTCGCTTCAGTCTTAATGTTGAGCAGTCCCAGTCCAGGTCTCCCGGGGCAGTACCAGCTGGGCCCCAGACGGTACCAGCCCTGGTACAGTCCCCTCCAGCTCAGACAGCCAAGAGCGCCCCCTAACAGCTGGGTGGGGAACTGAGGGAAGTAAGCTAGGAGACAGAGCAGCAGAAAGATCCAGAGCCAGAGCAGAAGAACACAGAACAGGAAGAGGATCCTCAGAGGGGCGTCTGAAAACCCACCCAAACTCAGATAAGGACCAAAAACAGCAGTTTCCTCTGCCAGCAGCAGGCAGCAGAGACAGAGGAGGAAGACATCTTCTGAAACTTCATATCCCCTCCACAACATTCCAGCTTTGAGGCACTCCGACTTGCTCTCCCCTTCCCGTAACACCAAGAGAGGTTGGCCGTTGGTGGCCTCTTGGCTGTTGACTAAAGGTTCGTAGCAGCTTCCTGTGGCGTTCTCCAGAAGGTCCAGAAGTTTGCAGAAACCAAGCCACAGTCCGCCAGCAACCCCGAGCCGGGAGAGGTGCCGGACTGAGAGAGAGAGGGAGCGGCGGATGGAGAAGGAGAGGAGGAAGACAAAAGAGCCGACAAAGACGCAGGTCCAGCCCCAACCAGAGCGCAAAAACATCCTGGAAGAAGAAGATTACCAAAATGTTTAAATTCTTAAGTAAAGACTACCCAAAGGCACTCTGAATGATGCTGGAGAGGGATGTTTTTCAAAAGGAAACACCATAGTTTTCTTGGGTTATGTAGACTTACTTTTGAGAAACATAGAGAGATGTTGTCCTCCACCATAGTGTGTTAGGGTTAGGTTAATAATGTGCCATTAATTTGAACACTTTGAGGTGTAAAAATACTGCATATAAAAGACCAGGATCCAACATATCAGAAATTATCTATTGTACTAATTTTACTATTGGTCTTCATTCTGTCAAAATCAAAAAATGCACCATTGTGTTTGCTAAAGAATTTAGACTTTTAACAACAAATTTTCTGGAGATTTAAGTAAGCACAAACCAGCCATTTTAGAAGTTAAGCTGTGTCATAATCATTGACTGTGTATAAATATGTATATATACTTATATACAGTCAATGATCATAAAACATTCTACATATAGATGTGAAGAAAGTTTTAGTATGTGTTGCATGCATACTGGAAAAATACTAGTCATAATAATTGTGGGCAATGTTCAGGGAAATTACTTTGGATCATTTTCCTTTCTCTTTGTTAAAGCCACATAATCATCAGTATTTTTTATATAATCAATGGGTCAAATGACTATGATGTAAGAAGGGATCACTTGTAGTGACAAACACAATGATTTGACACAATCGATAATATAACAAGCTTTTAAAATACAACACATTGTTAAAGATGAAACCAGTGGTTTCCAACCTTTTTGGCTTTTGACGTCTCACAAAAAGCAGTGTGTAGTCGGGGTCACATTTCACATGTCTATGAGTTGTTAACAGCTCCACCAAATAGTGATTTTTCCCTCTAAACGTCTCACATGCTTTCATTTCAATAAATGTTCAAATGATCCAATATTTCACCAAAAATCAAAGATTAGAGAAAAAAGTCCAAAAACTGAAAACAGATTTGTGTATCAGAACTTTTTTCTTCTTTCCTCTCCCATTAATCATCTCACGACCCCTCAGATTTATTTGGTGACCCCTAGATTGGGAACCATTGGACTAAACAAGCTAATTGTGTATAAAGTAGTTGAAACTAGCTCCACCTCCAGCAGCTACAACAGTAACATGCTGCTCTAACACTGATGCTTCAGTATTAATAATCTAATGATGTCATATATAATAATATATCAGTCAGAGGGACCAAACCACTACTTTTAATACTTAAGTAGGATTTTTCATGCAGGGATTTACTTATAATGGAGTATTTTTACATTGCTGTATTTGTACTTTTACTAAGTAAAGGATCTTAATACTTCTTCCACCACTGATATTAATACCTATATAGTGTAGAAGTGGGACTACTGATGGTATCCAGAAGCTTGGTCACATCTGAAGTGAAACTTCTGAAAGTGGCAAATACATCAGTAGGTTTAGTTTTATAACGACAAACTGAAATTATTCTGGTGTTCCTCTGACAGTTTCACACAGAGGAGGAAGATGTATTAAATGTGAGATGCATCTTGTCCAAGCTTCACCAAACCAACCAATCAAAACACTGACATGTCCTCAAGAGCCAGAGGCAGTTTGTTTGAACAGTAACACACAGGGAAGGTATGAGACATGTTACCAAAGTAGACAGGAAATAGCCTCACCTGTAGAGGAAGTGGCTTCTCTTGGCAAAGACGCTGTGCTGGGAGACCCAGAGGCTCAGTGCGGGGCCGAACATCACCACTGCTGACAGAAACAGGTGGAAGTGCTGCCGGAACAGAGTGTTACCCAGGAAGCGAGCAGCCAGGTCCGTCAGGACCACCAGCACCATGTTCAGGATCATCTGGACACAGAACCAAAACTGACTGGATCTCAATTTATATTTATACCTGAAACTGGACTGCTGGCTGTAAAGGCAGCAGTGTATTTGTTTAGATTATCCACCTCAGACCTTACAGCATGCACTGTTTCATGTGATAAGGCTTGAATCCCGTGTAGACTAGTAACAGTGGATTACTTCTGTTGCATATGGGAACAATTTAGCATATTATGTAAAACACAAGACTCTGCTCATGTGCACAAGAACAACCCCAAAGACCACAACAGAAATGGTTGGAATGTATCAATCTATACACACTAAATCATAATTTTTTAAAGACTAAGATATGATCCATTGATGCATCAATAGAAGATTAATCCGGATCCTGCTGAGATCCAAAGCTGCAGGCTGTGTAGTAAAAGAGTTGAAATCCACTGCTGTGACTCAGCTAGCTGCTACAGTTGGGCATCCATGCGTAGAGTGTGTTCTGCATAACATGAATGAAATGACAGCTGGCCTCTAGCATTCCACAGACTCCAGATATGTGCACACTGTGAAATCCAACCCTGAAATTCTTCAATCACAGTAGGCACTACTGTATGCTGTATCTGCTGGTGTCGTCACTGTAGTTTAGTTGCCACTGAGGCACTAAACTGTGCCTCACTGTTGTCTGCAACCACCCTCCAAAACACATAACTTGTTTGGCTGTAGTGTGTTTTCTTGCAGCTTCAGAAAGGTGAGTTGAGCTTCAGTCTCCTCTGACCTTGTGTGGCAGGTTTCCACGTGTCTCCTTCCTGTGCTTTGTTGTGGAATTGTCATTGGCCACCGCTGTATTGGTTCTGCGAAAACGCGACGACTGCCACTAAATTCCGCTCAGCGATGGCCAGCAGTCCGAGAGCTGTAGCTTCAGAATACCTCCCGTCTCCAAATTATCTCCACAGTAACTGTAGCTTCTCTGCTCCTCTCTCTGTCATTGACACCCACCCTCTCCAACACACACACACACACACACACATAAAAATACAGAGTATGTTCTCACCCTGTCATATATCTCCTGGGCCTTGAAGGTGTCATATTGCTCCTACTGAGACGGTTGAAGGGTACAGAAGGGTTGAACCAATAACACTGATTCGTCTGTGATATTATGGATATAACAGGGGTTCTGAATAATCTTGTATTAATTCCTGACAGAGTTACAGGCTGAGAGTAAGCAGGGCAGCTCTGATAACCAGTGTTACAGAGAGTCATGAATTAAAAGTGTCAACAAATGAGATGTAATTTGTCGCATCATGTGTGTGTTCATGTGTATTAATAGCAGTAACCTTTGTACTGTATCTGGGCCGAGACTCAGCTGCTGCAGCAGTCTGTGTCAATCAATGCATGGCAACACACTCATGGTCCACTCAGTTTCATACAGTTTCTATAGCTGACCCTTACCAATGCGATTATCAACAAACCATGTTGTCACTTTAAAGCTCCTCCTGCACCTTTCAACTTATGCATCCTACTGTATGTGTAACAGTTTAAAATGTAGGGGTTTCAATGACAAAACCAAGACAGTCAGTGTGGTCAGGCCATAATGGGCTTTTATTAAAACTAGTTAAAAATCTATGAAACAATAAAACCAAAGCTAGAGAAGGGAGCTGATACAGTCATACTGCTGCCTGGTGTCCACCAACCACAGTGAGAGGGACTGGGAGTAACAACAAAACAGACAACACTACAGACAAAAGAATCAGTGACTAAATAATGTGGCATCACATACCCCAAAGTATCACAGCTGACTGAATTCCCAACTGCTCCAACACCAACCGCAGTACTAGAAAGAAAACAGAACTAAATTTAAACCTAAAAGCCAGTGCTGCCTGTAAAAACACATTATCAGCACTAGTAGAGCTGGCTCAAGGTTAATATGATTAAAATGGATTCTACAAATCTAATGTTCTTACTTTGAGCCTGGTATTAAGACTACCTTTCTCTTTTTTCTTTAGCAAACCTAAAATCAGGACAGGACACATTAAAGCATTAAAAACACAAGTACCTCAGGATGCCTTTGCACCCCTACATTACCCAACGTTAAGGCCCCATTTACACCTGGTATTAACATGTGATCTGTATCTGGATACTTTATCTGGATAATGACATCCAATCCATGGGTCTTTGCATTTACACCTCCAAACGTGGTCTGGCTGATCCGATCGCACTCCGATCACAATGTGTTCTGAGTCTATTCACACCTTGTATTAATATGTGTTTTTCCTTGTTCAGGTAACATATCCAGATACAGATCACATTATAATGGCAGGTGTAAATGAGGTATAAAAGCGTACAAGGTGATAATATAATTTAAAAACATATAATAAAGGCACCCAGGCAGCAGCAGGAACAGGGACAATCACACAGAGTGCAGTCAACTGGCAGCACCCTCACACCTGTGCTCACTGACCCAGTTATCACCCGATCCCTCTGCTAGGCCCGCCCCTCCTCAAGGACCTGTGTCCCCTGCTACATACAGTATGTCTCACACCAAGTCTAAAAATATAGTCTATCTACATTACTTCATGCTAATAAGAAATAGAATAATAAGGCTGTAGTGTTTAGAGCTTGTATCAGCAAGCTCTACATGTATAGGACTAATATGAGTTAGTGAGTTATGATGGCTTCAGTCAGCACTGGAGTCTTTCTTCCAGAAGTTGCTAGGTTTCATCTGAAATTACCTGTGCTGAGTAACTACCAGGTGTAGCTTCATTGGTCATGTGAACCCTCAATTTTTCCAGAATTCATAACAAATTAGCAACACTTAAAGGAAAAGTTTGACATTTTGAGAAATAAGCTCTCTTGCCAAGCGTTAGATGAGGAGATTGATAGCACTCACATGTATGCTAAGTATGTAGATTTACAGTTTTATGTGCCAGACTATTTCTTGACCGGTAAATGATTTTGTTACCGTTGGACAGAGCCAGATCAGCTGTTTCCACTCTTTGTTTTATGTTAGCTGGCTGCTGGTAGTAGCTTCACATTTACTGCACAAATAGTTGAACTATTGCTTTAAGGTAGTGTAGAACTAGATAATGTAGAAACTGGTCACTTAGACATCTATCTGAAGTCTAATTGTTGGATCTAAGCCATAGTCAAAATCTATCCATTAAAGTGCTAGGAGGTCCTGGGGGAGGCAATGAGCTGCTGTGCCCCTGCCTGGCAGGTAATCCAGCCGCGTTGACAGGGTTGATTTTCTCAAACATTACTATCAAATACACTGGTCACAAGATTGCATGTAAAAGCTATGATCCATCCTTCATTTTTCTCCTGTCAAAATAGAAATTTGCCAAATGTTTCCATTTTGTTTTGTTCTTGCAATACGGTGCTGTCATGTTATAGCTGTTTATTTACCTCAGATGTCACTTTTCCATTAATTTTCTGTAGGTATTTCTCCCTGCTTATAGTACCTGGACAGCTGTATGAGACACTGTTGGCAGGTGTAATAACAAACATTTGTTGATGTGAAAATTGTGGAGAACATCACTTTGATGATAGATGACAGATGTAGATGTATCTTTATTGCAGTTATTGTTTTTAAAATTCTTTTTCTTTCCTCACTACTGTAATCCTAAATCTCAATATCAAAATGTGAAATGTATATAAAATTATGCTTTATGACAGATTTACATTAATTACTTTTTGTGTGTTTTTCTCCATGTTTGTGTTGAAAAATGTTTCAGACAGATGTAGGTTAGATACATCTGTATGTATGTTATATATATGTGTGTGTGTGTGTATTTTAATTGTGTGACAACTGAAACATTGATTAAAATGTGTGTAATTCAACATTAGGCAGATTCCTTTCATTTATTTTTTCATATTACTGTTGTCTTTCTTCTAACCCTGACTGTGCTTTGTATTTCTGACATGTCTGACTTAGCTGAACTCTCATGTCTGTCTATCACTTTCTGTTTTGAACCTTGTGTTCTTTGACCAGAAATAAAGGTTGGCCTTCTTTTAAAGTGTCAAATGTCTCCCTTCTCTCGTTCCAACTGCAGGAAGAAGTTGAGCAGCCCAGTTGTGTTCACATCTCTTAACTTACACGCAGCATTTGATCAACTAATCACTGCATTTATTACATCACCTAAAAATTACAAGTTGTAACTGCCAGTGTATGTTGCAGGAGTAAAGAAGGGAGAACACAGTTAACCTTCTTTCAGAAAGCTTAAGACATGGCAGCATTTTTTCTACACAAAAGTATCTGAAGTTAGATTTGTGACCAATCTATGATTAACTTTCAATACTTCCACACTGAATGGCCATGCCTTTTGGATATTCCAAAAAACTGCAGTTTTTACTTGCATTGGTGTCTAATGAAAGTTTTCTTCACTGTTTAAGTGAATAAACGTAAACTAAACGTAAAGATAGACCTCTTAAAGTAAATTTAAGAGGTCTATCAGTATAATTTGTCCTCCACTGCTACATCCCCTCACTCTGCAGCCAGACTTCACATAAACATGAGTGTAAAGCCATTCTAGCAGCTCTGTGAGGTTGTACTCAGGAATAGCAGTGCTTTGTATGAAATGTCATGGCAATCCATCCAGTCGTTTTTGAGATATTTTAGTCTGAACCAAAGTGGTGCACAGGCCAACAGACTAGCAGCCACCCCAATAGCCATACTGCTAGCACTGAAAAAATAAATGAATATATAATAATAATGATAATAGCAGTGTACACACAGTGACCACACAGTTACCTAATCTGTTAACTCTGCAATAGATCCTGCCTTTGTGTAGCTGATCATATTCAGTTTTTCTTTACATTATCAGGTAAATGTTTATTAAGACTTATAGTAATTTTGGAGGCTGTAGGACTGCATTATGTTAAAAGGTTTTTCTAATGTTTTGTTCCTTACATGTATGTAAATGGGAGTAGAAAACACATTGGAAACACCTTTCATTATGATGCATTCTGATGCAAACATAAATAGGAGCAGGAAGATGACCAGAGTTGAATGAAGTCACAGTGTCAATAGGAACTGACCAATAAGGTAAATGTAGGATGACTACAGCGCTGATGTATTGGACTTTACTGTACATTGCACAAGAACATATATTTCTCTGGTCATTGAGTGTATGGAGAGTTTTGCTCAAAGTAGTCATGGCTGAATGGCGTTATATGCTGAAGGAAAATGCATAAATAAGAACTGTGCATGGGTTCAGATGGTGAAATAAGAATAGTAAGAGAATGTAGAGCATCTCCACCTCTCTCTCACTGCAGGTTTGATTCATTACAAAGCTTGTAAGTCAACAGGTTGAGGAGACCCTTACATCATCAGTGGAGGTATAATTCAAGTGGAGGCCAGCAATTAATGTCATCAAGTTGATTTTCTCATGTGAGGCATATACACAAACATAACATGGAGTGGATCTATTGATCAGTGTAGTGCAACAGCACCTCCAAGAGATAGATTAATGTCTTACCCAATATACTGAGGCACCATCCACACAAATAACATTTCTGCAGAGCTGCTGACATCTACAGGCATTAGAGAGATGTTTCATATGTTGGCTTGGAAGCAGACCAATGCTGCCAGTGTGACTAATATCCAACCATAAAATGTCAACAAGTTAGACACGTCATGTTGGACAGTTAATTCTGTCCAATATCATTTGTAATTGTGAGCCTTGATATATTTTTGGTTTCTAATGGTGTAACTCATCACACCACTGACTATGTACCCAAGTGATACATCTATAAATTCACTCACTGACTTTAGACCACAAACAGACATAATGTGATCAATAGTTTATTATATATTCCAGCCCCTCTCAGTTTAAACTCTGTAAATGGATTGAGTTATATGCATGAGACCGTTTCTTCCTCCTGAATATTTTCATGTATTCATGAAAAAAATACTGCCACTGTGTGGATCAACTGTGACATTACAACACAGAGGAGTTTTAGTTTAGTCTCATGTAGTTTAACGGAGTATATCACATCATATATTCCCACCTTAAAGTGGGTAACAAGGTGATATTAAACTCACAGTACTCCAGTTCTTATTTTTATATTTCTCAGTGTAACTGTAAACAGGGTGTTACTGTAAATGAACAGGCATGCTCAGCCAGGCTACTCAGTACGGTATTCGTCAACAGGTCTTCACTTAAAGAAATCAGCTCTGTTATAAATTAATCCAAGAAGTGGGTACAACTTTCCCAGTTGGAAATGTACAGTAATATGTTCATACTTGCTTTCCAAGAATGTTATTGAAACCTGATCTAACACGTGTTGGAAGACAGTACACCTGCTGTAGTTCTCTTGAAGGCAGCAACTGATGGCTAAGGATAAGGGCTGTCGGGTCTGACGAGTCCTGTGTCATGTTGCACCACCATGACCGCAGACTCAGACTGTGGTGTGAACATTAAGTGATGGTTTGGTTTGATGGACATCCTAACAACATACACAGTGTTCAATAAATACATGTAGATGGATGTTTTGATGATGGAGGTTACCTAATGTCATCGCAGTCCAAGAACATACATTCATGGCCACCATGTACCATAACTGATGTAAAATGATGCTTGTGCTGATTCTACCAAGTGAAAGAGTGGTGCAAGCATAAATTGAAGATCATTCAGATGACATGTTAATGATCTTTCCCCACAGTCCTGATATAAGTGCAAAAAATGATCATTTTCAAGTATTTTATTTTCTAAAGGCCAGGATTGCTCAAACCTACCGTATCTGTTAGAGATCCAAACAATATTAGCTCACCTCATCCTTTCCCTGCTGACATCTAGAAACTGCATGTCAAATACAATATTTTTTTTCTTCTTCTCAGAACTTCTTTTCAACACTTCTTTATGCAATCTAAGGGCTTAATAAATGTCATCCACATCTTGTTTCTGTTTTGGCATGCTTCATTTTATTCGGGGCATTAATTAAAGTCCCCCTCCACTCAAAAATCTGTTTTGTTTATTGTTACTTCACTTACATGTTTGAGCATCTCCGTGTAGAATGATGTATGTGCAGAGTTTGTTTTTACATTCATCTGCAGGAAGTGGAAAGTTTGTCTGAGCTCATTGAAAATCTGATTTTAAGAGCCTACTAGCATGATTTGTCACATCACAACTAGTTTGGAGCCTATCCTGGTCAAATATTCTACTTACACAAGTATGATGTGGAAACTTGGAGCCTCTAGTGCACAAACATTGAGAATGGAGTTTCAGTGAAGTAAGAGACATCTTGTGTCCAGCAGGAAAACTTCTGAAATTAAATATTTTTACATATTCATAGATTCTGGAAATGTTCATGAGGGAGAAGGAGTAGATGTAATTTTGAGGATTTTTAACGTGGTAATTGTACTTTTTTTGTGGAAAAAAACATATCAGATACACATTATTGTTCCAAGAAGAGTATTTTTATATGTCTAATTACATGTCTGGAGGGGCTCATTAAATAAGGCAGGCTGATGCACCACATACTCACACCTCCCATGTGCTGTTCCTCCCAGTGCAGATCAAATCCATCAAAGGGCCTGGTATCTGTGTGCTGTCCAGGCAGCCAGAAAAGCTGTCAGCCGTAGAATCTCACCTCTAATCCTCCATAAAACATTGACTGACAACACAAACAGCTGTCTGCTTGATCAGCTCTGCCCTTTTCCTCTGCTGAAAATGTTCCAAAACAAAGAGCCAAACAGGATGGGCTTGCTGGAGGCCTCGTGTTCATTTTTACTGGAAGACAAAAATATCTCTACATGTTAAACTTGCCAACAGAACTGAATTCGACAATTACAACATACAGTCAAACTTTTCATGTTGGGTTGACTGCTATCCATACAATCAAAACTCATTACTCCTAGCAATATAAAAACAAGAGTAGTATAAAACCTTGTATGGCTTAAATAAAGGCACCAGTCAAAAGATGACTGAGAGAATGAACAGAAATAACAACTCTATCAGTGCAAGTTCTTTGTCTCACCATGGTGGTTATTTTTTCCCCATGACTGGATCTGTGCATGGTTCAATTCTAGTAAAAGTGAGACCTTATCTCCCTGCCTGCTCTCAGGATGGAAATACCACTGATAGTGTGACCAGTAAACAGGCTCAGTTTGTGAGGGTCAGGCAAGGTACCAAACAAAAGGTTTATTAATATCCATCACACCCACAAACTGCACACATGCTCAATACCAAAATGATGAGAGAACAGTTGTGCTTTCTATGGATAGAGCACTCACCATCCCACTGGACTGGGAGAAAGTTGGTTTAATATATAACACATGTTCCCAGTATTTCTTTTCATGATAGGATATCTGAGCGGGTAAATGATGGATTAGTAGCACATGAAAGAAGTAGCTATAATTGCATACCCCCTGCTTACCAGTCATTTCCTGTGAGCAGATTCATTTCATTCCTATATTGTAAACTATTAGGACAAAAACAGTAAATCCATGGCTTCTAATGTCATTTGGTGTAAACGTTGTGGGTGTATGTGATGTGCTATTGTGTGTAGCTTTTTGTATTATGTGTCCTGTGTATTTTTTTCTCTGTACTGTTTGTTATTGTGCTGTTATATGTTTTAATTGTGACCTGTTAAAGGGACTGCAGATGAAAATAAGCTATAAGCTAACTCTGGTACAGTACATCAAATGGTAACATTTATGTTTAACACTGAACATGGTCCCAATAAATAGACAAGACAAGACTTGGTGGGATTATAATCCCATTTATTTCGTATTGCAATTTAATTGACTTAAAACTCTCTCAAAGCTCAGAAATTTAAAATGCTGCTATTGAAAAGTTTGCTGTAAATCAACTCTTCATTTTCCTGATAAGAGGTCTGCTTTGAACCAATCAGCCAGCAGCCAAAACTTGTGCGAAGAAAAAGTTACATTTGTGAATGGAGAGCAGAAGGAAGACTGTGCTGTGGTAAACAAGTACAAATTGATAAAGGCAACACAAATAGGTCCAAAATGACACAAAAACCTGAACTGTGTTTGACATTTGAGGCTGAACCTGGACATTTGAAGGAGACACTAGGGCTTAAGCTAGTTGAGCTGAGTAATATTGCTAACATGAAATTAAAGCTGCAACTAATGATTATTTTCATTATCAATCTGTTGATATTTATCTCGGTTAATCAGTTAGTTGTTTGGTCTATAAAATGTATATAAAATTTTTATGGTCTATAAAATATGGTGAAAAATGTCGATCACTGTTGTCCACAACCAAAGATATTCGGTTTGCTAAGACTAAAGAAACCATAAAATATTCACATTTAAGAAGCTGGAATCAGGGAATTTTGAATTTCAAAACAGTTAATCAATTATCAAAATAGTTGATTAATTTTCTGTCCATCAACTGATCACTTAATCGACTAATTGTTGCAGTTCCACATGAATTCAATGAGCCCCAAAGACAATCAGTATGTTGATTGAGGAACTCATTACCTAAATGTTGTGTTGTAAAAAAACTAATAAACCATATGCAATGACCACATTTACAGTAGGTTACCACTCCCAGATGCCTATATTGCAGAAATACCAGTGATTAACATGGTAGTGTTGGTTTAATATATCTTCTAGCCACCAGTAGCAGCACTGAGTCATTCCACTCTCTGAATGAGGACAAAATCTTGCACAATCTTTGATTATTCATGATTTGTATTGTCAAGGTCACATGGTTGTCAATTTTCCTATTGATTGATTGCTGAATGTCAAGAAGGAGGGTCTAATCTAATATAAGCCTGTCAGAGGGCAGACAGCAAAAATGAGAAGAGAGTGAGAGGAGGGGAAGGAGAAGCAAATGCAAGAAAGTTGTCATGCAGCAGAGAGTGAGAAACTTTTGTCTATGAAGTATTTTGTTTAGTTTCTGTCTCTGTCTATTTGTTAACCTTAATGAAATTAATACAGAATATTTAAAATGACATAAAATTATGTATTCTATTTATGTTAAAATAATGATAAAATTGATCAAAAAAGTAATCAATATTAAATTTATAAATGTGCCTTTGATTGCCATTTTACAGATCACTGTCTGCATGACAATTACACAATAAGTTCAACTAGTTAACAACCTAAACAAACAATGTTTTATTATCTAGATTCCATCTCTCAACTTATTTTTCCACCTCAACCTTATCATATCACCTGAAGCTAGCTCTAGAAAAAAACATCTTTATACTTTATAAAGTGCATACATTCCCACTGTACATTCTGTTTTTATATAGACCAGTTTTAGTTGTGGGAAATATTCTAAGTATGTTTTAGTGTCTAGCTAGTTGAATCGATGTCTGCTAATATGGGTCCTGTGCCAGTGTTAATGCACTTGGCAGGGGATTAAAAAAAATAATAAGTTCAGTGTAGTACACTATGTAACACTACACATTTTTACAAGCATTCCATATTTGTCTAGTAGTGAGTGACTACTAGCCTGCTGTTAAATATTAATGCAGCGAAATGAAAGCATTACCTTTGGTGAACAGCACATAATCATTTGTTAAGGACTTAAAACTCAAAGTGTAGGACTTGGGACTTGAGTGCTAAAACTTCAGACTTCTGACTTCCAAATACACAGTGGCTTTAGTGATTTATAACTACAAAATAAATGGTAATTTGGCAAATCCTATAACACTCATGTATGTTTAAAGTAAGACAAGTAGGGACACTAGGGTTTATGTCTGTAAGGTAATTAAAATCTCAAATTTGTGATCACTTCAGAGATACTGTCCTAACATGAATGTAGCTGACTGAAGCCAGGCATTTCCTTCAAGTGTTAATGTTTGAAGAACTGTTCCTGAACAGCTGATGTGTATATGATAGAATCTGGCTGCAGACAAATTTTAAATTTCATCACTCAGTATTCATTTCTTTGAAGTGTGTCCATCTATGTTAGCTGTATTTCATCAGGAGGTCATGACAGAGCTGTCACTGAAGTGTCAGTAGTGGTTGCTGACAGGATGCCAACCACATGTAGCTTGTCAAGCCCACAGTGTATACAATAGACATAAAGCCTGGCTGCGCTAAGCATGCAGTAAAGAGACAAGTGTTGATTTACAGGTATCACCCAACCACTTAACCTTAAGGGAGGAGTGATCTGAAAACCAATTAGCACTTGGTGACAGTGTGCAACATCTTTCTAGCTAATTTATACCAAAATAATAGTAGAGGCAGAGTAGTTTGAGAAATTTAAACAACTTCTGGTCAAGCACATGTACCAATAGATATAAATATTCATTTGGTGGTATGATTTTGCTGCGGGGGCTTCTTTGTACTGCAGTAATAAATAACAATAGCATAGAATGCACAGATATATAAATGATTTATAACTAGGGGACATTGCACATAAACCCCCAGTAGGAATTAACTGCTACATAAAGATCCTCCACGGTGCTTCCAAACAGAGCATGACTAAAGGCTTTTGCAGTAACAGCATTCACAGAATGAATGCAACCATCAAGGCCTTTAAATAGACTAAGCAATAAGTCTACTGAGACGTGACGGGTGTGGCAGGCTAGCTATTGGCTACCAAGAATAGCAACTTCTAACATGCTGCCTGAACTCATTATTTTTGTAAGGTATTATTTATGTAATGAATTTAACCATGATTGACATAGACATGACAGGATAGCTCTGCTCTGGGGTATGGTCAATGTAGCTGTCAATGTAGCTTTCATGCATAACAACAGGAAATACACAGCACATTAATTGCATGTAGAGAGAATTTTCAGTAACCCTGAACACAACACAAAGTCTAACCAAACATCAAGTCACAAAGTGTGAATGATTGTTTGTCTATGTGTGAGTCCTGTGATAGACTGACCTGTTCAAGGTAAACCCTGCCTTTCCCCTGATGACATCAGGGATAGCCTCCAGCCCACCACGACCCTGCAAAGGACAAGCAGGTATAGATGATGGATGGATAATGACCGCTCTTTGGGTCATTATCCAGAGCTCATGACATTGGTAAGGGTTCGAACATACTACTAGTAATTGAGAGTTTTCACTTGGGGCTCATTTCACATTTCACTTCACTACACTGCACCAACAGGATGACCCCAAAATACTTGAATCTCCTTACTGGTGTCACGAACTGGCTCAGAGTCAGTGACAAAGAAGGGAATCACACATGAATAAAACTTTTAAAAATTAGATTTATTATTAACTTAATATAAAATTTAATAATGTTAGTCAGTTAAAATCAGTCATGAATGCAATGTATGGATGAGTGAAGTATGTGATGCGTGCAAGCAAAGCAAAACAAAACAAAACCAAAATCTAGCCCATCTGGCTGGTGGAGGCCTGGAAGGAAGAGAGAGCAAGAGGTTAACAAGAAGACACCTAAGTAGGCTGGAGGCCTAAATTACCCAGGTGCAGGTAGATCCCCGACATCCTCTCCAACCCCACCCACTGGCTCCTGAGCCAAGAAGCCAAAGCAACCTCTTAAGCAAAAAGGCAGAGAGAGGGACATCACACCCTCCCCCTTAAAAAACTTCCAGGTCCACCATACAACTGAAAACTAAAGCAAACACAGGCCATTGTTCATGTCAGCCATTTAAATCTTACATTTATGTAGTTATGTTATTATTTGATGACACTCATGTTTTCCTTTGAGTTATGTTTACCAGACTGCATTTCCATAGTCAATATATGTGCACCAATCATGTAAACAAACCATCTCAGCCAAGTCGTTTTGACATCCTCCATGCTCCAACCAGTCACCCAGTCCCACCTCAGCAGCCTTGGATCCTTGGGAGCAAATTAAGAGGCAGATTGAATAGGAAGAGCAGATGAAACAGAGGGATAAGCAAACAAATACAAGGGCATTTGAAGGCATCAGGAAGAACACCTCTTCAAATATCAGTGTTAGGGCCAATATGTAAGGTTGTAAGAACAGCCATCTAAAAACACTGATGGATTTTTGCAGGGAACATGAGAACAGTGGTAATAACCTGTGACGCCAAGTATGCTTGAGTGTCCAACAAGGTTGTCTTCAACTAGACAAAACATCAGCAATGCCTTGTCCTCACGAAATCCCAGCTATCAAAACCACAACGCTGGAACTGAAGACACTAAACCAAGGTAGCAATACAAAAGGTTCCTCTAACCAAAATCACCAAGGCTTACAAGCCAAAGAGGAACTTTCTACACGACCAAAACTCATACACAACCAAAGCCAAACAGAAGCATGAGCTGTAGCATCTTCTACCAAAGTTGCCAGACTCAAAGTTGTGACACTCAACATTACAAAAAGGTAAATATCTCACTGTAATACAAGTCCAGTTCCCCACTTCTCAACCAAACTGGGTACCTGTTCATCCCAAGGCATGCCTACTCATTCAACACCACTTTACAATATAAAATATTGTTTTTTTCACCAATTTTGGAAAGCAGGTGTAAATTTCTGGTAAAGACAGTCTATGGATTAGCAGTAGGAAAACCAGAAAATCACAGACTGTACATCCTACTGGCACAGTACAAGCCATTATTACCCCCTATGGGCAACCAATACAAACTCCCCCCAAAACACTTTAAAACACAAGTGCTGGCACCATAAATACAACACAAGGTATGGGAAAGCCACCATCAAATCCAGACCCTCCCCAACCCTGTCTATCTGCAACAAGAACCATCTAACTCCACTCAACCCTAATCTTCGTGCCACTATTTGTGGGGGGGTCTTATGCACTGCAAACCACTGGGGCAGAAAAGCAACTGGAAAATCAGCAACCTCTCTGCAGCCAGGGATGTGTTCCCGAGACAACAGCTCTACCCACGTTTGCAGCCACACTAAACATTTACATGACCAATCCCCTATTGGGAAAAAGCCATCCAAACCTACCAGGGGATTAATGGGTCAACAAAAATGGCTACCCCAACCCAGGCATTGTACTTCAAATGGCCCAACACTTGATTGATCACCTGATTTAAAGCACTTGAACTAAAACAGGCAAAACAAAGTTAGGTAAATATAACCAAAACAGGGGACAAGTGCTGTTCCTCCACTCCAAACCCCACCAAACAATTCCAACCCCAAAACCTGAATTCAGGGAAGAAAATAATATACAATTTCATGTGTGAAACCCCTCCACATTGGCTACAGTAGGCATGCTACCAAGGCCTACACACATGCCATGTGGATACCACGACATACTCAAGATTCTAACCATGTAAGGCCAACAAACAATCCTACAAAAAGCCAATTTGATTCAAATTTACAAAGGATTAGGTTTACCAAAGAAAAAGCCCTCATTTGTCACACTCAGGCAAGACTTTAAATTGATTAAAAAATTAAATTGGTCCCTGCATTGCTCCTCCTGAACCAGAGGCTCAATCATCTGCTGGAGCCTGGAGTGTCCCTGGGGTGGCTGAGCAGTGTGATACCTGATAATTGGAGCACACCCTTCCAAAAATGGGAACCATCTCCCTGTCTACCAATCTCCAACAGCCACACAACATTGAAGATTTGTCTCTAGGAAGACAGTCAAAAAACCTCCATAGCTGTAAGGGTCTCAGAGTGAATCTCATCCATGACATGGGGAAGGTTTCCTTTGAGTCTTCCGATTATGCCTCCTCCACAAAATCTGGCATGCTGGCCAGGTTTAGGAGATTGCCACATTTTTCACCTGACGGCATCCCCAGTCACAAGTTCCTCTCCACTTCTAAGAACAGGCTAGAAAGATCTCTGGCTCTCCTTCCTGAATATTCTGAGAGTTGGCCAGAACATCTTTGAACTCATCTCTGAACTCATCCCACATGAGTTCTTGTTTTCATGACTGCAGAAACTGCAGCATCTCTGGTCTTAAAGGCCTCCTTTTTCCACTTGACAGCTTTCCTCACTGCTGCTGTCCACCAGTGGGTTTTAGGATAATCATCTGGAGGCAGCAGCACAGATATGTTGATAAATCTGCAGCTTTCGATTTGAGAAGTGCTGCAGATAAAAGTGCTTCGCTTTTAACCTTCATTAAGTCACCTGAAAATGACACAAGACTGCAACAAAATAACCACAAACACCTCCTCACACATCAGACTGGTAGGTTATAACTCGATACTCTGACATAGATATTGGATCACTGAGGCTCATTAATCCTATGCATCACATCCTGTACAACTCTTTTTAAAACAGAAGAGGCATTTCATGTTTTATTCTTGAAATGTATCACAGTGCAAACGCTGCTATTACACATTCAAGATATAATGTGACCATTTATGATTTAAAGTACTGAAGAATTATGACAGAAATAGTGTCAGATTGAGGCAATTATACAAACAACTTCAATAAACTATTTTGTAATTTATCTCTATTATCATTGTAATAATTAACTGTTAATGTTGTCACTGTTGTGATGTTGTACAGTCACACTGTGCCACTCTGTACAAACCAGACAACAATATGATTTCCTGTAGAAGCTTCTTTCCATTTGTGAAAATACTGTTGGTATGCTTCACTGTGATTGGCACTGATGTTACTGAGCTATGAGACCAGGGATGTGAGTGGATGAGAATGTATTTATTAATCAGTACACCCCCTGATCTATATCCCAACATAAACCAAACTAGCAGCTGTGCTTGGAGACAGTCCGTGTGTCCAAGATCTACCACTTAGTGCAAGTTGTGCTTTCATGAATAAAATAGAGCCCTATGTCTCCAAAATCAAAAAAGATATAATGATCATTTTCTGCAAAGGTTGAAGAATTTGCAAACAAGGTCTCAGATGTTCCCAGTTCACCCTCACTACAGGTTTGGGTTTCAATTCAGCAGTTAACTGACCACCACCTGATGTGTCAGTGAACAAACTTTTCTCCCCCTCCTACCTGAAAGTCCAAGACATAGAGCAGAAGAAGCTGACCACTGATCTAACCTCATCTTCATGAAGTTGATAAAACTGTGTTTTCTATGGACAACCCATGACCAAGGATGGATGTTCGATACGAGAACCCCACCCAGGTTTATATATGGTATGCCATTCTTCCCAATCACCTCCTCCACATTTATCTTTCATGACCACATGCAAGTTAACTGGTCCAAATAAGGTGTTCAAATATCTTGGTGGTCACAAGTCTGGGTAAAAGAAATTCTGATGTCATGCTGAGATAGATTGTCAGATCAGGTCAGCTGCTGCTGTGATGAAGACCATGGTACCCAAGAAAGAAAAGGAATCTCAATGTGCCAGTGCTGAATCACTGCTATCCTACATTAATGTCTTCTGTGCATAGCTATGGAGTTGTACTGTTCGAGGCACAACTGACTGTAAGCAAACTCAGGAAATGTTCAATGGGCTGATCTCTCAAAAAGTTGAAATATTAAAAAAGTTGTTCTGATACAACCCCCTCTGTGATACATATTTTAATAATTATTTATTTTATTTTTGAGAAATAGATTTTCTGCTGATTTTTTTTCTTACCCAGATCTTTTTGGTTAAAAATCACATACCGTGTATTAGTGTGCAGCAGCAAAATTCATACATAAAATGTGTGGACAGGTAATTTTATTTTTTACCTAAGTAATTCATACCTTTCTTTTTACTCTCTGCCCTTCTTTTCTTCACCTCACAGGCAATAAATGGAATCTGGTTTCTGTCCACGATCAGTCCTCACTTGGAAAAAAAGAGACATGAGAGATGACAGAAAAAAGTGTGGGCGAGTGGCTATGCTTTGGGTGAGTCATGGATGAGTTATGCAGTAGAAAGTTCCTGGCATTGCTCCCAAAAAATCACATTATTTGGACGTGAGAGGTAGAGACAAATAAACAGAGAGGGCAGCCAGACATCATGAGGGCTATAGAGGGTCCTGTCATTAGTGATAAAAGTGATGGCAATTACCACAGTGGGTGTGTGTGTGTGTTTGTGTGTGTGAGAGGGTAGAGGGGAATGTGTGGAAGTAGTGTACCTGCTGATGTGTGTGTGCGTGTGTGTGTGTGTGTGTATTGGTTAACAGGTCAGGGCGGTGCCCTTGGCCTTGTAAGGCAGGTTGATCTGGGGTTATATATTTGATCCCTGCCTGCCAGGTCTATGAGCTGCGCCCTCTTCACCTGGCCTCTGTAAGTCTGAACAGCTGGTTGTATTTTGTATTCATCAATGTTGTTTTTCATACTGTCCCATCTCATTAACAGATACTTGTCAGATTTACTGTGACATTTGTACTAACCAGGTTGAACAGGTTACCTTAAATACTGGTAAGCTGAACAAGAAACATGTTATTTTGGACATTTTACTTTAACCTTAATATCTTGAAGTGTTCTCTTTCCACCGCAGGTGGATCACTGATACTCTGAAGTCTCATCTCATCAGTCATCTGAGTTGAATCTACTGGTAATTCTCCTTTCCTAATGGCTTCTATAGCTCATCAATACATATAAGCTCATATGAATCCTTATAGAAGGGTTTTAGACAAAGATTGATTTGTAAATAGTCAAATGCAAAAGCAGAGGAATGACTAAAAAAAATAGAAAAAATAGAATTTCCTTGTAAAGTCAAATTACGGATTATATTATATTATAGTAAAGTATCAGATACAGATAGAGCGATGCCTTAATTATCTCTACTAACTATATGTACATTAGTGCAGCCATGGGGGATGCAGAGATGGCTGTGTTTGGGTTAGCTGCCCCGTACCTGAGGAAGTCGGACAAAGAGCGTATGGAGGCCTCCACACGTCCCTTCGATATAAAGAGGGAATGCTATGTTCCCGATCCAGTGGAAGAGTTTGTGAAAGGAACCATATCCAGCCGAGATGGAGACAAAGTCACTGTGGAAACGCAGCATGGGAAGGTCAGTGATTACTATTTACCATAAAATACAGCCAATATAATAATCTGGGGATAACCAGAAGTACAAGGCAGGCTGTGGAGAGTTTGTAAATTGATAGAAATAAAAGCAATTTTTTAAACAATGAAAATGTAATTATTTGATGCTAAATAAATGTACTATCTGCCTTAACTTACCAAACATGCCGGATGGACTTTTCCACTTTGTTCTTCAGTGCGCTTGAAACCATCTGTCCCAGAAAAGTGATTGAATCCATTTAGTAATTTGCTTAACTGTGTCACTCTAGTCACCGGGGTCAATTAAAGAAGCACAGGACACAAATTAGATCTTAGTGTGAGCTTGAGTCTATGTGTGAGTCCTTGTCAGGGAGCAAGTGTTAATCTTACTGTAAATCTATGTGTGATTTAAAGTGTTTATCCTTAAGTGAGTGTGGGAGTCTGCGTACAGCTGCAATTACAGTGTCTCCAGTCTATGTAGTGAGCAGCTGAGTGATGAAACGAGGCATTGCTGCCATCTGTCAATAACAATGTGTGGCATGCTTTGTAATGTTGCACAAGCAATGTTGTTGATAACAGGGTAGCACATTCAGGTATCAAAAACCACAACAGAAACTGTCCGATTGTTTGGCTTATATATACAATGTATACATGTGACCATCACAAACAGAAATGTGCATTCATTTCCCTTAGACTGTGGTTGTCAAAGACACCCTGATTCTGCAACAGAATCCTCCAAAGTTTGACAAGATTGAGGACATGGCCATGTTGACCTTCCTCCATGAACCAGCTGTGCTATTTAACCTCAAAGAGCGTTATGCTGCATGGATGATCTATGTGAGTAGCCTTCATACCAATTAACAAGATTTGTCAATAAATTCTACTGTGCACCACTTATAGCATGGTTCTTAAATGTCTGGGGACACAGACCCAAACTGTGTTGACTAAGTCTTGTGCTGAAACCTCAGCTAAATGGGATAAACCAGTACTTTTACACCTATAGGAAATATGTTCATGTTTAATACCAATTTTAAATACTATACATATTGTTCAATTGGAATTCATTTTTCTTTAAGAACGTAAACAAAATCACGGACTGATGGTTACATGTACAGGAACCTCTATGAGGAATTAGAGAAACAGTACCAGTCAAAAGTTTACATACACTCAAGCATATACATTCAAGTGAATGGGAAGGTGTGTCCAAATTTACAGTACTGACTGGTACTGTAAGTGTGTCAAAAACCTGAAATCAATAAAACAAAACATATGTAAAAGAATGATTTTTCTGTGTTTCTCAGACCTACTCTGGGCTGTTCTGTGTGACTGTCAACCCCTACAAGTGGCTGCCAGTCTACAACCAAGAGGTGGTTCTTGCCTACAGAGGAAAGAAGAGAAGTGAAGCTCCTCCTCATATCTTCTCCATCTCTGACAATGCCTACCAGTACATGTTGGCAGGTACAGACTGATAAGTCAGATGCTGTTTTGGGTAACTTTTCTCAGCTATATGTAATTATGCTAAATCTTGGCCTGAGCAAAACTGTACTCTCTTCAAACTTGTTTTGCAGACCGTGAAAATCAGTCAATTCTGATCACGTATGTATAATACTTTATATTTAAAAAGCATCCTTGCTTGATGCTCTGAAATAAATTGTCTACGTTATACTGTTTTAAGTATTGACCATTGACTTTGCGATTACAGTGGAGAATCTGGTGCAGGAAAGACTGTCAACACGAAGAGAGTCATCCAGTATTTTGCAAGTATTGCAGCTGGAGGCTTTAAGAGAGACCCTGCTGCCAAAGACAAGGTAAATAATGTGTTCAGTCAAATGTGTGAGTTGTTGGAGTGTTTCTGGGGACTACAGATAACATAGGTATACAAAAAAAACAAAAAACAAAACGTGTCACTACCAACTGTTACTCCCTTTTTAACTGAAATGGAATACATTTGCCTTACAAAAAATCTTCTCTGTGCACTGATGACAAATTAAAATTAAAAATCACTAATTCACCAACAATGGCATAAACTCCTTTTCTGATTCACCAGCTACTGTGTTGCATCCTTTATAGATTAAGAAGACAGAAAAAAATCCCTTGATGCCACCAGAGGCTGCTGAAGCCTCTTTATGTACCTTTAAAGATAAATTACAGATTGAGCATGCACAATGTTCTTCTGTGACAGGGCACCCTGGAGGATCAGATCATTCAGGCTAACCCTGCGCTGGAAGCCTTTGGTAATGCCAAGACCATCAGGAATGACAACTCCTCCAGATTTGTGAGTATCTAATCTTTGAGTGAATAAATTGTGGATATTATATATTCAGTTCACATGAAAACACAATCAGTAGCAGTGTCAGATATCAATGTATGTTCAAACTTTATCCTTCAGGGTAAATTTATCCGAATTCATTTTGATACGAGGGGAAAGTTAGCCTCTGCTGATATCGAAACATGTAAGAGCAAACACCCCCATCATACTTAAACTAATAATGTAAATATCATTTATGTTTTGTCAGATAGCAGTAGAATGGATTTTACTCATGGCAGTATCATCTCTCTTGTATTTTCAACTTGTCAGACCTTTTGGAGAAGTCTCGTGTGACCTTCCAGCTCAAGGCTGAGAGGGATTACCACATTTTCTACCAGATTCTTTCCAACAAGAAGCCTGAAATCCTGGGTCAGTGAAGGGCTGTTGTTTCATTTTGTGTACTCAGTGCTGGTTGGGGTCTGAATAGGAAAAAGTTTGTTGTTTTTGTTGTAGTCTGTTCATCTGTCTGTCCTTGTCTCATCCTCTTCCTCTGTCAACCAGAGATGCTGCTGATCACAAATAATCCCTACGACTACGCCTTCATCTCTCAGGGGGAAACCACAGTGGCCTCCATTGATGATGCAGATGAACTGATGGCAACAGATGTAAGGCTCTTTCTTCTTTCTTCTTCTTCTTTCTTCTTTTCAGGATTCTTCATTAGACTTTGATCTAGTAGTAACTAGCTATAACTAAGTCAGTCTGTTAAGGAAAATAATAATAAAGATTCTCAGTATTGTATTATTTTGATGAAAATTATGCTTCTCTATTCATGACCCAGTGTTAACTAGTGCTCCTCCACAGAATGCCTTTGATGTGCTGGGCTTTATCCAAGAGGAAAAGAACTCTGTGTACAAGCTGACTGGTGCCATCATGCACTATGGCAACATGAAGTTCAAGCAGAAGCAGCGAGAGGAGCAGGCAGAGGCTGATGGCACTGAAGGTGAGAGAGGTTCAGTGTGCCAGGTTAGCTCAGAACCAACCAAGAGAATTTCTGGCCTAAGTAGGCATTTTAATTTTACAGCCTTTTTTTTGCCTTCCTTCCTCAGATGCTGACAAAGCCGCTTATCTGATGGGCCTGAACTCTGCTGACCTCATTAAAGGTCTCTGTCACCCAAGAGTCAAAGTAGGAAATGAGTGGGTCACCAAGGGACAAAATGTCGCCCAGGTAAGAAATAAGGGAAATCAACTTAAAGGGAAATGTTTTATGTCTAATAAAGGACTACATTATGTTGTCTATATAGTTACTTCTGTAGAGGCTAAGTAGTTGCATTAAAAATGCTCAAAAAAGTGAGCTTTATTCTTTTGTATGCATGGGATTAAATATATTTTCTATTCTGCAGGTGAACTATGCCATTGGAGCTCTATCCAAGGCTGTTTATGAAAGGATGTTCCTGTGGATGGTGATGAGAATCAACCAGTCACTGGAGACCAAGCAGCCTCGCCAGTATTTCATTGGTGTGCTGGACATTGCTGGATTTGAGATCTTTGATGTGAGTGATTTTTATTAGAACACAATAAATCCTCCCCTTTCAACATAAAATAGATGGGAAAAAAACTTACTAAAATTTCTCTTTGCAGTTCAACACCTTTGAGCAGCTGTGCATCAACTTCACCAATGAAAAACTGCAACAGTTTTTCAACCACCACATGTTTGTACTGGAGCAAGAAGAGTACAAGAAAGAGGGCATTGAATGGACTTTCATAGATTTTGGTATGGACTTGCAGGCCTGTATTGACCTGATTGAAAAGGTGAGAGACTCTGATGTAATGTTCAATCACAAATAAAATGATTTACATTTTTTTTCTAACAACTCATATTTTGGTCTCCTCAGCCCATGGGTATCATGTCCATCCTTGAAGAGGAGTGCATGTTCCCCAAAGCCACTGATTTTACCTTTAAAGCTAAACTCTATGACAACCACCTGGGAAAATCCGCAAACTTCCAGAAGCCTAGAATTGTCAAAGGGAAACCAGAGGCTCATTTTGCCCTGGGTCACTACGCTGGAATTGTTGATTATAATATCATCAACTGGCTGGTGAAAAACAAGGATCCTCTGAATGAGACTGTTGTTGCACTGTACCAGAAATCTAATCTTAAACTGCTTGCAACCCTCTTTGCAAATTACGCTGGAGCTGACTCAGGTACTCTTGAGTAAATATGAAGTTTGCACATTACAATTGTTATGTTGTCTAGTTACTAAGATGATATGATTTTTCCTGAACAGCTATGGCCGAAGCCGCTGAAGGCAAAAAAGAGAAGAAGAGGAAGGGATCATCTTTTCAAACTGTGTCCGCTCTTCATAGGGTACTGTATGATTGTTTTTATCCTTGGATATGGTGTTTTGTACATAAATACAGCAACAAACACTTACTATAAATGATTACTTATTCATATTAAAGGAGAACCTAAACAAGCTGATGACCAACTTGAGGTCTACTCACCCTCACTTTGTACGCTGCATCATCCCCAATGAGACCAAGACTCCTGGGGCCATGGAGAACCCTCTGGTGATGCACCAGCTGCGCTGTAACGGTGTGCTGGAAGGCATCCGGATCTGCAGAAAGGGCTTCCCCAACAGAATCCTCTATGGAGATTTCAAACAGAGGTATTACCTTATAAATACAGACGGGTGACAAATTAAAGGGAAAAAATGTTACAGGCCTAAATGCTTGAATGGTTTCATCATAGGATAAAGGTGATGACTCAGAACGACCTTGTACTGATTTGCAGTGACCCTTCCCTCTAGGAAGTTAAGTGGACCCAAACCATGCCAGCAAAATTCCTCCCTACAGCATAACAGAGCCACCAGATCCCCTCACTGTAGGGGTCAAACATTGAGACCTTTACCATTTTTTCCTTTAATTTGTCACCCGGCTGTATATATATAACTATTATCACATAATAAAAAACCCAAATTAACATTTGATTACTGCCATTACAGGTATCGTATTTTGAATCCTGCTGCTATCCCTGAGGGTCAGTTCATTGACAGCAGGAAGGGAGCCGAGAAACTCCTTGGGTCTCTGGATATTGATCACAATCAATACAAGTTTGGTCATACCAAGGTATCGCTTGGAGTTTTTCTGATATTGAAAAAAATTAAACATCATTCCATTGGATGATGTGGAAGATAAATACCCATTGCTATTGTTGTCAGGTGTTCTTCAAAGCTGGATTGCTGGGTCTACTTGAGGAGATGAGAGATGAGCGTCTCTCTAAAATTATCACTAATATTCAGGCCAGATCCCGTGGTATCCTATCTCGTATTATGTATCAGCAGATGGTAGAACGAAGGTATCTTTTGTGTCCTGATGGTACTGTTCATTAAACAGTCAAAGATTGTTGATTTGTAATTTGTTTATTTAACTAATGCCTTCTGTTTACTTTAAAAAAATCTCTAGAGATGCATTATTAGTGATCCAGTGGAATGTCCGTTCATTCATGGGGGTCAAGAATTGGCCCTGGATGAAGCTGTTCTTCAAGATCAAACCTCTGCTGAGATCTGCTGAAGCAGAAAAGGAGATGGCCAACATGAAGGAAGAATTCCTTAAGTTGAAAGAAGCTTACGCAAAGTCTGAAGCTCGTAGGAAGGAACTAGAGGAGAAAATGGTCTCCCTTCTCCAAGAGAAGAATGACCTGCAGCTCCAAGTTCAAACGGTGAGAATGGCACTATAGCAACATCTTCCTTTGAACATGTCATTAAGGTATGTGCTAATGAGATTAATGTTTGGCAGGAACAAGATAATCTCTGTGATGCAGAGGAAAGATGTGAGGGGCTGATCAAAAACAAAATCCAACTGGAGGCAAAACTCAAAGAGATCACAGAAAGACTGGAGGATGAAGAGGAGATGAATGCTGAACTCACTGCTAAGAAGAGGAAGCTGGAGGACGAATGCTCTGAATTAAAGAAGGACATCGATGACTTAGAGTTAACTCTGGCTAAAGTAGAGAAAGAGAAGCATGCCACTGAGAACAAGGTATGACAACTGATTTAACCTTTTATTTGACCACAGATCAGCAACTTGATGAGACATCCAATAATGCATCTTTTCATGGTTCTTAGGTAAAAAATCTGACTGAGGAAATGGCTGCTTTGGAGGAAATAATTGCCAAGTTGACCAAGGAAAAGAAAGCCTTACAGGAGGCTCATCAGCAAACGCTGGATGACCTGCAGAGTGAAGAAGACAAAGTCAACACTCTGACCAAGGCCAAGGCTAAGCTGGAGCAGCAAGTGGATGATGTAAAAATCCATATCAAAATCATACTACTTAGATGATATTGTGAGTATTAATTATTAAACAATTCACAAATGTTGTGATCCTATGTATTTGCATTAAGCTTGAAGGATCTCTTGAGCAAGAGAAGAAGGTTCGAATGGACCTTGAGAGAGCAAAGAGAAAGCTGGAGGGAGACTTAAAGTTGACCCAGGAGAGCATAATGGATCTAGAAAATGACAAGCAACAGATGGAGGAGCGTCTGAAAAAGTACAAATTCATTATGACATTGTTTGACCAGTAACAGGTATTTGATCTTGTTGCATATGGAGTTCCAATTAGCTTACACTGAAACCTTACACTGCTACAGGAAGGACTTTGAGGTCAGCCAGCTGAACAGCAAAATTGAAGATGATCAATCCATAATAGCTCAACTTCAGAAGAAGCTGAAAGAGCTGCAGGTAAAAATGTGCACTATTGGGTCTAATAATTAAATGTTAAGATTTTTCTGAAGTGCACTGCATTTAAACACGTTTTGACACTAGGCTCGTGTAGAGGAGCTGGAGGAAGAGCTTGAGGCAGAGCGAGCTGCCCGAGCCAAGGTGGAAAAGCAGAGAGCAGACTTGGCAAGAGAGCTGGAGGAGATCAGTGAGAGGCTGGAGGAGGCTGGTGGAGCAACAGCTGCCCAGATTGAGATGAACAAGAAGAGGGAGGCTGAGTTCCAGAAACTCCGCAGAGACCTTGAAGAGGCCACTCTGCAGCATGAAGCCACCACTGCTACACTGAGGAAGAAACAAGCTGACAGTGTTGCTGACCTGGGGGAGCAGATCGACAACCTGCAGAGAGTCAAGCAGAAACTGGAGAAGGAGAAGAGTGAGCTCAGACTGGAACTGGATGATGTGGTTTCCAGTATGGAACAGACTGTGAAGTCTAAGGTATGTGTGCTTAAAGATGCTTAATGCAAATTCCCACACAAGTGAAACCAACTGACCACTAGCTAGTTGTTTGAATGATGTTTTGATTCCTAGAGGTGATGTAACATCAGTAAACTGTGTAAATGAACACCTCCAACTCAACCCTGTATGGCATGGTGATGCCCTCAGGCAACAAACCACCCTTTTGGACCTCACACCGCCTCTATACATTTTTTAAATGAAAAAATATATATGATATCACAAGACATGTCTGTGTCCATTGAAATGAGGGGCTGACGTGGGTTTGACTTTTTGTCTGGTAGTGGAACAGTCCTTTCAGGAAACAAAGTCACATGTGACACATGTATATTTGATTGTTTAAAGACATATTTTTAAAATTTATTTACTATACTTCATTTGTTGCCTCAGGGCAACATTGTGCAGTTAGACCACTCCTGTTAGGGCAATCTCATGCATGGAGATACGCTAGGATGCATAGTTATTACCATAGTCAATTACTTTACTATCTACTAAGTGGATCCCAGAATCAGGTTTGAGTGACAGTAAGGAGGTCAGGGGTCAGTCAGTAGAGTAATGTGTGTGTGTGTGTGTGTGCACCCGCGCATGTGCACATGTGTGTTTGTTGATAATGAGACTGATTCTATGGATGAAGATGTTGATGATGTACCAAAGGATGACGCTCCATTACCCCAGTCCACAATGGGGGGACGACAACAAATTTTATGATGGATACATTATCAGGGACCCCCAAGCTCCACCCCCAAAATTTCCCCCCTGAAATAAAATGCCATAGAGGGTTAAATGTATTGTGGGGATGGAAAGCTAGTGAAGATAAATGCCTGGAAAGGGGGATATTTCTAGACCACTTGCTTTGAATGTTTCCCCATAGTATCTGAACAGTGATAAAAATCCATTTGAACTATGGTATATTTATTTTGAAGACGAATTTGGAGAAGACCTGCAGAACTCTGGAGGACCAAATGAACGAATACAGGACCAAGTGGGAAGAATCTCAAAGATCCCTTAATGACTTCACCACCCAGAAAGCTAAGCTTCAAGCTGAGAATGGTCAGTATTATGCTCTTAAACTTGTTTAATGTAGAATAATGCTAATCTAAAACCGAACTTTTGCCTTTCCAGATGAGCTTTTAAGACAGATGGAGGAGAAAGAATCTCTTGTTTCACAGCTGACTAGAGGAAAGAATTCCTACAATCAACAACTTGAAGATCTCAAAAGACAGCTAGAGGAGGAAACAAAGGTATGGAAATAGCTAAATGCATTTATTTTTCTTAATGTCTCAAAAAAAGAAACATCTATATTGTCTTTATTCATCCAGGCCAAGAATGCATTAGCACATGCAGTGCAGTCTGCTCGCCATGACTGTGACCTGCTCAGGGAGCAGTATGAGGAGGAGCAGGAGGCCAAGGCTGAACTGCAGCGCGGCATGTCCAAGGCCAACTCTGAGGTGGCTCAGTGGAGAACTAAGTATGAAACTGATGCCATCCAGAGGACCGAGGAACTGGAGGAGGCCAAGTAAGGGAAGAATCTTAACTGGTATTTAGCAACACTAATACACATGCAGAGAATAATACTAAAACCTTAACTTATTGATGATCTAGAAAGAAGCTGGCTCAGCGCCTGCAGGATGCTGAGGAGGCAGTTGAAGCAGTGAATGCTAAATGTTCCTCTCTGGAGAAGACCAAACACAGACTGCAGAATGAGATTGAAGATCTCATGGTGGATGTGGAGAGGTCTAATGCTGCTGCTGCTGCTCTGGACAAGAAGCAAAGAAACTTTGACAAGGTATATCGTTACTCATTATAATCAAGATTATTTCTACATTTCTACACTCTAAGAACCAAGACCTCAATGGAATATTCACATATGGTATAGTTGTACAGATTTATAAGTTTTGAGGTTTCATTGGGAATGTTATAAATTACATCAACAATAGCTACCTACAGTACTTATAAGATAATGGCTATCCAACCTAGTAACATACAGTATAAGTTTGATTAATGTTACTTATGTTCATATGAAAACAAAAATAGATTGAAACTGCAGTCTGAAGTGTCGTTGCATTGTTTTTTGGAATAATTAATTCCACAAACTGTGGAGAGCTTGATTTGGTGATTACTACCGACAGAAGATGACAATTTAAAACAAGATCTTACGACTTGCATCTTAATATCTAGGTCCTGTCTGAGTGGAAGCAGAAGTATGAGGAGTCTCAAACAGAGCTGGAGAGCTCTCAGAAGGAGGCCAGATCTCTGAGCACTGAGCTCTTCAAACTGAAGAACTCATATGAAGAGTCTCTCGATCAACTGGAAACCTTGAAGAGAGAGAACAAGAACTTACAGGGTAATATATCAGTGAATATGTCTTGGCAGGCAATACATAGTACATATAGCATATGACTGAGGTGCCAAACAACCAACTAAATGCAAACTACTTCCACAAACAGAGGAGATTTCTGACCTCACTGAGCAACTTGGTGAAGGAGGAAAAACTGTTCATGAGTTGGAGAAGGCTCGTAAGCAGCTGGAGCAGGAAAAGAGTGAGATCCAGTCTGCTCTTGAGGAAGCAGAGGTACAGGCCCTCTTTGATAATAACATATTTTAGAGTAACAGTGTCTGCTGCTTTGTAAAACTGTACCCTCCTGTCCATCAGGCCTCCCTGGAGCATGAAGAGGGTAAGATTCTAAGAGCCCAGATGGAGTTCAATCAAGTTAAAGCTGATATTGAACGCAAACTTACTGAGAAAGATGAGGAGATGGAGCAGTCCAAGAGGAACCTGCAGAGGACTATAGACACCCTGCAGAGCTCTCTTGAAGCTGAGTGTCGCAGCAGAAATGAGGCGCTACGTCTGAAGAAGAAAATGGAGGGAGACCTCAATGAGATGGAGATCCAGCTAAGCCAGGCCAACAGGCAGGCAGCTGAGGCCCAGAAACAACTCAAATCTGTTCATGCACACCTGAAGGTAAATTAGAAAGACAAAGGCTCAGTTTCTTAAGATATTTCAAATTCGAATTGATTATAAACATGAATGTCATTGATGTCATCCCATTAAGGACTGCCAAATTCAGCTGGATGACTCTGCTCGGGTCACTGATGATCTTAAAGAGAACATTGCAATTGTTGAGAGACGCAACAATCTGCTTCAGTCTGAACTGGAGGAATTGAGGGCTGCTCTCGAACAAACTGAGAGAAGCCGCAAACTTGCTGAGCAAGAGCTGCTGGATGTTAGTGAGAGGGTGCAGCTACTGCACTCACAGGTGAGCCCACATCATGTATTGCAAAACAACCATAGACTGACTGGTTTTCTTTGATATTATAAAGAACTCAAAAGATTTACTATTTCTGAAGTGCAGTAACACACCCTTCTCGCATTCTCAAATATCACATCTTAAAAATATGTAGAACACTAGCCTGTTAAACCAGAAGAAGAAGCTGGAGGGTGATACAAGCCAGCTTCAGACAGAAGTGGAAGATGCGGTGCAGGAGTGCAGAAATGCTGAAGAGAAGGCCAAGAAGGCTATTACTGATGCTGCCATGATGGCAGAGGAACTGAAGAAAGAGCAGGACACCAGCGCTCACCTGGAGCGTATGAAGAAGAACATGGAGCAAACCATCAAAGACCTGCAGCACCGTCTGGATGAAGCTGAACAGATTGCCATGAAGGGAGGCAAGAAGCAAGTGCAGAAGCTTGAGTCCAGGGTGAGTATTTCTGTCACATGTCTAATCTTTGTCATGTTTTGGACAGTAAAGATGTTAAATAAAAGTTAAATTTACAAAATCTTGACTTTTACCAGGTGAGGGAGCTGGAAAATGAAGTGGAAATAGAGCAGAAGAGAAGCAGTGAATCTGTGAAGGGCATCCGGAAATATGAGCGCCGCATCAAGGAACTTACCTATCAGGTTTGTAGCTTGTTGCTAACATTATTGATCTTTAATCTCCATTTGAGGTTAAAGTTCTTTTTAAGGACACATAAGTGTGGAACGTTGTCTCTTTTGTCACAGACCGAGGAGGACCGCAAAAACATTGCTCGACTCCAGGATCTGGTAGACAAGCTGCAATTGAAAGTTAAATCCTACAAGAGATCTGCTGAGGAGGCTGTAAGTGTGGAAATCTTTAAATTGAAGTCTTCATGTGGTTTCTTTCCCCATTCAGTGAGTAATTATATTTCTTTAATTTACCTTTAACAGGAGGAACAGGCCAATTCTCATCTGGGCAAGTTCCGCAAGCTGCAGCATGAGCTGGATGAGGCTGAGGAGAGAGCCGACATTGCTGAGTCCCAGGTCAACAAGCTGCGTGCCAAGAGCCGCGATACTGGCCCCAAGGTATGAAGCATGCATTCTGCAGCAGGCGCACAGCATCCGACCCTGACACATGCTGTCCTCTGTTGGCTGAATTTAACTCGTATGCTGCTCTGCTATTCAATTATTAGCACAAATACGTGTTATGTCAATTTCAATGTTTGATATACTAAAGCAATACTAATCTGAAGAACTAACAGCTGTTTCTCTTTTTCTTTCTCTCCAACTTTCCCGGCTGCAACAGAAAGGGTTTGATGAGGAGTGAAGCTTTGGAGCCTTCAGAAAACCTTCTGACTGCTGTGTGAAGTAGTTCCCCTCATTTATCACTATTTACTTCCGGTAGTGCTTAATAAAATCTCAGCAAGCTTTTGGCCATCTTTGAATTCTTCCTTTTTTTTGGGAATGAGTGGGTTAATAGAACATTCTGGATTTAACGTATCTTGATCAAATTATGAATATGCAGATATTTAGTACAGGACAGGTTAAAGGGGAACTCCACCGGTTTTACACATCAAAGTGTGTTTACTTTTGACCTGATAAAATTATCTTAAGTGAGGGATGAAAAAAATATGGATCTGAAAGTAAAATTATAGATGAGGAATTTAATAAGGAAATACCAAATTTAAAACCCAATAAGGCAGCAGGAGCAGATGGTTTTCCCTCAGAGTGGTACAAGGAAATGAAAGGTCTGCTGACCCCAGTAATGAGGGATACATTTAATCATGTACTTGAGACTGGTGTAACTGGTGTAATACCAAAAGAAGGTAAAGATAAAAAAAAATTAAAATTGAATGTGGAAGTTATAGGCTGATAAGTGTACTGAACTAAGATTGTAAGATTTTTACCCACATTTAGGCAAAAAGAATTGAAAAAATCCTCCCCCAGATATTAAGTCTAGATCAGACAGGTTTTATTCAGCAAAGGCAGACACAAGATAACATTTTCCGTACACTACATGTGATTGAACATATAGTGGAAAACAAACTCCAGTCAGTATTATTGGGCCTTGATGCTGGAAAAGCTTTTGATCGGATCAACTTGGAATTTTTTTCAATATTAAGTATTACAGAAATTTGGATTTCATCAGACTTTTATTAAAACTATTCAAGCACTGTGTTATAGCCCAATGGCAAGAATGAAAATAAATGGAGCCATATCAAACTCCTTCAGTCTGGAGAGAGGGACCAGACAGGGCTGTCCAATAAGGCTATCACTGTTTGCAATATTTATTGAAGCGTTAAGTCAAGGGATCACTCAGGATAATAATATTACAGGTATGAAAATGCTAGGTCAAGAACATAAAATTTCTTTATTCGTGGATGACATTTTAATCTACCTGTGAAACCCAGAGAGTTCATTTTTTAAACTATTTCAAATTCATTCTGATATTTTTAGTTCTGTGTCAGGCTATAAATTGAACATTCCAAGACCCAAATACTAAGTTTCAATTACAGGCCTTGCCGGAACACAAGCTCCAACATCCAACTAGATTGGGATTTGGATCATGTGCGATATCTAGGAATAAACATCCTAAAAGAATCAACAACTTTGTAAGGCTTAAATTTTAACCCTTTAAGTCAGAAAATAAAGGAGTACATAAAGAGATGAAATTTAATTCCAATATTAAGTTTTGAGTCTCAAACTGAGTCAGTGAAAATGAATGTCTTGCCTAGGGTATTGTACTTGTTCCAATTGAAATAACTGATAAACAGTTCAACAAATGGGATAAATTGATATCATGGTACATCTGGCAAGGGAAAAAAACAAGGATTTCAAACTCTTTCCCTGCCTAAAGGACTATTATATATCGGCCCAAATGAGGAACTTGTTTTGTTGGTGCAATTCTGATTACCAAGATGGAAAGAAACTGAAGAGAACATGTCCGGGGAAGTTCCAATTCAGGCACAGTTAGGCGATAAAAGACTTATTAAAAACCTAATGAAGGTAATAGGTAATAGGTAACCTAAAAATAGGTAACAGGTAATAAGTGGATCAACTTATCTCTGAAAATATGGGTAAATATTGTCTCTAGGGGTTGCCTGCTTAAACAGATAAAGATTCTGAGTTGGTGCTCTCATGACCTTGACTTTATCCCGAGCAGATTGGATGTGAGCTACACGGGATGGGCTAACCGGGGCCTCTCACACTGCACCTTCTTTAATCAAGGGACACTGAGCAATTTTCAGACATTGAAAAGACTACATGGGTTAAATAATTGTTACTGATTTTTTTCAGGTACATCCTCACATAAATGGTTCTATGTTGGAGGGTCAAAAGGTGTTTGAAAACAACTTATTGAAAATATTTATTTTTTATTATTTTATTAGGGCAGATTCTGGGCTTAAAGTTATTTCAAGCCTATATAGGGGACTCCAGGAGGTTAAAATTGCAAGTACCATCTACATAGAACAAAAATGGGGAAGGGACACTAAGAGTTGCATTCCAGAGGAAGTCTGGACAAAATATTGTGAATCTCAATGGAGGATATGAAGCTGAGCCTCATGGAGAGTGTTTGGCTAAAAGAGTCCTAGTAGATACGTCATCACACTTGTGATGTCTTTCCACTCTCTTCCAGCTGCTGGAGGAAATGTGGCTCCCAGGAATCAGATCAATCAGTCGGTTGGAGCTGAAGACTACAAGTTTGAAAATGAAAAAAATCTGTGGAGTTAGAAAGAAATGAGCAATGATGAGAGAAGTGAGAAATGATTACCAGACCTCTGTAGCTTCTCATCTCTGCTTGAGGCTAGCAGCTCCAGGCGACATTAGCTACTACTGGCATAACACACCCGAATCCCCTGACTGAACTGTAGTGTGGGTAATGTAGGTACCAGGTTCTGACAAGGAAGAACAATGTGTGGAATAAAAAAGATACCTCTGGTTCTGTTACATAGATTTGGAACCTTTTTTTTTATCTAAACTGGTCATTGTCCGACAGTGTTATCAGATTGAAATGCTAAATCAGTGGAGCATTCTTTAAGATACATTTTAGTGTTGTAGAGTCTACAGTGTTTTGAGGTCAATTACGATGTCTGTCAGACATCAGTTCAGGAGTGAGGAAGGAAGGAAGAGAAGAGGTAGGCCTGAACAGGAAAACCCAGGGGACCAATGATGTATGGTGACAGAGGGCCTGAAATTTGGAGAGTTGAGGTGAGGGAATGGCTTAAATAGAGAGAGATAAAACAAATCTCTTGTTCTTAAAATAGAGTTAAAGAAAGCCTAAGAGCCCGGGCCTCAAGGTCAACAATAAACCAGTGCTCACTCTCAGGCCTTCCATAACACAGTGTATAATCACTTACAGCTGGTCAGTGAATCCCAGCTCAAGTCTGCTTTTTTTTCTCTAAAATGGCAAGGGAGGATCTCAAAGTCAATAATCAAATATGTAGTTCATTTACTACAATAAAGCCACACAACAAAAACAAATTCAACTGGAATGCCTACTCCATTTCACGGTACATTTACATTAAATTAAACATGGTAAACTGAATCAAATTTTGATGTTTTTAATGAAGTCAATTTATACATTTTGCAATATGTCGATGATATGAGATTAGTTCTAAGATTCACAGTATTACAAATCAAAGTAGGGTGTTGAGTAGAGGTATTGAGTAGTTTCACTTTAAGTAGTTTGTAGTGGTATAGAATCAATGTTCTTTTATGCCAACGACTAAAAGTGCTATCCTTACCTGTCTAGAGCTTTTTCCTTGGTGCTGGTGTCATGTCTCAGTCATTGTTGCTGGTGGAGAATAAATAATGATTTGAGGCAGGAGGATGGAGGAGAGGGAGGCCCCAGACTCCCTTTATGTGAAATTCAGGGAGTCCTGTCACCTTCTCTTATTACATGTCATGTCCTTAACTCCCTGAGTGGACAAGCAGGTATCTTTGAGCGAATGAAAACAAACTCACAGCTCTCCATAAAGAGGTACACCATGTACAGAACAGTATGTGTTGAGGATTATCAGCATGATTAACAGGATATCTGAGCCTGTGCTCAAGTGAATAAGATAATTGACCAAAGATGGAGCAGTATGCCGCCTCTATAATTAGACCACCTTTAACGCACTATACTGTATGATGCATATGGTCACACCTCAGGAGTTAAAATTAATCATCTTTGACACTGTCATATAAAAATGTCACTGTCACTGACTGATGACTGATGAACACAACAGAGATTTAGTTTAAAGCCATTTCATAAAAGCTTTTACACCTGCTGCTCCCTGCAGTAGACATTCCTCTGCTGCACAAAACAAAATACATATGAAATATCCAGCAGAAGCAACAGTGATAATTTGGAATAGGTAAAGTTTTGCCTATAACAATGAGCAACAATGAGCACCAGAATGGTTGAACACACTAAGAAAAGAGCACCAGAGATTCATCAACAGAAAATCCAGAGAGGATGATGTAACCCCTCAAAGTCATATTTGGTTCGACAATAACCACTTAAAGATGGGACAAATTTTACAGCTTACAAATTTAATTGGGATCAACCATACATACCTACTATAGGTGCATACGGTAATTATTCAGTACAGTTAATTGCATTAGTGAACCCCGCCCAGAAAAGCTACTTTAACTGTCAGTTGTACTTCTGTACTCAATCCCCTGATCTACACAAGATCAAGTTAAAATACTGTATCAGGACTAAAATTATAATAATTAACTATATTTATGTATTTCATTCCCTTCTCAAAAAGTGCTTTACAAAAGACAGTAAAAAGGAGGTAAAACAGACACAAAAGAGCACGCAATATTTAAAGGAAAGGAAAATATAAAGGCAGAACACAATATAAAAAATAAAACACTCAAAACACAAAATAAGATTTTGAAGTCTCTAAGTTGCTGATACTGTATGATGACCAACAATAGGTGTCCACTGTGAGGGCCCAGATATGTTGCTAAATGCTGAATTTGAATAACTTTCCCCAGTTTATATTTTACTTCATATGTGAGATGAGAATGTACATTTGTCATGACATAAATCTAAATCATGTTTCCTTCAATGAGTAGAAGTTTGATCTATAAGGTCAGTGTTATCTTCACTCGGTCTTTAGCAGAGGCATGGAATCTCTCACTTCCATTTGGCACCCTGACGCCGGCTGTCAGTAACAGGGCTGGGGAAGTTATCAGAATGGAAATAATCTCAGCACTTGTCAGCAGCTGTTGACCCTCTTTTTATCTCTTAACCTTTGAAGGGGCTGTGATTATTGGTGCTAGTGACTGGCTGTGCATTACAGTTTCTATACGTAATTACAATGTATGGTGTATAAATTGTTAGTTCAGTTTTATAAGTTAGAAATCATTACATGTGATTACATAGTGGGCCAAGTCAAAAAAACTGAAAAAACAAAAGGTACATGCAACACAAATCAGTAAGCTTTATGAATAGCACCTAAGGGTGAGTGGTTGGTGGGTTTATGCTTGTTTTTGGAGCAAAACGTCAATAACTGTTGATGAAGTAGATTTCAAAGATATTAGAATTAAGACTGGAAGTAAAACCTGCAATAAAGCTGAAGCAGCTCAGCTTAGACTCAGACTCCACAGAGGAGAGGCATTTTAAATGGGACATAAAAATTTGATGGGCTGTGGGATATACCTGTCACTCTCAGTATATTTATGGGAGGCAGAACTCAGTGTGAGGCCATCATCTGCTGCAGCTATCCTTGATGCAGGCAAAGGCAGGATCCTGAAAGCCTCTGTGGCTGTTCTTCTCAATCAGTGCAGGGTTCTCAGCAGGAATTTCACACAGTTATCTTTGTCCTCAAAGACACAATGCCATGTCAACAGGACTGTAACTGAGGGGCCAGCTTTCACAAGCTGCTGCTTGATAATGGGAGAAGGCTTCCACGGTGACCTTGGCATCACATTGGCGCACGTCATGCAGGCACAACCCTCTATTGTGTGTCATCATTACTGCCTTTCAGTGAATCTCAAGCATGTCACCTGTGGCAGACCTCTGTCTGTATTGCCTCGCACTTGTCGCCTGGATAATCGCACAGACTAATGTTCTTTATTTAGACCGACCCACTTGGTATCTGGTGGCTGTTTATATTACCACAAACTCCAGTCTATGATAACTAAACACAATATGTTACCCATGCCTCACTGTGACTTTACTTAAGCCCTCTGTGTAATTGAGACCCATTCATGGCATACTTCTCTAAAATATATCCCCATATATTTTCTGCATCTTCCTTTGTGTTTACACAACAAGACTAGTAGTCTACATTTATGGAAATAACTGTATTATTGTAAACCATGCAAAGAATGTGAATTATCCTTTTGAGATGTTTTTTTCTGGTGCTACGTCAAAAAGCCTTGATTATACTGTCTTTCTTGATCTTAACTAATTTATTTTTTTAACATTATATCTTTTGTAAATGCAAAAATATATTTAAGTAGAGTTTGATGATTTTGAAATTATTTAGCACATTTATAATAAAACAGAAACATAACTTTCAATTTAACCTCTGGATTTTAGTCATATCTATTTTTTTGTATGCCTCTACTTGCTTTAATTGTTTTTAATTTTTATTTTTAATTATATATATATATATATATATATATATATATATATATATATATATATATATATATATATATATACATATATATTCAGTTTTCTTTATTTTTTGTTTATATTGGCATTTGTTCAATGATAAATAACACCTGTTTGTCCACATTTTTTTTTACTATTACATCACTGATTGTGATTTATGTGATATTTGATTGCCCTGCCTGATAAAAAAGAAAAGAAAAATGGTTTTACCAATGAATACTTAAAGTAAAATTAGAAATTGGACATCCTAAAATTCAGCATATGACTACATTTACAACATCTATTTAAAATCATATAATGTTTAAACACATTTGAACAGTTTTGAACAGCATCAGTCTTGCATGTCCTAAGTAAGGATGCTTCTGTTTAATACAACATGCATTGTTCCTGTAACAGAAGCACACTTAAGGGATGATGAGAAAAGAATTCCTCCCCGTGTCTATTTAAAGATTGAGTCGTGTTCCCCTGGCTGCTTGAGGATACCTATGATTAATCACTGCTCTGCATGGAGCTCCTAATATGGCCTCGTCAGGAGACCCCATCACTGATAAGACTCTGACCCGCTGATTTCTATATTGCTCTCCGCCACTCATTAACCCCCTCCCTTCATGTACCCCCAACCCATGTCAGACACAATAACATTCCTGGGCACTGAAAGGCTCCTCCATATTTGGCAGAGGGGCTTCGTTTATAAAGAGAACTCATGGTGAAACACCCAATAGGTCGCCATTCTATCTCAAGGTAAGGTGCGAGGACAATGGCTTGCAACACTTTGACACTGATGCATTACCTGTGCTGGCATGGACTGTAGAATTATCTCATTATTTTCCATTACTTCTTTCTACAGGACCATTACACCTCAGTCTCCTCAGTAGGGATTGGTAAGGTAAGAGCATCTGAAAAATGAAAATGATTGAATGATTTGATTTAAATACAGCAAATTTTATGTGGAAAGAAAAAAAACCCATCATGATATGATAAATTAAATCAAATAAACAACAGATTCTAAATTGGCATATACATTCTTTCTGTGCTGCATTTGCCTTTAGCTAAATGAATACATAATATGGTTGAACTGTAAATGAGATTTTTTTTTGTTTGTTTTTTTTTGTAGAAAAGGTGAAAAATGGGTGACGCTGCCATGAAAGAGTTTGGGGCAGCAGCCCCGTACCTGAGGAAGTCAGATAAGGAGCGTCTGGAGGCCCAGACTCGTATCTTTGATATGAAGAAGGAGTGCTTCGTTCCTGACCATGATGAGGAGTATGTGAAGGCATCCATCGTCAGCCGTGAGGGAGATAAAGTCACCGCTCAGACTGAAAAAGGGAAGGTCAGTGAGCTGCCCTGGATGCAACTGGTTTCCTAACTAAGACACAGGAGTGATGAAAGAAAAGATTAAGGCACATTTGTCCTTTCGTGATACATAGCAAAGCAACAACAGACAACCAAAGATTCCTGAGCAAGGAGGTATTGTGTTGCTGTACTCCAAACTACACTGCATTACATACTTACTACATACATACAACATGCATTAAAAGCTTGTTTTATTTTCAAAAGATAATTGTAACAAATGGTAACAAAGTCAGTTTGATATATTTTACAAAAGGCACCCTTAATATTTAATGGTCGCTGTAATTTTGCAAAATGACCAACATTGCAATTTCTGTTTTCAGACTGTCACAGTGAAGGAGTGTGATGTACACCCTCAGAACCCACCAAAGTTTGATAAAATTGAAGACATGGCGATGTTCACCTTCCTCCATGAGCCAGCTGTGCTGTTTAACCTCAAAGAGCGTTACGCAGCATGGATGATCTATGTGAGTTGAAAGCTTTTAAAACAATGTGAAGCAAAGTAAAGGCTAAATACACCCAAAACATGGTGTAAATGTTCCCTTTCTTTTGTCTACATTCATATTTCAAATCAAAATTAACTAAAGTGCATTATGCCTGATATAAATGATCCATCGGTTTGCCTGCTTTCTCCTTCTCAGACCTACTCTGGGCTGTTCTGTGTGACTGTCAACCCCTACAAGTGGCTGCCAGTCTACAACCAAGAGGTGGTTGTTGCCTACAGAGGAAAGAAGAGGAGTGAAGCTCCTCCTCATATCTTCTCCATCTCTGACAATGCCTACCAGTACATGCTAACTGGTATTTGAACTTCATTTATCATATGCTCACATAAAATTCAAATTCCGAGGAAGCCTGTACTCTTAAGTGATCCTTTCTTTTCTTTTTTTAGACAGAGAAAATCAGTCAATTCTTATCACGTGAGTTTGGTTTTTATGACTTTATGTGATTGCAGTTCAGTGGTTCAATGTGATGAGAATTATATAGTCAGAGGCATCACATAGCTCCCTGTAAAATATTGTTGCTGGTTTTTCTGAGTTTTTGTTGATGCATGCCAGTTAACTTAAGTAATTTATCTTATTATTTGATGTGGAATATTTATAGTGGCTAATAGTTGAGCATGTTCACACTGTATTGGAATAGACAACGAACATAAACATTAAATCATGTACATTGTGGAGCATGATTTAATGGAAAGAAGTAAACAAATATGGAAATAACATCCCCTTGAACAGTTTTATGCAGTCTGGTTCAGTTTGAAGTAAGTCATCCATGTTGGCAATACATGTCACTAACTGCAATAGGCCAATGCAGTACAATTATTAGGGCTGCAAGCACCAACTGTTTTTATTATCAATTAATCTGCCAATTATTTTCTCAGTCAATTTATTTATTGAATAATCATTTAGTTTATAAAATATCATGAATTGTCTGGTCAACAGTACAAAATCCAAAAGTACTGAGTTTACAGTTCACATTTGAGAAGCTGGCACCAGTGAATTTTGGCATTTTTGCTTCATAAATTACTTAATCAATAATGCAAATTGCTGCAGATTCATTTACGATCAATCAACAAGTCAAGTAATCAACTGATGGTTTCAGCTCTTATAGTTAATATTAAAAAGAATAAGTTATTAATCTGATTATGGATAGTCACAGTGGCAGCTTCTGGAAATTACATGTATACTTGAGAAAAGGTGTATCACCATTTACTGACTGCAATAATCTTTGTCCACTTTGAATAATTACAGCAGCATCAATTTACCTACATTCTGGTTAACTGATCAAGACCTGGTTAGAATGTATGCTGCCTAGTTGTCATCTTATCAAAATAATTCAATTTGTGTCTTCAGTGGAGAGTCTGGTGCTGGGAAGACTGTCAACACCAAGAGAGTCATCCAGTACTTTGCCAGCATTGCAGCTGGAAGTGGAAAAAAGGACACAGGCGCAGAAAAGAAGGTTTCTACTTTTTTCCTTTAAAGACACATTGTATAAGTGTTTATACATTTCAACAAATGTTGCACTGTTGTACTATTTCAGGGCACGCTTGAGGATCAAATCATCCAGGCTAACCCAGCTTTAGAGGCCTTTGGTAATGCTAAGACCATCAGGAATGACAACTCTTCCAGATTTGTAAGTTTCTGTCTGTAATATAATTGCCCTTTGTGCTCATTGTACAGTATTTTATTGTGGGATTTTTTTTCTCAGGGCAAATTCATCCGAATTCACTTTGCTGCTAGTGGAAAACTGGCATCGGCTGATATTGAGACATGTAAGTATACATTATATACATTCATCTGGTTTGCTGTCTTCATCGCAATGTTCACCTTCCTACCGACCTTCATAATACAAATGTCTTTACAGATTTGCTGGAAAAGTCCCGTGTCACCTTTCAGCTTAAGGCTGAGAGAGATTACCACATCTTCTATCAGATTCTGTCTCAGAAGAAACCTGAGCTGCTTGGTAAATGAAAACAAGTGATTTTTATACCAGTGACTACTGCAAGTTGAAATGCTGCTTCATCTCTAACATAAAAAATGTTACATTTTTGTTTTTCTTTTAAGAGATGCTGCTCATTACCAACAATCCCTACGACTACGCCTTCATCTCCCAAGGAGAGACAACTGTAGCCTCCATAAATGATGCTGAAGAGCTGATGGCCACTGATGTGAGTAAAGGACCATATTGTCTGTTCACAAAACAACAGCTCACATAAGCAGTTATAATATGTGGTATCAGTTGAATTTGCACATTTCACTATTCTAGACTTAGACCATGATGAGTTTACTGAAATGTAATGGTTTTGTTAATGGGAGTTGTTGGAAAAAACAGACAAGTGATGTTGCTCTGGCTTCCTACATGGTATTTTACATCTAGCTGTCAGCTTTGGATCCTGAAATTTTATGTCTTCTCAGATGTCAACTTTGGTTTAATGTGTGATCATAGAGGCTCAGAGGGCAAATACTATCTTATCCCACCCTGTTGTCACTCTGCACTGTAAACCTTGATACAGCATAAAAATACAATGACATATATAATATAAAACCCCTATTCTCAATCCAGGAAGCCTTTGATGTGCTGGGCTTCACTCAAGAAGAGAAGAATGGCATTTACAAGCTGACTGGTGCCATCATGCACTACGGTAACATGAAGTTCAAGAACAAGCAGCGTGAGGAGCAGGCAGAGGCTGATGGCACTGAAGGTGAAAAAGGCTCTCTAAAGCTCTGACACATGACAAACAAGATTTAAAACATGTCAGGATTCATCAGGATTTGATACTCACTGGAAGATTTTATATTCTATATTATATATTCATATTATATATGTATTTTCTCAGATGCTGACAAAGTAGCTTATCTGATGGGCATGAACTCTGCTGACCTCATCAAAGGTCTCTGTCACCCAAGAGTCAAAGTAGGAAATGAGTGGGTCACCAAGGGACAAAATGTCCAGCAGGTAAGAGGGAAAGTGGAGGGTTGAATTTCGGTCCTGGTTGATTTGGTGACACCTGTGGTCACTGGTGGTAACTGCAAGTGTGGTTTATACAACAGCAAACCCTCTCTGATCAGTTATTTTATCAGTAATGAAACCTAAGAGCATCTGGTCTATCTGTTGTCAGCCAAACAAACAAAAATTGGAGGTAGGCATAGGTAGGCAATTTTAATACATGGCAGGATTGGCACACTCTGCCATGAGCAATGAAGACTACTATATAGAAGGGTAATTACAAAATGTAAATAATTGAATGGCCATTGCTGAAATAAAAATAACTTGAAGGAATCAGCACTGAGTTTTCATGAAGGATTATTTACTGGATTTCTTTTTTAGGTCTACTATGCTATTGGTGCACTGTCTAAGTCAGTGTATGAGAAGATGTTTTTGTGGATGGTAGTCCGTATTAACCAATCCCTGGACACCAAGCAGCCTCGCCAGTACTTCATTGGTGTACTGGACATCGCTGGATTTGAGATCTTTGATGTGAGCTCTGTCTATTATTTGTAGGCAAAGATTTAAACTCCTCTTTTTCACTCTGATGCATACAATAAAGAGGTGAGTGTGAAAATGACTACGCTATTATCCACTTTACATTATAGTTCAACACCTTTGAGCAGCTGTGCATCAACTTCACCAATGAAAAACTGCAACAGTTTTTCAACCACCACATGTTTGTACTGGAGCAGGAAGAGTACAAGAAAGAGGGCATTGAATGGACTTTCATAGATTTTGGTATGGACTTGCAGGCCTGTATTGACCTGATTGAAAAGGTGAGAGACTCTGATGTAATGTTCAGTCACAATTAAGATGAATTACAATTTTTTTCTAACCACTCATATTTTGGTCTCCTCAGCCCATGGGTATCATGTCCATCCTTGAAGAGGAGTGCATGTTCCCCAAAGCCAGTGATTCTACCTTTAAAGCTAAACTCTATGACAACCACCTGGGAAAATCCAACAACTTCCAGAAGCCTAGAATTGTCAAAGGGAGACCAGAGGCTCATTTTGCCCTGGTTCACTACGCTGGAACTGTTGATTATAATATCAACAACTGGCTGGTGAAAAACAAGGATCCTCTGAATGAGACTGTTGTTGCACTGTACCAGAAATCTACTCTTAAGATGCTCGCAAACCTCTTTGCAAATTATGCTGGAGCTGACTCAGGTAAGAATAAACCAGCCCAAACTCCAAAGAAAAACAATAGTATAGGTTGTAAATTCAGTCCTCAAAAACAACCTATAGTTTTGTTTGAGTGACTGATGCCATCTAGTGGCTGTAGTAATTCTGACCCAGAGAAGTGATGCAGTTCAGGTTACGTCTATATAACGTGACAAATTGGATGGATGGCTAGATAGGTAGATGGCAAAAAGTGGACTTAGCTGCAGGAGATCGCTGTTCGCTTTACATTTCTAACCATGAGTCGGGACTGTTTTTTAAAACCATAACTATGATTGTGATGTATTTACTGTTGCCATGACAATGAAAGTTGCTTAATATTAAGTATGTAGTAACTTTAACCCACACCGTGTTTCAAGTGATCATTTTAACCCAAACCATGATCTTTCCCTAATCCTAATGAAGTGGATTTTGTGCCTAAATCTAACCAGACCTTAAAGAGGACCTATTAAGCTCATTTCCAGCTCTAAATTTTATTTTTGGACTCCACTAGAGTAGCTTTGCATGATTCACAGTTCAAAAAACTCCTTATTTATCTTTACTGACCCTTTATGCACCTCCTTAGTATACACTGTGTCTCTTTACAGTCCATTTGAGCTCTTGTCTCTTTAAGGCCCCCCTCCCGATGAGCCCACTCTGTTCTGATCGATCAGCTTTACATATCAGAGTCGTGTTAAGTTACTGCTGATGCAAATCCAACATTTCCTGCTTTATTGCTTAAAATTAAAAGCTTTTAAATGACTAAATAAAGGGAACAACAATATATGGAGATATTTGGAGCTCTTTGTTCAGTGGATCAGTTAGAAATAATGAAGGGAGGAATAGTACAAGCAGACACAGCCACAATGATAATGATGTTTAGTGAAGAGCTGCAGATGACCAGCACACCTCCAACAGGTAAACTACTTATTTTACTTTGCTGTGCTGTATAATGGAATCATGGCTCAGTGGTGACTACCCTTAAAACAATGGAAAAATGCCATAATGTTAGCGGAGTGGGGCAGTGAACTTGTGCTATGCTTTGAGCAGATGTCCATACAAAGAAATCCATCATGAACCAATATCAGCTTGGGCTGAAAGTAGAAAAAACTGTTGGAAACTTAGCGTTCAAAGCAGTCTAAAGCTAGTTCTTTTTGCTCACAGCAATTACTTCGACAACGTTTACCGTCGGCCACTTTTGACATGAACATTCGACAATGTGACATTATATATATGCCTGAAAATAAGAAAAAGCATAATAGGTCCCCTTTAACCGCAGCTTTTTCACACCATAAAACATAATTATTTTATAACAGTAATTTGTAACGGTTTTAGAAAGCACATACAAATTATGTCGTCCTGCTAATTACTGCCAATCGAGGCAGCATATTAGAAAACCCTCCTATGGGTTGTTCTGGAGTGCGTAGTGCAATCGACCCATGGGGTCATTTAATTATAAGGACATGTTTGAATAAACTGAATGTACTGCATTAACCTGGGAGTATCTATAATTTATTAGTTTACTCACAGATGTCTATTACCAATGGCAAGATTGAATTATTTATGCCTGTGTCTGTTAATGCAGTCTAATTAGTTGCACTCTTGTTTACTAGCAGATGGTGGAAAGGGTAAGGGAGGAGGCAAGAAGAAGGGTTCATCCTTCCAGACCGTATCTGCTTTGCACAGGGTTGGTATAAACACATAAATATGTGTGAGTGGCTGCTTCACATGGAAATCAATGACTGAGACTTAATTTTCAATGGATACCTGAGAGATTAGTCACAATGATCACCTAAATAGGTTGCTAAACACACTGTTAAATTACTTAACTTCACAGGAGAACCTGAACAAGCTGATGACCAACTTGAGGTCTACTCACCCTCACTTTGTACGCTGCATCATCCCCAATGAGACCAAGACTCCTGGGGCCATGGAGAACCCTCTGGTGATGCACCAGCTGCGCTGTAACGGTGTGCTGGAAGGCATTAGGATCTGCAGAAAGGGCTTCCCCAACAGAATCCTCTATGGAGATTTCAAACAGAGGTATTTATCAGATATAAAGATAGGAGACATATTAAAAGAAAAACATCAAATCTGTTGGTAACACATAGGGCAACCACAAACTACTGCCACAGCTTCGAGGTGTCTTGGCGTAGATTTTCAAAGTCTGTTGCTCTCTGCTGGAGGAATAGACACTATTCTACCAAAAGATATTCCTGCATATTCTGCAGAGAGGGCTTCCCCAACAGGATCTTATATGGAGATTTGAAACAGAGGTGTTACCTCATATTAAGTGTTAAATCATATAATTCCAAAAGAAAATGCAAGTATTATTCTCAAATACATTTTATCTTTTATTTTCCAGATATCGCATCCTGAATCCTGCTGCCATTCCTGAGGGTCAGTTCATTGACAGCAAGAAGGGAGCAGAGAAACTTCTTGGGTCTTTGGATATTGACCACAACCAATACAAGTTTGGACACACTAAGGTAATTAATGAAGGGCCAAATCCAAAGCAATGCACATTTCTGATCTACACAAAGTACTCAACTGTGGAACCGAATATCTACAGTAAAAACTACCAAACCAGTTTAAAGCTACATTGTCCCAAGAGTGTAACCCCTCATTTGTTGAACACATGCATAACAGCTAGCGGATATTTACATGATGTTCACATCTCCTGAAGGTATTCTTCAAGGCTGGTCTTCTTGGGCAACTGGAAGAGATGAGAGATGACCGTTTATCACTCATCATCACTGGAATCCAAGCTAGATCAAGAGGTCTACTGGCAAGAGTGGAATTCCAGAAGATTGTTGAAAGGAGGTTGGATGAATCAGGACTTTAAAATGGGCTAAAAGAAAAGTAATTGTAATGATTTCATTTTGCTGTTAGTTGTACAGTAATTAAAACTTTGGTTGATCTTTGACAGGGATGCACTACTGGTAATCCAGTGGAACATCCGTGCCTTCATGGGGGTCAAGAATTGGCCCTGGATGAAGCTCTTCTTCAAGATCAAACCTCTGCTGAGATCTGCTGAAGCAGAAAAGGAGATGGCCAACATGAAGGAAGAATTCCTGAAGTTGAAAGAAGCTTATGCAAAGTCTGAAGCTCGAAGGAAGGAACTAGAGGAGAAAATGGTCTCTCTTCTCCAAGAGAAGAATGACCTGCAGCTGCAAGTTCAGGCCGTAAGTTTGATGACTGCATTCCTAATGGTTTTAAATTATAATCATTATATGCAAAATAATGTATACATTATCATATGTAATATGACTTATCATGTGTGATTAACTCAATTATCATTTAAAAATTAGGAGCAAGATAATCTTGCTGATGCAGAGGAAAGATGTGAAGGGCTGATCAAACACAAAATTCAGACGGAGGCAAAAGCCAAAGAGTTATCTGAGAGACTGGAGGATGAGGAGGAGATGAATGCTGAACTGACTGCTAAGAAGAGGAAGCTGGAAGATGAATGTTCTGAGTTAAAGAAGGACATCGATGACTTAGAGTTAACTCTGGCTAAAGTGGAGAAAGAGAAGCATGCCACTGAAAACAAGGTATGACAACTACTCTGTAAGTGCATGTATGGGAAACAGGTTTGTAACCCTTCAGTACACTTGTCTATAATCATCATTTCTCCATTTGCAGGTGAAGAACCTGGTTGAGGAGATGGCTGCTCTGGATGAAATCATTGCCAAGTTGACCAAGGAAAAGAAAGCCTTACAAGAAGCTCATCAGCAAACGCTGGATGACCTGCAGAGTGAAGAAGACAAAGTCAATACTCTGACCAAGGCCAAGGCTAAGCTGGAACAACAAGTGGATGATGTATGTATTTCAATGAATGTGTTTAAAAAGGTCTATCACTGTTCCTTGCATGTTGGAGAAAATGGTTTGACTTTCTGCAATGAACTTGTCCAGCTTGAAGGTTCCCTGGAACAAGAGAAGAAGATCCGCATGGATCTTGAGAGAGCAAAGAGAAAGCTGGAGGGTGACTTAAAGCTGACCCATGAGAGCCTCATGGACCTGGAGAATGACAAGCAACAGCTCGAAGAGCATCTGAAAAAGTAAGCACACCATTATATGAACAGTATGTCTATATTTCATAAAGTAGAGAAAAGCTCTACAGATACAGACAATATAAATTTGCAGTTGATCTAACTCTTCCTAATTTCATGACAGGAAAGACTTTGAACTCAACCAGCTCAATAATAAAATAGAGGATGAGCAGGCCATTGCCATTCAACTTCAAAAGAAACTGAAAGAGCTTCAGGTAATGAATAACTCACATACAAACTTGGTTAAGCCCTCAACAATAAGTAGCGACTAAATAATTCTGCCTTAACAGGCCCGCATTGAGGAGCTGGAGGAAGAGCTTGAGGCAGAGCGAGCTGCCAGAGCCAAGGTGGAAAAGCAGAGAGCAGACCTGTCCAGAGAGCTGGAGGAGATCAGTGAGAGGCTGGAGGAGGCTGGTGGAGCAACAGTAGCCCAGATTGAGATGAACAAGAAGAGGGAGGCTGAGTTCCAGAAACTCCGCAGAGACCTTGAAGAGGCCACTCTGCAGCATGAAGCCACCTCTGCCACACTGAGGAAGAAACAAGCTGACAGTGTTGCTGACCTGGGGGAGCAGATCGACAACCTGCAGAGAGTCAAGCAGAAACTGGAGAAGGAGAAGAGTGAGCTCAGACTGGAACTGGATGATGTGGTCTCCAATATGGAACATATTGTGAAGACAAAGGTTGGCTAAATTGACAAGCAATTTCTTGCTAATGTTGATACAACACAGATATGTGGGTATTTGGGATATAATGGGTACATTTAGAAATGTTTTCTGTGATGTGATTTATTTCAATTCAGACAAATCTGGAGAAGACATGCAGGACTCTGGAAGATCAGATGAATGAATACAAGTCCAAGTTTGAAGAAGCTCAACGCTGCATCAATGACTTCAATATGCAAAAAGCAAAGCTTCAAACAGAAAATGGTATATTTTTTGCTTTAATACAAAACCAGGCATAATATTATTGTTTTATCTTTTTTATTTGCCTGCTTGATTTAATTGACAGGACCATATACAGAACATGTTTTATCACTATAATCAAACTTAAGCTTTTAAAATATGAAAAACCAATGAGTGGGAAAAATAGACACAATTTCTCATAAAAGTTCACTTCTGGGTGGCGCAGGATTTGTTAAGACATTGACAATAACATGTTGCCTTTGACCAAAATACTAGGTGAGCTCTCAAGGCAGCTGGAGGAGAAGGATTCCTTGGTGTCTCAACTGACAAGAGGAAAAATGTCCTACACTCAACAGATTGAAGACCTTAAAAGACAATTGGAAGAAGAGACCAAGGTGAAGTTTCAGTACACAGTGACAGCAATGCGCATGTTATTTCTAACTGATATATATCATAGTTTTAATCATTCATACACATTTTTTTAAAAACAGGCAAAGAGTGCCCTGGCCCATGCAGTGCAGTCCTCTCGTCATGACTGTGACCTGCTCAGGGAGCAGTATGAGGAGGAGCAGGAGGCCAAGGCTGAACTGCAGCGCGGCATGTCCAAGGCCAACTCTGAGGTGGCTCAGTGGAGAACTAAGTACGAAACTGATGCCATCCAGAGGACTGAGGAACTCGAGGAGGCCAAGTAAGACAGTTTGAGATCTAATTCATAATTTAATCTGTAACTCCTAAAGATACATTTTATTTCATCTAGCAGATCAGCTTTTTGTTTGTATTATGTTCCTACTAAAATGTAAGACGAACAAAAAGTTTGTCTGTTAGATGACTGAGCAGCCAGTCATAGTGGTTGAAGTCATTAGAATTTATCCAACAAACACACATGCAGGATCATTAAATGATTTCAATGATTGGTTCCTTAAGGAAAAAGCTGGCTCAGCGTCTGCAGGAGGCTGAGGAGGCGGTTGAAGCAGTGAATGCTAAATGTTCTTCTCTGGAGAAGACCAAACACAGACTGCAGAATGAGATTGAAGATCTCATGGTGGATGTGGAGAGGTCTAATGCTGCTGCTGCTGCTCTGGACAAGAAGCAAAGAAACTTTGACAAGGTGAAGAATTTGGCAATGTTGATGTCTTTTATAGCCTTTTAAGACACTATTTTCCAGTAGCACTCTGCTTCACATTTTTGGAGCTGCCCAGTAAAACTACAGAATGCAAGGTAGCTCCACTGAAGCAGCTATGGGTTAAGTTCCTACTGTTGGTTGTTAAAGTCATAATGTGCAGGATTTTAATATTTAGGACTTTGGCGCCCCTTGGTGGTCATATCAAAAAAGACACGTAGCAGACTGATGAATGGACTGAGAATACTGGCTGCATAAACTCACCAGCATACTTACTTTTCTACAGAAAAAAACAAACAAACTTGTAATCCTTCTGTCCAACACATCTATTCAACACCTAGAGCACTGAGTTAATTTTTAAAGGTTGGTGTGGATTTTTACAATATGTGCAGTTTCTCTCAATAATAGAAAAAATATTTTATACAAGATGATATCACCCAGTCTGTAGTCTTTTCTCCATTCACCTGGTACATGTACACTTATTGCTGGCTATTCTATTAATTGTAGGTCCTGTCTGAGTGGAAACAGAAGTATGAAGAGTCTCAGTGTGAGCTGGAGAGCTCTCAGAAGGAGGCCAGGGCTCTGAGCACTGAGCTCTTCAAACTGAAGAACTCCTATGAAGAATCTCTGGATCATCTGGAGACCATGAAGAGAGAGAACAAGAACTTACAGGGTAAGATCTAATGCCACAGTTTGTGTCAAGGTTTCTGTAGACATACTTTATAAAGTTAATTGTGAATCTTTTTTAATCACCCTGCTTGACATTCCACAGAGGAGATTTCTGACCTCACTGAGCAACTCGGTGAGGGTGGAAAGAGCATCCATGAACTGGAGAAATTACGGAAACAACTGGAACAGGAGAAGAGTGAGATCCAGTCTGCTCTTGAGGAAGCGGAGGTACAGGCCCTCTTTGATGAATAATACAGGAGTATTATTATATTATATTAGAGTAACAGTGTCTGCTGCTTTGTATAACTGTACCCTCCTGTCCATCAGGCCTCCCTGGAGCATGAAGAGGGTAAGATTCTAAGAGCCCAGCTGGAATTCAATCAAGTTAAAGCTGATATTGAACGCAAACTTGCTGAGAAAGATGAGGAGATGGAGCAGTCCAAGAGGAACCTGCAGAGGACTATAGACACCCTGCAGAGCTCTCTTGAAGCTGAGTGTCGCAGCAGAAATGAGGCGCTGCGTCTGAAGAAGAAAATGGAGGGAGACCTCAATGAGATGGAGATCCAGCTAAGCCAGGCCAACAGGCAGGCAGCTGAGGCCCAGAAACAACTTAAATCTGTTCATGCACACCTGAAGGTAAATTAGAAAGACAAAGGCTCAGTTTCTTAAGATATTTCAAATTCGAATTGATTATAAACATGAATGTCATTGATGTCATCCCATTAAGGACTGCCAAATTCAGCTGGATGACTCTGTTCGGGCCAATGATGATCTTAAAGAGAACATTGCAATTGTTGAGAGACGCAACAATCTGATTCAGGCTGAACTGGAGGAATTGAGGGCTGCTCTCGAACAAACTGAGAGAAGCCGCAAACTTGCTGAGCAAGAGCTGCTGGATGTTAGTGAGAGGGTGCAGCTACTGCACTCACAGGTGAGCCCACATCATTTATTGCAACACAACCACAGACTTACTTTTCTTGGACATTGAAGAACTAAAAGACTGTCTAACACAGCTTTTCTCATATTCTCAAATGTCAAACATATGTAGAACACTGGTCTGATAAACCAGAAGAAGAAACTGGAGATCGATGCTTCCCAGCTTCAAACTGAAGTGGAGGAAGCGGTGCAGGAGTGCAGAAATGCTGAAGAGAAGGCCAAGAAGGCTATTACTGATGCTGCCATGATGGCAGAGGAGCTGAAGAAAGAGCAGGACACCAGCGCTCACCTGGAGCGTATGAAGAAGAACATGGAGCAAACCATCAAAGACCTGCAGCACCGTCTGGATGAAGCTGAACAGATTGCCATGAAGGGAGGCAAGAAGCAAGTGCAGAAGCTCGAGGCCAGGGTAAGAGTTTCCACTAAAGAAATATCACAAATTGTTTGGAAAGGCATCTGTAGGACTAACATAAACTTTATTTTTATAAAGCTGCATTATCGCATTTTGGCCACAAGGGGCAGAAGTCCAAAACAAGGTGACAGATGTAGCACTGACATATTATTGCCCTATAAATTTGTTGCTGGTAAACACTGCCCACTTAGTCATCCAGCAGACATGTAACAACGTCATCATCCCATTGCCATGTTTCTGGCCACCTCACAAATACAGTACATGTGTGTTCACAATTCATTGGCCTTTAAGCTTTTGGTTTGGTCTCTACCAACCCCTAGAAAAAATATTAGGGCCTTTAGTTTAATAGATATTCTACTTTCTTCAATGAGAAGTTGCTTTCTGTATTTTAATAATGGGCAGGTGGGTTTATCAGGGCTACGACTGTAGCTGAGACTGAACTATGCCATAAAACCAAAACAATGAGCTAAAATTGGCCAAAAGGTACTGGAGCGCTACAGAATTGGATGATAATCTGCAGGGGTTTGTCACTACACATGACCTTAAGTTATTATTCGCTCCTTGTAAACCAGTGAATGATAAATGCTTTTCTGATGTTTTCAGGTGAGGGAGCTTGAGAATGAGGTGGAGTCGGAGCAGAAGAAGAGCAGCGAAGCAGTGAAGGGAATCCGTAAATATGAGAGACGCATCAAGGAGCTCACATACCAGGTGATTTTTTTTTAACAACCCATAACCTATACAAATAGCCACAACTGTGTGTGTTTTCATACAATGTATACTATTTATAGGCATCTTTATACTCTGCTGACAAATGTCCCTTCATACATGGACGTTTTTATGTTCAGCTATACCTTCTTTTCCACAGTTCATTTTTTGGTCAAAATTAAGATGCCAATTGAAGAGAATATCTCTTATTGAACTTGTGAGTCTCTTTCCTATTCCCTTGATTTACCTAGACTGAGGAAGATCGCAAGAATGTTACACGTCTCCAGGATCTGGTTGACAAACTGCAGCTGAAAGTCAAAGCCTACAAGAGATCAGCTGAGGAGGCTGTAAGTTTGGGCTGCGTCTCATTTGTGATGTGTGCTCTTCATTAATTTAAATTTACTTTTCTTTGCATGCGAATGTGATCAAAATTATGTAGTATGTATTTTACATGTATTGTATGTAAAATTACATACAATACATGAAAAATTACAATGTATGTAATGTAATGTGATCAAAATTACATTCTGATCACACATTACACTATATTAAATTACATTTTTTTTAAAATGCTACTTAAACAGTAACTGTTTTGACTTTTGGCCAGAAAATATCTCAACTTCCTCCGTGACTTGTCTTAGACAAAGTTGTAAACTACAAACCAGTGTTGTTGAATTTTCAAAATCTTATATTTCTCAATTGACAGGTTATAGATGGGTTTATAGTCCACATGGCCTTAGGTAAACACCCTCAGGTCCATTGCCTCTTGTATTAATATAATATTGTGGTCTGTGTTTTCCTTCAATCCTATAGGAGGAGCAGGCAAATACTCATCTGAGCAAGTTCCGTAAACTGCAGCATGAGCTGGATGAAGCTGAAGAGAGAGCTGACATTGCTGAGTCTCAGGTCAACAAGCTGCGTGCCAAGAGCCGTGATGTGGGGTCAAAGGTAAGAGGCTCTGCTAGATTCCAACACAAAACTTCATATACTCTCCTACTGCCTTCACAAAAATGCACTTTTTCACAATTTTCATCATAATCATCATTATCATGTTATCATGTTTTATTTGTAATGCAAAATCCATAATTACAGCGTTCATCATTCATAATGGAACCAAACAAATCAGACCAGAGTCTTTGTGCAGATTGATTTTATTTCAATTAAGTTAGTCATTATGGGTTTGGTAAGTAAAATTAGTGCAATATGATGTAGGTTAGTGGAAAATCAATTTTTGGCATCATCAATTTTCATCATAATGATAACTACAATGATTGAATGTTTTTGGGAGAGGACGGCCCTTAAAATGGCGATTCCATTACATTAATGATAGTTACATAATATATACAGTTCCAAGTTAACATACCAAACAATTTTGTTAGATGGAACACTCACTTTTTGTTAAAACATGATATCTTCATATTTGTGAACAGTTACCATAATTAGCTCTCATGCAGTCACTAGAACATGTTAACATTATGGCTGTTTTGGCATACATACCCACATCTTTGTTAGCCATCTAGTTTGAAGATAAATGTCTTCATGTATCTTTAATTAGGCTTGAATCACAATTTTTTTCAAATGATCTATTTTATGATAAGGTCAATGAGTGATTTATTATTCTGTAAGTTAGGCTTTGTCATTTTGGAAGGGGTAACAAATAAAAAACCCCACAATGGCTTGAAAATACAAGATTAAACTAGCACATTTTGAAATAATGTGTCCAAGCCAACATTGTAAAGTAAGGAAATGCAGATAGTGAAATAAATGTTATTCAAGTTAAATTATTATCACAATCACTATAACGTCTTAAACGGAAGAGCAATCATTTCAGGCCAGAATCTAGTTGTGGTTTACTACCTTGATTAACACGTGTTGAGTCTTGTTGGTCTTCTGTCACTAATGTGTCTCTCTTTGTCTACTTTCTTATCATTATTCATCACAGAAAGGGCTAGATGAGGAGTGAAACTCACAGACGGCCACCTAAGACCTTTGGGATCTCCTGTGGTTTAGTCCCATCTGTCTCCAAAGTAACTCTGTAGAATAAAGCAAAAGTGCATTGAAATTACAGTGTAGTGTCCTCATTTATTTCAAGCAGGTAAAGTTCTCCACATCAAATTTCATCTCAGAGGCAGAGGGCTAATAATGTCAAATAATGTAGAAGTCAACATGTTAAATTCACCAGCTTTCACCTTATTACCACTGAAAAATATCACCTTGTTGCTAGATGTATTTTAGTAGATGAAGAGATCAGAAGGCTTAGCACTTGAAAGCATGAAATGAATTTAAAAAAACACATACATTTGCATTAGAACAATAACTTTCACTCTATCTGCAACCAATTAATAACTAACTCAAAACTCATTTGCTCACTTTCCCCCGGAGGGTCGCAAACAGAGGAGGGTTACTGATGTTTGGTTGGTTGCTCCGGCAACCTTGTGCTAACACTCTGAACTGTTCTCTGACTTTCTGTTGTTGTTGCAAAGATGTGTTTTGACAATGACAGATTTGTTTCCTGTCAAGAAATCCAGTGTTGATTAGAATGATACATCAGGTTGGCAATATATGGGAATAATATTGAAGGTCCCCTCCTCTGTAAAAATATTGAAAAAAGAAAATCTTAAAAGAGCAGCTCTCCCTCAAAGACAGCCTGGGAATGGTGGTGGATGGTCTAAATATTGTTTCATAGGTTTCTCTACCTTGTGTTTAATAAATCTAGGGCAGAAATGGATGCCTTGTAATGTTATAGCAATAAAATGTTATACCCCTGTAACTCTGTAGAACAGACTCCACTGAACAAAAACATCTTTCCTTCATGGTATTAAATGTAATGTTACTATTGACAGGAGTACTATAAATAGACTTATGCCTAATCCTCTGAGGTGTCATATCAGTTTGTGTAACATGAACAGGCCTGAAATTACAAAAATTGAACCAGTGAAACACATGTGTTGATATGTTAAAAATCCTCCTGAATAAAGTATTCTCTTCATGTTTTAAGCGCACCCATTTTGCCTTATTCTGTCATGTGTCAAAATACTGACAGTCATTTCTAAAAAAAAAAAAAAAAAAAAAAAAGAAAAAATGAAAACAAGTGAAACTGCACTGATAAAAATGGGAATGATCTTGCCCTACTTTTTCTGGTTTTAAAATCCTTGAAAATAGACTTTAAAAAGATTGATGTGATTTGCCATCAGGACACTAGATTTTTTAAAGCCCTTGCTTCTATTAATTCAATGCTAATATGAACACCATGGCCGTTGTTGTAGAGGTTGAATGTCCAAGTATAGTAGATAAAAAAACAACAACCCATGAAGAATCCACATGAAAACAAATGAAAATAACAGGAACCCGATGGTTCCAATGGCATTTTAGATGTTCAGAGGCTTCACCCAGTTTTTTAATTTTTATATGTAATACAGTAGATTATATCTCCACCTGTGTGCTTGATGAACATATTAGAGTATTTAATGAAATATATTACTTTAATAGTGAAAAACATAACGAGAGGTTTTGATATAACAGAAAATATACAGCACAATGCACTGACATTGTTCTAGTGAATTCCAGTGGGTAATAATTTAATATTCAAATTACAGCAGCAAATCCAAATTTTCAGTAGAATTCTGATGCAATGTTATCATGTTTGTACCGACAAATTTCTTTTGTCCAAGTTAGTTAGTCAGAACAAGCTGTAATTCAAAATAAACATTAGTTATTGAAGTTTTAATTTTGCTTTGAACATCAATTTAATTATTTCTATGCAATTTTGTCACATCATGATTGTTGAATTATATCAGTTTTTTAAAATCCCAATAATGATTTAAGCCATATCACACAGCAGTTCTGTGCAACATTCAGTAAAAAAATATAACACTGTGTTGACTATTGCTCAGGCTAGCATGCAAATACTATATACATTTTTTATATAGTGACACAGAACTGCTTGAATCAAAAATAAACAAAATACAATATAAACAAGTAAAAAGCTAATTACCACTTAAAATAAACATAATCAGCATTTCTTACACTGTATCTAGCTTGTAGATGAATCTACGACAGTCTTACTATACCTTATTCATCTGCAGCAGCACAAAGGAGAGAATGATGTAGCAAGTTCTTCCACTGACAAAAGAAGCCAAGCGACAGATATTAACTTGACACTTGTTTGGCACCGCATGCTGACCTTGATCTCACATGGCGCAGTCCTTCAAAAGTTTTGTACATCTACAGAGAGATTAGAAGATAATAAGTAAATTGCAGAGTGTTATTCTTTGTCAACCACATTCAAACACGAACAAAACCATGTAAGCCATGACTGCGTTAATCTTCCCACTGATACTTAACAACCCTTTGACATTGTTAGTTTAGTGCTTTAGGCGTCTCTGTGTGTCAACTGCTTGTAACATGAAGGACTGTGATGTTTAGACATGCTTTAGGATTGACACCACCAACAATAGCATATCAAGGTGACACCATTTGTTCTTTCCATAAAAGACTTTAGCTGCTAAACAACTGGCCTTACCTTAGAGGAGTCTGGTTACCACTCCATCCTGACACAGCAAGAAGGGGATAATAGCCACGAGGGGCACACAAAACAGATGAATATCCACCGGGATTGAGACAGCTGAGAATGAGAATGTGTCCAACAATGTGAAAGCAAATTCTTGCAAGGTCCATTGGCACACTGCTCAACACCATAGTATAACAAGGTCATTCTCATTCTACAGAAGGAAACCAAATTTGTATGTTTAGCTTCAATTGCTAAGGGGCGAGAGTGGATATCTGGCTACATTCTATCAAAGAGGGTCAAAACACCAAAATCCATTTTCTTTTTCTTTCTCTTTCACCTTGCAGCAGTGTTCACTTAAATGTGTTTTCTACTGATGTTCCATAACAGTAGAATGAGAAAAGCCTATGGCAGGAAATCAATTTGTAGTGCAATACTGCGTGGATTTAAACTACCATGAGACAATATCAAATACTATACTATACATATCACTGTCCTCAAAGGCTGCCCTTCTCAATCAGAGAGAAAAAAATCCAGACAAGAATTTCACAGGGTTATCTTTGTCGTCAAGGCCAAAGGAAAGGGAACAATGCCATGACGACACCATGAGGCAAAGGGTGTAGACCTAGCTGGGCAGAACAGTGGTGAGTGATAATTTAAAGACCCTGACATTAGCTCTCAGTCAATAACAGCTGCAACACTTTATTGTCTCAGCAGCAGCTCGAGAAATGCATTTCAAGCCCCTTCACATGACTGACCTTTGCTGAACTTGAAGGAATCTTAACATAATAAGTGCAGAGCTAAATGTTTGAAGAACAAATAGTGTCATTAATATTCATTCATCACCCTTCAGTTTGGGATTTAGAATAGAGACACTGAATCAGTTGGTGCTGTTAGGGAGGAAACAGAGTTGTGGAAAAGTGGATCCTGTTGTTTCTACCTCAGTTGTTATCACATATAAATGTGAATTTAAAAAGATTGTTTGAACCTTTGTCATGTCCATTATGTACAGTTCTTCAATTCTGGTTATCAAAAATATTCAGCTGCCAAGTAACGACAGCAGATTATACAGCTGGGATCATCTACACAATGATACCACAATATTTTGTATGACCAAAATAGGTTGATGTTATTACATCAGATTATTACACCCATCATTAGCAAGCAAGTTTTAATTGAATATAATAATAAACTTTGTTTTATATCCCAAGGCAGGGGTTAAAATGGTACATAATTTAAGTTAAACATTTAACCTAACCTTTGAAAGTAAGAGAAACTAAAAGTACAATATATAAAATAGAAACCAAACTGTGGCGCTACAAAACAAAGCTAAATGCTAAAACTATGAAATCACACTTAACAGATCTAACTGAACCAATAAAGAAATTATATTAATCATGTGTTATGATTTATACAAATACAATTAGAGTCACTTGATATCAAGCCTGTCCCTGATCCCCACCTCTTGCCCTCCCCTTTCTTTGTACCATGTATTGTCCTAGACTTGTTTGTCACAAGGTGTGGGCAACAAATAGCATCGGTAGATCCTGCCCAATTAGGAGAATGCTTTTTTAATGTGCAACCTTTCTCCAAAAAATTCATCCCATATTTGGTGGATAAACAACCTTTATTAATCGAAGGAGGGCTGCTGTCAGCTGCGGGGCTCATCACTTCACTTGATTGAAGGTTGAAAATCAAAGGTAAGCAAAGCATCTATATCAGTGGTATGGGATAGAAATGTGACACATTTATCAAACTGATGTAATGACATATGTTGGCTTAGTTACGAAATATTGTGGTGTTAAGTTTCAGTGATATACTTAATCTGTGTATGGTGTTCTTTGCTGGTGGGAACAGATGGTGATATTATGGTAGTAGTAATGGAATAATTTTTTGCTTTGTTATCTAGTTTGAATACAGTCACAAGATTCTGATTGACTTTGGTCTCCTTTGGAATCCAACCAACCTTAGGTAAAGGCCACTTGTGATACTTTCTGAAAAGTCAAAGGACAACACTTCCCCCAAAAATTCAGTCAGAACCAAAATGTTGTTTGTGTTTATGTACAGCTGTTGAAATTTAATCGTCGATACATGATTAACAGATCGAGGTCATTTGCATTCTAAAGAAACAGTGTGCATAGATAGTACTTTAAAAATTTGGACTAAACTGTGGCTCAGTACGTTATTTAATTTGAGCATTTCTTTCATCTGTACCTCAGCAATTACCAAAACTACAATATTTAGATAAATAACGCATCACTGTAGATATTTTTTTAAAGTTAGACAAGGCCTTTATGTCAACAAATTCTGACCACCAATACTATCTACCTTATTTTGACGACTAATGTAATGAATGAAAAGTTGTGACACAAGTCCTGTTGCAAATAATTTATAATTATTCTGAATTTGTAAATTTGTTAACAGGTTGAAAAATGGGTGATGCTGCCATGAAAGAGTTTGGGCCTGCTGCCCCTTTTCTGAGAAAGTCAGACAAGGAGCGTCTGGAGGCCCAAACTCGTCCATTTGATATGAAGAAGGAGTGCTTCGTTCCTGACCCTGAGGTTGAGTATGTCAAAGCAACCATCAGTAGTCGTGATGGTGACAAAGTCACTGCAGAGACTGAATTTGGAAAGGTAAAATAATTATTTAGATTCAGCAGAAGAGCAGTGATCTACACATTTCAAGAGAGGTGTTTGGTTAGCTTTAAAATTTATTATTTTCTTTTGTAGACTGTGACAGTGAAGGAGTGTGATATACACCCTCAGAACCCGCCAAAGTTTGATAAAATTGAAGACATGGCGATGTTCACCTTCCTCCATGAGCCAGCTGTGCTGTTTAACCTCAAAGAGCGTTATGCAGCATGGATGATCTACGTAAGACAATTTACTAATGTGTAATTTTGCTTCGTTGATAGATATTTCAGCATCTGAAACCACTATCCTCTATCCCTCTCTTAATATGGCAGACCTACTCTGGGCTGTTCTGTGTGACTGTCAACCCCTACAAGTGGCTGCCAGTCTACAACCAAGAGGTGGTTGTTGCCTACAGAGGAAAGAAGAGGAGTGAAGCTCCTCCTCATATCTTCTCCATCTCTGACAATGCCTACCAGTACATGTTGTCAGGTACATAATCTATTTTAGCCTTCATTTTTTTAATATTCAATTGTGAAGTCATGTCATCTGTTACTGATATTTTGATCATTTCTCTCGACAGACAGAGAAAACCAGTCAATCCTTATCACGTAAGTTACATAGCCAATAAAAATCTCTTCAATATATAAGGCTTAAAAGTCTTGAACTAAGACTTTTTATATCTCCTCTACTCAGCGGAGAATCTGGTGCTGGAAAGACTGTCAACACCAAGCGTGTCATTCAGTACTTTGCCAGCATTGCTGCTCCAACGACTGGGAAGAAAGATGCAGCTGCTGAAAAGAAGGTTTATATTACATATGTATTTCTGAATATTATACAACCAAAATATCAGAATCAGAAAAACTTTATTGATCCCTGGGGGAAATTTGGGTCAGATCAATGGTGAGTCACAGACATTTCCTTTCAAAGCTTTCCCAGAATTGACACTAAACCTGAAGTTGTGTCTTTGTTTAAAAAACAGGGCACCCTGGAGGATCAAATCATTCAGGCTAACCCCGCTCTGGAGGCCTTTGGTAATGCAAAGACCATCAGGAATGACAACTCCTCCAGATTTGTGAGTGTCTGTGTGACTGCAGTGAGGCTACTTGATTATCATTAATTGACTGGGAGTTCATTTTTTCATATTAGAAATATAAATGAACACTACTTTTCCTCTCAGGGTAAATTCATCAGAATTCATTTTGACAACCGAGGAAAGCTGGCCTCTGCTGATATTGAGACTTGTAAGTAAGGCTAAATCCATCCACACACCCAATTTCAAAGCCATTTATCCTTTGTAGGGTTGTGTGGTGCTGGAGCCAATCTCAGCATGAGAGGCAGGGTAAATCGTGGATGAGATGCCAGTCTCCCAGAGGGCTAACACACATATTGAGCAAACACACAAATTTACACTCAAACTGGTAGGAAATTGTGAGTCGCCAGTTTTCCTCACCGACATGTCTTTGGACTGTGGTAGGAAATCTGAGCGACCCAAGAAACCCACACAGATACAGGGAGAACAAACAGACTCAATACAGAGAGGCCTTTGCAAAACACAGGAGATTATTGTTGTAACCACTGAGTCAATGTGCCACCTATGTAAAACAAAATGTTCGACAATTTTGTTTCGTAATTGTAGCTAAACCTACACCTATACAGCAAATAGTCCCATGCTGGAACATAATAACCTAACATATATTACATCTCTAACAGACCTTCTGGAAAAGTCCCGTGTGACTTATCAACTCAAAGCTGAGAGGGACTACCACATTTTCTACCAGATCTTGTCTCAGCAAAAGCCTGAACTTCTGGGTAAGTGTGCAATATACAGTACATATGATATATGGTTATTAGAGTATAATGTATTGTAATACAAAATAAATATTTATCTTTTTGTGAAATATACTTTTAGAAATGCTGCTTATCACCAACAATCCCTACGACTACGCTTTCATCTCTCAAGGAGAGACAACAGTGTCCTCAATCAATGATTCTGAAGAGCTGATGGCCACTGATGTGAGCTGAACCTTCGATTAACAACAGCAAACAAGTTTTAGCCATACATCAATTTATAACAAAATAAGGAAATACCAGAATTACATTTTTTGATTTCATTCAGGAAGCCTTCGATGTGCTGGGCTTCACTCAGGAAGAGAAGAACAGTATTTACAAGTTGACTGGCGCCATCATGCATTATGGTAACATGAAGTTTAAGCAGAAGCAGCGAGAAGAGCAGGCAGAGGCTGATGGCACTGAAGGTGAGAGAGTTATATATAAGAGTTATATAATATGTGGAAGTGCATTATTATAATTATTATTTAATAATAATTTGATCAGATAAAAATTTCAACCATCTGTGTTTTTACATATCAGTATACTATATCACATAGTTACAACGGAGCAAGGATTTTTTCAGTTCTTGCTTTTGGTATTAAGGGTTTTATTTGACATTTTGCATTTGCTACATTGAGACTAAAGATATATACAAATACAAATGAATGAGATTGACATCATGAGAGCAGCTGTGTCCGTGCAATTCAGACTCTTGCACACCACGTGACAGCTGAGCCCCTACACCAACTGAATCTGAACCTGTTTTACAGCTGCACTAAGCAAGATTTTAATGTAAAAAATAATCCCTTGGAGCCATTGCAAGTCATAAACTGGGACTGTACCAAAAAGAGCTTATCCACGTCAATCAAATCCTGTATTATTCACAAAGTTTGCCCAAAATCATTTCAATGGTCACAACAAGTTCCAAATTAAAACCTGAGAGCAAAGTAAAGCGTGTCATGTTCCACCTTGACAAAAGCTGAGAGCAGAGACATTTTTTGTTTATATGACTCATGTATATCTTCATTTCGTCAGATGCTGACAAAGCAGCTTATCTGATGGGCCTGAACTCTGCTGACCTCATCAAAGGTCTCTGTCATCCAAGAGTCAAAGTAGGAAATGAGTGGGTCACCAAGGGACAAAATGTTGCTCAGGTAAGAGTATACAGCATGACTTTTTAGTTCAATTCCAAAATAAAGTCCTGAAAGGTTTAGTCAGGTCATTTTTATGCATTTCCTTGTTAGGTCTACTATGCTATTGGTGCACTGTCTAAGTCAGTGTATGAGAAGATGTTTCTGTGGATGGTAGTCCGTATTAACCAATCCCTGGACACCAAGCAGCCCCGCCAGTATTTCATTGGTGTACTGGACATCGCTGGATTTGAGATCTTTGATGTGCGTTTGTAAATAATACCTAATCTTTATGAATTAGTCTTTGGCTTAAGGAGAAATGTTCAAGTCTGGTCATACTGTGGACCATGTCATTACAGTTCAACACCTTTGAGCAGCTGTGCATCAACTTCACCAATGAAAAACTGCAACAGTTTTTCAACCACCACATGTTTGTACTGGAGCAGGAAGAGTACAAGAAAGAGGGCATTGAATGGACTTTCATAGATTTTGGTATGGACTTGCAGGCCTGTATTGACCTGATTGAAAAGGTGAGTATCAGGACATCTGTCTTTTAAGTAAGTTACTGCATTGTTTATTCCACTTTTAAACAGTACTTTTGTCTTAATACTGTAATGATTTTTTCAGCCCATGGGTATCATGTCCATCCTTGAAGAGGAGTGCATGTTCCCCAAAGCCAGTGATGCCACCTTTAAAGCTAAACTCTATGACAACCACCTGGGAAAATCCAACAACTTCGGGAAGCCTAGAATTGTCAAAGGGAAACCAGAGGCTCATTTTGCCCTGGGTCACTACGCTGGAACTGTTGATTATAATATCAACAACTGGCTGGTGAAAAACAAGGATCCTCTGAATGAGACTGTTGTTGCACTATACCAGAAATCTAATCTTAAGCTGCTCTCGCTCCTCTTTGCAAATTATGCTGGAGCTGACTCAGGTTTGTATTTAACAAGGAACAAGCATCCTAGTCCTAGAGTCAAATGATTATAAAGGTTTATCAATATATTATGTGGAAGAGCAAAATTTGACATGTACCCCCCATTATTTGTTCTATTGTATGCCACCTTTATAATTTAACAAGATTTAATTTGCCTTAAAACAACACATGTGAACCTTATGATGGCACTACAGGAAAAGTCATTAGAACTCATTCTCTGGGGACCATGAAATGTCTGTACAAGATATTGTGCCAGTCCATTTAATAGACATTAATATATTTCAGTGGACAAAGCAAAACTTTGACCTAGTGGTGGTGCTAGATGAAAAGTCAGGTGGTCACCAAAGTCAGTGGGATTCATACATAGTTTTTGTGGCTGCAACTTCAGTTGTAGCTCACGCTCTGTGAAGCACATTGTGCTTTCACCTGGAATTAAATATGCTATATAAATGAACCAACAAGGTGGAAAAACAGACCAACATTGCCATCCCAAGAGCCATAGCTAAAAAACATATATTCAATATATTTTTTAAAAGTCTAATGATACATATTCTATTCAGCTCAAGAGTCTGGTGGCAAGGGCAAAGGTGGCACCAAGAAGAAAGGTTCATCATTCCAAACTGTATCAGCCTTACATAGGGTAAGATCAATGTCATTTACAGTTTGTGTTAAATTAGCTAATTCAGAGGTTCTTGTCAGATTTAACAGTATCTTCAAGTAGTCCGTGACTAAATGGCAGTATGTTGTTTATATTTGTAATGGTACAGTTAATGATGAAGGTAATTGGTAATCAATTCTGTCCTCTGTGGTGATCTCACAGGAGAACCTGAACAAGCTGATGACCAACTTGAGGTCTACTCACCCTCACTTTGTGCGCTGCATCATCCCCAATGAGACCAAGACTCCTGGGGCCATGGAGAACCCTCTGGTGATGCACCAGCTGCGCTGTAATGGTGTGCTGGAAGGCATCCGGATCTGCAGAAAGGGCTTCCCCAACAGAATCCTCTATGGAGATTTCAAACAGAGGTATCTGTCAGATATACAGATGGGTGACGTATTAAAAGAAAAACATCAAATAACATCAAATCTCTTAGTAACACATTGGGCAACCACAAACTGCTGCCAGAGCTTCAAGGTGACTTGCTGTAGATTCTCCAAGTCTATTACTCTGCTGGAGGAATAGACTATTCGACCAGAAAATATTCCCTGCTTTAGTGTTTTGATGATGTGTTGGGGAGCACCAAGTGATTTAAAAATCTGTGCTGTCATTACAATGTTAAGTCTATGGGCCGAGCAGGAACTTGCAGACGGGGCCAGTTGGGGAAACACTATTGCGCATATTCAGTGGGCCACACAACGCAGAAGCAGATCCAGAAGCTATAAACTTTTTTTGGCATATGTGCCAGCCGAGCAATTCCTATAGGGCACCATTTTTAGTCCGGTATCCAGCTCTTATAATACTGGATGTATTATAATCAATATAATTATTGTGGTAAATGCACCGTGCGAACCAAGCTACCAGCTAGCGTTAGGGTCAGTGCCATCCTCTTGTACAAATATGGCTCGCTTCTGGCTTCAAAAAAATTAAAGATGGCAATGGTCAAGATGCCAAACTCTAGGCTTCAAAATGTGAATCCACAAACCAATGGATGACGTCACAGTGGCTAAAACCTTAAAAGTACAGTACCTCAACCTGCCTGTAGGTGTCACTAATTTCCAGCAAACATTGACTGGTGTCAAAACACTCATCAAACCATTCAGTTATGAATTCATGCCCTGTATGCGTTTGTTATATTTCTCTACTTATCCATTCAGATTTTTATTTAATTTTTTCAGCCATTGATACATTCTACCAAGCATTTAGTGGTACAGTTATTTAGCCATATTTTGGTAGTTTTATATCATTATATATTATGAAATAAAGTTTGACTGATCTTTTATCTTCATTGCAAAGATACCGCATTTTGAACCCAAGTTCTATCCCTGAGGGACAGTTCATCGATAACAAGAAAGCTTCAGAGAAGCTTTTGGGCTCCTTGGATATAGACCATAACCAGTACAAACTGGGGCACACCAAGGTAAGTATAAAAATTATTTGGCATAAATACCATTAAGTACAAATATTTTTACCTCTGTGTGATCAGGAACTGTGCAGGGTTTTTAACTTGTTGCTGATGTTGGTATTGTGGTATTCTATGACCACAATTTTTTAACTACAGACATGACAGCTACTCCTGCTTTCATTCACAGTATGAAGTTCTATTTGATAACATGCAGAAATATGGCTGTATGGCACCCACTTTGGGAATCTTGTGCTTGCTGCTTGTGATCTCATGTGTTTGCAAAAATCAGGTGTTCTTCAAAGCTGGGCTCCTCGGTCTGCTAGAAGAGATGCGAGATGACCGTTTAGCTCTCATCATCACCAGGATCCAGGCAAGGTCACGAGGTGTTCTGGCAAGAATTGAATTCCAAAAGATTGTGGAACGCAGGTAAGAACACTCTTAAATTAACTGAACCATACTGAATATCCAATTCCAAAGCAATAGGCATAGGTATCTGAGCAGAAGAATGAAAAAGACAACTCATATGAAGGGAAATTTTACATGATGCCTCTTTTTCATTGATTTTTCACTATATTCTGACAAGCTATGCTACTTGGGAGAACAGAAATTCATGAAGTAGACACAAATTAAGTTAAGTGAATTATTCAAAGCTATGTATTGATCCATCAATCGGATTTAAAGTTGACCTTTCATATTCCCAAACTGAAAACTGAAAAAGTGCACATACTGAGTATAGATTAATTTGCATTAACTAATACAATTAAGAAAATGGATTAATTAACACAGATGTTACGTCCAGAAAAAAAGTACTTGTATTGCTCTGCAACATTATGATATCTTTATGAATCCACAGGGATGCACTACTTGTGATCCAGTGGAACGTCCGTGCCTTCATGGGGGTCAAAAATTGGCCCTGGATGAAGATGTACTTCAAGATCAAACCTTTGCTGAAATCAGCAGAGACTGAGAAGGAGATGGCCAACATGAAGGAAGAATTCCTGAAGTTGAAAGAAGCTTATGCAAAGTCTGAAGCTCGTAGGAAGGAACTAGAGGAGAAAATGGTCTCTCTTCTCCAAGAGAAGAATGACCTGCAGCTCCAAGTTCAAACTGTATGTTTCAAACTGTACCTTTCAGCATTGCAATAAATATTACTAATATTATAAGACTGCTTATACTGTATGGCATGCTTTATGTTTTTAATAACAGGAACAAGATAATCTGTGTGACGCAGAAGAAAGATGCGAGGGCCTGATCAAGAGCAAGATTCAGCTAGAGGCAAAACTCAAAGAGATCACAGAAAGACTGGAGGATGAAGAGGAGATGAATGCTGAACTCACTGCTAAGAAGAGGAAGCTGGAGGACGAGTGCTCTGAGCTGAAGAAAGACATAGATGACTTAGAGTTGACTCTGGCTAAAGTGGAAAAAGAGAAGCATGCCACTGAAAACAAGGTACTGCAAAACACTTAAAATGACTCTGTGTGTCCCAAATAACATCCATGTTTAAGTCTTTGATAAAAATGTCTTCTGGCAATAGGTAAAAAACCTGACTGAGGAAATGGCTGCTTTGGAGGAAATAATTGCCAAGTTGACCAAGGAAAAGAAAGCCTTACAGGAGGCTCATCAGCAAACGCTAGATGACCTGCAGAGTGAAGAAGACAAAGTCAACACTCTGACCAAGGCCAAGGCTAAGCTGGAGCAGCAAGTGGATGATGTAAGAATTTACAAAATCAGGTGGATATGCATGTAAAAAAAGGTAAATGACATTTGAAAAATAAAGTTATTTATGACCACCCACAGCTTGAAGGGTCCCTAGAGCAAGAGAAGAAAGTGCGTATGGACCTTGAGAGAGCAAAGCGGAAGCTTGAAGGAGACCTGAAGTTATCCCAAGAGAGTATCATGGACCTCGAAAATGACAAGCAGCAACTTGAAGAGAAGCTGAAAAAGTAATATGAAAAGAACACTTTTAAAAACACAATCAGATTTTAACTATTCGTCAGCGGGTACATTTTACGTTTTTTTTATCCACAGGAAAGATTTTGAAATTAGCCAAACCAATGGCAAACTAGAGGATGAACAGTCGATGAATGCACAGCTCCAGAAAAAATTGAAGGAGTTGCAGGTAATAATTTAAATGGGATTAAGTAAATTGAGTAAGCTATTGCATGAATATAACATTTTAAGACCACAATTTAGAGCAACAATAAAGTTTTACTTTAATTTTGGTCTAGGCCCGCATCGAGGAGCTAGAGGAAGAGCTTGAGGCAGAGCGAGCTGCCAGAGCTAAGGTGGAAAAGCAGAGAGCAGACTTGGCAAGAGAGCTGGAGGAGATCAGCGAGAGGCTGGAGGAGGCTGGTGGAGCAACAGCTGCCCAGATTGAGATGAACAAGAAGAGGGAGGCTGAGTTCCAGAAACTCCGCAGAGACCTTGAAGAGTCCACTCTGCAGCATGAAGCCACTGCTGCTACACTGAGGAAGAAACAAGCTGACACTGTTGCTGACCTGGGGGAGCAGATCGACAACCTGCAGAGAGTCAAGCAGAAACTGGAGAAGGAGAAGAGTGAGCTCAGACTGGAACTGGATGATGTGGTCTCCAATATGGAACAGCTTGTGAAGTCTAAGGTAAAGTACTTTTATGTATTATATGTTGGTCTACTAATTTTGTTACTAAAACTTTCTTTGTAAGACTTTAACAAATGTTACCCCTCTCAAGTTCTTTATGTGCCATTGTTAATGCTTTTCAATTTCAGAATAATTTGGAGAAAATGACCAGGTCTCTGGAAGACCAAATGAATGAATATAAAACAAAAGCAGATGAGGGACAGCGTACCATTAATGACTTCACCATGCAGAAGGCAAAGCTTCAGACTGAGAATGGTATGCATTTGATCTGAAAAGTGGGTTTGTTTGGTGTCATGAAGTACTCATTTTATTCTTTTCTCAAAATTAGGTGAACTTGCAAGGCAGCTTGAGGAAAAGGATTCCCTAGTGTCTCAACTCACCAGAGGAAAACAGTCCTACACTCAACAAATTGAAGACCTTAAAAGACAACTGGAGGAGGAAGTCAAGGTAGCAACCAAATACCAGTGAGAACTTCTTTGGTTCAGATATTGGTACATAAAGATGCTGGAAGGTATACTCTCATTTCAGGCCAAGAATGCATTAGCACATGCAGTGCAGTCTGCTCGCCATGACTGTGACCTGCTCAGGGAGCAGTATGAGGAGGAGCAGGAGGCCAAGGCTGAACTGCAGCGCGGCATGTCCAAGGCCAACTCTGAGGTGGCTCAGTGGAGAACTAAGTATGAAACTGATGCCATCCAGAGGACAGAGGAACTGGAGGAGGCCAAGTAAGTAAAATATATTTTAATGCAAACAACACTGAAAATTAAAAAGCAATTAATCCTGAATAAAATCCTAATCCAGAAAGAAGCTGGCTCAGCGTCTGCAGGATGCTGAGGAGGCAGTTGAAGCAGTGAATGCTAAATGTTCTTCTCTGGAGAAGACCAAACACAGACTGCAGAATGAGATTGAAGATCTCATGGTGGATGTGGAGAGGTCTAATGCTGCTGCTGCTGCTCTGGACAAGAAGCAAAGAAACTTTGACAAGGTTTACATTCATTACCTATTATTTTACTGCAGGTATGAGGTAAATCATTTATCTAAAACGTGAACTATTTCTCAGGTCTTGGCAGAATGGAAACAGAAGTATGAGGAGTCTCAAACAGAGCTGGAGAGCTCTCAGAAGGAAGCCAGGTCTCTGAGCACTGAGCTCTTCAAACTGAAGAACTCCTATGAGGAATCTATTGATCATCTGGAGACCATGAAGAGAGAGAACAAGAACTTACAAGGTCAGACAAATTAATTGTTAAAAACCTTCTATGAATTATTTTCTTATGATAATACATTAACAGTTTGTTACATTTTGACCCATAGAGGAAATATCTGACCTCACTGAACAAATTGGTGAGGGTGGAAAGAGTATTCATGAGCTTGAGAAGATTCGAAAGCAGTTGGAACAGGAGAAGTCTGACATTCAAACAGCTCTGGAAGAGGCAGAGGTATGTTTTGCCTTCTGATGAAGGACCTCAAGCACCTTAATGCACTTAATCTGCAACAAGTAAAATCCCATTAAAAATAATCTATGTGAGATTCTTTTTGTCTTTCTAGGCCTCTTTGGAACATGAGGAAGGAAAGATTCTTAGAGCCCAGCTAGAGTTCAATCAGGTGAAGGCTGATATTGAGCGAAAGCTGGCCGAGAAAGATGAAGAGATGGAGCAAGCAAAGAGAAACCAACAGCGAATTGTGGATACTCTTCAGAGCTCTCTTGAGGCAGAGACTCGCAGCAGGAATGAGGCCCTCCGTTTGAAAAAGAAGATGGAGGGAGACCTCAATGAGATGGAGATCCAACTAAGCCAGGCCAACAGGCAGGCAGCCGAGGCCCAGAAACAACTTAAATCTGTTCATACACATCTTAAGGTATGTATTTTATTTCAAATAAAATAACACCTATGACATACTGTATTAGGTCATCACTTGATTTGACCTGCTTCATACTAAACACCACACTCTTCCAGGATGCCCAGCTCCAGCTTGATGACTCTCTTCGAGCCACTGATGATTTGAAGGAAAACATTGCAATTGTTGAGAGACGCAACAATCTGCTTCAGGCTGAGGTGGAGGAACTCAGGTCTGGTCTTGAACAAACTGAGAGAGGTCGCAAACTTGCTGAGCAAGAGCTGCTGGATGTTAGTGAGAGGGTGCAGCTACTGCACTCACAGGTAAGATGCAGTCATTGCATTTGGCACAGTTCTTTTCTATTATTTTCAATTTACTGAACAATTCGCTGATAAAATTTTGCATTCACCCAGAACACAAGTTTGCTAAACCAAAAGAAGAAACTGGAGTCTGATACAGCCCAGTTTCAGACAGAAGTAGAAGATGCATTGCAGGAGTGCAGAAATGCTGAAGAGAAGGCCAAGAAGGCTATTACTGATGCTGCCATGATGGCAGAGGAGCTGAAGAAAGAGCAGGACACCAGCGCTCACCTGGAGCGTATGAAGAAGAACATGGAGCAAACCATCAAAGACCTGCAGCACCGTCTGGATGAAGCTGAACAGATTGCCATGAAGGGAGGCAAGAAGCAAGTGCAGAAGCTTGAGTCCAGGGTGAGTATCAATCATTTAAGAGAAATCAAATGAAAAATCAAATCAAAAACACTAAATCATCATAATTTCACATATTGAACATATTAGAACTATAATCAAAAAGTCTACCCCAAAACATTTAATATAACAAGCCCAATCTTTATGACTTGTCTCCAACAGATCAGAGAACTGGAAAGTGAAGTAGAGCTTGAACAAAGAAAGTCCAGCGAAGCTGTCAAAGGAGTACGAAAATATGAGAGACGAATCAAAGAGTTGACCTATCAAGTAAGTTTCAATTCATTTAAGAAACGGTGGAGCACTGAGAGTGTAATTTCTATTCAAAATTGCAATTATTTTGTTCTTTTTTTGTTTTCAGACAGAAGAGGATCGTAAGAATCTTTCCCGTCTGCAAGATCTGGTAGACAAGCTACAGCTGAAAGTCAAATCCTACAAGAGAAACGCAGAGGAGGCTGTAAGCACTCTCAGTATTTTAGGGAAACTATTAAAGGAAAAAAAAGCATAAAAGCTGTCCAAGCCAACAGCACCTGTGCGCATATTTCATACCATGCCCATTTCTTGCTCAATACAGTAAAAGCCAGGTGACAGAGCTGGTAAATATTGCCAAAAATAACATTTCATCAAGTCTTGGTGAAATGACTTCATAACAGTATTTTTCATCAGGCACTGATAAAGATATTGTGTGTCTACAGGAGGAACAGGCAAACAGCCATTTCCAAGTGTGGAAATCTTTCAATTGAAGTCTTCATGTGGTTTCTTTCCCCATTCAGTGAGTAATTGTATTTTTTTAATTTACCTTTAACAGGAGGAACAGGCCAATTCTCATCTGGGCAAGTTCCGTAAGCTTCAACATGAGCTTGATGAAGCTGAAGAAAGAGCCGACATCGCTGAGAGCCAGGTCAACAAGCTACGTGCCAAGAGCCGTGATGCGGGGCCAAAGGTTGGTAAACAGATACTGCACATACATTTCAAAATGGGCAAGTCTTGCATTTAAGAACCCTTATAGCAGCCATGTTGGCAGCTCACCCCAAAAATTCCAGACTGCCTTGAACAACTTGCTGTTGCCACAACTGGAAAACACTATTGTCATCATTACCGTCAAATATGCTTACTACAGCACATTTAGCTCACCCCTCTGAATGACCATATAATATGAAATTAAAATAACTTTTTTTTACCTACTTAATATTTTTCTTTTATTTTCTTTCTTTTTCCAGAAGGGATTTGATGAAGAGTGAAGTTCTCTCAAGAAAGATTGTTTTTGAGACACCTGTTGCCTGTGTAATAGTGTCTCCCTAATGATGTTTTTTGTTCAGTAGAATAAATTGATTGTGCATCTGAAGCAGTTTCTTGACTTTTCATTGACAAAGGCTCACATGGTTCTAAACTTGACTTGATTCTAGAATAAATGAAAGAAATGAATTACTTTTTATAATAAACTGAGGAATAAAATAAATGGTTAAGCTTGTATAAAAACAGAGAAAATAAACAACAAACAGTCACAAAGAAAAAGTCTAAAAATATAATTTTCCGCATGTATGTTTTACTGTCATCGAAGGAATTTTATTTTAAGAAATGTATTTTCCTTCAGCAACATGAGCTATTTTTTTTACAATATGCAAATTATGGTTATACCACTCATACTCTTATAGGTTGGTGATGATTCAGAGTTAACTGTTCAATGTGTCATCATCTAAGTGAGTTTCTAACACCCAATAAATTCAATAATTCTAATTATGTGTGTGTACATGTGTGTGTGCGTGTGTGTGTTAGATATTATGTAAAAAATGTAAAAAGTCAGTTGTTATATCATTGGACAATAACAAATTGTAGTTGGCTAAAAAATAATAACAAAAACAAATTAAAAAAACACAACACAACAAAACTGTAAAACCTATTCAATTGCATGTTGAAAGAAAATGAATACTTATACTGAAAATTCGGCTGAAGGAAAAGTCCTGATAAGAAAGAACCAGAAAAAGGTGGTCTACATGTAAGGTATATTTTAAATTAATCTATTTATTCATTCACATATTTAATTTTACCTTGTTTCAAATAAACCAGGTTTGGTCCTCCATAGTCCTGAAAATTGCAAGAATGTCATTTAATGTTTGTGTCAGAGATTGATAAGCGACTGCAACTGGCTGTTGCTTTTAAATTAAACTGTCTATTTGACAACAACGTGATACATTGTCCATTCAGTTTAGATTTCAGCATTGGCTATTTTCATTACATGATTCTTTTTTTTTTTTGTAAGCTTTCTAAATAATTTGTGGCTGAAAGGTATTTGTTTCTTAACTTAAGAGAAGTTTTATAAAAATCCCCTAGTCTGGTTTTGGCCAAAATCTGACCAGGTGTATAGAATATATATATATATATAGATAGAATATATATATATATATAACAACTATAGTGAATATATTTTGACTCACTATATCTGTTATCATTAGCCAAGTAAAGTCTGTAGAACTCATTCTTCTGATGTTTAAAAGTCACTCAGTCAGATGATCAGCAGAGGGCACTGGTACATCTTATTTTAGTTTGGTTAATAAGGTAGTTGCTAAAGAACAATGTAACCCTACCTACTGATAACACCTGTCATGCTATTTTAATCCTGATAATTGGACACAACTGAAAAATAATTAGTAAGGTGTTTTTATTTGGAATTCAAGTATTATGTATTAACGTAGTCATTCTTGCAACATAGCAATTCCAAATAAACACAATTACAGTGTTTCTCAAGTGGTTTAAGTGAACTGAATATTTAAATGAATTTCAAGGTTACTGGAGAAAGTGAATTAAGAAGCCTCACAAGTGACAATGTGATAAGGAGAATTTAACACCTCAATCCTTTACTGAAAAAACTGACTAAGTAGAGTCTGCTTGTTAGCACAACTGAGGAAAATTTCACAATTTCAGTAATAAATTTGGTGACAGGAGTCCATCAACTAAGAAACTGCAAAAATGTCTGAGGAGAATGCGCCACTGCACATTTTGAGTTTGCAGCTGTTTTTGCATATATGGCATGTTTAGGATTATTAGAAGGAGATATGGGTAGCATGAGCAACATGCCTAGTAGTGGACACACTGATTGACAAGTGAGCTATGAGATGTACAGAAACACCACAGCTAAGTATCTCTTTAAAATAGCTAAAATAGTATTGTAAAAAAAAAGCTGTAGTGTGAACTAATGACAAATTCAATTTAGTATTGTTATATTATTCTTACGCAAGGCAGTCCAAACTGAAAAATGACCACATACGCATATCAAATCTCTTTTGGACACAGTAAATTGATCATCCTCCAGTTGGGGCCCAACTTTTACTTTTTACATAAATGTAGCTCATAATATTTCCTTCACTTTTGATGAGACTGCAGACTAAAAAGATCTGAACTAGGATAAGTTGAAACTACTAACCTTCATATCAGTAGTGGAGGTCAGTCTTTCTCTAGCAACGAGCATCCTCTTTTCAAGCCAGAGGAGGGAGGGCCATTTGTAACACAGAGAAGAGGCAGACTTGACAAAGATGTCTGACTGACAGAAAATAATCTGGACTTGGCGTATTAAGAGGTAGAGTCCTCCAAAAGATGCCTGGTGAATCAAAGCAACACCATTTCATCAATCAAAATAAGATATTGATAGTAAGACTACATTATGACAAGATTGTATCTCTAACAGTTATCCACATCAGCAGTGTTTTAAATAGATTCTCATTTATTAATCCAAGAAAGTAAAAAGTACCTTTTTATTCACCCAGTCTTGGTCATTGCTTCATCAGAAGAAAAGCAGTACTCAAGATATGAGTCCACACAGAAGTCCACAGTCTGAATGAGTGGGGAGAAGACAAGGCAAGAGAACAATCAACTCCAGTGAGTCTCTGCCAGAACTCAGAACCCCCTTAGAAGTAACCTTTCACAACAACACAGAACAAATACTAACAATAGCTTTGCTGGCTCCAGTTTCAAACTTAAGTGAGGCAAGGTGCCTCACACCTTCCCTTGTGTGTTCATGTGATCATAAAAGTCAGAGATACAAGGACTGTGGACAGCTGGGAATGAGACCTTTAATGGATGGCTGAGTGCTCCACTAGAGCCTGGAATAGACAGAGGGATAAGCAAAGGAGACGAGAATTCTGGAGTGAAGGCAAGCAAGGACAGGGCCTGGTAGGATGTGATGTGATAGAAAAGAAGACAGCTGAGGTTTGGTCACATTACTGGTGAAAATACTTTGTAAGATTTCAGTATACCTGGGTTTTAATTATCATGTCAAGAAAATCAATTAACATGTTTCAGAAAAGGTACTGGTTGCCATCAGTAATGCTAGTTTCAGGTTGACTTGCCTCAGTGTCCTTCATAGTAAGACACACTTGAGTAGTTGCATGCAATTTTTAAAATTTGGTCTGAATACAGATTCAGATTGAATATTCTTGCATATAAATGATATAGTATCCAACATAACGCTACATATACTGTAGTACATACAGTACATTACTTGTTTTCTCGTGGGCTTATCACCTGTCACTGCTGATCAAAGAAAAAATAAAAAGCTGTCCTGACTATCTACGTCACAAGCTGTCCCCAAACTGTCCTCTGTACCATCAAGCCCCCAAAGGCAGCCAGCAGGAATTTCACAAGTTATCTTTGTGCTCAAGGATAAAGAGAAGAAAACAATGGCGTGTCAACAGAAGCAGGCCAAGGGCACTCACAGCAGGTACCTTTTGTACAGGTCTGAAGTACGGGTCACAGTGATATGAATTTGTTTTAGAGCACAATTAAACGTTGCACATCTAGATTTTTCATCTGAATTTATTTTGAACATTCAAAGAGAGGTGAAAATACAATGAAAAAGATTACTTAAACAAAACCAACCATCTGATTTTAAAAAAATACAATTTACAGTGCCACACACACATTTTTTCTTAAATCAATTAATTTAATTCCAATTAAAAACATTACCAGGAGTTAATTAGTCTTCCCTTTATCTTCGACAAGTAGAAAACAACAGGTTTTGACAAGTTTTGATAACTTTCGTTCTGTTGTTTGACGAATTTTGTTTTAAACTGATCTGCTCCTTAAAAAGTAAATCAAGGTAAAAATAAGCCTTTTATATGTCATATGAATAATTATACAACCTAAAAGAAGATGAGGACTTTGCACGCACAGCCACTAACTTCATCATAAAAAGTTTGTACTTTTATTATACTTACAGTACTGCTGCATTCTTTCTTCTAATGTTCAGGAAGAGGCCATCATAATAATGATTTCAATTAAGATAATGTTTGAATACAAGACCATATCTGAGAAACTTCAAATACAAGGACACCACAGACACAAGACATTTAGGTAAAAATATACATATGAATAGACCCAACATAAATGTAGAGTCACAGCATAATCACACATTTGGTTACACTAAAACCTGTGTAGTGCACTGATTTGATACATCAAAACTATAGCTAATTCAAATGTACAATGCTAGTTAGTATAAATGACCTCAGGGATCTGTTTGTACTAGTGATTACATTTAGTGTCAGCCTTGTTCAGGACTTTTTTGTTGTTTTGTGTACGATTTGCTGATAATACAGAATGCCAAGGCACAAACCAAAAGTTTGAACACTCCCTACAATAACCTATATTATATCCCTACACACATCCAACTGCCTTGCTTTTGCATGAATTGAATGTACTGTGGATAACACTTGTATTGACATCCTAAAAGGGCATACTATCAGTGACAGTTCCTACAGATTTATGGTTTTCAGCTATTTCACATGTCTCGCTGCCAATTTGTATTGGGTATCACATGTAAGTGCTTTTGACTCACGATAAAATGAGATTTTGAAATGAGATCATCTCCAAAGCCTATTTGTTCTCTAAGTAGAGAAAGTTTAGCACAGTTCCAGGCCATTTAAAAGTGTTAAGGTCCACCTCCTTATGTTAAGCCACTAATTCATGTCATGTGAACTTGAGTTGGATGGCCTACAGTCTCTGAATATTTCTATTGATGATAAAGAAAAGGAAACAATGCCAAATGGACAGGGTTGGAGTCAGTGTATAGACCTAACTGTGAACAGTGGTGAGTGATAATAGAAGGGATCTCACAGCTGTGACCTTGGCCTTGTCTTGTCTCTCTATAGACAACAGCTGCAGCTCTTTATTCTCCCTCTTGAAATGTATTTCACACCCCATCACTTGACAGAATATTATTGAACTTTAGATCTCGAGATGTTTGATGTCACATAAATTGTTGTTACCTGCTAGCCACCCTTATTTAGACTTAGCAGAGGCTAAGTCTAAGATGAAACATGTCTGTTATGAATAAGACATAAATCATTATAAAGTAAAATGAATCTCTCCTCTAAGCAACAGATAGCCATCAATATACGTATTCTGAATCATGTGTAACATCCCAAAAGATGACAAGATCAAAGCCTAATTAGTGATGTTACGCAGCATACAGTATATTAGGTCCCATCACGTGTTGATTCCCCGACATACAGTACATACTGTATAAATGGGAAATAATTACATAAGCACTGATTTGATATTACTCCTTTTATTACAATTGTTTCCATATATGTAGAATAATCAAACAACACAGAAACAATAACTAATTTGATTTTCATCTTAAAATGTGCTTAATTTTTATCATCCATCCCGACTGATGACTATTATTCCAGAACAACTTCATATAACTTAGTGGGACAGAGGAGAATTACTTGATAGACTGTAGCCTGTCCTTGCTCCCCCACCTCCTGCCATCCCCTTTCTTTGTCATGTCCAGCTACTCTGTTGTCCACAAAGTGAGAGCAACAAATAGCAGCACTAGGCTCTACCCAATTTGGAGAATGCTTTTTGTGATATGTAACCTGGATGCCATTTCTCTGATATTCATCCCCATATTTGGTTGAGTATCAACCTTTATTAATGGAGAGGAAGCCTGGTGTCAGCTACTGGATCCATCATTTCACTTGACAGAGGTTGACAGTCAAAGGTAAGAAAAATACCCAACTGTCGTGTCCTAAGTGTGTGTCGGTGTTCGACAATGTTCACTTGAGATGTTGAAATTACTTTCAGCTGTACAATTTCTGCTGTTAACTATTTTTTTGTAAGAGGTTAGTGATGTATTATGGTGATGAAGATTATTTCTGTTACTGTACTTTGTGTTCTTTACTTGCCAAGCTTGCTTTATCTTAACTTACAATGATGTAATGTGACATTTGGTTTGCTTCTGTCTACTTAATATGAATAGCACAGATCTTCATTTCCTGTGAGGCAAAACCCCTCAGGTAAAATTCACAACTGCATTTATGTAACAGTGTGATATTCTTTCATACTGCAGTAAAACAACAGTTCACCCAATTATTTTTAAAGTATTTTGCTTCTCAATTAATTGTTATGATTCTGCCTTTTTGGGGTTGCAGTTATGTTTGATATTGAAAATCATAAGGTCTGAGACATCCAAATTTATCCAATGTAAAGGACCTCTGCATGTGTCTGTTACTCTGTCACTTGTTACTTAGTGGCTGTAATGTTGGTGATACATGAATTTAAGCTTAGTTCTGCATTTCTACTTGAAGACATCATGTAAAAGGTTAAAGGTTTTAAATAATTACATACACAATTTTGTAAATATTCTAATAATATAATATTATTTGTCTTATCTGTTCTTGTATAGGGATATAGAAAACTTGTGTTTTCAAGGTTTATTATGTCTTATTTATTTGGTATTTATTTATACAATTTATTCTTAAACTAACAGTATGTCTGTTTTCCTAACCCTTATGTTGTGTGTGTTTTATTGGGCCTTATATGATTAATCACTAGGACATACCTTTGTGTACAAACAAAATCACAGACCGTCAAAGATTTTTAAAATTCTTAACAGGTTTAAAAATGGGTGATGCAGCCATGGCGGAGTTTGGGCCTGCGGCTCCTTTTCTTAGGAAGTCAGATAAGGAGCGTCTAGAAGCCCAAACTCGTCCATTTGACATGAAGAGGGAGTGCTTTGTTCCTGACCCTGAGGTTGAGTACGTCAAAGCAACCATCAGTAGTCGTGATGGTGACAAAGTCACTGCTAACACTGAGTTTGGAAAGGTATGTACGTCATATGAATTTAGTTCAAATGTATGCTGAACACAAGTCTTGACCTTTAAGAAATGTGTTATCTTTTCCCACAGACTGTCACAGTGAAGGAGTGTGATGTACACCCTCAGAATCCACCAAAGTTTGATAAAATTGAAGACATGGCGATGTTCACCTTCCTCCATGAGCCAGCTGTGCTATTTAACCTCAAAGAACGTTACGCAGCATGGATGATCTACGTAAGACAATTTACTAATGTGTAACTTTGCTTCGTTGATAGACATCTCAGCATCTGAAACCATTATCCTCTATCCCTCTCTTAATATGGCAGACCTACTCTGGGCTGTTCTGTGTGACTGTCAACCCCTACAAGTGGCTGCCAGTCTACAACCAAGAGGTGGTTGTTGCCTACAGAGGAAAGAAGAGGAGTGAAGCTCCTCCTCATATCTTCTCCATCTCTGACAATGCCTACCAGTACATGTTGGCAGGTACATAATCTATTTTAGCCTTCATTTTTTTAATGTTCAATTGTGAAGTCATGTCATCTGTTACTGATATTTTGATCATTTCTCTCGACAGACAGAGAAAACCAGTCAATCCTTATCACGTAAGTTACATAGCCAATAAAAATCTCTTCAATATATAAGGCTTAAAAGTCTTGAACTAAGACTTTTTATATCTCCTCTACTCAGCGGAGAATCTGGTGCTGGAAAGACTGTCAACACCAAGCGTGTCATTCAGTACTTTGCCAGCATTGCTGCTGTCCCAGGTGGGAAAAAAGATGCAGCTTCTGAAAAGAAGGTTTGTATTATATTATACAACCAAAATATCAATGGCAAGTCAGACAATATTTTTAAAAGCTTTCCCAGAATTGACACTAAACCTGAAGTTGTGTCTTTGTTTAAAAAACAGGGCACCCTGGAGGATCAAATCATTCAGGCTAACCCCGCTCTGGAGGCCTTTGGTAATGCAAAGACCATCAGGAATGACAACTCCTCCAGATTTGTGAGTATCTGTGTGACTGCAGTGAGGCTACTTGATTATCATTAATTGACTGGGAGTTCATTTTTTCATATTAGAAATATAAATGAACACTACTTTTCCTCTCAGGGTAAATTCATCAGAATTCATTTTGACAACCGAGGAAAGCTGGCCTCTGCTGATATTGAGACTTGTAAGTAAGGCTAAATCCATCCACACACCCAATTTCAAAGCCATTTATCCTTTGTAGGGTTGTGTGGTGCTGGAGCCAATCTCAGCATGAGAGGCAGGGTAAATCGTGGATGAGATGCCAGTCTCCCAGAGGGCTAACACACATATTGAGCAAACACACAAATTTACACTCAAACTGGTAGGAAATTGTGAGTCGCCAGTTTTCCTCACCGACATGTCTTTGGACTGTGGTAGGAAATCTGAGCGACCCAAGAAACCCACACAGATACAGGGAGAACAAACAGACTCAATACAGAGAGGCCTTTGCAAAACACAGGAGATTATTGTTGTAACCACTGAGTCAATGTGCCACCTATGTAAAACAAAATGTTCGACATTAAATTGCAGAAGCGCCAACAATTTTGTTTCGTAATTGTAGCTAAACCTACACCTATACAGCAAATAGTCCCATGCTGGAACATAATAACCTAACATATATTACATCTCTAACAGACCTTCTGGAAAAGTCCCGTGTGACTTATCAACTCAAAGCTGAGAGGGACTACCACATTTTCTACCAGATCTTGTCTCAGCAAAAGCCTGAACTTCTGGGTAAGTGTGCAATATACAGTACATATGATATATGGTTATTAGAGTATAATGTATTGTAATACAAAATAAATATTTATCTTTTTGTGAAATATCCTTTTAGAAATGCTGCTTATCACCAACAATCCCTACGACTACGCTTTCATCTCTCAAGGAGAGACAACAGTGACCTCAATCAATGATTCTGAAGAGCTGATGGCCACTGATGTGAGCTGAACCTTCGATTCACAACAGCAAACAAGTTTTAGCCATACATCAATTTATAACAAAATAAGGAAATACCAGAATTACATTTTTTGATTTCATTCAGGATGCCTTCGATGTGCTGGGCTTCACTCAGGAAGAGAAGAACAGTATTTACAAGTTGACTGGCGCCATCATGCATTATGGTAACATGAAGTTTAAGCAGAAGCAGCGAGAAGAGCAGGCAGAGGCTGATGGCACTGAAGGTGAGAGAGTTATATATAAGAGTTATATAATATGTGGAAGTGCATTATTATAATTATTATTTAATAATAATTTGATCAGATAAAAATTTCAACCATCTGTGTTTTTACATATCAGTATACTATATCACATAGTTACAACGGAGCAAGGATTTTTTTCAGTTCTTGCTTTTGGTATTAAGGGTTTTGTTTGACATTTTGCATTTGCTACATTGAGACTAAAGATATATACAAATACAAATGAATGAGATTGACATCATGAGAGCAGCTGTGTCCGCGCAATTCAGACTCTTGCACACCACGTGACAGCTGAGCCCCTACACCAACTGAATCTGAACCTGTTTTACAGCTGCACTAAGCAAGATTTTAATGTAAAAAATAATCCCTTGGAGCCATTGCAAGTCATAAACTGAGACTGTACCAAAAAGAGCTTATCCACGTCAATCAAATCCTGTATTATTCACAAAGTTTGCCCAAAATCATTTCAATGGTCACAACAAGTTCCAAATTAAAACCTGAGAGCAAAGTAAAGCGTGTCATGTTGCACCCTGACAGAAAAAAGCTGAGAGCAGAGACATTTTTTGTTTATATGACTCATGTATATCCTCACTTCCTCAGATGCTGACAAAGTAGCTTATCTGATGGGCCTGAACTCTGCTGACCTCATCAAAGGTCTCTGTCATCCAAGAGTCAAAGTAGGAAATGAGTGGGTCACCAAGGGACAAAATGTTGCTCAGGTAAGAGTATACAGCATGACTTTTTAGTTCAATTCCAAAATAAAGTCCTGAAAGGTTTAGTCAGGTCATTTTTATGCATTTCCTTGTTAGGTCTACTATGCTATTGGTGCACTGTCTAAGTCAGTGTATGAGAAGATGTTTCTGTGGATGGTAGTCCGTATTAACCAATCCCTGGACACCAAGCAGCCTCGCCAGTATTTCATTGGTGTACTGGACATCGCTGGATTTGAGATCTTTGATGTGAGTTTGGAATGGAAAATGCAAAGCTTGTGAACTTAATTAATATTTTTGCTTTGCTTTGCATTTTTATGCCTGAGCTAATTTTTATACTATCCATATTATTACAGTTCAACACCTTTGAGCAGCTGTGCATCAACTTCACCAATGAAAAACTGCAACAGTTTTTCAACCACCACATGTTTGTACTGGAGCAGGAAGAGTACAAGAAAGAGGGCATTGAATGGGTTTTCATAGATTTTGGTATGGACTTGCAGGCCTGTATTGATCTGATTGAAAAGGTGAGTTTTTGGATTTATTTGGGCAAATCAGAAAATTATCATTATGTTACATTACCCAGGTATTTCTATAGTTATTTCTGTAGGTTTTTCCTGAAACCTAATATCTATTTATTTTGCTTGTCTTACAAAGAAGAGAAAATATATTACTTTTTTCATTGTATTCTCCTCAGCCCATGGGTATCATGTCCATCCTTGAAGAGGAGTGCATGTTCCCCAAAGCCAGTGATGCTACCTTTAAAGCTAAACTCTATGACAACCACCTGGGAAAATCCAACAACTTCCAGAAGCCTAGAATTGTCAAAGGGAAACCAGAGGCTCATTTCTCCCTCGTTCATTATGCTGGAACTGTTGATTATAATATCAACAACTGGCTGGTGAAGAACAAGGATCCTCTGAATGAGACTGTTGTCGGTCTTTTCCAGAAGTCTAATCTCAAGCTTTTAGCCAACCTTTTTGCCGGGTATGCAGGAGCTGAGTCAGGTATGTTGACATTGATAATAGTAAAACATTGTGCAAATCAATTAAAACTTCAAGTAATACAACAATAATATCATGATTAACATCTTGATATAGATTAAATTACTGTACAGTTTTTGTACAGTTTTCTGTGGATTATATTTGACAGAGTGATTTTTATTTAGCTCAGGACGGTGGTGGGAAGGGCAAAGGTGCCAAGAAGAAAGGCTCCTCCTTCCAAACTGTATCAGCTTTGCACAGGGTGAGATTTCTATGTTCTTTTAAAATTCACATTTTCAACAGTGGTTATGGATCTATGCTAGAAGCACTATAATAATACCAACATCACATGTAATTGCAAGGCTATTGGAATACAGCAAAGATGAAAAGAGGGTCTAAAAATGTTCTTCCGGTCAATAATTTACCAACAGTACTGTGTACAACATACTTTCCCCAGGATATAAACAAAGATAATTACTGAGTTCTGATAAACAATGTAATTTTAAAAAAAAAAGAAAATGAAAATGAAAAAAGGTATGTGTTCAAAACTTGCAGGAGAATCTGAACAAGCTGATGACCAACTTGAGGTCTACTCACCCTCACTTTGTGCGCTGCATCATCCCCAATGAGACCAAGACTCCTGGGGCCATGGAGAACCCTCTGGTGATGCACCAGCTGCGCTGTAACGGTGTGCTGGAAGGCATCAGGATTTGCAGAAAGGGCTTCCCCAACAGAATCCTCTATGGAGATTTCAAACAGAGGTTTGCATCTGATGAACAAATCTACATTTAAAACTACAAATGCACTGAAGTTATTGTAATGTCAGAATTGTTGAGGTGTTTTATAAGATATTTTCACAACATGCAAAACATTTCATCTGTTGTATTTTTGTCAAAGATACCGTATTTTGAATCCTAATGCCATTCCTGAGGGACAGTTCATCGACAACAAGAAGGCTGCTGAGAAACTGTTGGGTTCTCTGGATATTGACCATGAGCAGTACAAACTGGGGCACACCAAGGTGAGTGTTTTCAGTGTTGGTTAAGAGAATATGCAATATGTATAACAGATACTGTATATAATTACTGACTATCAAATCTGCCCCTATAAAAAAAGGTGTTCTTCAAAGCTGGACTTCTGGGTCAGCTAGAGGAGATGCGAGATGACCGATTAGCTCTAATCATCACTGGCATCCAAGCTCGGTCACGAGGCCTTCTAGCAAGAATTGAATTCCAGAAGATTGTTGAACGCAGGTAAGAGCTCACAGCAGGACCAGACCTTCTCAACAAAAACCCTTGACAAAAAGTAGTACCTCAAAATTCACATGTACTCTACCTTCAGTACACAAACCAAACAGTTTGACTGAGCCCCTTAAACCTTAAGCACTTTGTTGACTGTTGCGCTACTTTCTTGTTGTTTCTTATGCACTTGTCTACTTCCAGTCATTTCTTATTTTAATTATTAACAAAATAAAACAAAAAACAATCACTTCTGTCCAGTGCACTTTCTCATTGCACTTGTACCTAGTCATCTACTTGAGAATTTGTACCGCAGCTCTTTTAGAGTCACTGTCATCTAATGCCTCGCTTGTAGGTGGATTTGGATAAAAATGTCTGCCAAATAAAAAAATGTAAATGTAAATTACTGTCATTGCAATAAACATCAAGAACAGGAGACTATTGTGAAGGTAGAGAATTGTTTTAGGGTGTATTGAGGAGGATATTTGTTGCAATCAGGTTAAAATTGGATCTTCACTGCTGGAAAAGACTTAAAGACAATGATAATCTGTTATCAACAGGGATGCACTACTTGTGATCCAGTGGAACGTCCGTGCCTTCATGGGGGTCAAAAATTGGCCCTGGATGAAGATGTACTTCAAGATCAAACCTCTGCTGAAAACAGCAGAGACTGAGAAGGAGATGGCCAACATGAAGGAAGAATTCCTGAAGTTGAAAGAAGCTTATGCAAAGTCTGAAGCTCGTAGGAAGGAACTAGAGGAGAAAATGGTCTCTCTTCTCCAAGAGAAGAATGACCTGCAGCTCCAAGTTCAAACTGTATGTTTCAAACTGTACCTTTCAGCATTGCAATAAATATTACTAATATTATAAGACTGCTTTACTGTATGGCATGCTTTATGTTTTTAATAACAGGAACAAGATAATCTGTGTGACGCAGAAGAAAGATGCGAGGGCCTGATCAAGAGCAAGATTCAGCTAGAGGCAAAACTCAAAGAGCTGACAGAAAGAATGGAGGATGAAGAGGAGATGAATGCTGAACTCACTGCTAAGAAGAGGAAGCTGGAGGATGAGTGCTCTGAGCTGAAGAAAGACATAGATGACTTAGAGTTGACTCTGGCTAAAGTGGAAAAAGAGAAGCATGCCACTGAAAACAAGGTACTGCAAAACACTTAAAATGACTCTGTGTGTCCCAAATAACATCCATGTTTAAGTCTTTGATAAAAATGTCTTCTGGCAATAGGTAAAAAACCTGACTGAGGAAATGGCTGCTTTGGAGGAAATAATTGCCAAGTTGACCAAGGAAAAGAAAGCCTTACAGGAGGCTCATCAGCAAACGCTAGATGACCTGCAGAGTGAAGAAGACAAAGTCAACACTCTGACCAAGGCTAAGGCTAAGCTGGAGCAGCAAGTGGATGATGTAAGAATTTACAAAATCAGGTGGATATGCATGTAACAAAAGGTAAATGACATTTGAAAAATAAAATTATTTATGACCACCCACAGCTTGAAGGTTCCCTAGAGCAAGAGAAGAAAGTGCGTATGGACCTTGAGAGAGCAAAGCGGAAGCTTGAAGGAGACCTGAAGTTATCCCAAGAGAGTATCATGGACCTCGAAAATGACAAGCAGCAACTTGAAGAGAAGCTGAAAAAGTAATATGAAAAGTACACTTTTAAAAACACAATCAGATTTTAACTATTTGTCAGCGGGTACATTTTTACGTTTTTTTTATCCACAGGAAAGATTTTGAAATTAGCCAAACCAATGGCAAACTAGAGGATGAACAGTCGATGAATGCACAGCTCCAGAAAAAATTGAAGGAGTTGCAGGTAATAATTTAAATGGGATTAAGTAAATTGAGTAAGCTATTGCATGAATATAACATTTTAAGACCACAATTTAGAGCAACAATAAAGTTTTACTTTAATTTTGGTCTAGGCCCGCATCGAGGAGCTAGAGGAAGAGCTTGAGGCAGAGCGAGCTGCCAGAGCTAAGGTGGAAAAGCAGAGAGCAGACTTGGCAAGAGAGCTGGAGGAGATCAGCGAGAGGCTGGAGGAGGCTGGTGGAGCAACAGCTGCCCAGATTGAGATGAACAAGAAGAGGGAGGCTGAGTTCCAGAAACTCCGCAGAGACCTTGAAGAGTCCACTCTGCAGCATGAAGCCACTGCTGCTACACTGAGGAAGAAACAAGCTGACACTGTTGCTGACCTGGGGGAGCAGATCGACAACCTGCAGAGAGTCAAGCAGAAACTGGAGAAGGAGAAGAGTGAGCTCAGACTGGAACTGGATGATGTGGTCTCCAATATGGAACAGCTTGTGAAGTCTAAGGTAAAGTACTTTTATGTATTATATGTTGGTCTACTGATTTTGTTATTAAAACTTTCTTTGTAAGACTTTAACAAATGTGACCCCTCTCAAGTTCTTTATGTGCCATTGTTAATGCTTTTCAATTTCAGAATAATTTGGAGAAAATGACCAGGTCTCTGGAAGACCAAATGAATGAATATAAAACAAAAGCAGATGAGGGACAGCGTACCATTAATGACTTCACCATGCAGAAGGCAAAGCTTCAGACTGAGAATGGTATGCATTTGATCTGAAAAGTGGGTTTGTTTGGTGTGTCATGAAGTACTCATTTTATTCTTTTCTCAAAATTAGGTGAACTTGCAAGGCAGCTTGAGGAAAAGGATTCCCTGGTATCTCAACTCACCAGAGGAAAACAGTCCTACACTCAACAAATTGAAGACCTTAAAAGACAACTGGAGGAGGAAGTCAAGGTAGCATCCAAATACCAGTGAGAACTTCTTTGGTTCAGATATTGGTACATAAAAATGCTGGAAGGTATACTCTCATTTCAGGCCAAGAATGCATTAGCACATGCAGTGCAGTCTGCTCGCCATGACTGTGACCTGCTCAGGGAGCAGTATGAGGAGGAGCAGGAGGCCAAGGCTGAACTGCAGCGCAGCATGTCCAAGGCCAACTCTGAGGTGGCTCAGTGGAGAACTAAGTATGAAACTGATGCCATCCAGAGGACCGAGGAACTGGAGGAGGCCAAGTAAGAAAAATATATTTTAATGCAAACAACACTGAAAATTAAAAAGCAATTAATCCTGAATAAATTCATCATAATCCAGAAAGAAGCTGGCTCAGCGTCTGCAGGAGGCTGAGGAGGCGGTTGAAGCAGTGAATGCTAAATGTTCTTCTCTGGAGAAGACCAAACACAGACTGCAGAATGAGATTGAAGATCTCATGGTGGATGTGGAGAGGTCTAATGCTGCTGCTGCTGCTCTGGACAAGAAGCAAAGAAACTTTGACAAGGTTTACATTCATTACCTATTATTTTACTGCAGGTATGAGGTAAATCATTTATCTAAAACGTGAACTATTTCTCAGGTCTTGGCAGAATGGAAACAGAAGTATGAGGAGTCTCAAACAGAGCTGGAGAGCTCTCAGAAGGAAGCCAGGTCTCTGAGCACTGAGCTCTTCAAACTGAAGAACTCCTATGAGGAATCTATCGAGCATCTGGAGACCATGAAGAGAGAGAACAAGAACTTACAAGGTCAGACAAATTAATTGTTAAAAACCTTCTATGAATTATTTTCTTATGATAATACATTAACAGTTTGTTACATTTTGACCCATAGAGGAAATATCTGACCTCACTGAACAAATTGGTGAGGGTGGAAAGAGTATTCATGAGCTTGAGAAGATTCGAAAGCAGTTGGAACAGGAGAAGTCTGACATTCAAACAGCTCTGGAAGAGGCAGAGGTATGTTTTGCCTTCTGATGAAGGACCTCAAGCACCTTAATGCACTTAATCTGCAACAAGTAAAATCCCATTAAAAATAATCTATGTGAGATTCTTTTTGTCTTTCTAGGCCTCTTTGGAACATGAGGAAGGAAAGATTCTTAGAGCCCAGCTAGAGTTCAATCAGGTGAAGGCTGATATTGAGCGAAAGCTGGCCGAGAAAGATGAAGAGATGGAGCAAGCAAAGAGAAACCAACAGCGAATTGTGGATACTCTTCAGAGCTCTCTTGAGGCAGAGACTCGCAGCAGGAATGAGGCCCTCCGTTTGAAAAAGAAGATGGAAGGAGACCTCAATGAGATGGAGATCCAACTAAGCCAGGCCAACAGGCAGGCAGCCGAGGCCCAGAAACAACTTAAATCTGTTCATACACATCTTAAGGTATGTATTTTATTTCAAATAAAATAACACCTATGACATACTGTATTAGGTCATCACTTGATTTGACCTGCTTCATACTAAACACCACACTCTTCCAGGATGCCCAGCTCCAGCTTGATGACTCTCTTCGAGCCACTGATGATTTGAAGGAAAACATTGCAATTGTTGAGAGACGCAACAATCTGCTTCAGGCTGAGGTGGAGGAACTCAGGTCTGGTCTTGAACAAACTGAGAGAGGTCGCAAACTTGCTGAGCAAGAGCTGCTGGATGTTAGTGAGAGGGTGCAGCTACTGCACTCACAGGTAAGATGCAGTCATTGCATTTGGCACAGTTCTTTTCTATTATTTTCAATTTACTGAACAATTCGCTGATAAAATTTTGCATTCACCCAGAACACAAGTTTGCTAAACCAAAAGAAGAAACTGGAGTCTGATACAGCCCAGTTTCAGACAGAAGTAGAAGACGCATTGCAGGAGTGCAGAAATGCTGAAGAGAAGGCCAAGAAGGCCATTACTGATGCTGCCATGATGGCAGAGGAGCTGAAGAAAGAGCAGGACACCAGCGCTCACCTGGAGCGTATGAAGAAGAACATGGAGCAAACCATCAAAGACCTGCAGCACCGTCTGGATGAAGCTGAACAGATTGCCATGAAGGGAGGCAAGAAGCAAGTGCAGAAGCTTGAGTCCAGGGTGAGTATCAATCATATAAGAGAAATCAAATGAAAAATCAAATCAAAAACACTAAATCATCATAATTTCACATATTGAACATATTAGAACTATAATCAAAAAGTCTACCCCAAAACATTTAATATAACCAGCCCAATCTTTATGACTTGTCTCCAACAGATCAGAGAACTGGAAAGTGAAGTAGAGCTTGAACAAAGAAAGTCCAGCGAAGCTGTCAAAGGAGTACGAAAATATGAGAGACGAATCAAAGAGTTGACCTATCAAGTAAGTTTCAATTCATTTAAGAAACGGTGGAGCACTGAGAGTGTAATTTCTATTCAAAATTGCAATTATTTTGTTCTTTTTTTGTTTTCAGACAGAAGAGGATCGTAAGAATCTTTCCCGTCTGCAAGATCTGGTAGACAAGCTACAGCTGAAAGTCAAATCCTACAAGAGAAACGCAGAGGAGGCTGTAAGCACTCTCAGTATTTTAGGGAAACTATTAAAGGAAAAAAAAGCATAAAAGCTGTCCAAGCCAACAGCACCTGTGCGCATATTTCATACCATGCCCATTTCTTGCTCAATACAGTAAAAGCCAGGTGACAGGTTTCTTTCCCCATTCAGTGAGTAATTGTATTTCTTTAATTTACCTTTAACAGGAGGAACAGGCCAATTCTCATCTGGGCAAGTTCCGTAAGCTTCAACACGAGCTTGATGAAGCTGAAGAAAGAGCTGACATTGCTGAGAGCCAGGTCAACAAGCTACGTGCCAAGAGCCGTGATGCGGGGTCAAAGGTCAGTTCTTGATTTTTTAAAAACTTTTTCATTTTTATGTTATGAACACAATATAACACTGACAAACTCTAATCCTAATGTTAATGCGGCTGTCACCTGGATATTGTATTATGATTGAAATACATAATAACATGCCATGTAAACTACAGCATTTTGTCCCATCAGAATCCATACTGCTGATGAGCCAGATAATATAATTCACAAATGCCAACAGTATAATAATAGTGACAGTGAATCCTCAAAATGTTTTGATTGTTCCATTGCTTCACAAATTGTAATACATTAAAAAAAATAGAAAAGAAATGTGTCTCATTGCTTACATTTTTTCTTTCTCTTATTTCAGAAAGGACATGATGAGGAATGAAGCTGATGGAATAAATTCTTGTCTCTGAGGCACTTGTCTGACTGATGGTGTCTCCCTAAGCATGTCAGTTGTTCAGTAGAATAAAATGAATCTGCATCTCAAACTGTGCTTTGGCTTTTTTTTGCTAACTTTACCATGTCTTAGTACATTTGAAAAAAACCCTATGAGACTAGTAACACTTAAAAATAAACTGGGATCTTATAACATGTTTGTAACAAGTCTGTAAATACAATACTATAATTATAACCTGTTCATAGAATATAACAATGTAGCCACACAATCACTGCACAAAGAACTCCAACAAGCATTTTTAAAACAAAATGGATTTTCTTCTGTGCAAATGGTTAATCAAAATAATGTGGATTGGAGTTGGTATGCTGGTATTACCCTTGACATACAGTACATACAGTGACATACTGATGGACATACAAGCAGATCAAGTATATTCTTGTATAAAGTACAGACTGTATATTATGGTCTGTGTATCAATATACCAGATAATAGTTAGCAAAAAATGTCCACTAAAATGATAAGTTGTGTTAGATGTTAGTTGTGGCATTTCATGACTTAACTGTGTAATGGTAGAAAGACAGTTTTATACTGTTTGAAATGTCATTAGCTGTACTGTATTCATTTTATGAACTTCATGTCCAGTATAGTACATTAATCAACATTGCCATACCACTAGTACGTATGTAGATAATTATTGCTAAATAGACAATGATCACTTATACTTATATAATGTATTGCGTTGCACCTCTGACCACAACCAGCGACACTGATGTGTGGTGTGTGCTTGTAACCACTGTTGTAAACACTTCTCCAACACTGCAGTGGGGTGAGAACTTAAACCACTAGAAGACCATACAATGTTACGTTTCACTTTAGAGGTATAGAACATAAATGATGCCAATGGTTTTATATTAAACTGTCAACTAACAGAATTACAGGATTAAATAAAACATAATGCAACATTGGCAACATACCAAAACTGAATGGTTGAAGTCTACTGAACTTGAATAGTCTTTTCAAAGCATGATTTCCCGTGATGACAGTGGGAGGGCTTTTCCACCAAATTAAGTTTTCTGGACAGACAGCAGAGCCCAGCATAGTGAGAAGTGTTAGAGGTTAAAATCAAGTCATGTATGTATGAAAATCTATGTGACTTCACTGTCCATCAATAAAGACTGTAATTGTAGTATAAATCCACAACCTTCACAGCTTATTTCATGTTACATTATAATCATGATATATTAATTTATATAGATATAGATAACTGTCTGATTATTGATCTGTTATGAACCTGTTAACATAAAATATCAGATACAATTACCAAATGCCAGTCATTTTCTTATAGGCTCACCTGTTACTAGGTAGGTACTTGAAGATGCCTCAGTCCTAGTATTTCTATTGTTTCACAATGAAAGCCTAAGATTTTTCAGAAAAGAAAAAAAAAACATTAGATGTTAAGGAAATTATGACCAAAGGTACTTCTACTGTCTTTCAATTAAGTATAATTTTAAATTACAGATAAAGTGAGAGTTCTACATCACAGCAAATTATTTAAATGCATTACAATAGATGTGTGAGAATAAATTCAGATATGTTCACAAATGTAAAATGCAATATATAATAACTTTTGTCACTAAAGCAGACATCTTTAATAGTAATTAATTACAACAATATCACCACTCTGAATCTGTTAGTAAGATACAGACAGCAGAGGTCATTGTTGGACAGGAAAGCTTTTGTCTAAACATCTTCTAAAAAAAGAGCAACCATAATTGTAGACACTTTTTCTCGAAAATTTTCACCGCAACTTTTTAAACTTCATATTTCTTTACTATCTGTTCACATATTCAAGAAGTAACATAGCTTATGTAATATTACAAACAATATCATTCCAATTGCACACATTGTTTTAAGAGTTCATAAAAAATGCAGATACATACATAATGTCCACACATTGTTGATTGTGCATATGTTACATAAAATATTTCACACAATTAATAATACATTATTTTGCAAAACTTGTTTAAATATATTGGAATTCAAACCCTACCTTTTTGCTCTGTTTCTCTCTTATGTGCAATGTTCAGTGCTTCACCAGTAGGAAAATCTTTTAATCTGTGAGAGTCTTCCAGATCTGAATGCAAACACACCAACCACTACCTACTATACTGTCTGAATGGAGGCAAGGAGAAAGGGCAAGACAAGAGAAGGACACATGGAGGCAGGGTCCAATACTCAACACCTCCTCAAGTGACCCTCAGTAAATAACAAGCATTCTAACAATAGCAACCTCATCTGAAACCACAGTTGGCTCAGATTTCAAACTTAAGTGAGTCAAGGTGCCTCACACCTTCCCTTGTGATATGTGATTGCAGAAGTCAGAGATACAAGGACTGTGGACAGCTGGGAATGGGAATGGGACCTTTGACGGAAGGCTAATGCCTGGAATAGATTAGAGCTAAGTAAAGGAGCTCAGAATTTTGGCATGAAGTTGTTGTCAATATTATGTATGTCAACTGTATGGAGGACGAACTGAGGAACTTCCTGTTGTTACGTAGCCTATGGTTCACTGATAAGGTATTGGTATATCAGGGCCAAAGTGTATGACATCCTTTGGAACATACAACATGGGAATCAGCGAGTTATAAAAATATGCCATTTCCAGTTCAATGTTAACCTGTTGAAAAAACTAGTATTATTTGATTATGTGCTCTATTTTGGTGGATTACACTCCTGTCCTGATGACAACCCACAACCTTCTGTTTAAAATAGCTATATTTAAAGTGAAAAATCAAGAGAGTAACCATTTTGTTTATGTCTTTGAGGACAAATCTACATTTTTTGACTATAGCCAATACCTGTCCTGTCCAAGACTTAAAATCAGTCTTACTTAAAGTCAGCATTAGGCCTGTATTAATAGAAGGTACAGGTGGTACAACTTCCCTTAGTACTGTGTTCATACTGTTAAGGCGTTAAGGCCTATACAGTATGGCTTCCAGTTCCATCTGCAACTATATATGTAAATACATGTTCTGGTTTAACAGACAGTGTGCAAATATGACACTTGTTGACTAAATCTGTAGTGCTGTCTATGTTCCCCATGGCAGTTCTTTTAGTGTATGTGTGTAAATCTGTCCAAAAAACTAAATGGAGAACTTGTCTGTGGTCCAGCAGGTGTTGCTGTCAAGAGGATTTGTATTGTAGTTTATGGACCTTGGTGGAGTATGTTGCCTATAAGTTACAACAATAGATGCAACAGATGGATTGGGAGGACCTAAATAACAAAGCAATAAAAGGGCAAGCTGGTACAGAACATAATCTTCCTTTACAACTGTGTACAGTTCTTAAAAACTGATTTAGGGCACAAAGGTTTTCTACAGAAATTATTTTTGTTTCTAGGGAAAATAGTCCTGCCGACTAACTTCATAGGATACTATAATCTTGTGTTTTTTTGTACATAAGCTTGTACAATTATGTAGTGTATGTGAGTATGTGCCAGTGTGTGTATCCCACATCTAAACTAGAAATACCGCCTCGTGGTTGTATGCCCCCGCCAACCAGTCAAGTTGCAGTTTACATCCATGTCTGTTCAGACTCATACAATATTTGTAGTGAAGACTTTGAAGGAATTTAATAAAAGGTATTGAGTGTACTTTCCTTCCTCCTTCCATGTGTTCACATGATTGGCCAATAAAGTTGATTCTGATAGAACACAAAGTTGTAGCTGTGACAGTAGACAAAGCTTCAGATATGGATGTTGCTGCTTCTAAAACGTGGATACTTCACACATCTTCAACCTGGCAGCACAGAAGATCTGTACAATCACCACAGTTTCAAGGTGGGCATCCAAGATTAGTATCACCAATTCAGTATCTGACCAAATGTGAAATATGGTCACAATCTCCCCTTCTGTTCCTGAGTTATGGGGTTGAATAATGGCCAGAAAAGTGTTTTTGCAGAACATTATAATGTCACAGTGAAACTGACCTTTGACCTTTTGGATATAAAATGTCATCACTTCAGCTTTTTATCCTGTTCAACATTTGTGTGGAACTTCGTCATAATTAGCGTATGAATTCTTGAGTTATGGCCAAAAACATGTTTTTTGAGGTCACAGTGAACTTGACCTTTGACCACCAAAATCTAATTAGTTCATCCTTGATTCCAAGTGGATGTTTTTGCCAAATTTGAAGAAATTCCCTCAAGCTGTTCCTGAGATATCACATCCACAATCCTAAGTAGAGCTCCACCAATCATAGGTGTTTTTCTTATCACTGAGATGTCAAATTGCTCCAAATGTGCATAGTTGACAGCAATGTTAAGTAACAATTTCTGAGTTTCCGTCCGGTAGCAACTGCTCAACCATGGCTTCAGTGTTAGGAATGGTGTGATGTTTTTGAGATGGGTTTGCTTAGCTTGTGATCGTTAAAACAAAAACTGATACAAAAACAAAACAATGTTGTGCAACTATGACTTCTATATTCAGAATATGTGTGCACATGCAGCTTTGTTAATTCACATGTTGAGGTTGGCAGCATACTATATGGAATGTGAATTTAATTCCCTCTCAAAAGAAGTCAGGGACTAACATGGTTCACCTTGTAGCTCATTAGTCTAGTTCAGTCATACACTGTAAAGAGGGACTTTCTTTAAATGTAGTGGAGAAAACGTAATGGCTGAGTCTAAGCTGTTTTACTTCAAGTGGGATTAGGACAAGGTGTACCTCTCTGTGGCCAAAGTGGGAAAGGCCACTGTCCATGGTGCTGACCTTCCTTCCTCCCTGTTCACTTTTTCTTCCCAGCTCTGGCTCTACAGTCGCTGCAGAAAAACACAAGACTTTACACATACAGTACTAGCTACAATGTTTTACCTGACCTAAAAGATCAAATTTCAATTTAAATTTAATCTAATCAGTTCTAGGAAAAACTGAGCCAGATCTGGTTTATACTTGAGAATAAAACTTTAGGTACATGTCCATCAGTAGAAGACAGTTATTGGAATGTGCACCTCACATGGGAGAATGAGCACACACTCCTGTCCTTGCCAGGATGTTATTTGAGTAAGTCATCCATTTTCACTGGATAAATACTAGACTAGCTAAAGTGAGTAAGATCAAAATGCACATACAAAGGGCAATAGTTTTCGGTCACTCAAGGATGTCTGGATGAGTTTCACATAAAAGATTTAAAGAAAGTTTTCTTAATGCTTGAAGCCTTTTTCTTGCATGCTGATTTACAGTAGACTATACAGTATTAGTCTTCCTCATTTTAGATGGCTGAAGCCATACAGCACATTTGTCTGTCTATTGCTTAATCACCTGTTGCAGCTTGTCTTCATGTACACTTGTCTCCTCTGGTGTGCGTCATAAGCTGTCCCCAAGCTGTCCAATAAATCATCAGTGCTGTAAAAGCATCCAGCATGAATTTCACAGGTTATCTTTATGCTCAAGGATACACCACCATGCCAGAAGGCGAGGACAAGGGTAGAAGCAAGGGTACGACTGACTTCTGGAACTTCACTCACCCATTTTTAACACAGGGTGGTACAACCCTGATATCAAAGCTTGCCTAATTTGGATACTCCATTGTGACAAAAAAGTGAGGCAAATGTGTTTGCAAAATTACGTTGCTGCTAACATAGAGAACTGTCTTGTATCTATGCCAAGTCTCTTCAATGGCTTTCTCTGGAAATTGAGAAGAGCCAGCTCCGTTAACCTCAACAAAAGCTCTTGGTGCCGAAACCTTGAAGGCAGAGAGTATGAAATACTTGAAGATGTTGGTCAAGTTTATTTCATATGTGTTAACCCAAAAAATAATTTTTACACCACACAACTGATCCAGTAGGAAAGTAGCAGTGGTACAATTGTAGCGCTAGCCCTTTTTTGAGTTTGTTCTGTGGAAGTCTTTGTAAAAAAAAGACTTGAAAATGTGGTGTTCAAAATGTAGAAAATATTACTAGATGACATTAGAAAGCTGAATTAAATCAAGCACAAAGGATAATATTTTTCCCGGAAATATCCTAAAGCCTGCTATAACGTGCACTTGCAGGTCTAACTGTACTACATATTTGGTCACTATTGCCATTGACATTATTCAAAGTGAACTTGAGGAGGAACAACTTGATCTCTTTTAACAAACCACGTAAACATGTAATGAACCTGTGATAAACACATCTTATTATCGGCATCCAAAACCACTTTCAAAATCCTATTACAGTTATTGTCTCTGTGGCTTGGCTACAGTTTCATTTTAATAACTAATTTGACTTATTACAGTACCACATGCTAACAATAGGCTACATATAGAAATAGCCTACATGAAATACCTATGTGAATAAGATTAGGTTATGGTGACCTCATTTTGGAAATGAGGTCTGAGAAATTTCAGATACAGCAACTAATATTAACTCAACAAAGCCATGAATTTAATGCCTCACCATCATGTGTTGTATCATTTTGAGACGCTAAATTTCGACACACCTAATCAAATTAAAGCTACATAAGTAACATTAGCTTATCTAAACTAGCCATTAGCTTGTACTGAGCCCTGTCTTCTCGTCTCCTCAATCTTGTCTCAATAAATGTGATTTACTTCTCAGTGGAATGGAGATTAACCTTTGAAAAAAGTAATGTAGCACTGTCCTTTTTTAAAAAAAAAAATCTTTTTCAAGTGACATCACGTTATGTAAATTTTACTTAAGTATGAAAATACATTTGTACAGTATTTGGTTTAAATGGCAGAGTATGTTATTCCTCTTCATTTTTGATACGAAGACAAGTTATTCGCATTAAAAGAAAGAAAAAAAGTAGGCTAAATATACACATTGCATGGGAAGAGTCACACCTGCAGGACAGAGGACTGTTAAGGCACTGACCAAACCACTTCACTTATGTATGTTAAACAAAAATAAACTACAGAAAAGCGAACAAACGTTGTCTCTTGACATTGCTGTCTTTACTATAGTGTCCGTGTGAAATGTGAGCAGGTGGCTGCATTTAATATTGTTGAACAAAGACAGCAACTGCTAGTGTATCTTAACTTACCTGTTTTGCTAACAACTAGCATATCATTGCATTTTGAGAATAAGTTGGCCTAAACGTTACACATCCACAGACTTGTAAAGTAACTAACTCAACTACGTACATTTAGTCGGACGTTGTACTTACACGAGTACTATTTTAAAGGTATTTGTGGTGACAGCGGCCCACTAAGTTGCCGCCGCCATTACTGTGGTGGCAGAGTGGAACCATTTATGTATTATAAGAGCTGGATACCGGACTAAAAATCAGTCCTATAGGAATTGTTCGCCTGGCGCATACATGGATGTGTAATGGGCGCATACCATGGATGTGTAATAAAAGCTCTTATAATACATCCATGGCGCATACGCCAAAAAAAAGTTTCTAGTTTCCGGGTTTGCTTCCGCGTAGTGCGGCCCACTGAATGTGCGCAGTAGTGTTTCTCCTGCTGGCCCCGCCCGCGAGTTACTGCTCGGTCCATAGACTTTACATAATGATGACGTAACGGATTTTGAAATCGCTTTTGTCGGCTCGAGGAAAATTTTACAAATATAAAACCTCCATGGATCAAAATTTCATGATAGAAAGAGTCATAACTGACGTTGTTTGCAGTTCGACGTGTCCTGTCAACAGTTTTACAGACGTCTCTTTTACAATGGTGGTCTATGAGGGAAATGCTTCTTGGGCCGCAGGGGGATTTTTCGTTGCAATTCCGCGAGTGGCCACTGGGAAAAATTGGCTGCAAGGCTGAGCAGCGGCTCCCTATCCAGCTCTTACTATTCATCCATGAGTGGAACAGAAACTGAACACTTCACATCTTAGGACTTTCAAATGCCTTTCACCACACAGTAACAGCAGCTTGTCTGATTCCACCTACAACCGGGATTTGTCCAGACCTCTATACCATTACAAACCTGCTGTTCTCCGGTCCGCCAGTAGGCCCACTCGGTAGTATATTCCTGCCTTTCCTGCCTGCACACCTGCAGCTCTTTACCTTGTCAACGTCCGCTATAGCAGCTACAGTCTGCTAAGTTACGTCAGATATATGAGGTCCAGTCTTTGCTCAGCTTATGATATGATTCATTGTCATGTAGTACAATGTGCTACATGTACTGAACTTAAGTACAATTTTTAGGTACATGTAGGCTACTTCACTTGAGTGATAACTCAACTACATTCCAACGGAAATGTACTTTTTACTTCACTGCATTTATTTTTGCAGCTATTAAACACAGTGGGGCCAATGAGTACTTTGTACTTTGCAATTAATACCTCTGTACTTTTTTTCATTTGAACGCAAGACTTTGTTGTAGTGGAGTATTTTTATAATGTGTACATACTTTTACTTAACTAAAAAATCTCAGCATTACTTCAGCATTTGCCAGTGTAAATATACAAGGTACAATAGTTCAAAGTAGTTCCACCTTGACCAGCTGCAACATTAAAATGCCGCTAAAGATAAAGCATAACTAGTAATAATAAAATATTTGTGACAAAGTGGGTGAGACCACTCCATCTGTCCCATGAGCTTGATGCATTTTTTTAAATTTTTTTTGCCATGCTTGTTATTTGTTTATTTAGTCAGTAGAGCATACACTCACCAGCCACTTCATCAGGTACACCTGTACAATCTAATGCAATCCAACACAACAGCTCAGTCATAAATTTTACTTTTACAAAGCTGAAACATTTTCAGTTTTTGTTGACATTGTCAGAAAGGTGATAATTCTACTTTATGTTTATTATTGAGCTCGTAGTGGGTGGTGGTGGTGTACTGGAGAGCATTTTATTGAAAAGTGTTCCTAATATTTTGCCCCCCTCATGTATGTTAATGGAGTGGACAAAAAAATTAGGAACACTTTTCAATATAATGGTCTCCAGTACACCACTACCACCCACTATGAGCTCAATAATAAACATAAAGTAGAATTATCACCTTTCTGACAATACAGCACACAAAACTGTGAGTGGTTACAAGATATACACCTATTGGATAAAAAAGATAAGGATTAAATTAGGATAAAACCACACTATACATAAAAACTCATCTGTCCAGACACACTCTTAGTTACTATATAATGTATAGTTTGGATTAACTGCTGATTATGGCCTACTATAGGTTAAAAAAGTCAATCAATATGTACAATGATTAATAAAATACAGTACATTAGTAAATATGTAGATGGACAGAGAAGTAATGACACAACTGTGACACTGTTGGATCCTTTGCTCATCTTTTTATTTCATGATTAATATTCACATCACTGGTTAACAAATAATCACAATGAACATCTCTTTCATACCAAATATTCAGAATTGGAGGGGGAGATGAGCTCTATCTAATAGGACAGATGCCTCTAACAACCAGCAGTTTGTTTGTCTTCTGCATGCTCTTGCTATGGTGTTGTGCCCTACAGAATAAAACAGCACACACTACAGTGGATCCATTCCACAGCACTGAAAAGTAGATTATTTTGCTTGTTTCCTCTTAATTTATGATGACAGATTTGGACATGTAGGAGATACCCACAACCAAAGTAAGTAAGTGCAAAAGAAAAAAAAAAGACCAACATACAATAGTGTAACAGTTAACAGTTAGAATACTGGTTTTAAATCTGGTAGGTGTGGTGAAGAACACAAGTAGAGAAACTATTTTTCAGCACTGTGATGCTGGCAAGCCTCTGTAGGTGGGAGACATAGCTAGGGGCTCCAGGTGCATATCTACCAACACTCCACTTTATTCTGGATTTCTCACTTTGTCCTGTTACATTTCAGGCAATTAGCTGTCTCTTTTAGAAGGACAGTTCAAGTTCAAATGTAGTTTTGAGCTCAATATTAATTAATTTATTATATGCTTTTCAATAGTGCACATTGTTCCAAAAGTTTAAATGATTTTCCTTTGTTATTAACACTGAACAGATAATTTTGTCCAAGTCTTCCCTTATTTCAGTCCTGTGTTGGTAGGTATGTCAAGGTGTCTATATAGGAGCTGTCTAATACAGTACATTACTTTGTACCACATGCCAAAAGACTAAGTCTGGTTACTGTTAGTCTGACTGGGGGGTGGCGGTAGTCGGAAGACAGGGCTGGCCAGTGTGTGTCCAGTGCCACATTTAGTGCATTTCAAACCGAAGCGAAAACCAATCAGATTGTGGAAACTAATTAGATTGTTTTTGGTCTTTTGAAAGAACTGAACTTTGTCAACCAATTTTAAGTTTGTCATTTAGTTTTCTGTGATTCCAGGTTTTCTTTGCATAACTTTTCTCCAAGTCATTTGTCAGATCATACCAAACATGACACACACCGCCTCCCTTCTTGCCCGTCAGTTTGAATCCGGTAAATAGTGTTTCCATATGTGATCTATCTTCCAAAACAGAACAGAGACAAACCTCATACATGTATTCATAATCTTGCATCTTTAATACATTTTAAAAACATTCTTTAAACTTCAGCAGCCCTTTTCTTGGAGGAAAAAAGGCAGACTCTGAAAAAAGAAAAAGTACACCTTTCCTTTCTTATGCTTTCAGTCTTATAATAATACCATTATTAACCTTAACAGTAACAGGTTTATGAACATGAAAGCTCATCTGTCGACATCCACAACACCCTGTTAAGAAGTAAGTTTTTTTTATGTTTTTGTTTGATTTTAATTTATTTGAGTTTCTTCTAGAGTGATAAAAACATGGTGGTATCTATATACAATGGGCAGTGTGAGATACTAGTGGACGGGTGGTATTCAAGCGCTACAGTATAACTGGGGATCAAACAGTTGTGGACGGACATCAGAGTGAATCTGGTTATTACCTTTTGTCCAAGCTGCAACATTAACTTTATACCTCAGTTAACGATACTGATGATAATTCTAGTCTTAAACCTACTCATATCCACTGTTATTATATTAAACCTAAACTTTAAGAGATAAAGTAGCCCATTAGTCTCCCCTCCAACTATATAAAGGGAGGATTGGAACCATTTTCCTCTAATAAACAACTCTGTCCGTGCTATTGCTTTAGCATACAGTATGTGAAGTATAGCTCAACCAACATTGGATTTCTGACGTAGATACCAATACAGATATTTGAGTTTTCAAAATCTGATAACAACTTATCAGGTGATACTTATTTGTGTACATCAACACTTGAAACATTTTAATAAGTATTCCTCTAAATTAGGTGATTAAAGACTTAATTAAAGACCAAAATATGCTGCATGCAGGACATTTTAGAGTTGAAAACTAAACTTTCTGGTTACTTTGTAGTTACGTCACTGTTTCTAAATTACTTCAAACATATCTTTGTCATTTACGTACTACTGCAACTTTTCATTACTTATCGGCCGACAAATACACAGATACCGCTAGGCAAAGTCACAATATTAGTTTGTCTTTTATGGCCTGTAGTTTCATAAGTTATAAAACAGACATAACCAAATCTTTACCATTAGTAATGCACATCAGCTCCACAAACTTTAGCTGTCTGGCTAACTTCACTCAAGCAAGTAATGCTTTAAATCTTTCAGCAATCTGTCATTCAAAGTGCATTTGTTTCATCAAATCTTATATCTGTTTTACATGTCGCAGTACAAACCTCAAAGGTTTACACACATCTCATAAAAAAGATTTAACCATGCGACACTGAAGTTATTTCTACACTAAACTCATTTTCAGTTTTATGATACTTCTAATCACTTACAGTTACTGAACATACTGTATGCTGAAGTGCTGAAAATCATTCAAGAGAAAACATTCTATCTGTGAAACATATTGAGTAAGGCGACTATTCGCCACGCTCCTCATAGTTCAGTGTGGTCCTTTAACCTGGCTGACTATAAACTTGCCCACTTGTGAAATTTGATTTTGTAGCTTGGTCAAAAAGTAAAAACCAGGAACAACATGAGGGCAGACTGGAGAGTTGAGTGTTAAACCATCATAGCCAATAGCACAACACCGATGACCAAAGCTCCACTAAAATCCACAAAGCTGACCAAGATAAAGAGTACCAATGTGTCATCCAGGATACACAACATCAGCTCATCCCGTCATATGGTAACGTACTCATACACTGAGCTTCCAACGCACATTAAGACTACTACTTATTCCTATTTTATATACACACACCACTACCTACACCTAGCAAAGTGCTTTCATCCCTTTGTTCTTCTATTCCTGAAGAAAGATTCACATTTTTGTTTCACATATGATCCACACATATGTATCATGTTTTACTTATAGGCAACTCATGAGAATGATTTTGAGGGAATAGTACAATATCAAATATGCTTATATGGTGATTTTAGTTGTCTAGTCTTTATTGTTGACTATTTGATCACTTGCTCTTTGATTATCATAATTGTATCTAACTACCAAGACTGTTTTGCTCCCAAAAGCACACATGTACAGTACACAGCTGACAATGTTTGACCAATATACAATAAAGCAACTTTTATATCACTTCAGTGCATCAAGAAATGAACAAGACTGTGTTCAAAGTGCACAAGACTTTAGAGTTTGAAGGGGAGCTGTACATAATTAATATGATTTGAGTAGTATTTAGTATTCCAGACACAATAATATAGCATGGTCATCAAAGCTAATTTAGATGAGAGACAGTATGTAGGTCTACTGTAGCTTCTCTAATGGTGATGTAAGTTTTCTCAGTCAGCCTTTTTTTGAAGTCTCAGAGCCAGACTATCAGTGTTCCAGAGGCTCGTCAGCGCTCTCTACAGGATGGATGCAGTGGTAACACTTCACACATCTGACAACTACGGCAACACGCCACAAACACGTCACTAATCCTTCATTGTTTCACCGGAGACCATCGCAGACTTTAATGCACAATGCATAGAATTACAGTGAGTGGAAAGAGCCTTCCTCATTAAGATGGCTGGTTCTACTTGTTTTACTTCTTTCACACACAATAATGTTTTTGATCTGTAAAATCAAAATCACATCACAGTGTTGGTTTACAAGACTCGAAAATGCCAAAATTGAATTTTTGGTGATATATTAAAATAGTACAAACAGGCTGAAACTGAGCAGAAATAATGACGACTTCATGCTTATTTCTTATCAACCTTTGATTTTCATTCCCTTTAAAACCAAGCGTGCTACTGTATGATTCTTTTGAAAAACAGAAAAAAATCAAACTTTTCTTTAAAATGTGGATCTCTATTTTACAAGAACAGATTTGTTCCCTTCAAAGACAACTTCAAATACCACTGGATGGTCTCAACTACAGTATTTGCAGGCCTTTCTTAGTTCTGCCTTGCTGAAATACTGCTGCATTCATGGCATTTTGGAGCTGGGCAATTCCTGCTGTCCAGTGTAGTGAAATCATTTTTTGATCATTCTTTTTTTAATCTTTGAGAATTTTTGCTTTTAATAACTTTTGAATATCCAGTGATATCCTATACAAAACAAACAAGAAAGTGCTGAACAAAAATATAAAAAAACAAACTTCTAAAAAGCTATTTGCTTCCATCTATTTACACTACAGATGTAGGGTAAAATATAAACTAGAAACTTGATCATTTTGATCATCTGCTACTGTGCAGCAGTCACCTCAAGTGGCTTGGTTGTAGCTTTTAGTAGGTTCTATCTACTAGACAGAGTCTCTAGAAAATAAATCAGTAAATAATTTTAAAGTTGCAAAGAAAATTCCAACTTCAGACTTGCCATGAATGTAACATTATTCCCCTCAAATGACACAACTTGCCTCTCTCCTGACTATCTGTTAACTTCTGTGGTCGTTCTCTGTCTGTCTGTCCATTTCTCTCTGTCTGTACGCCATCTATATGCGTGGGTAACGGGAGGCGTCCCCAGCTAAGATCACTGTATTGCTGTCAGAGAGGTGCAGTGAAACAAAGGAAGAGGAAATAGACGAGATGAAAGCTGGGTGAGGTGAGCCTATGATGAAAATGTCTGACAATGACTATGATAGGAACAACACACCGACACAGCTCATCGTTGTTTTAACAATATCAGCATAGACCACCAAAACACAATAAAGAGTTGGTTTCATTCTAGAACAGAGAGAGATGCTTTAATGAGCAACATAACGTTTTTTTTTTTATTTTAGGGTGCTGATTTCGGTGTGTGTGTATTATACGGTGTGTGTGTGTGTTGGTATTTCTGTTTGTGTATGTGTGCATGCACACCAACAAGCGTGTGTGTGCTTTCCAGTGTATCTCTGCGCTTGTGTGTGCTGTATGTGTGTGTGTGTGTGCGTGAAGAACGTTAGCAGGTTTCACAGAGAGGATTCTACAACGCACCGGCTAAGTGGGAGGACTTAAAAGAGGGTGGGGGTCTGTAGCCCCACCCCTCTCCACTGGAGTGAACCACATGACCAGGAGGTGCCACATGCGCGAGAGAAGAAAGATGCTGTCTGTCTGTCTGTCTCTAATAGACACATGTAGACTGTATATGCTATATACAGATCATAGTGACTGCCGGGGTCCCCCACAAAGAAGATAAGGTGTATGAGGTGGTTTGGGATCAAGCTTGATGCCCTGTAATGATTACACTGTGTGGGAACTAAAGAGTTATGGTGTAGGAGATCCCTCACTTAAGGGATTGGTGCCCCTGAAATGTATGCCATGCAAAGGATGGAAGATATAAGTATGTGAGCTCATTTAGAGCTAAAGGTTAAGGGTTTGTAAGTCTCACACTGAGAAAGGTCTATTGCTTGGGGTGTGTTTTTTTTTTTTGTTTGTTTTTTGTCTTTTTTAAAAATACTTTCATCAACCCAAACTACAGAGCTGAATTATCCACAGTAGTTTGTGGACTTGTGCTAATACCATGTGTCCAGGACTGATTTCAATAAAAGTGTTACAGGTTCAGTTTTGCCAGCAGAATGTGAACATAACTGTTTAGTCATGCTGACACACTCACTATAATAATACACTTCATAGACCTGTGCATGTTGATTTAGTGAATTACACAGCAGCCTGTGACATGGTGGTTGACATTGTCAGCAATAAGGAAAGTGCTACATACAGTATATTGTTTGTTAATGGTTTATGTGCAATAAAAGGTGCAGCTGCTAGCAGTTTAGGGCTAGGGTTAAACACTCATCATATAGAGTTAGGATTACGGAGTGGTTTAATACGCCTGTTTAAGGTTAAACCTTCAGCTTTAAGTAATATTCACTCCTTCAAGGTCAAATACTAACTGTGATCCTACTTAAAAATTCTCGGATGCCAGATCAAATACCTGTGTTCAGTGCCAAAAGCTTTTTGAGCCAAGTCTAACCAAAGCAGCAGCAGAGTTCCCCAATCACTTTATGCCCACCTTTCTCATGATTATCACACCATTAAATGTTTTCTAATTGTAACTGCTTTGTTGCAGCCTTGTGTTAGGGCATAAAATTTCCCTCACAAATAAATGAACGCATCTTTTTCTGCACTGATTTTGAACTACTCATTCATCAGCCCTTGTCCTTTGCACCGATCACTGCTAGCTGTGAGCATCATGATATTAATAGTCCAAGGTTAAAGAATTGCAATGGATTTGGAGAAGACATGTTTGATGAGTGAGCTGTAGAGTTACCTATAGTGAGACATTGTGCAAGTATTATAGATACTGTAGATTTGGAAAGATTGCTGGCTGGATAACAGGATGCAAAATGTGTATTTAAAGCAGACTTAATAGTATTTGCCCTGCTGCTGGCTGGTAGCCAGCGGACAAGTGGACTGTGAGCAGTGGTGGGGTAAAAAGTAGTGTTAGCATAATGTCTGCTAACAAGATTGGGAGATCAAGGTGGTTTTGAATTGTGAGGGCCTGTAAGAGGGACCAGAGCCTCATTACTAAGTTCTGAAGCAGGGTTTTTGGACTATGAGGACTAGTGCTTAAACAGTAATTAGACTCATAGGTGGAAATATTTGAAGAAAAAACTGGCTATGCTCAGTATACTTCCATACAGCACTGACTACAATAGTGGATTTATTGCGTTGAGGTTGTTAGATTTGGGGTTTGGGGTGCTTACGAGGGAACTTTATCAGTCAAGAAGCTGGTGGAACCCCACACAGAGAAACACAGACAAACAGCAAGTGCTCTTCTCTGTGGTAGGCAGGGCCAAAGGTCAACCCGAGGGCATTGAGAGCTCAAAGGACAGGGTTGGTAGCGGGAAGCTGGCAGGCGGCGGACCCCAGAGAAACACTGAGAGGCGAACGGTCAGTTTGGTGCTGCGGTGGGCGAGATGGAGGGCGGGGCCAGAGGGAAGTGACTGCGCCGTGGTAGGTTGGTTGGTCGGTTGATTGGCAGGTCGGCGAGCGCCATGTGTGTCCCACCAAAAACTACAGGTCACTGAGACTCAATCTGTGGAGGGTAGGAAACCGGGTTAAAGAAAGAGATGTCACCAACAGAGAAGAGAAAAAAAGTGATGCAGATACATGGGTGGAAATTTCCAGTCTAAATTTCACCAGCCAGATGGTCTCTAGCTAATAGGCCGTTACTGTCTGGGGCAGGTTCATATGAGTTATGGGCAGAATTACAAAACATCCCTGTTTTTTATTTTATTATCACTGAAGCCATCCATCAATTAGGCTGAGTGTGGCAACCGTGTCAGGAGGCAGAAGTCTGTTGTCCCTCTGAACTCTGGAGTCTGGAAGCAGCTGCAGTGCCAGAAATGAATTTATCCACTAAGGCTGGCTAATCTTTACTCAGTGGGTCTCTTCATAATTTAATTTTGTGGCAAAGTGTCGCTGCTATTTTTACCGCCCCACTCAATCAGACACATAGCAGAGAGGAGGTACACACACATGCATGCATACACATAGTATCTACTTATTTATTGTCGAGTGTGTCTGCAATTGACCATTTGATAAACCCCTGAATGGTGATTGTCCAATCAAAACTTAGCAACTGTAACTTGGCACAGCAGGCAAGTTAAGCTTTGGGATTTCTCCATATGTTGAAACAGTGGACATTGGGTATCTGCTATATCTATAGTATCTGTGTACTGTAGTAGAGGTACCATACAGAATTAAAATAAATGTGAATCTGACCTTGAGGAACTTATAGCCAAGATCATTAAGCTCAGACAGTTTTAATTAGCAAAGAAGCCTAGAAAGGCTGATGTCTGTATTCAGCTAGATATTGTTTGTGAGTGAAAAGACACATCACTGTTCTTATCATTTCATTTTCAGGTTGTGAATTCACTAAATTGTCACTAAATTGTCAGCTGATAGTTAGCATTTAGGTACTTGCAAATGATTTAAAGTAAAACTAATAAGATTTGGTAGGGGATATGGATTCTGTAATACTGGATTTGAATTCCATAATATGCTATCGAACCCCATCATAAAGGGGGCTGTGCTTCTGAGGATTTCCAAAATCAAAAACAGAAGAGAGAAGTGTAAGTTTAAGTGTAATGGAATCGATACAACAGTGTGTTTGTCTGCTCTAATGAAAGCTGCAAACAGTAGCATGCCTGACTAACTGATTTAGTACCTACAGTAGTAATAAAAGCATAATGTTACTTCCAGAGCTGGCAGCTTAAAATAACTTTATACTCCAGCAGCCCAGTCGTCAAACTCATGGGTTAGTCCTCATCCTAAAAGCATTTTCTCTTGTAATATTAAAAGTGAAAACATACGGTTTGAAAATAAGAACAATAAAGCATAAATACAATAATCATCATAACCTCTGTGCTATTTGTACATTTGTCTGTAAGGTAAGTATACAAACAGAGGATTGTCAGAACAAAATAACATTTTTCTTTATCATGATGATATCATGTATGCAGCCATCAGGTGCATAATTAAGATGCTTTTACAGGGTTTGCATTTCAAAATGAGTCAGTCTGAGTTTGAACAACTCATGGAGCTAACAATGATTCATTAGCTAGCTACAATAAAATCTACTAGTGACAGTTGTCATTTCAACCAGTAACATCGACCATCCCCAGCTAGAATTGATAAACCTGCTTTTGTAAAAAATGACTAAGAATCTTGAGAGGTAATTCTGCCATTATTGATGCATGACTATTATCATTATAAACTGCATATGTCAAATTGCAGAACAGTAAGCTTGAACATTTGGTGACAGTAACTAAGGGAAGTGGAGCTTAGTAACCCATCAAATAAGCATTCAGTGCTTTAAAGACTAATAGCTGTGTGTGTGTGTGTGTGTGTGTGTGTGTGTGTGTGTGTGTGTGTGTGTGTGTGTGTGTGTTTATACCTACTTGTCTCAGTGATGCGTTTGTCTGTGCTAAGGGGCTCCCTCAGTCCATCTCCCCCAAAAGGAGTAGCTGTGGGTTCCTTCACCCCATTCTCCTTAGCAACACCTCCTGGTGCTGTTGCCTTAGCAACGCCAGCTGGTCCTGTTGCTGGAGCACTACTTGGTGGTGATGTCTTCTCCTCTGCCTTCTCCTCCTTTAGCCAAATATAGACACACAAGGGCAGACACGCACACACACACACATATACACACACACACACACACACAGACACGCACACACACAAAGATGTTTTTTTCTAGTGTACTACTCTCAAGCTACTGCACCATCTAGTGGTGATGGCCTGTAAAAGCACAGTGAGTCAGCAGAACCAGACAGGTTAACTGTCTATTTACTGATAATATTAATGACTGTGTTAAAGTTTGACCTTGTGTCCGTTGGTCTGTCCATTGCCGGGCCCCACATTGTCCATGGATCCAATCTTAGACTTAGCCTTAATGTTTAGCTTATGGGACTCAATCTTGACATCACCACCACCTGCAGTAAAAAGGAGGGCTAGTCTGAGACCAAAATAGAAAAGGATAAAGCTTGAAGGGAGGAAAACAGAGGAGGACAGTTTTAAGTCGGACCTGGCTTATGTTTGATGTTGTCCTTGGAGCCACATTTGGACGTCACCTTGCTCACATCAACCTTCTTATTCAGGATCTGCACCTGGGTAAGAGGAGAGATTTATACTAATTCATAAAAATGTCACATCCACTGCAATGCATCCATACTTGAGCGTTCACTCTAGGCAATTTAGAAAATCACTGTGATCCATTATCATGCACCTGGCGCACTTATAGAGAGGAAGATATTCTGTCTCTACAATACAATGGACTATGTGGGAGAACGCCATACAGCACAGCACATTCTGGACTACCTACCCATGCCTGATTCCCCACTTTGACCTGTTTTATTGTTACTCAAGGTGCCTTTTTGTTTTGTTAGTCTGGTTAATGATTATCCATTTATGCATATAAATTGGGAAAGGCTATGATTGGAGGGCGGGAGCAGGCAGTTATTAGACCATCATCACATGATCCGAGTGTATGTTCAGGATCCCAAGCAGTAATCCTGAGTCTGTGGCATCTGGCTCTGATGGATTTTAAGACCCAGTGACCTGACTGACACAGTGCTGGATGAGATCAATCAGATTTACGTTCGTGATGACAGACAGGAGAGCTAACAGTCAGCTGACTATGACCCTCACTGACATTAAAATTATATTAACAAATAAACCATCATCAGCTCTCATTGCCTGACTGACACTGGAGCTCTCCCTCATAAGATGTTGCTTAAAGCAGGTTAAATATTAATGACCTGATTTTATCATATAAACACCAATGTTTGAATTCTTTCAGTTTATAGTTTCTGTGTACAGTAGTATCAGTACTTTATGGAATTAAAATAAAAGTTAATCTGAGCTTGAAGAACATATTAAATGAAAAATGGAGGAAAATATATACGAATGTCCATCAATCACTCACTTGAATACATGAAAATAAACAGTGAAATACCCCAAACAAAATGGTAAAAATAAGACCATAAGTATTGGGAACACACTGGAGAATGTGTTAAGAAACAATTTGCAAACATAATCTACAGTTTTTTTGGTGATATCCCAAGCCGGTCAAAAGTTTTTCTTCAAATAAATCATGTTTTGGCAGTTTTCTTGCAAATGAATTCCAACGCTGCATTATTGGAAGCTTACTGAGGATGTACCTTCAATATAAGAGTGGACCCCCCCCCTCCCAAAAAACCCCCCCTTTTGACTGATATTACAGACAAAAACACTTTTTAAAGGCACCTAGTTACTACTAACAATTTCTTCGGCCCATGAAACATTTTTTTTTCTTTTTCTTTTTCTCTGCTTATTTTTCTTTAATTCCTCAAACTACATTTGTAAGTAAATCTTCGCACACTGCTCTGAGGAATTCAAACAAAATAAATAAGAAAAAAACGGAACACGCCTTACAAAATAGGGCTGTTCCACGTACAGTATGCAGAAAATACTATGTATGTTAATATATTTTGAGCAGATCTCTTTTGTATTGAAACCCAACAGTTTCAATATGAGCGAACATATTTTGTTTCATTAAATTAAGGCAGCAGAGAGGTGATTGTGAGAGCAGCCCAGAGATGGAACATGATAGTGCAGCAGGTGTTTAGAGCAGATGGGAGCAACATCTGGAAGGGTGGGTATTAAGACCTGTGGTCAGTTTGTTTTAAGTGAAATCAATCCGAAATGCAAACACAGGGAGCAATTAATGTGCTAATTACAGTGCATTCATGCTGAGTTACTTTGAAAGTGATAACCTTTCATGTTAAATGTTTGATATTTGCAGAAAGAGCTTTCTACATTTTTAATTGAACTCCAATTGCTCCCAGGACTGATGGATGCTTGGTACAAAAAACCTTCAAATTAGATTTTCTAAATCAGCAAGCAGAGGCCTGATCGGGGATAACACAAGAATATCGGATACAGTGTACTGATTGTAGTACAGATTGATTTGATTTTCTACCAGTATTAGATCCTCTCATGCTTGCTTTAATAAGGATAAAGTGTGTAGAACAATGGTCTGACTTTTCTTGTTTTAACTGTCTGGTAAAAGTCAGATCTACAGTATGTAGTGTAGGCTTACGAATTTCTGTGTAAATACAGTCCAATCAGGTGTATATGATATAATATGCATCCAGCCATGGAGAACCAAATTTACATACCAAGATCACAAATTCTGCTTTCATCCTTTAGCGATCAAGCTTTTTGTGACTACTTTACAGGATAAAAAGAAGATTCCCAATTGTTCATGGCTGAATTTAAAATTTGCATAAAACCTTCGATGCATCCATCCTAACCAGAGTCTGCTTCCAGCTCCAGCAGTACTTACATTGCCACCTCCAGGGACATGTTTGATATTGTCCTTGGAGCCACAGCGAGACGTGACATGGCTGAAGTCCAGCTTTTTGTGCACTATCTGAACCTAAAGACAGGCAGGGAGACACACAGGCAAGCAAGAAAGAGGTTGAGGGGCAGAGTGAGAAGGGAAAGAAAGAAAGAAGGAATGAGAGAAAGAGAGAAAGAAAGAAAGGAAGGAAGGAAGGAAGAAAGAAAGAAAGAAAGAACAAGCAAGAAAGGAAGACAGAAAGAGGAGAGCAACAGAGAAGAGCAGATCAGCTGGCAGCTTAGGTTAACAGGAAACAGAGCCTTGTACTGTAACTATGGAAGACTTTCTGTCATTCAAATCAAATGATTCCTTCTACTCAAGTTCTGCAGTTTTCTGCATTATGAGATCATTAAATCAGCACATGAGGCTGCAAACATTTTGGGACATTATCTAACAATTATTATGGTTCAAAATGAGAAAGTTAAAGAAGAAGTTCCTCCCAATATGAATGTTAACATACCAGAAGATGAGGATACTGACTTAATAACAGATCGCTTCCATAAACAGCGTGATGTGAAACTAAAGCACAGGACAAACACTGGAAGGTGAGACGGAGCACATGCAACGGAATATTGCAGTGGACAGTCAGGGGTTTTGTGTCACGTGCTGGTCTAAGCAGAGAAGGAACTGCAAGCAACTAAACACAGGAGAAGATAACAGATGCTCCTTTTAGGTTAAGTGGCCCTACATTCAGCCTGTAGGGGTGATGTCTTTCTGCACTGCTAGCCTTTACCACAGTCTTAAAAGAAAAGACTCAAGCACAAGTGCAAGTGGAATTTTTGGGTTGGTTAGGAGGCCTGTATCGTTTTTGGTCTTTTGGTCAATTGTGAGTGATGACAACAAGGAAACCAAAATCATTCATATAATGTATCATGTGCTGAATGCTAATTCATTGGTATTTCATCTGTCAACTTTGTCCACAAGCAGGATATATATGTTTTTAGGGAATTTTATGCCTTTATTAGATAGCGGCAGTAGAAAGATGACAGGAAACAAGGGAGAGAGAGATGCAAGAAAGCGGATCTAATAATTTAACAACAAGGGTTACATCACAAAAACACTGTTAACCAAAAATAGCCAGAGAAACACAACACATCATAAATAAATGAATGAATAAATAAAAAGATTCATCTTGGAATTAAAAAGAGGCACCATACATACGATAAACACACAAATACAGCCAAATAAGTAAGCAGTGGGATTAAAATGCATAAGTGAAACGTGGTCTGTTGTCTGTCACGGTGTGAGATCTGACGCATGAACCAGACAGCTGGATCTCTGTATACAGATCTCTTTGCACGTCTCAGTAACAGCTAAGAGGCATGTATCTCTGATGTTAGTAGATGCAAGCTTGCAGTTAATCTTAATAATGAGACTGGACATTAGGCAGACTAACAGAAGACACCTTTGTCTTCCTGTTCCTCTTCTTTTGAATCTGTCTGATGCAATGATCCTTTCAGCCAAAACTCAAGACAGTAAACATCAAGACTTGAGAAGGTTAAGATCCACAGGAGGTGTAGAGTCTGATGTATCCCCCTGGGATGGAAATTTCACCTGTATTGCTTGATTGTCAATTTGACAAATTTTCAGGGGCCATGTTCCAAGACGTTTTCAGGGCTTGTGGAAAGCTAAAAAAAAAAAAAAAAAGTATCCACTCCATGCTGCCCCACAATTATCTTTAAAGGTATAGTTTGACATTTTGGGAAATAAAATTATTAATTTCCTTGCTGAGTTAGGTGAGAAGATCCCATGTGTTAGATTAGCTTAGCTTCACCTAGCATAAAGACTGGAAGCAGTGCGAAACAGCCAGACTGGCTTTATTCAACAATATGCCTACCCACTAATTAACACTTTTTTATCTTGTATGTGAAATAGTTCATTAAAATCTCTGCAAAAAGGTTATCTCCAAAATATCAAATATATCATCCTTTAAAAGTCTGTTTGGTCATTGCATTAGAAATAATAGAAAAAGATTAAGAAAAAAAAACTTGGCGCACACTATGTGGAGTGACAGTAGTTAAAGAGTAACAGTCCACAAGGTTTTTCTTGGAACTACAGTATTTCAGGTGAACAACCATATAAATAGTATATGTATATACACACATAACTGTTGTACACTGACACCCCTGCAGTGTCCTATCAGTCAAAACTACTACTTCCCAAAGTAAAATAGTTCAATCCTTCTCTTATTTTCTTAAGCATTTTCCAGTTTGTGCTCATTTTACTCACTGAGATCATGCTAGTTCCCCATTGCCACTCAACATGATGCGCAATGAAAAGTCTACATGCACAATGAATCTCTACATTCTCCTCCACAAACGGCTCATTTAACTTCCCCTTTTCCTAGAAACCTGATGTTTTCTTTAAACAAGTGAGCTCACATTAGACCAGAATCCCCAAAGTCCCAAAAGATAATATCTTCTTATCTTGTGCACTGAAGATATTAACTGGTGCACTTGAGTTAATATCGTGTTTGCAGAAGAGATTAGATCCATCTTGTTCACAAGTTATTATCTTGTGGGCACAAGATAAAAGAAATATCGTATTTCAGGGCTCCGTACATTTGTTTTGCACTGCATCGTCAATTGTTATTATTGTTCTACTGAGGACACAAAGCGACCCTCTCTTTCCCTTCCACCACACCTCACCCCCTCTCCTTTATGGTCCAACTCATTCCCATCCTAATGTGATATTTCATTGCCTCTGTGGTTGTATTTTAAAAAAGCCCTGCAGCAGACACAAGTCGCCTTCCTCTTTTCTCTCTGTCTCTGTCTTAGTCTCCTTCTCCAGGATGAAAATGGCATGATGACGCAGGTGGCACCAGCAAAGGATGACTCACTAAGCAGTTAGCACACATACGCTTTACGGGTGAGGACACACACACACGCACGCACACACAAAGAGCAGCAGCCTGTAAACAGCGTATGTAATATTTCTACTCTCTTTTTCTCTTTCCAAGAACACGTTGTAAGCCATCCTAATTGATTTTAGTACACAAGCACTAGCTGCAAGGTTGTGGTCTTTGGTGGAAGAAATACTCAGATCCTTTACTAAAATAAAAGTACCAATAGAGCAATGTAAAAATACTGCATTAGTAAAGTAAAAGTCCTGCATGAAAGATCATACTTAAGTAAAAATACAAGTAATAAGTAAGTATTATGAGCTTGATGTAGTTAATGTATTGCAGTAAAAGTAGTGGTTTGGTTCCTCTGACTGATATATTATTATATATGACATCATTAGATTATTAATAATAATTAGTCTAGTGGTTCCCAACCTAGGGGTCACCAAATAAATCTGAGGGGTTGTGAGATGATTAATGGGAGAAGAAAGAAGAAAAAACAAAGTTCTGATACACAAATCTGTTCTCAGTTTTTTAAATTTTTCTCTAATCTTTGATTTTTGGTGAAATATTGGATCATTTGAACATTTATTGAAATGAAAGTATGTGAGAAGTTTAGAGGGAAAAATCACTATTTGGTGGAGCTGTTAACAACTCATAGACATGTGACATGTGACCCCGACTACACACTGCTTTTTGTAAGACATCAAAGGCCAAAAAGGTTGGAAACCACTGGTTTCATCTTTAACAATGTGTTGTATTTTAAAAGCTTGTTATATTATGCATTGTTTCAAATCTTCATCTGAAAAGTAACTAAAGCTGTCAAATAAATGTAGTGGAGTAGAAAGTACAATATTTCCCTCTGAAATGTAGTGGAGTGGAAGTATAAAGTAGCATCAAATGGAAATACTCAAGCAGAGTACAAGTACCTCATAATTGTACTGAAGTACAGTACTTGAATAAATGTACTTAGTTACTTTCCACCACTGGTTGTGGTCATCATGTCTCCTTTCTAATTTTAATAAGGAAACACCAGTGAAACTACACTATAGGGGTAGGTGACCATATTTCATGGAGTGCCACAAGATGTGTGCATACTGCAGCAATGTTGTCAAGCAATGTACCGTATTGGGCATTGTGGACAAATCTACAACTAGAACTCAAGAGGTGAATGAAACGAGGAAAAGCTGCTCTTTTTCTTTGTAAACACCTTCAACAATGGCAAGTACATACAGTATGTGCATTGTTTGATTCTTGTAGTTGGTTCCTAGTTCTTCAAAATATAAAAAAAATAGTAGCTTTCTTTGTTATTGGTGTGTTTTGGAAGGAGTTGGAAGAAAATTTGCTTGACTAGGGGGAAGCACGTACCAACAAGCCATGGAGCCACACATAGCCAGTGAGACTGCAAAACCACAACGTTTCAAAATTCAAGATGTACAACGTCAGCCATGATGTGACTGTTAAGATTTGAAGTGGAGCACATCCACATCTGCAAAATGCATGCAAAGGCTGGTTTTTGTGGTCTTTATTTCCACTGAAATTCATGTCCACTGCTAGTTAAGAGAACATAGCAACACAAACAGTAGTTGCCACTTCAATCAATATTATTTTGTACAAGGATTAACATCATGATGAAAATGTACCTGCTGGGGTGTCTCTGGGGAGAGTGGACGGATATAGAGGTGTAGATGATGATGTTGGTGAAGGATGGCGGAGAGGATGATATAATTTGGCTGGATGTGTTGAACAGTATATGATGCTCAGTGCATGAAAATGTTAAGGTGTTATGGAAATGAAAATATAAATGATAATTAATATGGAGTTTGATTAAACTGATACACCTATTTGATGCAGAGTATACAGGAGGCACTTCACATGTACAGGAGCAGAGGGAGGGCTAAGCTGTAACATACATCAGAGCTTAAGTTTGTCATAGTAAAACATTTTTAACTGTATGTACAATATTTCAGAGAGAAGGAAATGATTCCTCACTGACTTCCTATCCACAAACACTGCTAATTGTGTTTGATGTAATGTAGATATGGCTGTGTAACTGACATTACTGGATCAGTTTGGTGACTTTGAATCTTCCCTGTTTCTGGGACAAAAAGCTGAGTCATCGTGCCAATCCATCTCTCATAATGCATTCATAGTTTTGGTCCTTTTTGGCGAGCTCTAAGGCAGGTCATCTAATGATGACATACTGTAATTAAAGTGACTGACTCCGGTGAATCTTGTGAACTGTAGGGAAATTTAAAATGTCACATGTCATGTCTTGTTATTACAACTTTTGGTCACAGCGGCTGCTATTCAGATTATATGATATTATATTGACATAAAGCTTGTTTAAAGTAAAGTCTTGTTTACGTTATTTTTTCATTTATTTGGTCAAATGAAAACAGTGAAAGGAAAACTTTCAGTCTGCTTTCAACAAAAATTGACTTTGTAATAAAAGTCATAATGAAATGAGGTAAGTGTAAACTGCAGTGTGGAGTGGTATAAGGAGATATAAACAGAAACTGTTCCCCCTCTCCCTCCCCCTTCTTGGTGTAGAGGGATGTGGTGTATCCTGGGTGGATGTAGAATGGGCTGTGTGTGTAGTGAATGCAGAGAGATGGTGGGAGGATGTACTGGTGTGTGAGGTGTGACGGTGTAGATGGCAGGGACTCACTCTGGCCTTGGCCGCAGGGTTGGAGGGGTCTGATGTCTTGTTCGGGGTGGAGGAGACCTGGGGAGACAACCACCCCCTGGTAAATACAACCTCCAACCAACCACACGCCACAACACATGGGGTGAAAGAGCGGGTGGAGGGGTGGGCACATGGGAACTAGTCAAATGGAGGGGGCCTGGATATGTGTGTTAGCACCTGGACTAATAAATCAAACAGAAACTTCATACTCCAATCCACTGACAGAATGTGGATGTTTATCATTTTAAATCACTGACATCAAGAAGCACTGGGGTTAGAAAGTGTAGTAAGAATTAATTACGGGCCAAACAAATGAGAGGATAATAAACAGATATGTGTGTTAAACTGACAATTAGATCTTCTGTATCAGATGGTTAATGACAATCATTCAAATGACAGTAAAGTGGAGCAGATGGAGCATTTTTAAAAACATAATGAATTACAGTGGATTAGTTCCAATAAAAGATATGCCGTGTTAGTGACAAGAGCCAATCAAATATCATCAGAATAAAGACGTACCCAAAAAACACCAAAACACCAATACAGACACATGAAAAATCAGTTACAAGTAGTTGTACAAGTGAAAAACACCAGTCCGATTCCTAAATACTGAGGATGGAAAAGGTGTTATACCAATCAGCCCCTGGTGAATGGGACACACCGTATTAGAATACACAGACAAACCAATATCACTATCATTGAATGGGTCAGTGCACTTATTGTGATCGCAGGGCGCTGATGTGTTTGGCTTGACTCTGATTGACAAAAAGTGACAAAAAGTAGAGGCATGTCTTTGAAAAGGAAGAACAGCAGGAACAGACCTGCAACAACAAAACAAGAGTGAATAGTCCCTAAAAATTGCATTGTCATGCTGATGCCCAGCCAGTGCTGTGTATGTCAGCCTGCTCTACCAGTATGACCAGGTAGAATAAGGTGAATGGAATATGAGTAGATGTGATAGAGAAGAAATAAGATTTAAAAATTCACAGGTTTCAGACTATAGAATTCTGTTGTTTTTTTGTTGTTGGTTCTTTTTTACATCTGCACATCTAGCAAATGTTTACATCAATATGAAAAGCAGAAATGAAGCAGCTTCAGACTAACAGGAAGATATGCCTAATGCAAAACAATACACATTAACTTTGTATGTCTTGTGAGAGAAACATGAAAACATAAAAACACATGGAGAGGTATGGCAGGAAAAAAAATGCACCCAAGAAAAAAAGCAAAGCAAAGAGAATGCAAGAAAGGTGAAATAGAAGCATATTTATTCAGAAAATACACTTTCTTGCCAAGAGTTAGATGAGAAAATCAATACCACTCATGTTTTATGCTAAATATGAAGCTAGAGCTGAGATATAGTTAGCTTAGCATTAAGACTAGAAACTGGCTAAAACAGCTAGATCCCATATTCTCATATAACTATACCAACAGTATTGCTAAAACTGACATATTAACACATTGTATCTTACTAGGGTTTTATGTGTGTTTTTTATTTGTGTTGTTCCTATTGTGTAAAGAGCCTTAGATGAGAAAATTGATACTACTCATGTCTGTACACTAAATAGTGAAGCTAGATTCGGGAGATGACTCACTTAGCCTAGCATAAGTACTGGAAGCAGAGGGACCGCTAGTCTGGCTCACTCCAATGTTCAAAATCATCATCAAAAAGAACAAGACATGTGTTCATTAGTGAGCTTTATAGGTGTTGGTGGGCATAATTTTGAACGCTGAAGTGAACGCTCTGTAAATACAATGTCAGTAGTGGATTTTCTCCGGTCTGTAGCTTCATAATAAATGTACAGACATGAGTGGTATCAATCTTCTCATCTAACTCTTGGTAAGGAAGTGAATAAGTGTATTTCTCCAAATGTTGAGATATTCCTTTAAATACATACAATGATCCTTGTATGTGCTATTTATAAAAACTTCTGTAGTTAGCATTAAAGCAGTGTTAATCTGAGGTTGTATAATTATGGTTTTGTAAAAGTTTGACTCTGTGACAAACGATGCAGCAGAGATGGAAACAGGATGAACAGGATGAACTGGACTGACTCATTATATTAAATGGCAGGGCAGACGGAGATCAGGCGTTTGTGATTCAAAGCGACAATACAAACATTTCCCCAAGACGGGCTGTCGCAAACATTGAAGAGACATATACAACACAACCAGGTGTCTGAGCCATGCCAGTCCGTGACCTGATGGACTAAAGATAGCATGTATGCACAGGAACAATTGTTGTTGTTTGGTAAAAGTCATGTGTGTGTGTGTGTGTGAATGTTACAACAGGTGGAAAGTGGCACCAAGTTACTTGTATGGGATAAACCCAGGAATATAAGGAGAAGCTAAATTCTTTCAGAAACATGATGTTTGAGTCTAACAGAACATATCTGTGTGCATAAAGAGCACGCAGACCAAATGACCTCTTACCTTAAGGCAATAAGGATGTCAGGGAAACACTGAACAGGACTAAATACCCAGCTTCTTCCCACCAGTCACAGAGGAAAAGGGACAGTTTTTGGAATTTAACAACTTTGTTCTCTTCCAGATACAAGCAGACTGCACGGGCGGAGTTCCCTTCAACCCACAGACAACCTGGATGAACTATCCCCCACCCACTCCCTTCTCTAGGTTCACAAAATGTATGGACACGCCGCATTCCCTCTTGAGTCTCTCTGAGTCTCTAAGTCCCTCTCTCTTCCTCTACACTTTCTACTCACAATTAGTGTCTGAATTGGTCAGGAATGTCACTATAAAGAGTAAAAATACATATCTCAATTTGTCTAACCAATGTTAACCTCTATTGTGTTTTAGAACAATTTAATTAGTTTGATATTATGCTGCATTCTGTCTCATTCTACATACTGGCTTGGCTTTTTATTTTGGGCTTTTTCTTTTTCTTGCTTGCTGACAGCTGCTGCGGTGTATTCTGTGTTCTTTTTCTTGATGCCTTGTCAGACGTTATGGCCTGTGTAGCATTTCGGGCATTGTCTGTTTCATTTTTTCCCTGAGAGATGCAATCTCCAGAAAAGAGGAACTCTCAACTAAAAAGCAGAAGACTGCAAAGATGTCTAAGCCACAAGCCAAGCCACGCCATTTTCCATCTGAATAATCTATTATTTTTGTAATCTCCTATTTTTTGCGCATAGTTCTAATCTTTTTTTTTTTTTTTTTTTAACTTTTCCAAGGATCCTTTTTGTATCTAGAACTCCAGCTTCAACTCTAAAGACTACAACTACATGCACCAAGAGCAAAAGCACACAACCCTACTACGTGTTTATGTGGTTTCTGAGAGTCTGAGGCTCCCCAGGCGCCACTCAACCTGCAGCTTTTAACATCTGGCTGTGGCCTCAACCCCCCCTCCCATTTGAGTGTTTTTATTGGTTTTAGTTATTTACTCCTCAGTGCGCCTTTGACTCATTTTTGACAACCCTTGTCATTCATTCATTCTGTCAGCAATAACATGTTAATCTTATTTGCCCATTCACTCACATATTCATTCATTCATTCATTGTGTATGTGTATGTGTATGTAGTTCCCTATTCATCCTTATACCTTGGTAGTTAAATAAATATCTTGATTTATAGTCAAGTTGTTGTATCTGTGTATTCCTTTTTATCAGAGATGAAGGTCACTGTATTCAGAATTCTCAACTTTTCCTCCTAATTAATTAATTAATTATTAATTAGTTAATTAATAAAGGGGGGGGGGGGTGCCCCTGTCTTAACGAGTGCTTATTATTAATTTCCAAGTGTGATGTATTAACCCTTACATGCTGGAAGACAGGTCCACCTTTCAGGATGGTGGGGAGAGTAAGAAACAATGCACATGGCAGCATTTCACACTGATCAGCAATTAATAGACAAAGAAATGGATACAACAAAGTGGAGGGCAGATTGGAGATTAAAAGGTAGATGGCAGATCTAAGAATGAATAATGAAACACAAAGACATAAATAGATGGAGTAGTAGCCTTCTCTTCAATATCTGCAGTGCAGAGGTGAGATGTTTCTGAGTCCTATATGTGGGTGTTATAGTTCTGTTCACAGTCTGACTCTATATATTGGTTGATCTGTCTTTGTTTTCACTCTGGTCTGAACTGGCACAGCATATACTCTCTCTCAGTGATAAAGAGGACCGTGTGTGTTTTAAATGTGCTCTGGGTCACAAATTGTTTGTGATAACTGCATTTGCCATTTGTGTTTCTTTGTGTAGTGCTTGTGCTTGGTATTGTTTTATCCTCTGAGTCCAAGGTTTTCTTCAGTTTTATCTCTGCCTTGCTTTGGTTTTATTCTTGTGAGTTGGTAACCTCTTGTGTCCCTCATGCATGCCTGTAGCTCTGCCCAGCCTGTTTTCCTCTGCTCACCAGCCTTGTGTCAGCCTGCCACACCCTCCTAATCACTTTGTTACCCGATCATCATGTTCCCTCCTTATTCTGGTCCCTGCTCACCCCAGCTGTGCCTTGTTTTGCGAATTAGTCCCCTGTGTATATATATATATATACTTGTCTGTTCTCTTAGTTGTTTGTCAGGTCATTGTCTATGTTTCCGGTGTTTGAGCTCGTCTTGGTCTCTTGTTTCATGCCAGCCTGTTACTTGACTGCTGAACTCAAAGTAAAGATCTTAAATCAGTAATTCTGCCTCAGTCTCTGCATTAGAGTGCACCTGCTCTGCTACCTGTGACAGTGGGATATCACACATATCTGTCGAATGAGGTGCAGAATTGTGTGTTAACCACTTGACTGTTTTTTCACAACATTCTAATTGTTGGGAAAGTGGTGTCGTATTCCCCCCTCTTCTTGAAATAATTGCTCTTGAACTAATACTAATTTGTTGTTAACAGTGTACAGAATGTCCTCCCCTCTTCACACTCCAAACACTGTGTTGCTTTACACAGCAAAGACATGAGTATAAGATGCTCACAACACTTCAGTACAGCATTGCAAATGTGACTGAATCCAGTGTGTTCAAGACAGACTCCAAGACAGAGCGTGTAGTGATCTTCTGTTGGTTTTAGTGATCAGTTACAGACCAAGACATTGCTTTAGAGCTTTGTTAGGATTTAAGGAACATGTTTACAAAGCTCCACAAAATTGACTTCCACACCAATCAGCCCTTCTTCAAGGCAATGATTTACTACGGATATCTCTTTTATTGCAAGTAGGTGAATTAGGTGCTTGATTGAATTAGGTGCCGGATTGTCTTTTGGGAGATCAAGACTACATCAACACCGAAGTTTTTGATAACGTTTTCCAGGATGAATCTGAAAACACCAGCCTCATGTTTTAAGTGTATATGGGGAAAAAACAGAGCTTTTGAAGATAATAATGTAAACCTGATCAGACTCAGGGTGGGGCGGTGTGACACTAAAACTTATTTATGAATACTTTGTCAGATGATTTGGTGATCATAAAAGAGTGATTAACTTCAGCAGCAGAGAAATTAAAAACTGGCTATAGTACTTTTTAGAAAACTAGCAAGCTGCTGGTCATTATAGAGTGCGGCTTGGGCTGCATATTTCTGTCCAAATCCGACCCAAGTCTGACACAATTAATGTAAACTGAAGCAAAGAGTTTGTATTTCCCTTTCACGCAATTGTTGTTACAATGTTACAGCTTACCTGTTGCCCTGATTACACAATACATGTGTGGGCACCTTGTACATGAATGTCAAAAGGCATTGTTTTATAATGGCTATAGGTAGGTTGTTTTAACTTGAAGAACTTGAAGCACCATGTCAAGTAGGTGGGCCCAGCCAACGTGACCGAACCTAACCCAAACTATGGATGTCAACGGTTAACTGTGAATTGGTTAACCATCAGTTACACATGTCGGACTATACGTTAATTTTCATGCTTCCAAGAGCCTGGTGTGAGTATGTAACTATACTATGATGTATAGTTAGTTAGTAACAGTAGTTTTCAAAAAAACAGTTGTTGGAAAAGGGTGGGTCATTTTATAATGAGGGTTGCCTTATATTTGGGCCAGTATAGTACCAGCACTATGCTGTATCACATTAAGAACAAGCACTGCATGGCTGCCATGTCTGAGGATGGCTCACATTTGCAGCCAAAGATCATGTGGCTGTACCTGGGGGGAAAATGTGATGTGCACCAGTCCGAGGCCATCACTCGGTTGGTGTACAGAATGATTGAGACAGATATGCTGCTGATCAGTGTGTTAGAGGACGAGGGATTAAAAGAGCTTGTTCAGTACCTGACACCCAAGAATGTCATACCACTGCTACTGTGACTAAACACAATGAAAAACACTTTGAGGAGAAGAAGGATGAGCTAAAAGTCAAGCTAGCAAGGGCAGACAAGCTAGCTCTGACCACCTACTGCTGGACAGCTCTCACAAACGAAAACTAAATCACAGCTTTTTTCAAAATTAATGGTCCTGTTGGGCTTGGGTTGAGTATCCACCCTTTAATTCATTAAACAAGTACAACACAGTGTTAACTTTTCAAGGACAGACTGAGTATCATTCATTCTGACAGCCATTTTGGTCCCAGTGTAGAGGAAGCCTTTTGAGTAAGACATATTATTAATGAATAACAAACAAATAACAAACTAACAAGTGTCAAATCATTAGCTGATACAAGAAAATCATTCTCTGGGTTGACAGTTACACCATTGTTCTGAATAATTAAATAATTCATAGACGTTGCTCACTTGTCCTACCTTTCCTCCACCAGGCTGGTACTTGATGTTGTCAATGGATCCGATCTTGGAGCGGACGTTCTTCAGATCCGGTGTTGGTGCATTGATAGGCCGGGGGGTTCGAGGAGCACGGGGCACTGGTGGCTTCTTCTCCAGTGCGGTCTGCTTGGGCACAGGGGGTTTGGTGATAACCCGGCGGCGGTGACTGGTAGCGGCTTCACCATTGGTGGAGGCAGCCGGGGTAGCAGGAGTGGTGGTGGAGGCTGGACGAGGACGAGCTACAGAGAAACAGTAACAAAAATTGTTACTGGTCATTTTTATGAAATATGAGCTCAAGGAGATATAGATATAATGGTTCACAATGTTTTTTATGTGTGACCACGCTATTTAATCATAAATGAGCTGAAATCAAGTAAACCAGCTATGTCTAGTAAAGAGGAAAGAGGAGTCACTTGTCTAGTGACATTTGTAGAATTCCAGGAGAACAACATTAAAATGATTGAAGTATTGTCACATAACTTAGTGTTTTCTTATACTTTCTTACCTGTAGGTTTGGGCTTCTTGGCCTCTCCTGTCTTGCTCTCAGGCTTGTCATTCTTGCTCGCTGTAGAGGTAAACACAGCCTTAACAACACTAATTTGAAACAAAAATATAATTAATGAGATTCTAATTAATTCACAGAGTGTTTTAATAAAAAAAGAAAGAAAAAAAAGATATGTAAGTGGTTTGGCACAGTGAGAGTCACACAGTTTTGATTTTCTATCATTAAGATATTTCAAATTAAGGTGTACTTGAATCAAAATGTCTTATTTTGAGTTTATCACCATCTGAGCTCATTCTAGAAATAGACAGATACCTATACATGATAACTGCAGCTATGAGGCAGATAATGAGGAGCTGGTTAAAAAATACTCCATCTTCATTTAAAAACTGTAAGTCAAAAGTAAATTAAATTTTAGAAATGGAAAGAATAACCTATAGAATCAAAAATCAAGAACTGAGATATTTGAGACAGTGGAGTAAATGGATTTAATATGAGGCCCACAACTAAACAAGATAGAGGAGTTTATTATTGAAGGAGGCAGATGAAGTATAACATACAGATTCAGCTGTAATCAATTCAATATTAAACAGATGGCCTTAAAGGATTACTTAACATAAATGGTCAATTTTTTGTATTTCCCTTCTTTACATACTATTATAGTTTTTCTCCTTCCATTTTTGTTTATTGTCCATTTTTCCTTCTTTCCTTCCTTTCTCCTTTACAGATATATATATATAACAGATATATATATATAACTATATAACTTCATAACTACAGAACTGGTTGTAGACTGTAGTTGACTGCTCATATCAAGTCTTCTCAATTGCTCAGTTGTATGGAAACACTGTGGACTGGTGACTTGAGGATCTTGCTTGCTGAGTCATTCCACCAACTATTAAGGTGAGGCAGTAAGTCAGTCTGTCATGTTGATGATAAAGCTGAGCAGCATATATTACTGCCACCCTGTGGCAGAGGCATTGAAGTCAGTGTAAAGGAAAATCAGAGATTTCTTTTGAAACACATTATACATCTTAGAAAATAATTGCTGAAAACATGTGAAAAGACTGAACTATGTAGTTCTGGGTTACTAGCATGAGCGTTGTTAACTCAGAGGTTGTTCAGTTGAGCCCTGCTTTCAGCGACTTCAGCAGACACACCGCCGGCGTTTCAGAGCAGAGAATCCTGCTTATTTTTTCACAATTTTTAAACCTGAGTTTATATACTTGGCAATTTTTTTAATCATTCAAATTTAGCTGGGAGGTTAATAACACATTTTTCTGTGGTGTGATAAAGTCAGAACACATATTTATTATTGCTTTACACAGACCTTTACTTATCTGCTGCCATTGGGTCAATAGCCACAAAACTAATGGAGTTCACTCATGCATCTAAACTGAAATACACAAAATACACACATCTCTGTGAACTGGTTGAATGAATCATATTCTCTGAGGGTGATGAGCTGAAGTGCACAAAAAGCAGAAATTTTTTTTGACTAACACGGCTCAGACTTAGTCATAGCTCCCTCGCTTAGAGAGGTGAGATACTGTTTGTGATGTGCAGATAAAAATACCCATCTGGTGTCTTCAAAAGACAGCCCTTGAAACCGATAAAATGTAACATATGCTAGCAACTCAGTTAGCCTGTTGCCTGGAGTGGTGCCAGTCTACATTCTGAGTCATTTTCCAGCTACTGTAGAGAGTTCAGGTCCTGTTGTAGAGGTCATGTTGCACTGGCAGCACTATGAACAAGCCAAAGCAGAGTGGAGATGCTGCCTGTGACAGCAGTGTTCATATCACACAATCAGGTGCAGAGGGCAGGCAGACACTGTGTGGTTATGTGTGTGTATGTGTGTGCATTTACCAGCAGTTTTGCTCGCAGCAGTTGCAGAGGAACCATTCTTATTGGCAGTTGAACGGGGAGCAGGAGTAGCCTTTGGCACAGGTGGGCGTTTCTCAGCCGTACCATTTTCTGGAGTCTGGAAAACAAACCAGAAGAGAGATACAATAAGAGATGTGTGTGTGTGTGTGTGTGTGTGTGTGTGTATGTGTGCATGTGTGTGTTTTTTACTGTCTGCATCCAGTGACTGTCTACGTGTAATTCTGCATGTGCAGTAGGAGTGTGTTTGCTGTTGCTGCTGTGTGTATAAAAGCTATATTATCCTGTTCTCCTGTGTATTGGAAGGCCAATCATGTAACCATGAAATAAGCAGAGAATGAAAACAAGGGGAGGAAAGAAGGTGAAGACAGAGGTAAGAAAAAGAGGAGGGGAGGACTGGGAAAGGATTAAGATGTTGTGTAATATTTTCAGATCTAAAAAAAACAGATCTAAAAAGAAAAACAAACTGAGATAGTGATGGTAGAAAGAACATTTGATGTAAGAATTCTTAAAGATCCCACGTTTTCAGACATAAAATACTCTGTCTGATATGGTTTTTCCACAAGAAGTTCAATTACCTTGTTAAATATTCGTAAAATTATACCTCCAACTTCTCTCATATTGAAAAATCCAGAATCTATGAATGTACAAATATTTCTGATGTCAAAACTTTAACTGCTGCCTCCTGCTTCACTGTAAAGTCCATTCTCAGTGTTTGTGCACTGGAGGCTTCAAGTTTCCACATCACACTTGTGTGAGTTGCATACTGGACCACAATTAGCTTCCAAATTAGTTGTCACAAATCACACTTATAGGTAAACGCCTTTAACTCAGATTTAAGGTGAGCACAGAGAACCTTTCCACGTTTAACAGATATATATGAACACAAACTCTGCACATACATCATTCTGCACAGTGAAGCTCAAATATTCAACTGAGGTAACAATAAGCAAAACACATTTTTGAGTGGAGGGGGACTTTAATGGACCATACAGATATAAGATATATATATATATATATATATATAAAATAAACCAATTATAAAAACTTAATGTATCTACCTATGTACAGTATAGTATACTCACCTTTGCATCCTTGGCGGTTGCTGTTGGCGGCCGCTTAGTGGCGGTGGGTGTGGGCGCCTTGGGTACAGGGCTTTTTTTATTGGCTGAGGCTGTGGTGGGGGAAGGGCGTTTGGCCAAGGTGGCCTCGCCACTGGTGGAGAGGGTGGATGGGCGGGATTTGGCTGAGTTTGGTTTGGTTGAACCCACGTCAGGCTGGTGATAATGGAATTAAAAGGAGCCACAACAACACAGTAAAAAAAGGAGGAGGCCAGGAAAGAAAGAAAAAGATAAGTTTAGAGGAAAAAAGAAGGGAGTGTGTAGGAAAAAAAGAGAAAAGGAAGACAGATAAAGAAAGAAAAAAACAGAGATGCAATCAGTGATTGCAATGACAGCGTGATATGGCAGCACAGCCAGCATCATATGACAATCATAAAACATGTCATAAATCATGAAATTAAATTCCAGAGCTCATGAGCAGTAAATTATACAATTATAAGCCTTAAAGGATTTAGCTGATGATTTTCTATATTTTTTCTTATTATCAACAAATCTCATGTGCAGAATCAAGCCAACAATGAACTCATCAAGTATTGTGTGTGTATCAAAGCTTGATATATCTTACTCCTCTTTGCCATCGATCTTTGTTGTCCAAAAACTATTAAAAACGCATCAACGAACAAGAAAATTTAACAGTTTTTGGACAACAACGGAGCTCTATGGCACAGAGGCATGCGATATATGAGACTTTGTAAACACGTGCCATACTTGTAAGTAGGATGAGCTCATTGCTGGTTTGGCTCTGCACATGACATTTGTTGACAATAAGAAAATATAGAAAATCACCCACTAAATCCTTTAAATGTGATGAAATGAGCAGCAGTCCAAAAATAGCACATGATATGGAAATCACGTCTCGGATATTGGACACACTCGTACACAAACACAAAGACATAATACATAATATAGAGACAGAGGGCAATTTAATCCTGCCCACCCCGGAGGGGAAAACAATTCTTTGCTCTCCATTGACTTTGTATTGTGTGAAGGTGGCTCCTTGTCACAGAAAAATGCCTAAAAGCTGCTGTGGTGTGGGATACACTACCAACAGGTTAAGGAACCCTTAACTAAGTTTGTATAAGCTGCCAAACCGACAAACTGAGCATTTAGGAAGGCAAAATAGGATAACCATACAGAGCTATGTGCCGTTTGGTGGGAGAGACAGACCCTACCTGAACCAAAAACCTCTATTAAAAATAACACACATAACTGGACACATTACTAGTCACAGAGAACACGCAGATTGAAAGTAAAAACAGAACATATAATAAATGTAAATAATAAAAAGTATGCAATGTCTGTAATTGACATTTAAATCACAGAATAGCTAAAGTGCATTCAGCTGAAATGCTAGCTGTAAAAATAGCCTGAATGAGAAATTATTGTAGGACTATGCGTGTAATTTTCCTGCCTATGTTTACAAACTGTACTCACTATATAAGCTGTGAAAAGTGTCATGTCACCCTGTTATGTAGTTTGTATGTTTGCTATACATTTGTGCTATCTCTATGGACTATGGACGTCATGTTTGCCCTTGCATTCATGTATTGCATCTTAATGTAACTGGTTTCAGCTTATGCTATAAACTACCTTTTCCTCTCCGGTAGATGTAGGGTGCTAATCCTTTGACATACTGAAATCTAATGTTTTTAGCTAGCTACAGGCATTTTGTTAGCGTTTCAGCCCTTGGTCGCATATTAGTTTTCCCCCCCGGTGGGCGTGGTTTTCAGAGTATGACGTGTTGCACTTTGTATCTATGGTCAATGCTAGCAAGCAGGGAGCATGCTAGTGCTAGTCAGTCACAATAGTTCTTGTGGCTACTTTCTCTGTGCTGTACTGTTAACTTCCTCTTGGTATTTTGTTCTGAGGACTGTTCATTATTTCATTTAATAAAAAGTTATTGTAGAGGGGAAAAAAGCTCCCAGAGGTGGCTAGTTTGAGAACTGTCAGTTAACAAACTCACAGTTGATTCAGAGATATATTTTTACCATCGTCTCCTGTTGCATAACTGTCTACAAATCATACCTTTTTTGTGAAGAATTTATCATCTGACAGAGGAGGTTAAATAAAAATGGAGGGTGCGACACAGCTAATGAGCTACAATAGCTTCCACCATTTTGGACTCTGTGCTTGTCTGTTCCCTCAGCCTGGTTTGCTATTCCTTAACAGCATGAATTTGCATGTCAAAGTTAATCAAAACTGAACTTGACGCAAGAGATTTGCACAGATTTACTCCATTCATGTGACTGGGCCTTGAGACAGACAGACATCAAACACAGGCAGAGACACACACACACATACACATAGGAGGACGACAGAAGCAGCAGAAGCAGCGCACCAACTGTGGTGTTTGTGTGTGAGTGTGTGAACAAGTGTGTCTGTGTGTTTTGCTCGAGGGCACTTTAACGAACTGTTGTTGGACGACCCGGCTGTGGCAGAGTTCACAGCTGTGACCGTTGGGTGACAGGACTGTTTCTGTAACCACTGGACACCCTGCCAGCTTGAGTGTGTGAATCTGTATGCACGAAATGTGTGTTTGGGTATTGTATATGTGTGTGTTGGTGTGTGTGTGAGATTCACCTTGTTCTTGCTGTCAGGGCTTGGCAAGGTCTTGCTGCCATTGCCTGTTGGAGACTTGGCAGTCCCTTTCCCCCCCTTCTCCTCCTTCTCAGCCGGCTTCTTCTCCTCTTCCTTCTTCTCATCTTTGTCGGTCTTCTCCGGCTTGTCCACCTTCTCTGCCTTCTCATTGGCTTTGTTGTTTTTCTCTGCAGTCATCTTCTCTGTCTTTTCCTCGTCTTTGAGAATCTTCTCGGACTTCAGGTCCTTGTCTGGACTGCTGTCCTTCTTCTGCTGCTCCTCTTTCTCTTTCTTGTCAGAGGTGTCCATCTTCTCTGTCTTGCTGGACATGATGTCTGTCTTCTCCTGCTTGTCCTTGTTGTCAGATTTCACTGTGAGAGAAAGAATTTCATTGTGAGTTATAGTCTATTTTACTGAAACCATGCAGTAAAAGTTAATGTAACAGGTCAGTTAACAGAGGTCCTCTCTTAAAAATGACCTTGACTGTTGAATGTTTGGATTCCTTACATGCTGTTCAGTATTAGAATCAGCATTGCATTTGGGGCATATAAAATGACATATGACAGAACCTTTGAATGCCTGACAAACATTTAAGCACAAATGTGATCTACCTGCCAGTCAGACTCATGACTCATACTGTGAAAGCTGTCTGACATTTCTGTACACACTGATCCTATATGTAAGGAATATCTTCACAGACATCATCTATCACATCACATTACGTCACACCAGCAGATGATTCTCGGAACATTGGGTAAACAGGTCAACCCTAGTTACAGTATTCCATACGCAAATGCCCACAACGGTGATGTTGTATCTTTAGAAGGCACGGTCACTGCGGTCATATCCAACCATGATAAAAGAGGTGAGCAGACTGTTTTATGACTTCTGTGAATTTGATGATTCCTCTCCTCTCTCTCCTATACTTAGTGCACTGACTTTGTGATGTTTGACTAATTTGTTAATAACAGGAGCGATGGCGGGTGCTAGGAGCAGTTAACATTTGTCATGCTGATCAAAAAATGATGTCAATTTCACAGTTATTAACAGAGTACTCCACAGATTTAACATTCACTCCTGTCATATTGTCTGACTCATGATGGACAGTTTAAAAAAGGACCAAAATCGATGCAGCAGACCCAGAGATATTGAACTTTTTATTTCACAGATTCTTCTTCCTTATGAAAACCTGGCGCCTACATTACCAACAATGCAACTCAACTGCTAACAGTTTGATCAGAGATTGGAGTGTGTTATGCTAGTGGCAGCTAATGTAGCCTGGAGCTGCTAGCCTCTGGCAGAGATGAGGAGCTACAGAGGTTTGGTAACCTCACTGCTTTTAAACTCCACAATCTCAGATTGTGGTACTTTTTTGTCACAGTTTTTCTGGATCTGGCACAGGAAGATGACATTTCCATTCTTAGTCCACATTTTAAAAAAACAATAATAATCAGAATTTTTTTTTTTTTCAAATCTGAATTTGAGAAGTATGTGTTCTTTGAGTGCTCACTGTTCTTCATCGTGTGTGTGTGCCAGGATTATAAAAACACCATCCAGAGACATCCATCCTCGTCAGAGGAAACACTGGGTCAGACTTGGGTTACAGCACCAATGTTGCTAACAGCGTGATTCATGGGATGAGTTCCAGTATGAGAGAGAGAAAGAGAATGAAGAGAAGGCAAGAGGAAAGTATGACAAAGAAAGGTTTGAAAGGTTGATGGGGTTATGGACAGACAGCCTGCTGGGGTATGTGGTGGGAGGTGGGGGAGGCAAAAGCTTGGGGCAGAAAGAGACAGGGGCTCATTGTTGTCACTAAGGCATCTCTTATATAACAGTGACAGTGGACAGGTCTGGTTATGCTCAGCCCTAATGTCCCCTCATTTTCCTCGACGCTGAGGTTTGCTATGTGATAACTGCTCTATCTACTCTGAAAACCAATGCCAATTTGCTGTTGTTGTGCTTTTTCAGCGATCAAGCAGACAACATCTCGCTAGAACTACAGCTGCCGTCAAACAAAATACATTTTGTTACATTACTTTAAACTGTGGCTGCAAACTAGCTCAGCCTGGAGCTCAAATCAGGCACTGGCTAATTCTGGAGAATTCTCACATGAATGGCTCATGTGTGGTCATGCAGGCATAAAAATGCTACAGTATGTTCTGCGCACAGAGTCACTGTCATCAGGGACAGATTTAGTGATTTGGGGGCCCCAGGCAAACTCTGTGTATGAGCCAAACTTTGGAATTAATTAGTTTTTATTGTTCTTATTCATCCTTGTGTACCAGCCTAATAAGCTATGATTAAAATATATGTTTTTATAATATGAAAGGGCTCAATGTTTAAATGTATTTGTAAATTTAAAAAAATAGCATTAAGTAACATGTAATTTAATTTATTTCAGTGGTTAAGAATAATTTCATGCACCCTGGCAAATAAGTGCTGCCCCTTTAAGGGGGTGAGAGAGAGTGCCCTCTTGCAACACCTGTAGGCAGTCAATTTAGGTTAATTAGTTCATGCATGATGTAGCTGTGGAATTTATTTTGTTATCCTGAACTTACTGGACCTTACAATAAAATTGTGCATTGTTTCATCATACAAAGACTGGTGTGGATAATTTAAGCCTACAGCAGGGCATGTGTAAGCCTCTACACTCTGTCGTGCTTTGTTTTTTCCCTCTCTCTAACTGGGAATGTTGGTGTTGGCCGTAGCAGAAGAAGTACTCAAAACTTTTTTCTTGAGTAAAACTATTCACACCGCACGGTAAAAACACTGTAAAAGTGAAAGTCCTGCATTCTAATTTTCACTTAAAAGTGAAGCGTGAAAGAGTGGTATTAGTAGCATAATGTACTTTAAATATACTTAACTTGTGTTCAAGGTGGAGCTTTTAATTCTTATATAATGCTGGATAGTTTAATCAATAATAATGCATCATATTTTAATTGATGTGAATAGATCTGAATCTTCAGTGTATCAAGTAACATTTATCTGTCTGGTAAATATAGTGGTACAATGTTTTCCTCCAAAGTAAAAGTGCTTTGGGGTCCTTTTTTTTTAGCTATTTCAGGGCACAATGAGATAAGGTAGTAACATAATTCAATATTTTTCATATCTACACATCATAATAATCTATAGCTGTTTGGGGCCATTTTCATTGGGGACCCTAGCCAGTTGCCTACGTTGCCTAATGGTAAAGTCCGCCCCTGACTGTCATTTTTAGTGTGGTTATACTCCTCCATTTCTGTTCTCACTATTTCATCTAACACTGTTGTTTTGCCTTGCTTTGTCAAGCTGTAATGAAGTCAAATCCTGCCTTGCAACGTTAAGCTGATGTTAATGCAAACTCATCACTAGCTGCAGCTACTTCACAGAGGCTCTCAGTGTTTCATGCATTTTAATATCCTTGATTGTGTTATGACCCTGAGGTTCTATGAACATTTTCGATGTATTTGTGTATGTGCTTTAATTCCCTCTGTGCATGTGTTGTGGATCTCTCTCTCCCTTCTCTCTGGTGATCCTGCTGTGCTGCCTGTGTGTGATAGGCTGCAAGTGAGCTTGACTGATTGGCTGAGTGAATGATTGGGACTGTGTGAGTGTGTAAGTTGTTCCAGGGAGCTGACTGGTTCCAGCCTCCAAGCTTGCGTTTCAATGGCCGGCTTCCCCCAGCTCCTGCTGGCTCTCCTCTCTCCACTTCCAACCATCCTGCCAGCCAACATGTGTCTGTGTGGAATGTTGTAAATAGGTTTGCTAAACTGGGTGGCTGTGGCTCAGGAGGTAGAGCTAATTGTCCACTTATCAGAAGGTTGGTGGTTCAATCCTCAGCTCCTGAAGGCTGTGCCATCGGTGTGTGAGTGTGTGTGTGAATGGGTGAGTGAGTATTAGAAACACTTGGATAAAACGTGCCATATTGCTCCTGATGAGCACGTTGGCACCTCGCATGGCAGCCTCTTCCCTCAGTGTATGAATGTGTGAATGTTGGCATGTGTTGTGAAGCACTTTGAGTGATTGGTAGACTAGAAAAGCTCTATATAAATGCAGTCAATTTACCATTAAACTGATATAATAGCCCAGGTTCGGTAGGGGTGTCGGTAGCAGTAACTCAAAGGTAGCGATGTGTCAGCCAAGGCAGGGAAAAAGAAGATGGCTAAGGAGGCAAACATAGATGTAAAGAACGAAGGTTTCAAAATCTTCCAAGTTCTATTGTTTCTAATTATTTATTTATTAGGCCTCAAGGAAACAAATTACATTTTGGTGAGAAACACTAAATATAAACATAACATTGTTTTTATTTACAAAGCTCCATAGGGTACGTTAAAGAATAATCATGGATTATTACAACTTGAGTTTGGCCATCTTTCCTTCATTAATAGTAACATTGTAAAGCATGAAACTTCAGTTTTTGAACTCTGAAATAGTAGCTTGACATCACAGTCTTAATAGTAAAACCTTTAGTTAAGGTTGTTTTCTCAAAATAACATTGTGCTTTCCAGTTGCTGAGATCCCAAAATGTGGAGACATTGCTAAAAAGTACACCGATGAGTCAAGAAACACAAGCAGTCAGACAATCAGAAATGGCCCACGGTTAGCCAAACTTCTTAGGAAGAGAAAAATACAAGTGAACGATGAAAGTGACCTTTGTAAACTTCCATTACATTTTACAGACAACTGTCTGGTTCAGCATTGACCTTACTGTGCAGTGAGGGACTTTTACTGACATTTCTGGTGTGCTCGCTTTTGGTTTTACCTCCAAATAAAGTGGTTTATGATCTGGATAAACTATGTGTTTGATTACAACCTGTTTGATTGTCTCACTGCTTGTGTTTTTATGATGTCATCCTGTTCCCAGAGCTCAGCAATTAAGTATAATCTTATCTTAACCAATACGCATGGAAACATTATACATGTACAGTGTGAATCTACCTCAGTGAAACCTTTGGAAACTCACTAAACAATAACGTTCAACAACATGGATCTCACACGGGAAAACTAAATGAATCGTCTGAAAGCAACACATAGACTTCAAAACTGTTCACAAAATTTTGAAGAAAAATTACATTTGACTATTTGAATTTGGCTTTAATATTATGTGTTAATCTAATTGTAGCCTTAACACAAACCTGTGGGTTTATTACTCATGTTCATGGCTGTATCACTCCACCCTGCACACCACACCAGCAATATGACTCATCCAACATGAAACTGCTGGCTGAGGACAGAGGATCCATCTAATACCACGCTACAATACACAGCTGCTGGCAACCAGCTGTGTGTTGGTGTGTATGTGTTGTCACACAGAGAGAAAGTTGGCTGCTACGTAAATCAGAGCATGACTAACATACACAGACATTGAGCTGGTGCAAGGATATTTGGCTGCAGGCTGCGTCGCTCAACACGCACACACACACACACACACTTTCACTCTTTCTGTCTCACACAGACACACACACACACACGTAAACCCAGTTTGAGTAATGACCACCATAGCTCCTTTTTGCTAGCATGATAGCTATTAAGCTACCACACTGACAGACAGGGCAATCAATAGATAGATAGATAGAGACTATAATAATCTGCATGACTTTGCACAGTCATGCAGTACAAAATGATTTTATGCTCAATGACATTCCAACAGCGTGAGAGGAATACTTTAAGCTTTATTTATCTAACAATGATGATATTAAATTTTTACTTGTTGTGTTTTCATTCACTAGTTATTTTTGTTTTCATTATTACCATGACAATTACAGTAATGGCAATAATGAAGCTTTACATTTGTATTGTGCTTTTTCTAATACAATTATGATAAGTATGCTACCAGGAAAAGAATAAATTAAACAATAGAAGCCCAATGCAAATAAAAACAGGCAATGAGATCATAGAACAAGGAGGATAAAAGTAAAACTTTAGGTAAATCAACAGGAGACAAAAATGACCTAATTCCTGGGATTTTTTTAGTCTAAAAGAAAAAAAATCATGACTGGAAAACAGAGATCGGTATAAAAAATGACACCAAGTCTTGTTGATATTTTTTGTTAAAGGCGTTGAAATCTATCTCTAAATCTATTTTTCTCAACCAGCTTCTTACTGTGAGCGAAAAGGTCTTACATCAACACACAATTTTCTGCCAAAGTAAGTGTTTTGGTTATTTAACATGAAAGATTTTTGTATTTGTGTTTTTGTTTGAGCTCTTCTCACCTCCACCTTGGAGTGGGCAGGGCTCAATTTGAAAAAGGTGATGCTACGTACCTCTGTGCATCAACCGGGATGCAAACAATAATTGAATCAACATTATTGAATCATCATTGTGACGACAGTTGTTGGGCTGCAAGCTTACGTTTCCAGGCCACTGTCGATCAAATCTGATCAAACCACACCCACACAGTGGTGATGACGTTTTTGACTGTTAATGAGTCATTTCATTTACTTAAATAAACATCAGATGGATGGAGATCTAACACTGAGTCAAATTTAGAGATGTGTGTTAAATTAGAACATGTAGCTCAGCATCTGTTCAGTGAACTGGCTGTATGTTATCGCTGTATGATGCTCCAAGACTCACACTTCTGTCTACCCCTCCTCTTACAGCTGTGTGCTTTTGTTGTTGTGCGTATATGCCTGTGAAGCTGCGATGGTGAATGTAAAAACATCTCTCTGTAACTTGCAGACACGCAGTCTGCTGTCAGTGTCTGTGGGGGCGTGTGCCTTTAAAATCTTTAAGATTCACGTCACTGGAAGCTCTTCACCTACACACATATACTCATGTGCGTGCGCACACACACGATGCTAGAAATAGCTGCTCTATATTTGAGTGAGTACAGTCAGAGTCAATGTCTAATCAATGTCCCAGCTTTTCCCCGTCGACTGCGGTCTAAAAAACAGAACACATCAATGGATGTTTGGATAAATCATTACATAGAGACAGAAACATCCAGTATAAACTGAACAGAAATGCATAGAAGGTATTAGAATGTCATATGCAGTCATATAAAAGATGTCAATAATCCCAATCACCATTCATTTTAAATTCCTGTGCGGGTCCTCCCATAATTTTCTGCCAGCTCATTCCTGTCTCACTATTTTCCTCTTTCTTCTTCTTCTGTTACATCACTGTCAAACTCAGTCTGTGAGAATGTCCTTTGAATTTGTCCCAGAACTCATCAAATGGTTGTTTCAAAGAATGCAATAATATACAAGGATGTGATAAATATCTGTGCGGCATTCATGAAATGAAATACAGCGATGATGTGAGACCTGTTTATGATATCAGAGGAGGAGATGAAGATTAAAAGAAGTAAAAAGTGAGACAGGACTTTAACCTTTGAGATAATGGAAATGAAGACTCGTTTTCATAAACTCGTTCTGTCTATGTGCTCAGAATCAACCACCAACACAGCACTTGTGATATCCCATTTTGCCAAAGTCAGTGAGATATTATCTCACTCTTCAAAAACGCACTCATCTCTCACCCTTGATACAGCACAGCTCACTCAGTCCAACGATCAACGGAAGATACAAAGCTATTGTTGTTGGTTAACATGGCAGCAGTTGATATTGGGGCCTCGTTAGACGCAATACAGCCATATTTACTGATGTTAAGTGATAAAACTGATCTCTGTTTTTTCTCAATGATTTCAATATTAACAAAACAAAACATTATCTGTGCAAAAAATGGAATATGTATTCTGAAGAACTGCAGCTAATAACTGTTACATTAAAGGTGCAGTGTGTAGGATTTAGTGGCATCTAGTGGTGAGGTTACAGATTGCAACCAACTGTACCCCCCCCCCCCCCCCCGGCCCCCCCCCACACACACACCCTCTCCCCTTCTAAGCGAAACTTGCAAACCACGTGAAAGACCTTCTCTAGAGCCAGTGTTTGATTTGTCCGTTCTGGGTTACTGAAGAAACATGGCGGTGCAACATGGCAGGCTCTGTGGAAGAGGACCCGCTCCACGTGTAGATATAAAGAACTCATTCCAAGCTAACGAAAACACAACGATTCTTATTTTCAGGCGATTATACATAATTACACTAATTAAAACATACTTATGAATATTAAATTCCATTTCTGACAAGTCCATTCCACTAGATGCCACTAAATTCTACACACTGCACCTTTAAAGCTTGTATTCAGCTGTAAGCACACACTTTGTGCTGTAAGACTGTTCAAAAATCTGGTTCTACGTTTCTCATGTAATGTTTCTTAGTAGCTTAGGAAAGTTTCTATTCTTGGAGAATGATGGGAACACCAAAGGAACTGCTAACATTCTTATTTACACCCAGTGTGAGCTGCTATCACCCGTACTGAATGGCATACCCAATTAAATTAACTTTCATTCAATTTAAAAGGCTTCAGATGTTGGTTGTCACCTCAAAGTAAAGTAAAGATGCACCTCACATACTTATCTGCTTCATCACTCTGACTAATACTCCATGTTGACATGTGCAACAGCCATACGCCCCCTTTTAACTCAGCTCATTAACTTGATTAATCACTATCTTAAATTAGCATGACATGACAAACAATTGATTTGCTACTACACTGTGGCTAAAAGACGACATTGTTACTTGAAAAAACTCAGGATGAATATATCTATAAATAGATGTAATTATTTTGGCAGCAAGGCTCTATTTCTTAAGTGAAATTAAATTAAATCTAGTACAACTGAGAGCAGGGAGAACCAATGCCAGAAGATCCAAGAAGAAACAGAGTGGACAATAGTGGTGGGCAGCAGGGGCAGGGGCTTCTAAGAAGACTGAAAGGATGCACATGAAAAATATTCAGTGCCACTAACCGTACCCTGCCACAGCATGCTGCAAGCATTGTGTATGTTTTTTCCACTAAAGTGGCAGCCTTCAATCGATAGTTTAAAATACACCTCTTTTCAGACGTACCTAATGCTGGAAAGGAAGGCAAAGCCAACAACCTATATTTAGCCAAATGCAAGTGAGCTGTAATGACATAAATGGCAACATGTGCTCAGGTGAAGTGCCACGGCTGGAAGGACAAAAGAAAGAACTGCAGGTACTCATCAGCTTAGATGTATAATGGCAGTATTCACACAACCTCTTATGAAGATGAAGATGAAGTGTTATAAAAGCTGTAACAGACCTCATGGACCAATCTGTTGGAGCTGTGACATTTCTGTGCATACAGTGTTACAAAAATACACGTCACTCTCAATTCCTCTGTTTGAATAGGTTGTTAGCAAGTGGTGGGAATTTCAACACTTGATTTACGGTTACACATCAAGCAACAGAGCCTACACACATAATCTCCATGGCTATGCTGTAGCTGATGTATTTTCTTTCTCCTCAAAATTACCCACAGTGGCTACAGAGATACAACTTAGAGACCATAAAACTGTGAGTGGTTAGCTTAGCCTGCTCCTACAAGTTTCCGGTTGAGGACAACATCAAGCAACCTGAAGTAAGTCTATGTCTTTCCCTTTTCAATAGCACACATCAGACAAAGCCATTCCCACTGCAAACCTTCTGCTTGTCATGATTGACGGTCCGTATGTACTAAATGAAAGAACGTAAACAGGATGACTTTGTTAATTAATGACTGCTTCCTAGCTTCCCTTTCAGTAGCTAGAATAATCTGATAATCAGATTGAATCATTTTTTCACCATGTTCATTAAGATTGATATTGTGTTCAGTTCTTAGCCAATTTCTTGTTAGCAGAGGGTTGTTTTGTTTTGCTCTCAGTAGCAAATGACTGACATGCCAACGCAGTTGACATGGAAGCTGTGGTAGCAGTTGCTAGGAGCTGTTCAACAAATGCTATTTTCATACTAATGAAGAAAAATGTCAATTTGTAGCTAGGTAGCTAGCTTGCTATGTAATGTCCACATTTTTAAGCTCTGCTTGATCAACTGTTTGTCAAAACATCGGACACAGCCATCAACGGGTACAACACGAGGCCTATTGCTAAACAAATCAGAGATCTGGGCAGTGATTCAGAAGTCTGGAACCAGGCTGGGGGAGCTATACCTTGTATATGAGATGATCTACTGTTTATGTTTTCTCATATCCATCCCCAAAGACACATACACACACATGAAGAAACTCTTACCCTTTGTGTTCAGTTTACTATCTTGGGTGGTGTTAACAGATGTACCTGCAGGGGGCGGAACAGTAAGAAGAAAGTTGGTCTCGCAGCTCCCATGATGCCTCTTTGGGGGTGGGGATGATGGCAACACAGGTGACATCATTAATGGGGATGACATCATTGTCGCCATTGCAGCTGCAGCTTCTGTGCCGTCCGTGACTGTGAGTGAGCGTCGGACAGCCATGTGTGGGTAGGGCACCCTGGACGGACATGCTGTTCCCATCAGGGCAAAATTCGGTAAGTTGGGTGTCACCACCTGTGGGCCTCCCATACCGGTGGGGTACGTTTCAGTTTTCACCATGGGAACAGACAGGTGTGAACAGTCTGACATTGCTCTCCTCACAACACTCCGCTGTGGGAGCTCGCTGCTAGTTTTTATTTCTCGGTTTAACGTAGCACATGATCCCACTCTCCCATCCTCAACATGATTTGAATCCTGAGAGAGGCCATGAATTGCAACCTCGCTCTCTGTTATGCCTCTGCTCGGTGGAATACATGACCCCGTCCTCCCCTTTTCAGTGTGGCTTGAGTTTTCTCTTTCTACCCCACTCACCCCTACCCCACCCACTCCACCAACATTAGCTCTGTTAGCTGAGGCTGTAGGTGCTGTAGGCCCTGCAGTAGTACCAGGTTTACTCCCTGGTAGGTCAGCAGCAGGAGGTTGCGTATCAGCACTTTGCTTTCCTAAAGATGGCTTCAGAGCTTGACTTCCAGTTAAATCTGCAACTAAATTGTCTTTCAGACTTCCAAATAAGCCTTCAGACGTGGAGGAACTGACAGATTTTTTTGCATCATCTTTTTTTACTGGACTTAAACTGGTAGTTCCAGTGAAGCAAGGGTTCAGTGTATTTCTCTCCCCAAGCCCTGAGGCCTGTTTTGGAGGAAGAAGCATGCCCTGGCCCTGGGCATCCACTTGTGATCCCTGGATGTGAAATCCATCTTTGCTGTCCACTGGAATAGAAGGATTGTAGTTTTGTTGTAAATTATTTTGTCCAAAGTTAGGGTTTGATGTAGGCTTAGGGTCCAGTGTAACATTCAGAAATGATTTCCCAGGTGAGATAGAAGGGGAGGGTAACGAAGAGGAAGGGGAGGAGTAGGAAGAAAGGGGACTGCTCGGGCTTTGTCCTGCACTTCCGAGTGCCCCCCCTACCTCCCCTGCCCTCTGTCTGTCCTCTTTCGGCCTTCCCCCCGTTGATCCCTCATCCTCTATCTTAAGGACTGGCATCTTAAAGCTTGGTGATCCTGGCACCTTGGCTGCCACCCCAGACGTCGTCCCCTCAGTCCTGCCTCGCCCTAATTTCACCTCATCTTCCGTCAAAATTATTTTGGACTCCCCCTGGGTGGCGGCGGGAACCTTCCCCCCCGGTGCCATCTGGCCTTGGCAGTGCCAGTCACTGTGTCGGGCAGAGGCCGGGCTAGAGGGTGACATTGGAGAGGAGGCCAGAACCGCAGGGATGTTGGCACCAGAGAGAGTATTAGGAGATTTGTGATGCTGTTGTTGATGCTGCTGCTGCTGCTGTTGTTGCTGTTGAGGTCCACTGGAAGGTTGTCCGTACCCACTGCTAATGCCAGGCTGCTGCCAGGGCGAGCCAGACAGGAAGGACATTCTCTTACTCTGTTGTCAGTCCTCTTGTCTTGCTCTTTTCCAGCTTGGTCTCACCTATTCTCTCTTTTTTATTCCTTCTTTGTCTTTCTTGTAGTTCTTCTTTCTCTTCGTCTTCAGTTTTTTCCTCCTGTCTCCTGCTTTTTTTCTGTCTCCGGTAAGTGTCGTTTTATTCTTGTCCAGGAGGCAAAAATGTCCTCAGTATCCAAAGTGTTATGAGCTTGGAAAGTAAAGGAAGAAATGCATCCTTTCGTTTTTTAAAGTGATGCCTGGGAGTTGTGTGACTGGGTTGATGTGTGGGAAGTGCATGTGTGTATGCAAAGTGTATGTGTATGTTTACAAGCGAGGCAAAAGGAGTGCGTGTGAGAGTGAGAGTGAGTGTGTGTGTGTCTAGTCGTCTCGGCTTCTCTCTGAGCACTGCACAGATCAGCTGTGGGGCTAAATTGCACCTTGCTCTCTCTCTCTCTCTCTCTCTCTCTCCCTCTGTATCTCTGTTTTTCTCACTCTCTCTCTGACATCACACAGTCACATGACAGCCCGGAATATTCCCTCATTTGCTGGAGCAAAATTTCAGCATCTAGCCCCTAGTGACAAATGTGCACAAGCATACACACATGAAGACACATAAGCACACACTCACATACATTGGCAAACATACATGCACACACACATTCACATACACAAACAGATCAATGGCTGTCACAGATACTCAGTTGCCATATGACAGTCACTGTTCATATGTCGATAAAGACTAAGAGACACAGGGAAATACTAGCGAGACAACGCTGAAGACTGCAATCAGCCTGACAACACTGATTGGACTTTCTCTTCTCATTAGCCCATGACTGGCCATAGAAGTGGAAAAAAAACCCTCAATCTATATTTTGAGAATATGATTTAGCACATTAGCACACTGACGTCATGAGATGATATTGTGTGCACACGAAGGACCTGTGTGCCCTGAGCTTTGTGTCCTTGTCTTGATTAATTTGTACCTATATTTAAATTAATTTGTGAATTACATTTTCACTCACTTAACATAGTTTGCTTTGATTTAGATGATTAAACTGATTGAATAAGTAGGTATTTCATTGCATGCACAGGCAGGCAGGGGCAAATTAAAAGTTTAATTTCTCAGTTGTGTTGGTGGCTCAACTGACTTAAGTGTAACATTTTCAAGTTGCAAAATTACTTTCAGTTTGGTATTTTGTTTTTATATGATGGACTTTTCAGCATATATTGGATGAAAGAGGGAGCTAATGTTAATGCACTAATTTAAGTACAAAATTGAAACTAAAATGCTGACTGCTGACTATGTAAGCCTTAGAACAGAGGTAAGAACCCGATGCAAGGGATTTGTACATTTTCGGCGAAAAGCTTCGCATGGGGTGTTAAGACTTTGCCTGCTAAAATGCTGCAGAGGCTTGCAGTGCAAGACATTAATCAGAAATAACTGACAAGGATAATGAGAATTAATGGGCCCACTTCTCTCAAGTTCAAATTTTAGGAATGCCATAGCATTGTAATTTATTATGGAATTATATCGACTACAGCCCTTCAAAACCAAACCTCAACCAAAGTGCCCAATGTATTAAAACAAGCACATGTTTAGTGTGCATTTACCCAACCCCTGATTTGAAATACCACATGGAAAAGTGTTTAACTTTGCAGTAAAAAAGTTACAATAACAGCTTGACTCACAGAGGTGAATCATGCTAGCTTGACTGCCAAGTAACAGCATGTGTCACTTATAAAAGAGTTCTTATAATTAGCATTAGTTTGATGTGTGGGTTTTCAAAGCAACACAAGGTAGCTAACAGGCCAAGTAGCTGCATCAGATGTATCATCATCATCACAAAAATACAGACAGACTCATTGCACAAAATCTGTTATATCAACATTGAACAGTTTTGAATTGGGATTGACTTGATAATGCTTGAATGGCTTTTAGCCATTTCAAGCTAAGTTCACTTTGTGCTCCCCGGGTTACAAGTGCTATGTCTTATATTTATGGTTGCCTTTTTTCGGGCAGATATGATACTAGCACTATGCTGTACCACATCAAGAACAAGCACCCGGCTGCCATGTCTGAGGATGGCTAACAGCCGCAGCCTTGTGCTGCTGTGGTAGAGGGTGAGGGATTGAAAAAGCTAGTTCAGTACCTCAAGACCTAGAGCATTATGCCATCGAGTCACTACTGTGACTAAACGCATTGAAAAACACTTTGAGGAGAGGAAGGATGAGCTAAAAGTCAAGCTAGCCAGAGCAGACAAGCTAGCTCTGACCACAGACTGCTGGACAGCTCTCACAAATGAAAGCTATATCACAACTTTTCTTAGTTATCAGTTAATGGGTGTCAGTCTATTGAAAGCAGAATTAAGTTGACATCCCATATTCCAGCTACTTAGTTTTGTTCTGTGGACTGACGAAATCTCCTTTGATTAAACAGCAGAAGTAGGTGCGGACCATGACTGCAATGGTACATATGTAGCACAGTTAGCTGATACAAGCCAGCTTCAAGTTATATGCCTAGCACAAGATGCTCAAACATTTAGCAAGTCAAAGAACTTGTGGACCAAACCAGGTGTAAAACCCAAATGAGCACAGAATTGATAAAGCACCTCTGTTGCCTAGCCTAGCTGTATGTTATGAGCTTTACCAAGCTGCATGTCATGGCAAACCTACCATTTGTAAATCTTTTGTATCAAAGGAGGAATGCATAACCTGGTGTAAGCTGGATCCATTATCAAGGAAATAAAGTAACATGAGTCAAACCAACATTAACCCTCTTTCCTATATAACTGGTACGCATGGCATATGATGGTATTGAAAGTCATCTGTTCAGAGTCATTAGATATGACTGCTCTGCAGGCTGCATAATGGTCAAGGCATTAGGCCATTCCTATGGCACCCCTATGGTAATAATGCCCCTATAACACACCACTAATAGAAATCAGGATGAAGTCTTAACACTTTCCAAGGCCACCTTACTCACTATATCCATACATCTCTATAGAGAGCAATGGTGTGCAGAATGTCATGTTGATTTGTACCTCTTCCATCCTAAAAGGAACTGGGGCATTGCTAACACACGCATGGTGCAATATCCAGGGGTAAATAATTTTCTTTAATGTTCTAAAACCTCATAATGAAAGCTAATTACAGTTTGTTGAGAAAAGTAGGCTGAAATATGCTATATTCACTTGTTAATTCAGTGATTTGTACAGACATGATAATGGACGTATAAAAAGGGGTAGGGGGGCCACTGAGGCTTCATAGGTACAGGGCCCAGATTTTTTTTTGCTACGCCTCTGGCAATACCACACTAAATTCAGCTCAGGATTTGTGCCCCAGCTTTGCAAGGAAGATTAAAAGCAATTCTGACGGCATCCTTCCACCCTGCCTCTTCTATCTCCACATATTTCCAAGCACTGACTTTCTGGACTTAACAGAAAAACTGTGTGCTTATGGGTCTGACTATCAGTAGTATGTTACATGTACAGCACCTAAAGTTGCAGGATTAAGCGGTACAAGAAAGGTGGTAACCTGATATTTATTTACAGCAACATCCTAGTCATCTAACTCATGTTTCCCTTAATGACCTCGTGATGCTCTATGCATCACTCACTGTCTGTATCTTGGACCCCATGTATGCTGAAGAGAGCATAAACTGAGTGTAAATTCATTATTCTCTATTGGACATAATCTCCACTAAAAATGACAACACTGAGCTGACTGTATTTGCTTTAAGCATGAAGCAACCTTTAAAAAAGACCAAGGTCATGTTCAAAAGGAGATACTGCACTCGCAAGATGCAGTACATGCATCATGTAACTACATTTAGTATAATGGTATCCTGTTCTCTTATGGTTATGTGGCCAGCTAAAGAATGCTACTCTTTAAAGGACTAGTGTGTAAGATTTGGTGGCATCTAGGGGTGAGGTTGCAGATTGCAACCAACTGAATAGCCCTCCCCTCCCCCTCCTCTTCAAAACGTGTAGGAGAACCTATGGTGGCCCCGAAACTTGCAAAAAACGCGAAAGGCCCTCTCTAGAGCCAGTGTTTGGTTTGTCTGTTCTGGGCAACTGTAGAAACATGGCGGTCTAACATGGTGGGCTTCATAGAAGAGGACCTGCTCCCTATGTAGATAGAAAGGGCTCATTCTAAGGTAACAAAAACACAATGATTCTTATTTTCATGGGATTATACGCTAATTAAAACATTCTTATGAATATTATATTCCACTTCTGCCGAGTCTGTTCCGCTAGATGCCACTAAATTCTACACACTGGTCCTTTAACCAAGATTCTGGTCTCTTCAAAATATGAAAGTGGTGATGCAACAGAAAGTGTTCAGTGCTATGGAAGAAAAAAACAGGCCAAACAGAGGTATTCACTGAGACAGCCGGTGAATATAGACAATGGATAATATCTCTAGAGTATCTCGGGAAACCACTGGGAATCAGCTGTCACTGAGCCAGCTCTGGGTCTCAAACAATGCCTTTGAAAAACTATTTTAAACAAACGCCTGATGAAAATACTGACATCCTCAACACTCCTATTTCTGAAGTTTCTTACTGCACATGACAACCGACTGTCTCCCAAATGCACACCAACCCCTCTTCGTCCCGAACACACCCAAGGCCTGTGCCAAAATAACAAGAGCAGCTTGTCAAGCATGAATGAAAATGAATGAATATTATTACATAATCCTCCATAAACAATTTGTCTACTGTGACCACAGAGGGAGAGGGAGCCGGAGAGAGGAAGACATTAGAGTGTTGTTTAATTTCAAAAGACTTGGAAAGGGTGGCCATTATGGAAGCAATCCTGGCAACACTTCTGTTAAACTTTGGGTCAGGCTAAGGGGTAGCTTTTGTTAATATTCAATCTGGTTCTCAGTTTAAAGGAAAGAAATTAGTAGGCTTGACGGCTGAGGTTCTGGCATTTCAGAGAAAAGACGCGAGCAAATCTGAAATTTGGAAGACACAGGGGACTGACCTCTTCATCTTCACTTCTCTCCTTCACAAACAGTAATCCCTTTCATGTGGTAATGGATCGATTCAGATTAAAAAAAAATCTCCATGGAATTTGTAGTATGTTCATTAGGTCTTTGTTGAACTGTCATGTCTAAAAGCCTGTGGCAGTGACCTTTAGCTGATACACCTGCTGGTGTCAGTTTCTCTGCAGTTACATAGAGATGTCATTTTTCTCTTTCCACTTCACACTGTCACGGAAATGTGTACTTGGCTAGCATCAGTTTCACTTTATTTTCCAGAAAATCATGCCACTGCACAACTTCAACAAAAAATGTGTTTGATTTAGATTCTGAATTTTGCTTGTTGAACGTCATCACAAGTGGGTTAAATCCTGTTGGGGATGTGGTATTATTGTTTAGGCTTCACCGTTTTTCAAGTGTATCTTAAAATAATAGTCACGTGTCCATATGAACACTGAAAGAAGTTTTCCTCGCTGTAATCACTCCACTTGTTCATACTGGCTGTTAAAAGATCCCCTTCTTAAAATGTGCTTTCAGTGTAAGTGATGGGGGACAAAATCCACAGTGTGTCCACACAGTCATTTTATTTAAAAGTTGATCTGAGGCTTATATGAGGCTTCAGCAGTCTGAGTTAGTCAATGTTTCCCTGTTGAGCTCTGGTGGAAGTATAGTAACAAAAAGAGGGACTTTGGCACTAAAAAGACTGTAACGTTGAAAGATATCTACTTGATTTGACTCATTTGGATGCTGAAGCTTCATATTAGTTTCAGATAAACTTTTAGATATATTTTTACACAGAGGGAGGACTGTGGATTTTGTCCCGCATCACTTACATTGTAAGTACATTATGAAGGGATCTTCTAATGGTCGGTATGAAAAGGAGGAATGATTACAGAAAGAAAAACCTGTTTCAGTGTGCATAAGGACATCTGGTTGTTGATTTAAGACTTGAAAAATTATGAACCCGTCCTTTTACATTTTTCAGTAAAGTGAAAGTCCAAACCTGACAAGACTATCTTGCGCCCTGACCAGATCAGCAGTGATATTTTTAGTTGACATGGTTGTTGCTACTGCTACCTCTAAATTTAGTGTATTTCATTGATATTTAGGTGAGGAAACTGGCTACTACATGTATAGGCCAAAAATCAACTTGGAGTGACAGTGGAAGCTGATGGTGATAAAGATTTAATGGCAGAGAAAAACATCCATTTCTCAAACATCATAATCCACTTCTCCACTTCTCTAATTTATTCACTCATCATCCAAATGCTCTTTGGATAAAATCACTGCTTCAGTGTAAAAACTTATTGAAACTTGTTCCCATCAGAATCCAATGTAAGCAACATAATACAAACTGGCCACAGCCACTAATAATGCCCTTATTTCTTCTTCTTCTCGTTATTTTCATATATACATATATAGATAGATAGATAGATAGATCTAGATATAAATATATATAGATATATACATCTGTGTTTTTAAAGACGTATGTATTCCCATGTATTTATTTCATATTACTTGCCAGTTTTGTCCTGACAGACAGTACACTGGACTATTCACCCTCATTAATTCACTGCCCAGTTTTTCAAACTAAACCACTGCTGCACAAATGACCCAGAGCACAAAGTGCAGAGGCACACATCATTTAGAAAGGATCTATTTCTGTTCACACATTAATACACATGCATGTCCCTTCTACACAACATTTGGTTTTCATGCTTTGCAGCTTCCCACTCTGCTGTGATATGAGTTCTGTAGCTTGCTTTCATAAGTGCCTGTATGTGCTACAGTACCATTTGACTGTTATTATTTTAATCTCTTTGTATTTTTATATTATTTCTTACCTTTGTGCTATTTTGTTGTATTATGCACAGCAGTTCTATATCAATTGACTTAAAATAAAAAATGTTTCCAAAATTGGCTTTTCACACACACACACATGTAGAACTGGTAGCTATTTGCCCGTATATTTGATTCCCTTGCTGCAGCTTTTTCTAATCATTTTTCAGAGAGATTAGTATGCTAATGGTACTGGATGTATTTTGCCTGTGAAAGTACCACTGAAACTGGAAATTATCTTGTGCACATCATGTCTGAAAACTTTTTTTGATTAATGATTATAAATTTGAGGTTCTAGCTCCCCAAATGAAATCTCTAACACTATAACTTTGGCAACCTTGCAACTAACAAGCTAAACTACAGAGACACTCTGTGAGATACACATAAAGGAATACACATAAAGTTCAAAGCATGAGAACAAAATAAAAAGTCATATATTTAGAAAAAAAGCAGGGGACAGAGATGACTTGTGCGGGTTTTTATGCAGGCAGAATCACAGAGGTCACTGTAAAGTCTCCTTTTGAAGGTCACAGATTGTTGAACATCAGCTTGAGATGCAGTAGAGAGGGGGAAACAGAGAGAGAGAGAGAGAGAGGATGCTACAGCTGCTTGCCCGTGGCGCTGGGCGGAGAGAGAGAGCGAGCAGGGTGGGGGGCTGGGGGAGGGGTGAAGGTGTGGGGAGGGGAGGACGAAGGAGGGTGGTGGATCTTGTCAGAGCGTTTCTATTTTTACTCTTCGACCTCACTGACTGTCACACCCAGTCCACCCCTTCTCTATCCCTCCATTCCTCACTTGCAGAGTCTCTTTGTTGCCACGGCAACCGCCTCCCATGTCTCCCTGACAACGCCTCCCCTTCGATACCAACACCCCCCTCGCTCCCCTCAATCGCAGATGCAGTGATTATTACGGTGCGGCAGCGACACAGGGAGTCTGGGCAGGAGACGGGAAGACGTGACGTGGATGGAGGAGACAAAAAGGGCAAAGACATGGAGGATGAGGGAAGAGGAAAATAAGAGGATGGAAGGGGAAAAGGAAAGGGCAAATAGGGAGAGAGAGGGGTAGAAACAGGGAGTTGAGGAAGGGAGACAAAGGAATCTGCAAATAGATATAACAATGAAAGATGATGAAGGGCAAAAGATGAAGGTAAGATTGATAGAGGAAGGAAGAAAGGAAGAAAAACACGGTAGAAGGAGGGAAGAGGGGGCAAAGGGAGACTAAATGAAGTATAGTATAATACAGAGAGAAAATGAGAGAACCAGACAGCGGAAGTATAAATAAAGATAGAGATCTTAGCCCACTTCTTGCTCTAGTGGCTTTAATCTGGTATACTTCTCTCTTTGTGGTCTGAAATTGATTTAAAAAAACTCAAATACAGGATTTCATTAGAGAAACCAAACTGATATAGGAACAGATAAAAAAGTATGGTGTCCTAATGTTGCCAAAATTGTTGCCAAACCAGCAATTATAAGACCTAAATTATTACTTCAAACAAAAAATAGAAGATTGGCAGCGTCTTGCTCCACGATGTAATATGTGTCATTGAGCCACATTTGGCACAAGAACAGGAGGAAGGAACTAAAACTTAAAAACATTCTGGCATTGGCAGATGGGAAGCAGTGAAAGCCAGGCCATAATTTATTATAAATATAAAGTAGAGAAGAGAGACAGACCTGAAGGGAAAAGGGGTGAAAGGTGGGATGTAAAAGAAAGATTGAACAACCTTTATCATAAACCCAGTCTTTAAGGTGTCCTGGTTGAGTTCCTGCTGTCTGCAGCGTTCATGTTAGGCTCACTCATGAGGAACATACAGCCTTTAAAGAGACTTCAACATAGGATTTCATTAGTCCACCATACATGGGCATCATGCAGGGAGAATATATCATGTATATCCCTTGCAGGGGAATTAAATGAGCCCTCATATTGAGTGAGCAGCCTAAAGAATAATATGAGAGACTGAGCTGTGCCACATATGAAGTTTTCCATTATCCTGCTCAGGCTATGATGATGAAAAGTCCTACAGGTTTCCTAATAATAATGATATTCATAACAATAATGTCATTCATAGAGCGCTTTTTAAGATACTCAAAGAAAGTTATACAAAAAGTTAAATAAAAATTGTAAAGAACTAAAAACACGCTAAAGGCAAGAGGTAGTACATGACATTTAATCAAACATTAAAAGTACTTCAAAAAAATTGAATTTTGACTAATGAGATTTACATGGTGTTCTGCCAAAGATCACTCCAAGGTTGCGGATGTTTGTCACAGTTTGCTTTGGTTTGGTTTAGTTTGGTTTAGTTTAGTTTAAGGAAGCTGGTTTGCATTCCTGATTTAATCTCGATGAGACAGTTTGTCAGGGTAGACTGAGTTGCAGTGATGATGGATGTACTGGATATGTAAAGCTGGACATCATCGGCGTAGCAGTGGAAGTGGAGTGTGTGTGAATCTGAACCCTTGGGGTTGCCTGGACTGAGGATCAGTGGAAGAGGAAGGTCTACTATCAGATTCACACACTCCCCTTCATGAAACCCATGTTGACTTCTGGGTTTGATTTTCTATCATAGCTACATTAGAGAATCCAGTGCTCTTCAGCAGTTGTCACTCACATCTAGGGTTGCCAACCGCACCGTAAAATACGGAATCGTCCTGTAACATATGGAATAGTCCCATAAAATAAGGAATCATCCCATAATTGGAAACTAAAAGACGTGTTCTGCATTAGACTTATAAGGGACGGGATTTGTTCTGTATTTTTGAGAATCAATTCAGTGTAAGGTTAGGCTATTAAGGGAGATTTGTATGAGAGAGAAGCTAGATGCTCTGTTATTCCTCAACCACTACACCATTGGTAGGAGTCTGGTTAAGGGGCACGCTCAGCCGATCAATGCCATTTGCGTCAAACGAACCGTTTCCATGACGACAGCAAACTCATAGTAAACACATCATGCACCCAGTGAACAGCTCTGCAAAGTTGAGTATGTTATGGTACACTTAAAATATAAACCTCCAGAAAACCAACAAGGCAGTGAAAAAATGACATTAAATGAGCTAATTTTAATGTGGCACTTCAAGCGGAGAGTAACCAGTTCCAGTAGAGCGACCAGATGAAAATGGGTGAAATTTGGGACAAGGGAGTTGACGGTGGGTGTGGTCATGTGGACACAGTGGGCATGGCCTCCAGTACATCACATTCAGGGGCAATTCACAAATGGATTGTGCCGGTTTAGTGGCAGCAAAAGCTGCACAATCCTTTTGTGAACATCATTTTGTGTTAAATTACATTAAATGAGACAAACTGTGCTGCCAAGCAAATAGCATCTCAATGCTCCTTTGCTATTTGCATGTATGTAAATTAGATAATATGCATACATTTGGCTCAAAATTGGCCCTTTCTATGCAAATGAGTCCCATTGCAAAAACAGTCCAACCAGTCCAGTCTTCCAGTTTGTGATGCTTGAATGATATTGAATTGATATTGAATGATATCAAGGGCGAAATCTTCAGCCATACATTGGGGGTGATCAAGTGGGTACGGGGTGGTAGGCTTATCTCAGACTTTCAGCTACTTAAAAATATAAATGTTCTGACAGCTTTAATGAATCTCAGGATTCATCCATAAGGCATGTTATATTACATTAAACAGTTCCACCGTATAAACCTGAATCTGTGTGAAACAGCTGATCTGTGTAGACATGTAGCAGAATATAGAACATTAAGTACTGTCATATCCTGACTGATCCAGTGTTAATGAATTTACCACTGCTGTGCGTTAAATGCACACAGCCTCTTTCTCAGTTCAGAGACGCACTTATCATTTCAGCTGCTGTGTGATGCTGCAGCCAGCTGTGACAAACAGCCAGCTGTGGGCAACAAACAGAACATCAGTACTGATGTTTCTGCAACATCCCGGATACATTCAGTGACACCTGAACAACATTATTGTAAGATTCAGACATTAATCTAACATGTTTCAGACCTGTCTGAGTCACAACTGTATTTTGACATTTCAGTAGATTATGTTACAGATGCAAAATACTAGAGAAGTAAAAGAAACAAAATACATGAAAGTTGGTTTGTGATTGTGCAAAGCTCTGTGTGTGCACACCTATTCTAATTCTTTAGATGTTAATCTTAATCTGCTTAATCTTTAGATAAGTCTACTACTGAGGGTAATTTTGGCATCAAGCCTAAAGCATTATGAGCATTAAATATCAAATATAATAAAAATTTGTTACAGATCCACAGTAGTCAGAGCCATTCAGTCTGAGGTCATATAGGTAATCTAATAACAATATTGTTCGTTTTCTGTCAATTGAGTAATCAAATTAATTGACTTCTTAACTACAGCATCTCCATGACAACTGAGCAGACTCCATCCGATGAGGAATGCCACGAGAAGTGTTGAAGAGAAAAGTGAATTTTAGACTACAGTTATTTTTCCTCATAAAAACAAAGAGAGAAAAGAGAATGTATATTTACATTAAAAGCATGATTGTGCTTTGCTAAATTTGGATTCAGATTTGGGAAAATTTTTAGTCCAGAAGCCAGTCTGTCCAAAACTCTCTGTCTCTTCTCACCAGCAGCTGTTTGTATCTGATGAGTTACAGCTGCAGTTCTGCCAGCAGACACCTGATGGAGCCAACAACCAGGGCTCCAAATCAACAACCCCCTTGGTGCTTTACAACCGGCACACATAGCAACATGATTATCTATCTGTAGACTTGTACAGCCAACAACAACACACCGGGGTCCCCAGTGATCATCTCAATTTATAGGATTCACTTTGATTCAATCTCACTGGCTCACTCTCAAGGACAAAACCAGGTCATTCTCCTGTGTGTGTGTTTGGATTCCAGATTTCATTCACTAGAGCGAAAGGTGGTTACTGCTTTGCTTTTGCCTACTATTTCGCTGTCTTATTCACATGCATGCACACCTAAACGCACACACATACACAAACCCTGTTTATCTTCCAAAATACACATAGACAGAGGGATCTTGCAGACCACATACCCTCACACACGGTAGAAAGTGACCTTGCCTTATGTAAGGGTGAAATAGTCGCAGCCATAAATATTGTATTTGAGAGAAAAGGGAGATGTTCAGGCGGATTGCAGGTTTATAAATAGAGACAGAGAAGGTAAAGAGAGGAGAAAGGAATAGACACAGATAGAATAATAGAGTAACAGAGCAGAAGTCCACCAAACCTTAAACCAAGAAACAAGTCAATAACTCCATTATAGTCCATTCACTGAGTCCCAGTCTCACTGGACAACAACACCACTCTACCTGCATGCTATGAAGTGACAAAATGTGACGAATATATACAATTCAGTAGCAAAACTTTGACAAACATTTCTCCACCAGTTTGCACTATTCCTGGTATCATGCAGGTAAACCTTCATGTGGGGAATTAAAATGATAGGAAATAAAATTTGACAATATAATTCTAAAGTTAACTGACTTAATAACACAAAATATTCTAATGAGAGGAAAAAATTGGGGATATCCTGACTACACAACTGATGTAAAGTGAGTTAAAAAATATCTTTTCACAAGTGAACTGAATATTTTACATTTGATGTAGGTCAATAGAAATTGTCTCCTTTACTGTTGGTTTATAAGAAAAAACAATTTAGTGTGAATGACAGTCATCACACATTGATGCAAAGCAGACACCTGATGAAGGTCGTTAAGCACAAGAGAGCACAAGTATTAAACCAATAAATCAGACTCTACTGTAGATACCGAAAACTCAAGACAAATCTTCTCAAAATGAAATTTTCTCTATGTTGAAAAATCATAGGAGAAAAGATAATATTGTTTCAAAAGATTTCAAAGGGTTCCACAGCTACAGATTTGGATGTTGATGTCTGTGGTATATTTGTAATGAACTGAAGAACAGGGTATGGTACTCAAGCTATCAGGTGCTATGGGTGAACGGACAAAGAGCCTTACCTACCTACTTTAATCAATAACCTTCAATAACCACACACTTTGACTGATGAGACCCTCAGGAAGTGCAGTGCAGTGCAGAAATGCTACATGAGCACGAGAGTTTAAAAGATATAAAAAAGAACCACAAACTTGGTGTTTACCACTTTGCGGACTAATGAATATTAAAAGCTGAATTTCTACTGGGTTAGTACACAATGTACTGTTTGCACTAACATCTTAACAACCTCCACTTGTCAAGTCTGTGTGACTGTGATGTAGCTGCACCAGATCTCAGTCAAGTCCAGCACTAAGGGACGACCAACTGCAGAGCAACATATTCACCCTGGGACAACTTAGTGATGACTGAATAAGCAAAGTAGACAGGCTGGATTGTGCTATCCTCTGCAGCAGAGACAGCCTTTCAACAAACACGGAGACACACCCACTTAAAGCTATCAGATAAGTGAAGAGCCACAGAGTTTCTATAAATATTCTCTGTGATTTCTGCTTATTTTGATAGATGAGGGAGAATCATGGTTGTGGCAGTTAAAGGTGCAATTGGCATTGAAACAGTGCTCAGTTGGTGAGTATCCAATTCCTCACATATCCCTGAACTGATAATAGACTCACACCAATTCATGTGGTGTGAAATATAACATAATTATCTTCCAAGTAATGCCATCTGGTAGACACTGGAGGGCATGCTGTGTTAAAAACTGCTCAGTAACATAATGGCAATGATAGTTCATTCATAATTTCATTCATTTGTAGCTTTCACTGGATGGACAGTGATAGCGATATCACAATCTTAACAGTCACTGGTTTACATTGTAGGGAATGTTGACATTTATAGTATATTTATGGGTCCAAGCATCAACAGTGTTGCAACTCTATTGATTTTTGATTTTAAATTATATTTATTTATTTGTTTTTCCACCAAAGTTCAACTAAACAGGGTTCTATTGCTCAAACTGTGCAAGATATATATGTCAAAACTGGAAGGTATATACAAGAAGAGGAATTTTGACAACCACAAAAAACACCTATACCAACCATAAGGATGCACATTCATTTCTGCTTATAAAATGTTGTTTTTCTCACAATTTTACAACATAATCTAGACAAATCCCACTTTGGCAACGTATTCTCAGACTAGTTTTTCAACTGAGAGATACAAAATTGGTATCAACACATCATTTGGAACTTGAAATGTGTATAGTGTCATTTTAACAAAAACAAATTACACCAAATTTGGTAAACCAACCCTGGGTGTGGTCAAGAAGCAATACCAGCAATAGGAGGTGTCACATGTTTGAATATTGGATGATTAATATTTCAACTCCAGGTCACTGAAACATTCTCCAAATAACAGCAACTTTAGTATGTACATCCAGTATATCCTACAGTATTGTCATACCAAATTTGATGAAAATACAACAGTTTTTCAAATTCTTTCAAATTTAATTTATATTGTTACTCATCTTTATATGGTCTAATGCTGCCGTGTAGTACCCCGCCTGACTGTAATTTCATAGACTAATACGATAAAAGACAGTATGAGGTCATGGAATTGTTTCAAATCGACTGTCCTCCCAATCACTTCGAGTTGGTGCACCTTCCAATTAATGCCAGATGCTTGGACCCCAGTATAGTTGCTTGCAAGTCTAGTCAATTTTATAATGCAAACAGGTTTCAGCTATTGAATCAGAATAGAGTAAAGCCTTGCAATTGAGGTGCCAAAAGATGATTATCTGCTGAATTATGCAATGCCATGCTGATGACAACTCAAATTAAATAACTGCTCACCCCACAATAAGTCATACCATTGTGATAGCAGGGGTGACCAACATGCCCAGAAAAGTTCAATATGGAAACAAAATATGCAAACTGGAAAAAGAGAAACTTGACTTACCTGTTGTTCAGTGTCACATCATTGTTAGCATTATTGGAAAGAAAAAAGGGGAGGGAGAGAGAGTGAAAGATGATGTTCAGTAACTTCAGAATCAGCAGCACTGCATTAAACACAGTTCAATATCAATCCTAACAATGCCTCAGCGTTGGAACTTATATTACAAGATGTAAATCATTAATGTGCTTCAGAGGTCCGGTTAGGTCCATTTCTGAGATTTGCCACAATCACAGCTACAAGGCCAGTGTGAAAGAAAACACTGTGTTAGTGAATGCTACAGTATGTCAGGCTAAAGGCCTACAGTGTAAGACTTTGGAAGCCAGAGTTACATGGTCAAATTCAATTGATTGATCAAAACAATTATATTTAACACGTATTCCACAAACAGTGTCAAGTATTGGTCAGGTTTTAGTAATGAGAAAGGGCTCATAGAGAGAATCACATTAAAATAAGGCTTCATTCAGCAGACTGTGGGTAACAGATGTAGCCAGAGACAGAGTGCTTAGGATTGAAACCCAGTATTACCAGGAGAAAAAAGGATTAGAATGAGGGAATCAATTGCTAATGTCAGAGTTTCCCCCCAGTGTACTGGACAAAAAGACAAAGTATGGCTGTTACACACATGGGGGTGGCCGGTTATGTCTGTTATTCATAATATTTTTACAATGGTGGTTCTTTCATTCTTTTGCAGTAACAACGGGGGGGAACTCTGATGTCTTTTTATTTAGGATAACACACTATACAAGCGGATTATAAACTGGACTTGGATTTGAACAGGAACAAAAACATAGATTTTTCTAAACCTATGAACTGCACTGGATCTTTGCATTGCAGGATCAAGGTCACGAATTGTTAAAATCAATCTTTCTCTTTTAAGGTTCATTCTTGAACTTGGAAACTGTAGTTTAACATTAGATTCTCAACTAAAGGTCCACTCACTAGATTTCTTTAGACACTTTTAGCCAGTCTAGTCTAGAGTGGACCATGTATTAGAAATGTGACTTGAGAATTCACATGTAGCTGATGTTTTGGGCCCTGAGAGCAATATCAAATCTACTCCCTTGTTTGGTCTTTGTGGGTAATATGTGCCAGATTTACTTCCTAAATCTGAATATCATATAATCTTAAAATTCCATCTCTGCTTCTAGAGAAAAATCATCTTTGAGATGCTAAATGTGTTCAACACAGTGTAGAAAACACTTTAACAGTTAAACAATTACAATAGAAACACAGAATATAGACACAGTGACTGTAAAAAAACCCCAAAAAGAGTTGAGAAAATTGGATACTTGCAGGTTGTATTGTCTCAACCTAAACCATGTCTTACAGCATTGGTAAACCAATTCTCAACATATTTACTAAGTCACATGAATGTCAACTTTTAACTACTCTACTAATTTGACTCTGTGCAGTTAATAAACTACAGCTGTAACCTTAGCGACATTATAATGCCAACTAGATTTGCCCTGCAAGGACCCAGGTTATGTTTCTATAGACAGAGAAGAGATAGTGGGAGGTTACACAGGCAGCTGACAATCAGATGAAAGACAGTGGAGCAAGCATAGATAGTACAGCTATCTGAAGCACAGGTCAAGTCATAAAGTTGTTATGGTCATGGTAACACAGAGGCAGGCAGAGGGGAATCAATTCAGACAATGAAACTTACCACTTTACCCTTGCAGATTTGTTAATATAGGGCCCGAACAGTACAGTACATTTGTGTCCCATATTCAGTGATATATAAAGACACAAATGTGTTCTCTGGTAAATGCTTGATATAGACCATTGTTTTTTTTATTAATGATAATAATAAGTTGTGCTTGGATTTTTTATCTGTTGTAGACGTGAATATCTTTAAACTGGAAATAAATGTGCTTTTTCACATTTATCTGTCGGGCCCTGGTTATTACAAATACATAACGGAAAGGACAAAGCACCAAGCAGGCCTGGTGCTCAATCCACATACACAGAGCCATGCATACAGGAAGACAAATAGTAGCAACTTCCTGCTATCCTAGCATACAGTGATTTTTGTTCAAATTAGCCCCATGTTATTGATAATCTTCCCTGTAGTTCACCAACCTTCCAGTAGGGGGAGCAGTGGCGATGAGGACTCCTGGTGCTCTGAGTGTGCAGGGAGAGAGGGAGGGGCTGCAGGGGTGATGGAGGGAGAGGGAGTGGCTATGCTAAAGGAGGTGGCTACACCTTTAGGGGGAGTGTCTGACGATGATGGATGGGTGACTTCACTTTTAGTGGGAGGGGCAGTGGAACTGAGGGGCATGGTTGAGGTGGTAGTGGATGCAATAGCAGTGGTTCCAGAGGAGGCTGCTGCTGCGGTGCTAACAACAGGAGTGGCTGCAGTTGTAGTGGGGGTGGCTGTGGAGGATATGAGTGAGGCTGAGGGGACAAAAGGCTTGGCATCAACGTTGAGGGCCGACCCAACTGCAGCTGTAGGATAGTGTGTTTCTTTGTAAACTAAGGGTGATGAGTTGGTGGACAAAGCAGAAGTAGGAGGGAGGTCTGGAGTGTTCTTGGAGGGGTTGAAAACCGAAGAGGTTTGTGAAGCAGGGGCTGTTGTTCCTGCTGGTGTGGACTTTGTCAGGGGAGTGGTAGCAAGGGAGGGGGTGTTGGTGATAGGGGTGGTGGTCTGTGAATCTGGAGTGGAGCCTGGCGGGGTCTGGAGGACTGAATCGAGGAAAGAGAAGGTCTGGGAGACAGGGCTCAGATTGTCCCCTGTCATCAATGCTAAACTACCGCTAACATCCCCAGCTACACTACTCTTGCTGGCAGCAGCTGCTAAGCTAATATTAGGTTCAGGTCTGCTGGTCGCAACTTTTTCTTCATTTGCCTTTTGTCCGTCTTTAGCAGATTCAGGAAAGTCATCTACACACATGGGCTCGTAGGAGCGTGGAGACGAATCTGTTACTAGGCTAGCATGGGAACGGTTGGTGAAACTTGTGGGTATTTGTGCAGGAGCAGAGAGCAAAACAGGGCTGGGGCTGGAGTTCAGAGCTTTGAAGTCAGAAGGACCAGAGTCAGCTGCTGTGGCCAAGGTAGGACCGACTGTAGCCAGTGTAGGAGAGTCAGGCCGGTGGGGCGCTCCCCACTCCTCTGGAAGTCTTGCCCGACTCTTAGTCTTCCTACCTCTCACTCTACCCCCTCCTCCACTCTCTCTGATCTCCCACTCCCAGTTCTCTTCCTCATCCTCATCCTCCTCCACCTCCCGACCACCCTCATCCTGCATCCCATGCTTGTCAGATTGGCTGATGTTATTCTCCTGGCTATCCAAGAAGTCGTAGACCTCGTCGCGGCCCTTCCTCTTCTTCTTCCTCCGTCTCTGCTGTTGCTTGCCAGCCTCGCCCCCCGGCCCCGCTCTCTCGGGGCTGAGGGGTTCAGAGGTGGAGGAAGAGGGACTGCTGTCATCCACTGAGCCACTGGGAGAGAGGATGGGAGCTGCCGAGGGGGGAGGGTTTTATAAGAGGAGGAACCAATCACATACTGTGTCAGAAAATCACCTGCCAAAAAGCCGTCAGATTGTGGTTACTATAGATGTTTCTTGCTATATCAGGTTCAAATTTTTTTGAAAATGTTTGCTGTGTCATGGGTGTAGTGACTGGTCTCAGAAAAGCAAACATTGTTCATACAATTTGAAGGAGGGGAGCTTTTGGAGTCACCAGTAACTGAATGTGGATTCTTGTCATCAACTCTCACTGCCTGAATCTAGAATTCTGGTAAACAAATTGAAGAGCTAGTACAGATTTTGTTTTTCATTCTTTGTGAAAGTCAGGCAAACTCATGAATACTTTTTTAAATGCTTTTGTGTTTGAGGGTATGATGAATAGGACATATAGTCTGTTAAAAACATTAGAATTAGGACAATGTTTAGGATTAACGTATGCCTGGCCTAACAGGGTGTCTACACAAGATGCATTTCACTGAGCACAGTTGAAACTAGTGTGGTTAGCCAGCAAGTTGCTGCATAAATACATCCTTATGTAGTCAGATACAATAGCTAATCTAGAGGGCTACTTTCTGTGTTTACTATCCATTGGACCCAAAGACAAGCATAAGAAATTAAATTTCTTTTATGTGAAATTCTATTTGTAAAGCTTTAGGAGGCTAGAACTGGTTGCTTTAACTATTTTAATGGAATCAACGTTTCCCAAATTTCTACAAAGACGATGGCTAGTGCAAAGTTAGCCTGACCCATAGTCAGAATGGCAGGTTGAAACGTACCATAGTTTACTTTGAAGTCGGACATCTCACATGTGTCTGATGGAACAGATATGTTTCAGTTTTAATCAGTACAGCTGTCAACACCAGCCTGGTAACAGCTCAGGCTTCATTCATGCTATATGGGCCTGGCTGCCTAAAGCACAAAAATATACTATTTTCTTCTGTTGTACGCACTTAACTACAGTGATTATGTACTGAGCTATGAATATGCCTATTGCCAAAAGCCTTTAGTGGACAGTAGAATTGTGCTGCTGCTGCTGCTGCTGCTGGTGAGCTGTTGACATCCTGCTTTCATTAGCGTCACAAGGTGAAAGAGAACATGCTCACTGAGAGGCTAAATCCAGGACAATGAAGTCCCTTGGGCACCTTGTACATATAAACATGAGGTGGCTGGAGGTTTGATATAATCTAATCTCTTTGTCAATGGCAAAAGTACCTCCTTTTCCAATATGTAAATTTTGAGTTGTCAAGCCATCAATCTTCACATTTAAGAGATCTGCTTCTTGATCCCATTGACGATCATTAATTGAACTAGGCTTGGTTAAACCTCTCCACTCAAAACACCTCAGTTTTGCTTGCAGAGATTAAATGCTTCTATGAGTTTGACTGACTCTGTGGAATTAGGAAATGTTCCTGATTCAAGTCAGGATTACAATTCAAATACAATACAAAGACAATTCTGTGCTTCATACATACAAAATTGATGCACATCAACTGACTATCTAGACTGAGAATATATTTCACTCCTCCTCAAGAGCAATGCAACAACACTAGTGTGGATTAAATGATCTTGAGTTATCGCAAAAACCTTCAGAATCTTCAAGACAGAAATAAAGGTTGTAGTGGACATGCACTATTAAATAAATTGACAATTCAAAATATAAGAGAAAGACAGTCTCCTCTAGTGTCATTGTGGAACTTCCAGAAAGAGAGACATTTCCATACTTTCAGAGGTATAGAGGAGGTATTTCAGAGAATAACTCAGCAACCACACATTCCTCCATTCCCTATTTCTCTGTTTAGCGTCTTCAGGTTAGGCTAACCCTTTGTTGCTAATTTTGGAGCTAATTATGGGGAAACAACAGACGTGACTTTTCTTGGTCATTACAAGCTGCAGCATTTAATAACTGACACACTGTAGCCTCTCACACCCTACATCCACACAATACACACTGCCCTGTTCCTTAAAAGGAGCTACACTACCAAGAGTTTCCCAGGCAACAACACAGACCTTAACTCATGTTTTGGAACAGTGCTGCACAGAGGATCCAAAACACTGTTTTCTGATTTCCGAATAAATGGGTATTTGGTGTTATTATTGGCTTTGAAATTTTTTTTAAATTTACTTTTGGCCTGACGGGGGTTCTCGTTGGCCTGGCAACCCACCAGGCCTGTTCAATTCTAGGGGAAACACTGTACAATCTTACAGTCTTACATATAATTTCACTAGTGCTCACATTATTGCATACATTGCTTGTATAGATGCTATAACACATCAGTTACAGTGTGCTTCCTTTGGTGTTTCAAGCCATAGTAACCAAAGTCTGACTGCTTTTATGCTCTTTTTGACACAACCCAACATTTTCATAATATGTGATGTATGTGATGGTGCCTGCTTTTATAAATGCATTTGACCAATACTAGTTTTACTCACCTGAACTGAATGCATAAAGTCAATTTACACAAAGACCTATATTTATAGATATTGCTTTACATAATTGTACAGCAACTCTTAGTTGTGACACAGCTGGAATGTGGCTCCATCACGTCTCTGCCAGGGTGAAAGTGGTTTGGATTAACTGTTAATTTACATGTTCATAGAAAAAGTGTTTTTATTTAAATTTGGTAAATTGTCATGGGAACTTTGTAAGACCAAGGCCGACGGGTATATCTACAGATTATAAATAAGGTTAAATAAGATTTAAGATCCCCTCTGTTTTGGTCATTATGGGCTCATTCTGTATGAATCCCAACAAAAACAGTAAAATGCAAGAAAAAACAAATTTAAGGATCTATTGTCTGTTACTTGTCTATCATTGTGTCAATTTTAAATTCTGAAATATCTGAGTGGATTCTGGAGTGGACTGTTTTTAAAACAGCACTTTTCAGTCAAACAGTAAATACATGATGTGACTCTCTTTTGAAGGAATGAGGTTCATTCACATTTCACATTAAAACATCATCATCATTATCATCATCATTATCAACATACAAAGGGCAGAGCTGGTCTTGTATAGGAAGCAGGCACACACAATGGAGGAAACAAACACTGGGAACAACAGAGCTAAAAAGTAACTAAACACAGTAAATAAGTGAAGCGCATTGCAAATACAGTCTAACATGCATGAATAAAAATAAATGCATGCATGTCTGAAGAATCATAGCACACATGCAGAAACACTAAAATGAGCAAAAATTCCATGTTAAACATACAGTATGGAATGTGTTACAAAAGTCACAGAGGGTTGACAAACTATGCATGCAGGCTTTAACAAACAAACAAAAAATAATATTCAGCTTGCACTGAAATGGTCCCTTCATTTGTCTGTTCCCACTATCTTCTCTTGTTTGGGGATGAAGTCATCATAGTTGGGTATGGCTTTTTCCTCTGAAGCCATATTTTAAAATTATTACTGACAAGCACTTTATCAGCTCAGAAAGAACCAAGAGATAGAAAGATGAATGGATAGATAGAAACAGACAGATAGAGGGAGACACTCTGAAATTAACTCTCTGACCTACGCAACCCTCTCAGTCTGCTCATTTCCTCTTCCTGTCTAAGTTATCTCAGTTTTCATCCCATCTCCAGCTTGCCTTTCAGTCTCACATCACTGGATATTAATGTGGATCTAGAAAAAGGTGCATCCTCCTCTGAATCTGGCACCTTTCCCTGCATTTCTAAATTGAAGTTGCTATTTTTTTCCCTGTGGCTTCTGATGCTTCCCCAGCTATAAACAGCCCAAAGAAGAGAGGAGGTAGGGGCATTATCATCAATATTTAATGTAATAAGGTATTTAATGTGAGTACATCTTAATCTGGAGTCTGGCAAAGTGCCAAGTGAAACATTAATGTTGGAACTCTGGCTGCCTCAAACACATTGCCTGTACAAAAGTGCAGTGCACTGAAATTTCATGCACAGGGTTTCATCTCACTGAATCTCATTGGCACCTGCACAGACAGGAGAGTAAATGTGCAGAAAATCTAAAGCACAGAAACATAATATGAGAAGAGATAACAATGTTTGTTGTCTGAGGTAAATGTATTGTCAGTGTCCTGAAGAGGCATTTAAACTCTCAATTTCATTAAAACTGTTCAACAAGTGGAAGCCAAAGTGGGTTATTAACAGTGTTGGGGTTTCAAAGCAATGTTAGTACTCAGATTACATTTTTGTTGTAACAAGTAATGTAACACATTAGTTTTTGCAATTCAAGTTATCAGTTATTTAGTTATGTTTTCAAATAAGCAATCCGTTACTGTTAAAATGTTACCATATTTCTCTGTTTCTTTTGTTGCCACAAAAAAAGAAAGAAAATCCTTGACGCATTCACACTGTTTCTTTTCTGTTAATGCACCTATTCCTACATCTTGGCAGGTAGCTGCGTACTAGTGGAAGGTTATAGTCTGTAACCATTAACCAACAGGTTTGGCGACCTGATATGTATAAATATTGCTGCTTTCTGGTGCTGTTGGAAATTATGCAATTACTCATTAGGCTACTTTCTTCTTGAGTGAGTGGGGTTTAATCATCAAGACTGGGGTGCATATCAAACATAAATTGTATAAACATAGTATGTTTAACTCTGTGAAAACTCTAATTCGCTGTATTGCTGAACTTTAGGACTTATTAAAATTACTGGTATCAATATTATCAATCAATTTTAACAATCGTAACGCAAATGTACTCTGATGAGTTACTTTTTTCAGTAGATAACACTGTAACATAATGAATTACTTTTTAACAACAATAATTTTATAATGTAGAAAGTTACTTTTGGTTGACACTGAATATGTTTTTTTATATTTCTGCTGCAAAATGAAAACCTATAAGTTGGAGTGTTCCTCCAACTTTTGACATAGTTAATTTCAAATGTATGGTTTTCATCCGACAGCAGACAGAACATAGACAGATCCAACTGTACTGGTGACGTACTAAACCCCCTTTGTGAAATAAGTGACCTTCTTAAAGATTTTAGGACTTTTCTGCTTCATTAGATACTACGTGAAGTGATACAGGAAGAAGCGGAAAGACATGGCTGCCAACAAGAATGTACCACTGATACTTAACTCATCAAACAAAAACATAAAGAGAGAAATGAAGAGAAAGACATTAAGAAGAACTCAGCAGCTATTAAATCACCTTGATTATTCAAAATTTAAAGATTTAAAGATCTTTTTTGTAACAGATTGTTTATTTCTACATGTCAGAACACTTTACGGGCTTATGCACTGCAACAAGGTTATGATACAACATCGCTAGCGTATGCTAAATGCCTTAATTTGTTGCCACTGAGATTAGACAGGATTGTTATAATGCTTGTACTGAATGTACTCACATGTATATTTATATAATATACATACGACTGTGCTGATATAGGCAGCTTGCAGTAGTAATAAGCTACAAGTTCTACATTTTACTCAATGTATAAAGCTGCACTCGTCAATGTTTTTATATCAACAATGTATCAAACTATTGTGTAATATGAAAGTCACTTGTAGTGACAAACTACATTCTGCAGCTCTCCTCAGCGATATGGAGCTTTTAGCTCATTGTTTTGGCTTTCCGGTGCACAAATTCCACTCTCATCTACCTCGTTTCCATCAGCAGCAGGCAGCTATTTTCAGTTCAGATAAACCCACTGTACACTACTTGCTCAGCACCAAAGAGCCGACAGACAAATTAGCATCTAGCATCTAGCTGATAACATGGTGGAGTATTTAGCAGTGAAAGAGACAGATATTTCCCTCAGGAGTTGGTGGAACCAGAGCTAAATGGAGATCAAACACTGAACTTACTGTATATTCATCAGGAGGACAGACACATTACTCCAAATGAATGCTAATGATGCTCTTTGTCTGCTAAATTTGAAAAAACGCAATTTTTTGCTAACATGCTAGCGATAAAAGACTGGATTTGGTTATCTAAAGCTCACATTTTACTCTTAATTGTTGTCATCCAGATTTATGTAACAGGGCCGACATAATTGCAGCAATATCTGCAGGTATTTTGTGTGACGTAAGGGTTAGCTAACTAAATAGCAGCATGTGGTTATATCACTTTAATCTCTCAGTGGAGGAAGTTATTTTTATGGCCAAACAAATACAACTGCATGTTTAATTTGAAATGACTGATTAAAACGTGTATACGCCATTACAGCAGCACACATGAACATTTCTGTAATGGCTGCTATCATGAGGTACTAAAGCATTTGTGGTGACAGATAACCTTCCCTCAACTCACCCCAGGTTTCTGAATGCTGTTGTGTTGTCATTTGTGTGTATTGTATTGTCATCTATCTGTCTGATGCATCGTATCTGCTCCAACGGTGACTGAACTAGAATAGTAACTGTTATATAACAGCCAGCCTGTACTGCTAGCTGGCTTTAAGCTAGCGGGGCTATCTTTAGTACATTAACTAAACAGAAGGGAGAAGAGCCAAAAACTAAAACCCTGAATAAGAGCTGGTTAAATGTTTAATAAGTCCTGCACTGCGTAAATCCTGTCTTTTAAACCTTTACTTATTGCGTCATTTTCTCGTGTCAACGTCTATGCTAGGAAGAATCAAGTTCTAATCGAATGTAAAATTATGTTCAGATTAAATCATTTCCAGCAGCGCATGCATTTCTACATGATAGTTTTAATATGTAGACTTCAGGCCCAATTACACATGAAGACTACACTGTCTTTATTGCTTTAATCCTCCTGTGAATTTGGATTTTTGTTGTTTGGCAACCACAAATTCAGTTTACGGAATGTTCAGCTGTTATTCATTGACGCAGCTATTGACTGTTATAAGCATTAAGAATTCATGATAAAAGGCTACTAGATTTCATGTGGTGCACTGACTTGCCTATAGGCTGCAGTTCCCTCCTCAGACTGCAGTAACTACTGAATACATAAAATATCAGGCTTCCTCCTTGTTAATTATTCACAGGGGTCATTGCATAAGCCCCATCTGTCTGACAGTCCAGTTTGTCAGCAGATAAGGGACAGCAGCAAGGTGCACAGAGCATAAAGCGACATAAAAGCAGAGATGGAACTGTTCCATCTACAGTGAAAACGACTAGAAAAGGCTGCCCTCTGCTGCAGAAAGCACGTCCTCTGTGATCAAGCTGTTACTGTCCTCCTGTCACCATCCCTGCTGCCCTGCTACAGAAACCCAGGCCAACTGTCCAAAACAAGATTAGCATGACATTTTAGGTTTCATTTTGTTTTAAATGTCAGATAAGATCAGGGTTTAGATTGAGTTTCTCGATATGGGCTTAGGCTGTATCTCCACACTCCTCTGTAACTGTGTGACAAATTCAATCAGCCCTGAAGAAAGCAGCTGAGTATTTCAGTGAGCCTGGAGGTGACAAGTAAACTTACTCAGCTACGATTTAGTCTAGAAAGGTTTATGAAAGCTGTACATATAACTCCCTCCTCTTTCCTTATTCTCCCGAGTCCACCCTCCTCTGCTGCCCCAGCATAACCCATGCAACCAACCCCCTTTCTGATACCTGTAGTGTGATCCATAGAGTGGATTCCTGGGCCGCCAGAAGAAAATGGTTCACTGGGTTTAAAAGGGCTGCTTCCACTGGTATTACTGGTGGTTTTGGGCTCTGAACCAAACGGGCTTGAACTCTTCTGGGCGTCCATAGCTGAACCCATCTGGCCAAGAGCGGAGCCCATACTGGTCTGGAATGGTGGCAGGCTGGACCCCATGGTCCCACCAATCCCAGACTGAGAGAATCCTGATGGAGAAACAACACACAGATACATCACCAACTGACAGCTGCTTCTCATAGTCACATTCATTCATATCTATGATTAGTCATTTTACACAAACACTGTACTACTTTCATGCACTCATCACCCCTGCCTATATACCCATAGCTGCATTTCATTTTGAAAAACATAAAATGCAGATAAAGTATATTAATTAATGTGTTCTAGTGTGCAATTAAGTTAGATAGAGTAAAGATTTATTTTAGCTGTCCAGGGTTCTGGAAGTAAAAGTTTGTTTTGTTCTGCATAGACAATTTTAAGTGACTATGTATGGACTACTATATATGGACACGAAGCTCTAAAAAGATCAGTAAGTATTAAAAATATATCTGGTTCTATGATGAAAAGTCAAAGTTCAAGGCTGTGTGCATGAAAACATAAAGAGGAGTCAGCTTTGACTCTCAAAGAGCATTTTGGTAAGAAATACCAGACATAGAATTCAGTTACATGCACTACTATGGTTGAAGATAATGCTTTATAGATATGTGATTAAACATTTTACATCAGTACATTTTTGGGTCAATGTTACATGAATTCAGCAAGTAAGTATTCCAAATTTGCTATAGCTCTGATTTCCACCTGTGGCTTGTTTTCCACAGCAATGGTGGCTAAGGCTCATGGGTATTGTAGTCATAGAGATAACTGCCAAACGGACATCAACACAATCAACAACAAACAAACAAACAAAAAAAACAGATTTTTCAAAAATGAAGTTAAAATAATTCATGCATTTTCTACATGCACACAGAAACACAAGATCTATGGTTAAAAGTAAAATAATTCCCCAGAGCTAGATTCAGATAATCATCAAACCATATTTAATGAGTCCTTAAGCCATGTTTATCCATGATTTCTACTAAATTAACCCATCAAAAGGAGGTGACAAAGTGAAGTGGACCTAGAAATGAGTCAGGCATGCTGCTGTCCTTTGTCTTGTTCTGGCTCCACTGGTCTGTCATCCCGCCCATCGTAGGACCTGAGAGGTAGAGAGACAGACAGACAGACAGACAGACAGAAGGACAGACAGATAAGATAGACAGGCACCAGGCAGATGGACAGAAAGAAGGAGAGAGAGAAAAACAAGTGTGATCAAGGGAAGAAAAATCAGAAAATCAGAGGAGATGGCAGGGGGCAGGGAGTTGGAGAGAGAAGCAGAATGAGTGGGAGGAGATGACGAGCAGAAAGAAATGAAGCAGTGGGATAGAATATAAAATATTCACCTGTTTATCATTGCATTTTAAATGTGCGCATGAATTGAAACAATTCATAAAAATGCCAGAATATATATATGTATATATATATATATATATTTTTTTTTTTTTTTGCAAGGCTGATATGCAAATTTTTCCTTGGCATGCTACTGCCACATGCACAGTTTACCCACAGACACTGTTTTGATTATGTAACTTTGTTTTGTACATTTCTGTAACTACTGTTAATAACTGTTATTTTTGGAAATTTGGTTCATACTAGAACAACATTTAGTGTAACATATGTTTGTGGTGAGAACTGGATAAGAAAATATTTCTTGTTTGTTTGTTGAGTATTTATACTGGTCATGAACCAGCTAAGTCACTGTCAATATTTTGAGCTAATTCTTGAGAGTATACAGAATTTCGAGCACATGGAAAACTGTCCAAATGTATCATCACCCATAAGTATGGTTTTGATATTGACTGATAGAGGGCACTACAACCCTCTGCACAAAAAAAAAAATACCCTGCAGCCTGTTGCATCAGCTGAACATAAGTTTGATCCTGAGTTTGAGAGTTAAGTCAGTTTAACACTAAACTTTTTTTCAGTTGCACCATATATACTCCAATTACACTATAACTTAACTAAGCCGACCACAATCAAAACATTGTTGCAGGAAGTGTTTCACGTGGAGCATCATTCAGGTAATTTGGGACAGAAAGAGACTTAAGAGACCTGCAACAGACTTAATTAAAGTGTAAATAATGTATGCTGTGAACAAGCCAACATTGGATACAGTCTCATTTCCATCTCAAGTGAACACAACATAGAATCACACTTGTGCCCTTGTCTAATCCAAATAAACTGTATAGCACAAAACAAAGTGTTCATATCAGTGTCATCATATATGTAAGAGGTTGTAGTCTGTCACAGATAATAAGCCCCTAGTATAAATAGCAAAAAGATATTTTCTTCTCCCTCTTCTAATATTAGTCTCTAAAATTGTTCTAACCGTTCCACCATGATGAAAGTTAATAAGGATTGACTTATACCTGCTTGGGGGAGGTGTATCTTAACTCTACTTTGTAACAAACTTGTATGGTGAAGCCATGGTGTGGTCGCCGTCACACTACAAAGTGACATTCCCTCGTCCACTTGATGTGGTTTGGACCGGAAGCTTGGTGATGTAGTTACTACTTGCAGTTGGTTAAGTGCTGTAGCTGGCGAGCTGACCGCTAACTTGCTAGTTGGACCATCTGGGGCTAATGCTAGTCAGTTACAATAGCTCCCTCAGCTTCTCTCATTTTCTCTCTGTTGTTCTGTTTGCTTCACACTTGCATTTTGTTCAACATTGCATATAATTTCATTCAAACAAAAATTATTGAAGAAGGAAAATATAATCGGCACTCCCCCAAACCCTCACCAGACAGGTAGTCAGAGCTGAAGGCAGGCTGTCCCGGTGGATCTTGGCGTCCCCCTGATAACGTCGTCGATGACATCATCCCAGGACCTAAAGGAGATAAAAACACATCATATCACCATCAGCACCAATCAATATATAAAAACATCATGATTCACATGATCTGTTAATGCTGCTACATTCTTTATTTTTAAACGTCACAATAACTTTCCCACACAACATGTTGCCCCTGTACAAAAATATCTTCCTCCTTTCATCATGTTGTGCTACAAGCTTTTCATTGCCAAGATTACTAATGACAAACTCAGATATAACATTTAAAAAAGTTATCATATAAACCCCAGCCTATTGCACATGGCCTACATGTTGCTGTCAAACTCATTCAGTATCCTGCAGGCTAAACACTCCACACAGTGAGACACATTAAAAACTGATCCTGAATCTGTCTGTCTGGCCCTCTGCTCTGTCAGCTGTTTGCCCATCAAACAGGTCCCATTTCCCAAAACCTGCCTCTCCAGCCTTCAAGTAAGTGTGTGTATGTGTGTGTGTGTATACATCTTTTGACAGTGAGGCAAGCAGACACAACACGTCGCTGAAAGGACTATCACCATGGTTACGCAAGAAGAGGACGACAGCATCTGTGGTTCCCTAGGCAACGCTTGCTTTTGGCGGATGAGTCTTGGAGGATTGATGCATGTGTGCCAACTGCTGAGGCTCTCATACCGCACACACAAAACACACTCAGACATACTCACACTATTAATAAATATCATAAATCAAATAAATTGTTATCATTAGTATTATTATAAGTAGTAACGGTAGAAGTAAGGGGTGGATGATGAGTTCCTTAGCTCCGTATGGATGATGTAATCCATCAGCTGAAGGGAAGACTGGCACTGCCAGCATTAGCTTCAAAGCAGCACACAAGACTTGGCTATATATAATATCAAGTAATATGATAACTAAAGTACGCTATTAACTAAATAATACCATCAAATTGTAGTTAAGTACTACTCATTATATTGTCTCATTGACAACCACTTAATCATTAAACATTCAAAAGCTAGCTTGCAATATAATGAGACCAGTTACCTCACTTGTTCACTTCGAGTGCAGAATCACAACAAAAATGTCTCTGACACAGTGCCAATGAAAACAGTTTAATCTTTACTATGCGATATTTTACAAAGAGCTATTGTAATGGAGTGCATTAGATTATGTAAGTGCTGCTTTTAGTTGTGTGTATGTCAGTAACATTTCTTTCCTCTCTGCATCAGTTCAATCAAGCATTAACCTCCTTATCCCACCGGTCCTGACTCTACATGCTTATTATTATTATTAATAATAATAATAATAATAATAATAATAATAATAATAATAATAATAATAATAATAATAATAATAATAATAATAATAAGGTATTCCCTGTTGGCTTGATAATCAGACTGAATCACCATTTTGTTTCATGTCATTCATTCAGCCTGTCACTTTCTTCATAGTAGCTCAGTTCCGTTTGGTGTTGGGGGAATGTTCTTCTTTTCACAACAACTGAAGAAATATGCCAGTTTAAGGGTTATTTCTGTAAATCCATTTATAGCAACCTGTGTCAGTTTCATCTGTGCCTGTTCCTAATTTTATTTTTCTGTCACTATTTTTCAAGGATGTAGCTAGATCTGTAGGAGGATGATGTCCCTGCTCTTTCAACCCATTTAAAAAAGGTCTTTTTGGTTAATTGTTTCTCCATCTCGTTTCATCATCATCTTGTTTCTTGTGTTGATTCAGAAGCCCGGAACCTAAAACAGCACTTTAATTTTATCCGCCATTCAACTTCCTTTGGTAATTCTGTGTTAATCACCAACGTCCTTCAGTTCCTCCGCTTCAGGTACAACTTTGTTTCCTTTAATATCATCAACCTCTGCTATTACTGCCATAAAAAGACATTTCAAAAGCCCCAAAAACTCAACAGTTAAGATACTGAAATAGAAAATTGAGCCTTTCTCAATTCCTGTTGGAATCTTTATATGTACAGTGGGATCATAATTTATCTCCTGTGCATCAGCCTGTTGCTGCAACACAGCAAGTATTACACAATATGCATCTGTCCATGGTCCTGAAATACAAGGGGGTGGCCTACCCTGAAAGCAATGACTGACTGTGATGCTCCGTGTATATCTGCTCGTGAAAAGTTCCCAACAGTTATACAAAGATGTGGTGGTTTACACTCAAGCTAAAAAAGCTTTTCAGCTATCAAATGTATTCAGGGGAAATGAGGACACACATTTTTGGAATTGGGCCAATATCACTGTATTGGTGGATACCATGAATAATTAAGAAGCTTGCATTAACGAGTTTAGACACACTGGAGTGTGTTTGTGAGAAAAAGTGTTTCTTTATGGTCGTATCCATTTTTGGGTTTATAAACATAAGACTTCTGTGAATTGCTGAATTTATATTCAGCTGAAAGCACACACACATAAACACACAAACACACACAGTTCTTTCTCCATCTAGTTCTTCTCCTTTCTGATCACTCCTCAGCTGTCAGAGTCTCCTTCTCTGTCATGTTTCCCTTCATTACTGTTTAATGTCACCACGCATCTCTTTGTATTCCTTGTTCTCTTGCTTTCTCTCCTGCTGCATATGCAAGTAAATATGAATATACATGTAAATATCAGAAACACACAAGCTTAGATGAACATTTAGGTCCTACCATATTTGTTTAAAGGTGTCATAAATTATTTAAATGTCAATAAATACCTACCAATTTAAGTTTGACTCATTAGCAATACCATAAACAAATGAATTAATTACTCCCAATCATTTCAACTTCCTTTCTACGTATGATTGTCTCACTGTAATGAACGAATGAATAAGCTATAATCTGAATGCCAGATGTGCTTTGAGTGTAAAAACTTTGCTCTTTTCGTGTCGCATTACTTTTTGATCTTGTTCTATTTCTCTCTCTCTCTCTTAGACATCCCCACACACACACGCACACTTACACACACACATACAGTACGTGCGTGCCTGCACAGTCAGAACCCAGACAGTCCTCTGAGGACAGCAGCCAGTATCAAGCCTCAAGGTCAAACACTTTCTTTTTTTCAAACTGTATTTTTATGGCATTTCTGCATCACTGGACTGGAAGCTCTTTCAAACTTTCTGCCAGCAGTAACAAGTCAAAACATACAAGTGGGGAACCACCACAAAAATAGCTTTCATTTTGTAGTTTGAAGGAATACAGTTTGAAAGGCTAACCACTGTGCTGAAGATTGCAAAGTCACGTCATTGCTGAGTACTTAATGTCCTTTAGTGTTTGGTAAGATGAAAAGTTGACCTTCTCCATTTAGTTCATCACGTTAAATCATATTCCATTGATAGAGAAGGGGAGGACAACGGTTAAGAAAAGAAGCACGAGGCTAGAGGCAGAGGTTTGTATCTTCTATTCAGAATGTGAATTTGAAGACAGAAGTTTCAAATGCTTTTAAAAGGGTTTTCTTCATAGATACCAGGCATATCAGTCAGACATGCCTGGTATCTGTATACAGTCAACAATACAATTAGCGTGCCCCAAACTATACTGTTAAAGTACGCACGCACGCTATTTTGTACTTAGGTCTTAACACGGAAGTTATATCTGACAAAAAAGGCTTTGAGAGAAATGTCAGGTGATGATTCCTTTCAGCTTCACTCCCCTCAATAGTCATTTGGGTTCATAGCTTTTCCCCAGAAGTCCAGAAAGATGTCCAATAGAAATGTGAAATTGTAGGGGCCACAGGTTCTGGAAGTGTTTTTCTCCATTCTGTATTCCCATTTCAAATATTTCTTTAAACAATCTCCTCAATGTTACTGAACATAGAAACTCAGGACTCTCCTGGATACTATAAGGATCCTATAGGTTTATATTATGACCACCAGTTTTGGCTGTGACTTTGGCATGGTGGATGGCTAAGAATACTACAATACCTGAAGTTGTAAATAATAGCCATAGCTGCTGAATTCACTCAAAAGTGAATCAGAAATTAGAAGTGAACTGGCTAACTGTAGATTGTAAAATCAGTAATCTTTAGCTTCTGCCCACCATTAGTGACACATGTGACCAAATTTTAAGCTCCGTGATTGGCTGTTTCTTGCTGAAATGCACTTTGAGAGTCGCAGTTAACTTCTACCCCAAATTTTTATGTACACAGTCTTTGACTTTTTAGCAAAGAACCAGATATTCTCTAACGCAGTTGTTCATCTTTTGTACTGATGATTTAACCGGAGAGGTCGTAGAAGTGCTCCAACTGTGAATAACGTAACATTGTCTATGGAAAAATTAACAGGATTTTTACTTCCAAAACCAGGAGCATCTGAAATAGCTCCTTCCACTTCCCAACTCTATTGGTTATCAGTGTGTTTCCTTTCTTGTACACACATTCACCAGAAGAGAAAACACGGTTGTTGGTTTTGGTCTTTTTTTGGTGACACAAGTACATGACAAATCCAGGTACTTTATCACACTGATGCACAAATCATATAAAAATCCAATATTGCCAAAAAGCAGACCTGCTCATTGATTTGCACAATTGCCCACAATGGCCTAATACAAGACGTTAAAGTGATAGCGGCCATGATATGGCAAAATCTCTGATTGCAGATAAATATACATCTTCATATTGCTCACCCATACTCAATCAAATATAAGCTGGACTGTGACTAACATATCTGACAAGTACAGTAAATTAACCCATCCCCAGGAACCCATCGCAATCAGTTTACTCATCATGAGTAATCTACTTAGCAAGTGAAAACAGATGTATTCTGCGGTTCTGGAGGAGCTTGGTCAAGCCTGAGAAAACCACCCTGGTGATGTCATCAGAGTTACCTTGGACCTTGATCTTGATCATTCCCTTTTAAAATCTGTCTCATACAAGTCCTCCAATTCCATAGAAATACAATATTACATTTCTGGAAGATGCTGAATCACAGAGGTCATAGTGCAGGAGTATCTGCTGTGCCATGCCTCTGGAGTGGTTTGGGGATGGCTGAAGTGCACCGAAGTGATGACTTGGTTATACCAACCACCTAAAATGGACCAAACTGCACTTAAGATCACAGTAAGACTACAACTTCCAGATGATGACAGTCAGCCTCTGGGCTGACCTGCTGCTGCTATACTTAGATCAACATCATATGGGTCAGTTACAGTTGGGCAATAAGGTCAATATTAAATAATTCTATTTATTTTAAGTTAAATGTTGCTATTTTTCACAAGGCAACAGCAAACTTGTTATGAATGACAGAGCTCCTTAATCGGTTCTTTTGACTTGTAATTGTAGTGCAAACAATTGTGATATACCTATTAATAATGCCATGAGCCAGGTTGTAGTTTTGTGTGATTAGTTTTTGCCCCAGTTTCATGCAGCTAATATTTGCGTGCGTATGTTGCTAACACTAAAGTCGTTCTACTCTCGCTGTCTGAGTCAAGGACAGGGGAGGTTAGTGTCAAACTACATCATCCCATCCTCAGTCACAGCTGTCACTGTCTCTGGAGAGAAACAAGCACTTAGAGCGAGGGAGGGGAGGGGGGCTGGACCGGACTGGAAAGAGGAGAGGGTTGAAAAGTGAGGGAGAGGTGAGGAAGGCAGCAAATAGCAGCAGCAGCAGAGAAAAGGGTGAGGCAAAGAGAAAGAGGGACAGATAGATAGCAGAGGATAGACAGATAGATAGATACATAGATAGATAGATAGATAGATAGATAGATAGATAGATAGATAGATAGATAGATAGATAGATAGATAGATAGATAGATAGATAACAGAGGTACAGATATTGATGAGTGATGACTGATGAACGTGTATTTTAAACATGAATCTATAATTCTCACATGAATTGCTTTATGTTGGTGTAACTGCTGAAATTAAATGAAACCATGGTGTGGATGATTGGTAGTTGCTTTCTTACTGTGATGTTATTGGTGCTAAAACAAATAAATTACACATCTCCCATAGCCCCACTGTTTCCAGCTTTAAAGGATAGGCTCACATTTTTTCAAGTATGTCCATATGATCACTGAAAGAGGTTTTTCCTCTTTTCTGTAAACATTCCACCTGTTCATACTGGCTATTAAAAGACCATCTTAAAATGCACTTTCAATGAAAGAGTATGTTTCAAAACAAATATATATATATATATATATATATATATATATATTTCTAGAGATGTCTATATATTTCTAAAAAATCAAAACCCACACCTGGATCATGCTAATATTACATTTGTTATGAGAATGCAGCAGATTGGTACATGACAGAAAGGGAAATGCATGTATATATTGTGGAAAGCAGGTGGGGGATAGAGGGAGAGGGTAAGGTGAATTTATCAGTGTTAAGGTGATGGATGGTGGGATAAACAGAGAGTGAGCACCCTTCACTAGAATGAGCCAGAACAAAATCATGATTTATTAGAGAAAGGATGAAAAAACTGATAGATGCATGACATCAGAGCATGAGTAAATGAAGGGAAAGAAACAAAAGGAGAGAAACAGAAACAGAGTGGAGTAGAAGAGAGAAAGACAAAGATGTTCAGGTGAATTATTCTTTCCTCTGAGTGTAGATGGTCCTTGACAACCGTTAACAGAGTAACAACACACTGCAGATGCTCTGTAATAATGTGGCAATCCCATGGCCATTGAATACATGATGCAAATCCTCTTAGTGTGACTGACAGAATGAGAAGCCGGTGGGACCTCTGGGAGGTACAGGCTCTTTATATAATTATGTTTTGCACTATAATCATACATTTCACCTAAACCGACCTGTCTCTGACACATTGTACCTTCAGAATTTACTGTAGCAACAAATAGTTGTGAACTGTTTTACACTTTTCTTGTTCTGAACGCATTTATAGTAAGTCACATTGGACAAAAGCATCTGACAAACGAGTGTAATATAATGTAATGTTATGGTTTGTTACGACCTTATTACATGTGATCTTGTGATATGAAATGTTTTTGTCTTATAGCTCTGTGTGTGACAGAGCTAATGGGTTAGTAACGAAAGTAAAGTAACAAGTAATGTAACTTATTACTTTAGTTGTTGAGTTATTAATAATACTAAGTAATGTGATTGCTTTTTAAATGTAATATGTAATGTGTAAGTTGGCCTACATTAGCTATCAGTGAGTCACTAATATCTTCTTCTATCCTTTATTTAAAAGTCTTGTGGGACATTAAAATCTCTTTTTCAAGAGACACCTGGCCAGGCAGAATAAACACTGTTAAAACAAAAAACCCAAACAACATAACCAGACTAAACAAACTGTCACACACTAAAAAACAAGTAAACACAATATCCAGTATTCATATCACTCACCTTGTGTCAAAAAACCTGAACTGTCCCTTTAAGATGACATCCCATGTAGGCCTATTATGGAGTTCATTATTACAGTACACTGCAGGGACTCTCCCATTGTGTGACAAACTCTCAAACTAAACTTTTGTGTCTGTCTCAGTGGTTCAGGATGTCACATCTGCTTCATCCATCAGTCAGTGTGTTCTGTAAAAGCTTCACTTCCATATTCACTTCAACATAGCTGCTGAACTCAGCACACTCACACACACATCCTAATTATTGGCAGTGACAGCCAAGGTGTGTGTGTGTGTGTGTGTGTGTGTGTGTGAGAGAGAAAGATGACCTCACCAGAACTGCATGTGTGTGAAGCTGCAATACACTGCAGTCACATGTTACTGCAGTGGACTGTAATACACACACACACATTGCATTTAAAGTGCAGACCCTTGCACTCAGGAAAGCAGAATGCCTCAGATACTACTGCAGAGTCATTGTGTCTCTGCTGACCACAACCACACACACGCACACACACACACACACACACACACAGACTGAGAGAAAGAAAGCATTTGTTAATGCAGAGCTCCTCTCTCTCTCTCTCTCTCCTCTACCTCGATCACACATATGTACAATGAAAGCACACACACTGCAGGGATGTGTTATCATGCCTCAGCAAACACAGCTCCATCCCAGCCTGATAGAAACAACAGCAGACTGCAGTATGACTTTACTTCCTCTCTGCTGCTACAGAGGCCCAGTGTAAAACTCAACTTCACTCCATTCAAATCTGGGTCAACTTAAAAGCATAAAAAAGCCAAACTGACTTGCACGTATGTGGATAAATGAGTTGTTGCCTGGCATCACCATGAATGCTACGTAACTGGACGCTACCATGACATGAACACAAAGAAATCTGTATTTTCTGAAGATATCAACACATATAAAAACTACATAATGTGCTCATTTGATTACAATTGCGGCACTGGATGTAGGATGAAACTTATTCACACTCTTACTGTTTCAGGAAAAGCCAAAAATAAGATTTTCATAAAGATATTAGAGAGTACATAATATATAAGAACAATGGGAGGGACATTTTGCCCCATGTTGATGTCTGCATTCTGTACTGAAAACAAATAGCTCGTATCACCATCCATCATATGTGCTCCCTGCTCTCCCATCTTTAAAATGGTTCCCCACACACTCGATCTCTGCATTTTATACAGCAAAAACATTTCCATTATCTGTTATCATGTCATTTATGACGTGAAAAACTAACTGACTAAAACTAAAAACTCTACTTTCTTATGAAATGTGAGGTAAGAAGTTATTGCAGCCTCTTTCCAATGAGTGGTTGTCTATCTTCAAACAAGATAGAATAAAACAGGTTGCTGTACTGGAAAAGGAAAAATGACACTTCATTTTAGAAAATACTTGTAATGAGTGGATTTGCATTAAAAACAAACTGAAATATTTTTTTACTGAACTGTAAAACTGTCAAGAAAACAACACTTTAAGGATTTAAGAAGGAGGTAAAATTGGCTTTCCTCCTTATGAATGTCAGACTCTGACCTTAACCGCAAAAACTTCTTAAGAACAAGCAAGAGCATTAACAAATTCCCATCTGCCTTATCACGAAATGCTACTTCATTTCAGAGAGAAAAAAAACTGATTATTTTTATATATTAGCAATAGTGAAGGTGAAAATGAGTTTGAGGAAGAAAATTGGACAGAACTAAAGGTCTCGCCTGTACAGACATTGAAGACAGATGAGTTTTTGGCTTCCCCATTCAGTTCACATCACAGAAGTCAGGCTTATTTAAGTCCTGCATCACAGCCGCAGCCTCACATGACTTCACAACTTCCACATTAATAAATGATGAGGGGAAAAGCACAACACTTCCCACTGCAGAATTCAAGAGACAGAGATAAACAAGGCACCAGACAAGACAGGAATGAGAAGAAGAGAGACAAAGAGGAAGAATGAGTATGAGTAAACAAATATAAAAGGAAGAGACAGATGAAGAAAATAAAAGAGAGTGAGGGTCAAATGGAAGTGAAAGATGAAAAAGAAAAGCAGAGAGAGATGGTAAAAAAACAGTGGGAGACACTCCCTTGTCTCAGACTATAGATCTCATTGACTGGTAGTGATTCTGACATGTACCCTGAGCATCCAAGTAGATATGCCAATATGTCAGTCTGGCAAGCTATTATGTCAGAAATGTTTTATATTAATACAGAATATATTTCACCTGCGGTCATATCAGATTATTGTAATCATTATTGTTGTACTGTCACTGCCAACAGATTAAAGTGTATATACTGTATTCACTATAACACATTCATTATTCAGTAAAGGTTCACAGCAGGATGTGGATGACACATCCTTTTTCGTACGCTAAATTGAAAGGATAAATGGGATTATATCCATTTTAAACATACTGAGTTACAAACAGTGAGGCAGCTGTGAAAGCTCTGTGCCTTTCAACAAATAGCATTTTATCTAGAGTTCCTCAAGCTGGATGATGCCCTCAACAAATTTTACTGGAAAAATAAAACTCATCGCATTGAACTCTTGACTCTGATATACTGTATATAGCAAGAAACACAGGGATCTCCCAGCACCTCACTTTCAGCTTTATCACCTCAATATTAGCTCCAATGGTCGACTCAGATTTTTTTTTACCCTCCCTCCAGAACATAAAAGATCCTCTGCAATTGAAGTTTGGTTGCAAATACTTCAGTTACATAAAAAAAGGTGTCTCTTCCCCAAGTATTGTACCCTATTTGGCATAATCCCAATGTTAAATCTCAATAAAAAAAACATTAATTTCCCATTGCATGCACATATCCGCAACACTCAGCGTTCAGCTTAACAGTATTCCCTTAAGTAGGGTTGCAACTAATGGTTATTTTCATTATCAATTAAAGTGATTTATTGATTGTGTCTTGTGAGAAAACATTAACATGCTCATCATAAGCTCCAAGAGCCCTTTTATATTAACTACAGTCCAAAACTGAATAATTCATTTCATTTTTCAATTATATGAAACAAACAAAAACACATGCTGCCGTTTAAGAATATGAAAACAGAAATTAACTGTGTAATTCTGTCAGTCATGCTGATTAAAGAGGACATTCTACGCTTTCAAATGAGGTATCACATGAATATATTCACAAATGAAAATATGAATATAGTAATAAGAAAAATAAGAATTAATGAATTATACACAAATCATGGTTAGTCAGCAGCCTCCATGCCCTAAGAGGTTAATTATCATTTCAGCACTAAAACCAAGGAGGCTAATGGCCTACAAACAAACTGTAGCGGTAAACTACTAACTTTTATTAATCATAACCAAGAAAATCATATCATTTGTCTGAAAAGATCTGAAAAAGTATATCTTTCTGTTGCACTGGACAAATGTTTGACATGTTCAACCTTTGTCTAATAGGAGTTAACTCTAATCTCCAGCAGCTGTTTTCAATAAATCACTACCAAATCATCTCAAAAGCAATATTTAAATTCAAACTTAAGTTTTTATCACTTGTTTGTATACTAGTATTCAACAAAGCAAATATACAGAAAAGGGGGACCAGAATGGATCCTTGAGGGGTCCCTGGGTTCACATCTTATCACATGTGATTCTGTGGTGTAATGTGATGTGCGGTAAAACGTCTCACTATTATACAAGAACACCCATATGGTACATACAGAATGTAGCCTACAGGCCTGTATAGTCACCAGTGTTTTAAATAGTCGAGCTGCAGCTCTCACAGAAACACAAACACACACACACACACACACACACAGCCAGAGGATGTACGTCTGCCTGCTTTTGGTGATCATTATCATTCCAGCTGTGCATGGGCCATCTCCCCAACGCTTTGGGCTGATGCTTTATCATAAAGGATTAAAAAATATATACACGCAACTCAGTTTGATACGCCATCTGTGTTTAGCATCATAAATATCAAACCAATAAACACAATCTCATCAATTTCTGGGCCTATGTTGCTTTATGCCATCTCATCTGCATGGTGAATTTTGAAAAGGTTATGTAAACAAATCACATGAGACATTTAATTTTCATGCCACATCATATTGATGATAATGTGAGACACTAAACATAAAGGTGTCAGTGTGAAATTGGTATTTCTGATTTGGATGTGTTATTAAAAAATAAGTGGAAGTCTGTCGAATGTTTTATAAGCTATGATATAAATCAAACTGTCCCTAAAATCTATTGATACAGTAACATATGAGAAAGAACCATCAACTCACTGCTGAGTAGCTACAACACAATGATTTTTAAAAAGAGTTAAAATTTCAACAGTAATTTTACTGTAGTATAATGTCCATACAGAGTATTACATTAATTACATTACATAAAATATTACATGTGGTGCAATCTGTTAGAATATAAAATTATGCAGTGTCTCTCTGTGACAACTGAGCCAACGCCATCTTGAAGAAAGAGACAGATGGAGAAAGATAGTACGTGAACCTTGAGTTTAAAGGGCACATCATCAGTTTAACACATGAACATCAGTTTACTCGTCTCTAAGAGTATTACTCAGTCTGTAAAATGTGTATGTGTAATGTTTAATGTCCTCTGTAGCTCTGGAGAAGCTTTGTCAGTCTGAAAATGTAACCAAGATGATGTCATCAGTTATTTCAGCTTGAGCTTGACACATCAAGTTTTAACAGGAAGCCTGCATTAGAAACTAGGGAGTAAAGGGCTGGAAAGATTACCCATACTAGGGACTAAAAGTCTCAGCCTCTGCTGCTTTCATTTTCTTTTTAAAAATCTGTCGTTAGCCTCACCACTTTATAGCAGTGAAGCCCTATATCACAAGAACACATAAGCCAGTGATCACGTATACATTTTTTTTGTGTTTATACGCTTATCTAAACAAGGAATCTGACTAACATGCAACAGCTACCAGTGTCATAGAGTTGTTGCCAAACTCTGGTTCCCTACAGCTCTGGACTGTTGCATGTCAAATGTAGAGCTAGACAGGTTAACATGCAACTCATTGGACCAGACTGTGCCACTGGCAGAGTACTAATTGTGTGTGTGTGTTTGTGTGTGTGTGTGTGTGTGTGTGTGTGTGTGTGTGTGTATGTGTGTGATGATGGTAATGATGCTAATACAGCACTGTCTCCAGGCTGACACGGCGCAACAATGACAGGAAGAGAGAAAGACAGAGAGGAGAGGTGGTAGACTGAAAGAAAGAGAAAGCAAAAAGACTAGAGATGGCAGAAAAAGTAATACAAAAAGAACAATTGGAGGTGAAGTCTAAAAGACAAGAAAGAGGCAGAAAAATAAAAGAGAACAAGTCTGAGAGATAAAGACAGTTAGTAAGTTCAAGTGAGTAATTCACGTCTAGACAGGCTTGGCCAAAGTGTCAGAGCAATTACACTTAATCTTCCACACATGCATACACATTTCTGTGAGGATCCCTGCTGGCCTGGTCCATAGTACTATCTGAGGAGCTTGTGGTTTCTGTATTTTATGCAGTGATACCAACAAGAAGATGTCTACAATTATTATAGAACTGCTGTTGACTGTTAGTGATATTGAGATCACATGATTTATATGTTCTGAATTCAGCCAAAGGCTCCGCAAAATATGTTTCATAATGCTGTGCCCCACACTGTTGAAAACAACATTAAATATTAATATATCATGTCTCTTTAACAACCATGGGAAAAGGCTGATTAAGACAGCGTATGTTAAATTTCACATCAATATATGATGACTGCAGTACTGCAATTAATGTTAATATAAATAATATCAGTGAGAAACTTTCTTTCTAACAGTAAGGATAAATAATTGACCAAAATCAGGATTTTGGAACAGCATAATGTATCAAATAATAGTCTGTAGTCTGTAATGTGCAAACCTACATATATATTACCCAACTCTGCAGCTCCCTTTGCCTTATGGAGCTTTATAGAAAGTTTTAGCTTTAGCTGTCCAGCTGAAACTCTATTGTCATGGCTCAACAGAGGAGACGAATCCATGAGCTAGTGGAGGTGTTGCGGTGAGTTCAGCCATGTAACAGCAGGATAGAGAGGAGTGAACGCTGTACAAGCCTTTACACAGCAAAGATTACAACTACAACGGTGAAAAATGACTTATGGATTATGGAGTCTTATGGATACAGACAAAACCAAGTTACAGTGACATAAGTCAACCCACACTGCTGAACTAAAATAGCAAAATAAGAAAGGTTTAAATTTCAGATGACAGCAGGTGGACAGCGAACAGTAGTCAGAATCTTCTTCAAGTTCGACTTTAAAGCACATTATATCATCATTTCAATCATATCACCCTAAAGGTTCTGAATTTCTGGTTCTGACCTGGATTCAGTGCTGTGAAGCTAACGTTAGCGCAAGCAGCTAAAAGGTTTGCCAGTCAGATATCTACACTTTTACAACTAGTTACATTGTCAGATGTCACTGACCAGAGAAAACGAAGAATTCTAAAGAAAATGAAAATACAATTACTCAAAATGAGCTAGACTAGGTAGTTTTTTGGGTTTTTTTTACAAAAAATAAGAGAGATGAGATTTCTTAGAAGTGGGCTTTTCTTAGACTGACTGGGTTGAGATTGAAGAACCATGACAGGACAATGACAACATTCAGCAGCATTAATTTCATTATTTTCTTGAAGACACAAGACATATTTGTGAATATTGGTCAAAAAACAGTTTTTGAGCTGGAAGAAAGATGATTTTTGGAACCAAAAACAATGTGGTTTATGGGAAATAAGGTCTTATTTTTAAGACACACTACTTCCATGTATACCACATCTTTGAAATATTTTCATTAATTTTACACATTTTACATTTTAAAAACATTACCACATGCAAAACATTTAAACTGCCATTTATGAACGTGTGGTCACCTTGACCCCATCATTACTGAACATGAACACACTGACGTAAAGGGGGCTTTATTCAATTGTACAGGCCCACAGAGGGACTACTGAATGTAAATATCCTTTAAAATAGACCAGAAATACTACTCCAGTCCAGTCACAAATTACTCCCCCCTCCCCTTGAAGTTTGAACAAATCCCCCTCTATATAATAATCCATCCCTGTGTGTCTACAGGGCTTTTGTGTCTGCTCTATTTAACTCTCCAACCAGGAGGACTCCCTTACTCTCCATCCTTCACTCTTCTCTCCATTAAACCCTCCAGTTTGCTCATATCTATATTACTTCTCTCTTCATTTCTGTCATGCATTTTCCTTCTGTCTTTCATCTATCCATTGTTCAGTTCATTCATGCAAAGCCGGGCTCAGACTACAGGAGTTTTGAGCCAATTTTTCCCTGATTCACCCCTCCCAACAATCAGAGTAGAAATCTGGTCTGAGACCTAGGTTGGTACCAATGTTCGGTCCAGATTATCTGGTAATATGAAGGTTTACAGATCTGATCTTAAACCTCCAGAACTTCATAATTTCAAATATAATGGATATGTTGATATTTGATATGTTTGATATTTTTCAATATTTTACTACTTTCTGAGTGGGACCACAAGTCTCAGCAGCAGTGTGCGTGGTGCAACCTGATTTCAAGATCAGTTAGGATTTTAAAACTGAAGTCTGAGCCTGGCTAAAGGTAAGCAGAGTGAAACACAGTGTTTCTAAGCCTATCTCTGTAGTATCACTGTCGACAGTTATTATATTTCAGTGTTTCTTACTCTGATATTACTAAAAAATACTACTGTACTACTATAATAACAACTATAAGGTATTGTTCCTAATACCTATGATCTGCCTTGTTCTGTTTTTGTTCAAGTTAATACTTACATAAACTCCAATAGCAATGAGAGAAGTTTGTGTTAATGGCTCAAGCTACAAGCAGAAGAGTTTCACACTTAACAAAATAACCATTATTAGACTGAGTCACATGGACATTTTTGCATTGCAGAGATAGCAATTAAATATAATTATGTTGTCAGAGCTTTCTAAGGATCTTGGCACATGAGTTCAGCCAACAGAGCATAACACTGGATTGTTTTATTTTTAAAAACTATAAAAAGTGGACAATCTAGAGCAGGGGTACTCAAATACAAGTCTTAGGTGTCAACCGCATCAAAGGTCCAGTAAGGGTGCATTATGATGATATTTCACTGTATCTCAATCTATAGTTGTGTAACCAAGCTCTTAAACTTGAGCATAAAAAGTGGAGACACTGGTGCAAGTGTTTATTAGTGAGTCTGCGATATGAGTTCTTCACTGCATTCACTGTTGAAAATGTTTAATTTTATATGACTTCAACCGGTTCAGTTTTGTGGCTCTTACCTGTTTTTGGGATAGTTTTGTTCAAAACAGGCATGTTTGGTGTCGTTGTAGTGTTTTAGTTTTCCACAAATCAAACGCAATAGTCTCTTACTTCCCTCAGGCAACATGAACATGTATTTTTCAGTCCAGTCATTCCTACATGCATGTTTTTCACTGTCTACCTTTCTTTTTTAATATCAAAAGCAGTCTTGCTCAGGTTAAACTCAGTTAAATTCTGTTCCTGGATCCGGACTGGAGTCTGGAGTACTTAAACCTCATCACAGTTGAACAGAAGTTTATCTGTAACATTTCAGAAAATACTTCCTTTTTACGTCCAGGTGCTGACAGAAATTTGATGAGAAACACTAAGAAAATGTGCTTCTAACATTGTTAAATTAGTATTTGGTTTCTGTTTGGGGCATCTAATCAGCTCTACTCATAAAGGTCAGTGTACTTGTCATGACGGATATGACTCAGCCTGTGAAAACACTGTATGATGTCTTCTGTTGCTCTTAAGGTTTTGTCAAGTCTGAGAAAATGTCTCAGCTTGGGCTTGGAAACAAAAAAGAAAGTATGCATTAGAAACTTGGGATGAGGGTTTCTTTTTACCAGGCAGGAAGAGTTTTACAAAAGATGCTATTGGGTTGCATTATGGGAGGTGTAGGATCTATATTTTTGGAGCTTTATCTATTCTAGGGACTAAGATTGAGAATATCCTTGCTACCTTGATTTTGACCACTCTTTTTTGTAAATGTGTCTCTTGCAAGTCCCCCAACTTTATAGAAGTGCAATAATAAATCACTGGAGCACCCCTTTAAAGGACCTTTTTAGCCAATTCCATCTCCTTGGGTATACAAACAACTATCCTAAATGTGACATGTGTTATTGATTATGCAATTAAGTTCTCATGAAAGCTGCAGAAGATATGTTATATTATTCAGCAGGACTGCATGAAAAATGTAAGCAGTGTGCTGGTAGAAAATGATTTCTAAATACTAAAACATTAGAGGCCTGTATACCATCTCTATACCTGTTGGGACTTAAAACACATGGAGCATACAGAATGGTGAGTTTGGTGACTTTGAAGTGAGTCAATTCCATGTATGTCATCAACTTTGTATTAACATATTTACCAAATTTTAATTTATCATGTAATATACTAACATAGAGTGCTTTCTGTTGTAGCTATTCAACAATAAATTTATATTTTTATGTGGTATTAGTGTAATATTACATGGTAATGGCGAGATAACTGGGAAGAGAAGGTGGAATATTCACAACAAAGGGTCAACACAACCAGCATGGCCACGTGGACCAGTGCAAATGCAGCGAACACACACACTGCAGTGATATCGCCATGAAACTGGAGGCCAGTGTCAGCTAGATGACTTGAATTCAAGCCCTATGATGCCAAAATGTCGGCTGATAATTCAAAATGCCTACCAGCAAACTCAACTCTCACCTCCTCCACACAAGTGAACTTCCCTACAGGGATCAACATCACATTAAGGAAAAACATCACTCCTTCGAGTCTCAACGCTCTAAACGCTTGTGGCGACTCACCACTCTTGGTATCCTTTCCGTCCAGCAAGGGTCGGTAGTCGCTCTTGGAGACTGTCTCTCCCACCTTGTCATCATAGCTCTCTTTCTCCAGTGTGGCCACAAAGTCTCTCTTCAGCAGGGCCTCAGCTGGGGCTCCACCTTGGACTCCACCTCCACCCCCACCCAGAGCGTCTCGCAGGCTCAGGTCCATAGTCCTGTTACTAGAGAGAAATAGGAAAGACAGATGTGATTATCTTTATTTTTCAATGCTTATTGCTATCTTTTCTATCTTCTTCACCCTCTCTGCTTCACAGACTGTCAGACAGTCACATTGCCTGTGTGTACATAAAACTGTAACTTCGTTCTTCCAGTGAACATCACACTTACTATTTGTATGTGACTTCACACCTTCTACAAGCCTGTTGAGGTGAGCACAGATGTGATTGCCCAGTTCACACAATTTGCAGACAGATCGCAGATGCAGCCTGACAATAAAAATCAGACCGAAGACAGATGAAGAAACTGAGATGTGTTGCGCTGTGTGATGTTTTATCTTTCCTCTGTTTTCTTCTCTTTATTCACTTCAGTAAGACAAGCTAGCCTGAGGAATCCTTTCGTAAGATTATCATTATTGTCATGTCACAGCAATTACCAATTTGAATTCAATAAAGTGCTCAAAAACATGGGTGAATGTTGACAAACTAGTAATTTACAACTTAACATGGGTATAACGCATTATAATTAATGCTTGTTAAAAGTTGTAATGGATGTTATTCAATGGATAGGTTCAGATTTTTCAAACCTATCCTTTGACTAAGTATGCTAGATATAAAACAAAAGAAGTGGACATAAATTAGTCTCGGAAATTGCACATTATTGATTTTCACCACTTTTAAAACATGGCAGAGTCTATAAAAAGACTGTTTTTCTTTCTGAGACACATATTATATTAAAAGGTTGCACAGTTAGATTTGATGGAGAAGACTCTTCTCTTTGTGGGAGCTCTCACAGAAACTAAGCAGCAACGAGGATTGTTCTGGGAGAACTAATCCCCCCCCCAAATAAACACATACAAACAGGCATGAGCGTACTAGCAGAGAAAATGTACTAATATGATTGGATGTTACCAGTCAGTTGGTGGCGAAACAGGTGAAAAATTAGTCACTGATTGTGAAGGATGAATGAAACAATTAGCTAATGCAAGCACTGCCTGGACTAATACTATACTTAGTTGGTTGCCCAGTATAACCCCCAAAACTCAACTTAAATATGTCCATAAGCAAGAAAGAGTTAGTTGTGTTTGCTTTTTTCAGATGTGTTGGTGCTCCCCTTTGATAACAACTTGAAGCGGGTGCTTCTCCTGATACAGTGGTGAATAAAAGGGGGCCTAATTAATGATTTCCAGTCTGTGATAGTCAGGCATATGTATGAATAAATAACACCCTGATGCAAACAGAAATCCATTTACTGTTCAGGGTACTTTTGATACTCTTTTGATACAGTAATACAGATAACGACATTTCAGTATGGGCTGTTTGTATGAATGTTAAGAACTGTATGGACTATTATAAGAAATAGGGGTCGCTCTAAAGGTCGTTCAGACCGAGAGCGATGCAGATTTTCACCTCTCGTCATTAATTCAAACCTTGACCACTGGACCCCCTTCGTGTTTATGTGCCTCTAGCAGCCAAATGTACCAACTGTACATTAGCTGTAAGCTAGCTAGCAATGGATGCACCAGCCTTGTCGGTGGGAGTTCTGACTGAACTCTTTCTGTCATTTTCCCTCCAGTCTCTCTTCTTTTAACTCTTTAATCCACAAGATAGACTTGAATTTTTCACCCAGGTTGAAACATTTTTAGCATGGGCTTGGTCTTTGCATTAATTTGTGTCATCCCAGGCAAATTTGCATCTATTTGCATCTTTCCATTGACACTGTATGCCATTGTGCCACCTCTAAAATTCATTTCACATGCAAAACACACAAACAATGAAAACATTTAGCTTGCTGCAAACTGTTTCACAAACTCAGTCGACTGTGCAATATTTCAGAATTGAACATGTGAAATGACAATTTTGCTCATCTCATGGTTCAAAAAAAGTGATCAGTTTTGTGTTTCCAATTAGTTGTCAATAAACAGAAGACCTCATGCTATCAGCACCGTTTGGTTGACCAGTGATTTCTGGAAAACTGGTTTTAGTTGGGGATACTCTTCACTACACCTGCTAAATGCCACAAACATGAGACATAAACGGTGTTCCAATACTTAGACAGCATGACCTCTGAACAAACTCTTCTTTCTTTCTGTCCTCTGTTTCTGTTTATCCCTCCATCCACCCTCCCAGCAAACAAGCTGTCATTGTCTCGCAACTGTACCAAAGACACACACACACACACACACACACACACACACACACGCACACACACACAGTGGCCAGTAGCCAGTATGAGGACATACAGTATATGTTAGCAGGCCTTGAGTGGAACTGTAGGCCATTGTTTCAGGGGAAGGACACAGTACAGTGGACAACACACACACAAACTTTCACTTTGAGTTTCTACCTCTTTAACCGTCTGATTTTCTGTTTTCACTCTTTGTTTCCCGCTATTACTCTATTCCAGCTATGAATGACTCTCTATTTGGCCGTTTTTGCCTCTGATTTTGTTTCTCCCAAACACACATGAATTCTTATTATGGGCATGGTTTAGCACACACACATTTCGGCTTATAGTCACACACTCTCTCTCTCTCAGACACACACACACACTTGCACTGCACTCAATAATTCCATCATTCCCATATAAAAATGAACCAATCCTAAATAGCAGCTTCCTAACCTCCATTACCCTCTTAGCGTATTATTCTGCAATATTTATCGCTCCATTGGAGAGGTTTCATAAGCCAGAATATTCAGTGGCCTGGAGTTGGTGTTCTTTGTTGTCTCCGGGGCAGTCATTCCTCACAATCCTCACTTTTTTTGTTTTCATTTTATGATTGACAAAGAAATGCTACATTTTTACTGTTGCTGAAACTTTGTATGACCTTGAATTTAGATATATATATACATATATTTTTATATTTTAGATGATTCTTCCAGTTCTTGCTTACAGTTTGATAATCCCAGTCCTACAGGAAGGGAATAAAGTGTAAAGCAAGCATATGCACCTCAGCAAAGCCTTCACTAGACTGGATATAATCACAAATACAGGACCAGGAAGAGCTTTGTATAGCAGAGGAGATTTCAGGCCGGGTGGACTGTCAACAAGGATTATCCCCTCTTTTAAGAAACTGGAATTGTACACCATAAATGACCGATTGCTCTGTATTATCTTAAAGTTGCACGAATCAATATAATTTATATTAACAATAAATCAAATGACCATGCTTAATGTGAAAAGCTCTAAAATTAGTGGAGCATCTAGCAGCTAAAAAGCCAGCTACTTCCCTCAGGAGTTGGTGGAGACCAAACCATTTGTCAGGTAGCAGAAACACCAATCCAAATGAATGATAATGTTGCTCCTTGTCTGCTGGAGGTGTAAATAGGCGACTGTTTGCCAACACATTGGCTAACAACTTTATAATGCCAGTCAGTTCATGTCAGTCTCGTGTTTTCAGATTGTTTTGCATTCACTGACTTGCCCCAAAAAATCTGTCAATGCAGCTTTAAACTGGATACGACAAAGGTTTAAATATGAAAAACTCATGTTTTAACATACAGTTTACCATGAAATAATAACACCAACACTGCCACATCTTTTGGAACCATTATCTAATGTGCATCAGAATAGAACTTTAAAAAAAAAAGTAAAATGCTCTTGTTACAGTGAAATTGCATGAAATTAGTAAAATTACTATTGTAGTACTACTAGGCTTAAACTGCGACATTATGGATTAACTAAAGACTAAAGCCAAACCAGCATTTATAAACAATTTGTGCAGGGCTTTCACATAGAATACAATTGTGGCAAAGTTTGACATGATAAATCTATAAAAAAAACACTGTTACACAGAAGCATTATGATGTAACTGGTGGCAAGTAAAAGGCTGTGTGTGTGTGTGTGCATGTGTGAAAGAAAGAAAGACAGAGAGAGAGAGAGAGAGAGAGATGACGGTGATGATGAAGGGTGGTTGGGTAAGACAGCTGTTGCACTCTGAGGGATTAAAAACCTATCTCTGTACCCACAATCCCTTGCTTCCAGCATCCGCCACCTCTCCCTCTCTGAACTCAACCATCTGCTACGTAATCATCTCATCCTCCAAAACACTGACAGCTCTCTCTCTCCCTCTCTCTATCTATCTCTCTCTTTCAAAATCAAACACTTTACTGTACCATCAAAATAAAGGAGATTTGGTGGATGATATTTTTATGCTTGAATGTGAGTGAACATGAACCATCACCCAAGTTAAGCTCAGCTTCACCTCATCGCACTGTACACAAATCAGCAAATCTTCGTGTGAATATTTTGTCTGAATATGCAGCATTCTTTTCTGTTCGTGCTTTTGTGGCAGATTAAAGTCATGTTTAAACATGCAGGAGGAGAAATCACAGTCAGTCAGGATGTTTGAAACATTATGCATCAATACTAACATGTTGCATAAAACACCACAAAGTCAGTAGAAATCAGCCCTTTATGTGCAGTTTAAGATTTCCTGTTGTTGAATCTTTTTAGCAGTTTTAACCAAATCAGCTGAGCTTGTCCCAGATTAAATTTGAATATTTCCACCAAATATAGCTCTCCATTTGACAGTGTTTTATACTTTTATAATATCGCACTGAAAATACCAAAACACAAGGGAAAAGTGCCTTTCAAAGTGAAAAAAACACCAAGATGCTTGTATTCGTCTTTGCACTGCCATGACAATTGAGCCCATATGTTACATGGTGATTGTGCAAAGACAAACATACATCAAACACTGATCCACAGCAGAAGCAGGTAGTTAAACTGTATGGGTTTGCTTTGGTCAGTAACATGAGGAAGTGGCTCCAGTCATGACACGTTGTGATGATGTGATTATTGTTTGTTCACCACTGAAGGTTGTCCACACCATCATCAGTACTCTAAGTGCTTGAGCAAGAGCAAGACACTTGGACTCAAGTTGTCAATACACACTGACTGAAGGTAATACACATGCAAATCATTAAACATTATAATTACAGATGCATATACATACTATGGTTATTGGGATTTCCACTGTAAACACATCCTTTATGTCAGTATCATCCCACCCCACAAGAGAAAACAGCTGTTTTGCTCCACAGTATGAGAAATGTTATCTAAGGTCAGCTCAGTGATGAGTCACAGTACAATATCTTAGTCTGTACTAATGATGTAACAGCAGTGAATGCAGAGGTTAGAGGCCCTGAGGAGCTGTTCATTCCTGCATTCATAGGCTGTTATTAGCTGAAAATGCAATAAAGAATCATCTCCATTCAAAACCACACATCTCTGGAGAAAAAATGTCATCATTTCTAACCACATTCCCAACTTGTTAATAATCCAGGCATTTTTTTTTGCTCACGACACTTTATATGTTCATTATTTATAACTGGACAATATGAAGATTGTATTATTTAGAGTGGCTCTGTATAATCATGATAAATTAATGTGCATCCTGCCTTGTGCCCTGACAAACAGCCCAGCACATCCCTACTTTAGCAGCACTTTGAGTTTCTCAGCAGCTCTCAGTCCACTCAAGGACAGCAAGTGGCTAACACCACAGCTGTCAGTTATAATGTCCGGACTACTGGAAGGTTCATTCACAGTTCAAGAGATACAGAGACACCACGACAGGACGACAAAAGAGAGAATGAGTGAGTGGGTGGCAAAACATGACAGGTTGTGTTTGTACTCTTGTAATTCTGAAAAGATAACTGTCATAATTTGGTAATGAATTTGGCTCTGATCACCGGTGATACAGTGATAAATAAAATATAAATGTTTTTCTCTCTATGATGACAGCTCTGTCTTCAGACAGCTCACTGTACACCAGACAGCCCAAAAAAGAAGGTAAACTCTGAGTAAAAGAAGGTAAAACTGAGTATTTTTATATGTCCTAAAACATGGGGATCTTTAAAGAGCTGAGTTCTTCTATTTTAAACTGCTGATGTACATGTGCATTATCAACAGGTGAAGCATAGAGAGTCTATGTGTGTGTCTGTGTGCATGCATAGCAATATGTCATCAAACATGATGTCAAAACAGACTAAAGTACAGGAAATCTCCTAAAAGATGTCATTATTTGACTTAAGCTACCATTAAGTTAATATAGAATATTTTCTTATAGATTCAAACAGCATTTACTGTAGGTGTGATCAGTGAGGTATATACCTGGCTATTGTTCAAGTAGATTTTAATTGAAGCTGCTTTGGAAATACCTATAAGTCGCACTGATTCCCAATAAAGGAGAGAATGTAGATTTAGAAGATATTTAGTTTACTCAGCAGTTTTAATGTTTCATAGTTTTGACCATCATTTTGAATAGTAATGATAACATTGTACTCATGTAAGTTATTGCTGGCCATGTGGCAACCTTGTTACAATTCAGTCAGACAGGGCAAGAAACACGAACAGACACACGGGTTGAAACAGCTTGACCAGATTATTTTATGACCTTTATTTTGAGGTAAAAATGAAAGTAAACACATAAAATGTCAGCAATAATCCCTGATTGCACAGATGAACTACGGTAAGTACAGTAGGTCAAAGTTGAAGCAGAAAGCTGGTGTGTAAACTGTGATGAATGTTTACAGTTGTCAGTTTGTGTGGTGATGTTACCCTTCGGTTTCATTTTCTCTTCCAAATAACTTTGTCTAACGTGCTGCATGCATGAGAACACGCAGTATACATTCATCCCATCCAGAGGCTTCCATCAGCCGAGCGGCTAACTTCCGGTTAGCCCTCTGCTAACTTGAATAGCGATAAAATCATTTAATCGCGCAGTTCCAATAGTTCCAATAGTGAAATGAGTCATTTTGCGGGGATTGTGCGATGCCCAAAACAATTTATCCACCGTTTTACAGCCATAACAGTAGCGACAGAGTAGGCTATGATGTTAGCATGTTGACAGTGTTTTTGTAATTACTCTCACTGCCAGAAGGGGGAGACCAAAGTTCCACACTCCAGCTTTAATGAGTACAACCATATCATCACCAACAGATACAACGGCAAATACCACATAAATAAGAAAAATGTTATAAAAAACCTAAATAATCCCTTAAAATAAACAAGTCAGCTCTAAAAGAACAGTCCACCATTTGGGAGAATATGCTTGATTGCCACCTCAGTCTGATGGAAGGATCAATATCCGTGTCATCTGTGTGGTTGGATGGGAAACAAGAGTACTTCCCAAAATGACAGCCTGTTCCTTTAAATGTGTTAGTCAACTTCTAAGATGACACGGCCAGGAGATGCAGAGGACAGATAAGTAGCATAATTGAGTTAGGAGCTACCAATCCAGACAGCTGAAATGTGTCTGAAGTCTATTAGCAAGTTCAGAAACGTTGACTCTGAAAGTGACGGCCATGTCAGTCGAATCTCAGACAGATTATATGCGGTCAAAAAATCAGGACTCCCTCTTGCTTTTCTTCTTTTCGTCTCATCAATGCATGTTGTTCATAAAACCTCCAACAATAAGGATGTGATTCTGATGCTGGAAATAACAGAATATGAATAGTTTATGTGGACATGAGAAAAGAAAAAGAAAAAAAAAATCTTTTTGATTAAAATTTAGGGACAAAGGGGAAATAGAAACGCACCATCAAGATCGCGTGTTCCATTTTTCAGACTCATGGCCTCTAACGTGTTAACATAATCTCACATGGCTGCCGAGCCAGTCGCCATGGTGACTCAGCAGCTCCTCGCTGTCTCCTTCTTGACGGGCACAAACTCTGACACACACACAAACACGCACACACACACACGCAGCATGTCTCTGATGAGCAGCAGTTTAGATTACTGCTGACAACACACTGTGCCAACCTATTCGCACACACACACACATTTACACGTAACATCAGTATATGAGAGAAAGGTGCAGACAGTCAGCTTGTTCAACCAGCCTGATGACTAACTGCGCAAATCTGTCAAATGTGGGTCTGTGCTGTGTTTGAGCTTGTGATCAAGAGAGTCAAGACTGCACACAGAAGATGAGATTGGAAACTAACAGTGGAGGGAAAATGAGAACTGTACAGCATCTGCAATAAGTGATTCTGTATCTTTTCATGTCTCTTCCCTTCCCTCTGAATGTGCTCAGAATGCAGCAGAAAGTGTGCATGCGCAGATATTTTTCTCTTCTCAAGTGATGTAGATCTGATCTTAGGGGTAATAAATTATTGCGCACAATTTTACAGTGACCACCTGAGGACAAAACATACAAAAGCAAAAAATTTAACATTAAGGAAATGCGCTTCTAATCCAAAAATGCTACAAACACCATTGTTTTATAAATAGATTTTTGGCATTTGTGAATCAATTCAAAATCATAGAAAAGTAAATCATTTTTTTCACCAACCTTCAGTAACAACAAATGTACTGAATGTGATAAGCTAACAGTATAAATATGAAGGAGTGAATTCAGTATTTTGGGGCACAAATGACACATTTTTGTGTACAAGTTCAAAAGAAAATCACTTCTAACACCTGTTGGGCTTCTGCTACGTCAGAATTGATGCCTTTGTATTGTCAGAAAGGAATTGAACACATTAAGATCGACTGTAGCCGACAGTGAACTGATAGCTTGTCCACAAACTCACTATATACATTGAAACTACATTGAACATGGCTGATTATTGTTCATCTGTTAGCAAACCCCTCACTATACAGCACTTAACCAGCCAAAATCTGAGGTAACCATATTTAACAGCTCCTGTTCTGCTCCTCTACCCCCAAATAAAGCCAGACTCACAGTCTCTCCCAGCCTCTCACACTGCAACAGTCTTAGAGCAAAAGCACCTGTGTTGTTTATTTATGCAGAGGAGAGTGTAGGAGGAGAGGCAGGCTGCACAAAGGAGGCAAAAAGCGGACAAAAAGAAGCAGATGGAAGGCAGCTAAAGGCTATATGGGCCTGTTGGAAAGGAAACAGGATAGATTCATGTCCTGTGCTCTGTGTTTCCTAGGGAAAGACCCACAATTTAAACATAACAAGGCTTATTTTGTTAGAGGGGAAAGACTTAGTGTAGCTCAGGACTCCTTTTATGAACTGACAGAAGAGGAAAACTTTTTTTAACAATTTGCAGATATTTATCTTCAGTGAGGTAAATGTAGTTGATGGTGAGTTGTACTTTGAGGACTGTGTTTCAGAATGTCTTGTCTGATCTCAAATGAGTGGAAGTACCCCAAAAAAAGGTTCACAATACTAAGAAGACTGTGTTGTTACTCCTACACTGACTCCTAAAGTTCAATTATGAACTCCTGCTGCTGTTTCTTGTTTCAAATCACAAACACTGACGGAAGCTGTGAGGATGACTACACACACACACATTTACATAGTTACCCTCTCCTCCCTCACTCTACTGTAACATATGATGTCAGGTCTGATCTCAGTCTCAGCCCCCTCTCTCAGCAGGAGAGAACGACCTTTACTGTTTCCTCTGAACTCTCTGTTAGACTGATCCAGGTCAGCTCAGTCAGAAGGCTACTTTAAAATCATCAAACGCATTTGTTTGGTATACACTGGTTTAACGGGATCTAAAAATAACATGAGTAATATACAGTATGCTACATTTCATTTACAGGTAAGACTTAGTATAGATGAAATAACTAAAATTACTTAAAATTGAGTGACAACGATGCCCCTACATAGTGGCAGAGTAATTTTGCTGTTATGTTTACAGGGTTTTTGGGCCCCTAATTCCCACTGAGGTAATAAAAATGGCTTCTAACAAATAGACCACAGCTTACATAATTCTCTGAGGTCATCAATAATGAATAAAAAGGACTATCGCACATTAAGTGCACTGAAAGTCTTTCGAAGGATCCTCAAGAGTGACAGGTGCAGCAGATTGCACCCATGTTCCCATTTGCACAGCGTGAGGCCAACTTCACAAGCTTCATAGCCTCACAGGGGAAAGACAAGATTGTATCAGAGGAGGGTTGACCCACTGTGCCTTCATTAGACAGAGGTGAGACTATTATTCCAGCATCGTTACAATCTGCAATTCACCTCTCGTTATCTGAAACTGTACCATATTAGCATCAAAAGACAAGAAGTGTCATTTCCAGGGAACTCTGGTCTTCAAATAGTAATTAACATTGGTAGCAGACATGAAACACAAGGCTATTTTACATTTACTGAACTTAATAGGTTCTTTATTCCTCAACATTTACTAGGTAACACGCTGAACAGATTTAAAATGTTGAAAACAATACAAGTATGAACAAATGATTTTCAGGTTTAAACTGTAAATACTGGTTCCACCCACATTTTGTTCTGCTTAATTCAAACAATTGTATCCACAAACTCAATTTTTAGCCACACTAGTGGCATGGGTTAGCATGGGTTAGCATAGGATGGCAATGTTGGGCAGTTGGTCCACCACTATGTTCCAGACTGAAATATCTCAACTACTATTCAACTAACTGCCATGAAAATTTGTACAGACATTGATTACCCCCAGAGGATGAATCCTAAAGACTTCCCCACATGATGAATTATAATAAAGTTGGTGATCAAATTCTTTGGTTCATGACCAAAATTTATGACATTCCCATCAGTCTCAGCTGCACTCCAGCTGTGGATATAGTCCTAACTAGCAAATGTTAGCAAGCTTACACACTCAGTTAAGATGGTAGACATTAGGCTTGGGTGGTATCTTATTTTTTCATACCTTCACACCCTCCTGACATTTGACCAGGGTACACAGCATATGACGGTATTTGTGTTATGTGAAATTTTTGAAAAATGTAAAAGCTGCTGGCGATAGAAGTCACTGTAGCATGTATGACATTGTCTAAACTACAATGCCGTGTGTCTAATATGCAATTAGCCTTCTTAGATAAGTTTTGCTGGGTATAAATACTTATGGCCCATAGAATGATACATAGATAGGAAATAAGCGCGCGTCTTCCATAGATTCATGCTGGAGGACCTGATGACACTTGTTGCCGCAGTGGATACCGACACATTAGTCAGCTGAATGAAGACGGTGTGCAGACTGGCAGTCGAATAAAATCATGTGGCTAATAAATTGCTTTTGTAGTTGGAAGAAGTCATCTCAAGATAAAATTATATGTGGCAATATTGTCATGATTCCATACCACTCGCAGTCGCCATCTTTGTCAGCTCAGCTGCCTGTTGCACCAGTAGAGAGTGACGTCTGGTGATGCGTGCTGTGGACTACAGTACTTCACCTCAATACTCCGTATCAGTTTAATAGAAAGAGGAGCGTCTGTATTTTTGACGATAGTGAAAATCATACCTTTGGGATTTCAAAATACCCTGGTATACCATAAAACCTTGATACCACCCAAACCTTGTAGACATTATACCTGCTTAACATAAACATGTTAACATTGTTATTGTGAACAAGTTAGAATGCTGGAGTTAGCATTTAGCTTGTGCCAACTGCTGTACATACAATACAGCCCCAAAGAGCCCATAGCATGGGTATAGGCTCTTAAACTGGACTTATAGTTGTGTGTTAAGAGGTAGCCACGTGCGAAGGCTACATAGCCACACAATACCTGACATACTCCCTAAATGTGTATAGGGCTAAGGCAGCCATGGAAATACCACATGTAGACTGCAAGAACTGTGATTGGTCATTTTAACTTCTTGTGTTTTCTGGTGGCGGTGGAGATTTCCGATGGAAGATAGCTGAAAAGAGGCTCCTTGATTTGCTACTTTTCAGTAATGCACATCGAGCAAAACCATCTCCACTACAAACCTTCTGCTTGCAGTGACTCCAGCTAAACATAGACATGGCATAGCAGTAGTCTCTTATTCAGAAATTAGATAAGGCAAAATAGAGGTATGTATGTAAATTTTGTTCTATACATATTTGTGTAGCCCACTATCACTTTATATCAAAGTGAAAGACAGAATATATACTCAGTTACAGCCTGATTACACACATATCCATCTGGTATCAACTGATGCTGAACCATAGATCAAAGTCTACACCATAGGTAACTACAACAGACTCCACTTCACACCTTGTGTCAAGTACAAATCCAGTTTATGTCTTTGTAGACTATGATTTGGTGTGTTTTTGCTTTGAGAAATTCTGGCCAATTTCAGTGAAAATTGGTGCAGTCTAAGTGCTTTCTCAGAAGTCAGACATTTTCAAATCCTACACATCCTACACTTTAATAATCAGTGTTACTGTTAGGAATCAAATCTAAATATACCCTGCCTTAGCTCAAACTGTGCCAGTCACACTGTTGCACATTCAGACTTCATTAATGGTTCAGTACTGGAAGCTGTATATGCTTTATAATCTTAAATCAATGAACACCATTTGACCCTTGGTCACATATCATGCTGTTTTCCACTCCCATCTGTCATGTCCCTCTCCCCTGAAGATTATAATAAAGCAGAAATGCCATAAAAGTAACCTTGGGGAAAAAAAACGCAAAAGGTTCAAACTGTGGTCACCAGCTTTTTCACTGGTACACCAGGAGGAGCTTCTTGAGACTGGAGGGTGCTATCTGAGTCATCTAGCTCCTTAATATTAGACTTGGTTGATATTGGGTAGCAACACTAAGAGATAACTCCATCTTTTGACCCCCAGGTGTTATGTAATCTTACATTTTACAAACTACCATTAGGGCTTAGAGAAAGCCTGGGGGGGACAACACCGCTGTTAGATCATGTCTCTGCTGTACTCTGGATGACTGGAGAGCCTACACATTTCCTGTAGACATAGCCGATTATAACTGACATTGTTATGGGGTAAAATGACTTACACGGTGAATGGCTGGCTGGCTGGATGATTGGTTGACTGTCTATTTCATTGGTTGACTGGGTATATAACTGCTTTTGAATGGCTGCCTGCCTGGTAAATGGACTGAAAACGTTGGCTATACCTGGCTGGATGACCGCTATCTTGACTTCCTGCCTGCTTGGCTGGTAATCTGGGAGGGATTGCACGTAATCCCACCAATCCCTAAAGCAGAAATTATAGCACCATCATCACAACAGCCATGCATTAGTACATCTCTGATAATCCATCTATCTTCCTGCTTGTAGTCTTTGGCATTTTTTCTATTTTATCATGTTATCTATGGTTCAAACATTCAAGCCATTAATACACTGAAAATATGAGATGTTCAGGCAGCTGGCCTTGACTCATTCTCCTTATTTTTATCCCTCCCAGTTCCTCAAAATTTGTATTTCAAAGCAATCGGGGCTGCAGAAATTTCATCCAATTTCTCAAACCCATTAGCTAATCAGGCATGATTAGCGCTGGGAGGACTGGGCAGTGCCACGAGATATGGATGTTCCAGTGTAGCCGCTCCCACTATCCAGTACCATGGGAACTTTAGGACATATCTGTACTTTGTTGCACCAAATTCATCAGCCTTAGTCAGGCTGATCAATTTAAGGAGAATATCTTCTTGTACTTTTTCTGCCTACTGTTGCGATTGAAATTAAAATTGCAATTACTTAATATAAATTAATCTACAGGCCTTGTATTTATGGTCTTAAACAAGATATGATTGTACCAATCACTGCCATAAACTTTTATTTTATCTTATATATAGCACCTTTTTTTCTCTCAAAATATACTCCATAAGGATAAAAGGTATGCTTTATTTCAACAGAGTAAGTTTAATTAAGTACAATTTACTCAAAAAGTTACTTCAGTAAATTTAACGGACTAAATGTCACTCATTACTGCTCACCTCTGCAATTTACAGAATGATTGTTCATACGGTTCAGTAAACTTGCATATTATAGTTGTCATGTTAACCGATACAATCAAGGGTCATGGCTTAAATTTACACTGGCTACAAGTTAATTAGAATAGCATCTATTGCAATTTCATGATTATCATTAGATTATGAAATGAGCCTTAAGTACATTTTCAGCAATTTAACATTTCACAAGTTGCCCTGAAGACCACGCTGTGACATCAGTAGATGAGTCAAACAAAGATCACCAAGCATGAATGACTGCAATTTTCATGTCTGTTATCTGGCATGTCAGTTCAGAAAAGCAATAACCCAAGACCCTTTTCTCTATACGGTGGATCTTTTGTGGTATTGTACTGTACTAAAGCACTGGCTGCTGCAGCTACTAAGCTGCTTGGAAGACACATTGCCACTTCATTGAAGTAAAATGGCCAACAATAAGAATCAGTGGTTAGCTACAGGTGTGGTGTACCGATAACATTTCCTGAACGTACAATAAAACGTTTTGCTACAGGATTGCAACCATTTCCTAAATACTAAATCCTCAAAAGTGATTTTTATGAATTAGCTATTCAGCTCAGAATTAAGTTTAAAGAAGTTATAATCAATATTTTTATGTTAACAATGGCTCAAATTACTATATGTAATGTGAAAGGACACTCAGAGACTCATCAAAACACCCTAATCTGCAGTTCCCCTCAGGTCTATGGAGCATTTTAGTGTCTTTCAGCTCATTGTTTTGGTTTTACAGTGGGCCACTTCACAGTTTTGGTTCACTCTCACAGCTCTCATCAGTGTCATTTCAAGCAGCAGCAGGCAGCTGTTTTCACTGAAAAAGTTCTGATAACCCCACTACCTGCTCAGCACCAAATAGCAGACACACACAGTTAGCAAATAGCTGGTAAACAAAGTGGAGCATTTAGCAACTAAAGGGCCAGATATTTTTCTCAGGTGTTGGTGGAAACCAGACCAAAGCTAAAAGAGAGTGAATATTGGACTTACATTCACCAGATAGACAGATACACGACTCCAAATGAATGATAATGCTGCTCCGTATCCACTGGATGTGTAAATAAGCAGCTGTTGCCAACACATTCACTACTTAAAAGGTGTGCTCATTAGTAATATGGATATTACATGCAAACAGACAGAAGCATTCACTGTTTATTTCACTTACCTGGAACTGTCTAAATATCAGTTAATGGTACTGGCGTCTTTATTGACAGGACAAAGACTAGAATTAAGCTAAATTGCAGAATTATAATTACTAAAATCACAAACAAATATCTACTGTAGTCTATTATGATAGCTGAGTGAAAACTCTAAGATTTAGACAAACAGAGAGTACAGCACCTAATAAAAGCAATCTACTTTTTTGATTGAGGACATGTTGTTATGAAATTAAGCTAACTGGTGGTCTAGTGGTCTAAGACACATAAAGTACCATGTACCATGTGACATCCATGGTTCCAACTAAGTTCCCCTTCTCTCCACATTTCCTGTCTCCACTCGTCTAGTGTCAACTATTAAGATGATATAACATCACATTCATTTAGCAGACACTTTTGTCCAAGGTGACTTACACATTTTTCCTGTACACATACATTGGAAGCAATTTGAAGTTCACTGTCTTGTACCAAGGACACTTAGCACATGGGCAGGAGGAGCAGGAGGACCCTATCATTAACGGCAAACCTGCTCTACTACCAGAGCTACCACCACCCCAAAAGTCATGATGTATAAACATTAACATTACATAAAATATATAATAAAAACAATTAATTGCTGTCATTTTAGCAGAATAATGCAAAAATAATAGCAGCCTATTCAGTTATCAGAAATCTGAATTTCTAATGATCAGCATCAGACCTAAAATGAACCCTAGTAATACTATATGAAAATATATATTTACAACTGAAAAGAATCTTCTGATGAAACACAGTGTGACATGTGACTGACAGACAGAGAGACATACAATAACCAGGCGACAGGTAGGCAAAGCTGGAGAGACAGAAAGTGTCTTAACAACTGCAAATAAACCTCCAAATCAAAGTCTGTCAGAAAAATGAGTGGAACCTTTTAGATCCTGCAGCACCCGCGTTGGGTCCACCAACACTAAACTAGAACCTGACTGATATATCCATCAGCCGATATTATTGGCTGATATTGGCCTATTACAGATATATCAGTATCGGCGTATATGTTGTCCGATATCTGAGGTTTTTTTGTTTTTTTTTAACTTATATAGGTAGCATTTTATGTATATTTGATCTACGTTTTTTTATTTATAGTTATTTATAATTATCAAATCCCAGTGAAGTTTACTGTTTCAGTGCAATGATGTCAATTTATACATCAAGTTTCTCATTAAACTGTAAAATATCTTACCTCCATTACATATCTTTGTCACAAGTGTTTGATAACCACATTTGAGGGATCACTGCATTGCAAATGTGTGTATATATTCTGTATATATAAGATTATCGGCCGATATATCGATATCTCATATTGGTATCGGCATCTGCCCCAACAGTCCAGTATTGGTCGGGCCCTACACTAAATATTGTCCTCTAACCCACAGAGTGATATTTGAAATCTTCTCTAGAACTAAAAGTTTCCAAATATACAAAACATCCAAAAACGTCCAGATTAATATTAGGGACATGTTTCATGTAATGGTGCAGCCATGTGTCCTGACTTTAAATAAATCACTCAGTGTAAGCATTGTAGCTTTGGTGAAGTGTTGGAACAAGCACACACACACATCACATACTATGATGTTTACTCAAACTTTCAGACCACAACTACATCATGGGACATTTAAGGGTAAAATTAAACATATTCACATCCTGTAGTATTCCTTAAGTGCGTCTGTACGTAGGGTGGTCACATTTTTTATAAATTCACAGTGCACTTATTATCCACAAACACAGCACGTTTCACATATAAAAAGAGACGGACGACCGAAGACAGAAAGAGCCAGGGAGAGAAAGACATGAGCATAGACAGAACAATGTGTACTAATCCACACAGAGACAGAGGATGCAGTGTGTGTATCTGTGGATGTGTGCATGCTTGTGTGTGTGTGTGTGTGTGTGTGTTGGTGGTGGTGGTGGTGTGTGTGCGTGTGTGGGGGGGTATATTATTGTATAACAACAGGCTTAGTTCCTATAGAACATCACAGACTCTTCCTAAAACTGCTGTATAGGCTCCATAAGATCAGAAAACCCCTTTATATAACTGGGCCTTGCAGTTATGGAGCTGCACCTGTCTGCCTTTATGATATATAATCCTGTAGTAAATACTATGGAGACATATACACAAATATACAACACAATCACAGACTATAGGTTACTATCTCATAGATTAAGGTTAAAGATGGAAAGATTAGATGCAATGAGACCCCTATACACTTGATAACTGAGGCCTCTGGGAGCACTTGCAGGAATATCACAGGAATATTTGTAGTACTACAGCCTAGTGATTTTTCAGCAGGAGGGTGTACCATCCCGACTGCGGCACCACCATAACAAAGAGACACAAATGCACGGACCTCTGCATGAGACAGAGATTCCCCCCCACACACATCTCCACCCCCGTTACACGCCCACTATCCTCTGCCATTGTGGATGGGAAACACCGTGGACCAGCATGTCAAATTGCCATAAGCTAAATATCTACATAGGCCCTATCTGCACCGCTGCAGCACGAGACCTACATAACACGATAAATAAAACATGAATATCATCACTCATTTATAAACGCACGAGATGATGGCGCAGTAAAGAATGATAATCACGCGGTGACATATTATAAATTGGTAGTAAATTGTTCAATAGTGCAACTCACCGTTTAGATGTGTCCCGTTTCTCTCGCTGAGTGTGTATGTACGCTTGTGTGTGTGTGTGTGTGTATGTGTGTTAGAGAGAGACAGCAGTGTGTGTGAATGATGGGGAAAATCTCTCCACCTTCGCTGCTCGCACAACAGACTGGTGCCAGGACTGAGAAGCAAGCCCCGCCCCCTTCCCAGACGGCTCAGCCAATCAGGAGCAGGGAGCAAAAAAAAAAAAAAAAAAGAGCCTTTTCTTCTGAATCTGCAGGCATCAGGGGTGCTGCTGCCTTCACGCGCTGCAGTAAACATCAGAGTTTTATATGGAGTTTTTAAGGACCAACAATACACATCCAAGTCACTGTCGATGCAAGAGACACCATGTTAACCTGAGAACACATTTTTGTTACATGGTCCCAAGATGTAAAAAACCAAGACAGACACGTAAAAATAACCTTGAAGAGCCTGTTCAAAACCTAAATTATTTTAGTACAAACAAAGAAAAGTAAGCATCCATATCAAAATGCTAAAATACAAACATAAGAAACATCAAATCAATTCAAATCAAATTAATATCTCAGTACTGATGAGCTCAACCTGACCTCTAAAAGATCCTCATAGATACTGTGCATTTTTATTTATCTTGTGTGTTGACATAACTCACACTACACATCAGCCCTTCTGCATGACCTGAACCTGCAACCTCTATGCTCACACTGTACAGGTCAATTGAGCAGCCACAATGTGGTGCTCACACTGATCGTAAGCACAAAACTCCCAGTCAGTTTGTCCATTCCAAGTTTATTCAAACAAGACTACCGCATCCTAAACAATGTGGACAAAAAGAGAGAAAGACAGTGTTACTTTGTGTAATTCCACTGTGAAAGGAAAGTAAGAAGAAAAAGGAAAACTACGGAGTCACAGATGACTGGAAGATGCAGACAGTATGATCTGTCTGTTCTGCAGCCAAGTTCAGTTTTATATCACAGCAGTCTCAGTCAAGACTACAGTTTTATCCACAACAAGTAAAATACTACTCCAATAACACAAAAACAAGTCAATTCAGTTTATGACGGATTTTTTAACAACAGCCATGTGGGGAAACAAAACAAGGAACTGCTCAAACTGCAGACAATTTATCAGAAATCCAAACAATAGTCCAACAGCCAGATCATTCATTGTTCAGACAATAAATCAGGAGTCGTCAAATGACAAACCATCTGGCAGAAATTCAGCCAGATTCTAAAATTAGTGTGACCAATTTGGGGTTAAACTCAGGCTTCATCCATCCATCCATCAGGTGTCTGTCTGGCTATAAGGAACTTCTGGCCACATTATTTACTTGACAATGCACCCTGGTCCTGGTACTACAGCAATTGTGGTAGCATCACATTTCAAGCAAATTTCATTTTTTTCAAATGTGAGTAGCTGTGGGGCATCAGTGTTTATCATCACCACATTCAAAAATCTTGAGTATTCAATACTGTATTTAGCTTGTATTGGAATTTTTACCAGATGTTGTTCTTTTTTGAACATCTGTTGTCACTCTCTGATAACATGAGTGACAACATGATGTTGTTAAAATCTGCATTCATTTAGGATGTGAGACTACAATTGTGGAGAAAATGCCAGATTTCAATGTTGAAAACCATGTGATCTTGAATTAAAGATGCCACAAATCTAGACATGTGATACTAGGAAAGCTATCTAGGAATAAAAGTTTCCCTCAGCTTGGTGGCATGGTCTACTTTAAATTGAGGCAGTAATAACTTTAGAACACCTGAGAACAACCCAGAGCCTAATACAGAAGATGAAGAAGATATTGACATTAAACATTCTGTGAAAACATTTTTCAACTATTAAAACCCAGAGTTTAAAATTGTGTAAACGCTTCCAGTAGTCAGTTCCAGTTTGTGGCTTCATAGCAACCAATTCGATGACAGACTGGCTGGTTATTTGACTGACTGACTGACTGGATGACTATCTGAGTTTCTGGCTGATGAAGCTAGTTAGGTGGATGACTGACTGGTAGTTTCAGAGGAAGAGGTCTCTATAAGATTATGGATCCCATTTGGTTTAGTGGGTTTGTTTGGAATTTCTCAAATATCACAAACTGTCTACAGTACACAAACACATACTCAACTCAGCACAAACACATGCAACACAGTGTAAATATTACATCTGTTATCTGTTGTTCACACATACAGAACATACACCCTTTATATTCAGAATCAATCCATATAGTAATCACTGATTCCAATTATGATTTCAACTGTCACTTTAACAACAGTTCTGATGCTCTAGACTGCTATATATACTGAGGAAGCTGATCAGGAAATGAGGGGTGGGTGTGTAGGCAGGTGGAGATCAGGTGACTGAGGAACAGTGTAAGGAGCTCAACATAGCTGCTGGATGGGGAGTGAATGGGTTTAGGATGATGGGTAAGGCTAGTGGTGGGAAAGCAGACATCAAGTGACACTTGTTTGCCCATGCTAAATTGCAAAGTACTGGCCAGTCAAAGAGGCATTTAAAACAGCAAAATTTTACAGTTAAACGCATTTAAATGGAATTACTGCCAATTAATGACAGGAGTCGATGGTACGAGGAACTGCAAGTTAGCAAGCTAGCTAACCTGGACTTTTTTGTTTTCCCCTCTTCACCCTTTTATTGGATGAAATAATGCACAATCCTGAGAACAAAATGCCTTTCCCGGCTGGCTAGCATGTTAGCAAGCTACAGTAGTTCATCACTCAGTCCTGCAAGTATTCACTACGTTTCCAGTCATCCAATCCTGCCTATTTTACAAAGACTGTGCCACTGCTGAAGTCACTTGCGGGTCGACATACATTTGTTTAATTCAATTGTAAAACACAATGTTCTTAATTGCTTAAAGTCCCCTTCCATTCAAAAATATGTTTTCTTCTTGTTCCTAAGTTTGTATGTATGCTGATTTCACATTCATCTGCTGAAAGTGGAAAGTTTCTGTGTTTATTGAAAGTCCAGTTTTTAGGGGTTGGTCTAAGAACAGGATTTTTGACATCACAACTAGTTTTGAACCAATCCTGGTCCAGTATTCAATTTAAGTGTGATGTGGAAATTTGAAGCCTCCAGTGTACAAACACTGAGAATGGACTTTAGAGTGAAGTAGGAGACATCTTGTGTCCAACAATTAAACTTCTAAAATTGAATATATTTGCATATTCATAGATTAAGGAATTTTTAATGAGGAATAAGGAGTAGATGCCATTTTAAGAATTTTAAAGTGGTAATTATGCTTTTTTTGGTGGAAAAACCATATCAGCATTATTATATTTATAGTATTTTTATATGTCTTAATACATGTCAGGAGGGGATCTTTAAAGCTGTATGAATTGATTGTTTTTGGCCACTGACATACTATCACTTTATAAATTATATTAAAGTGAGTGTTAGCAAACAGTTGCCCACTTATCCATTAAGCGGAAAACAGCACTTTAGCATTCATTCACAGCCATCTTATAAATGTAAGTCCAAGATTCTCCATTAGCTCTGTTTTGGAACCCACCAACTCTGGCTCTTTAGTTCCTAAATGCTCCACTAGTCGCTAAATTGGTCTGTCTGCCATTTTATGCTGAGCAGGTAGTGTACAGTGGGTTTATCTGAGCTTTTTTGCTGAAAACAGCTGTCTCCTGCTTCTGGAAACAAGGCTGATGAGAGCTGTGGAACTGAACCAAAACAGTGAAGTTGTGAGCCTTAAAACATTGAGCTGAAACACGCTAAAATGTTTAGTAGAGCTGAGGGAAACTGAGAGTTGTCACTTAGAGCGATCCCTTCACAGTTCTTTGACCCAGAGTTAAGAGTTAAGAGTTAACCTCTCCCTTGAAGAAGTGATAATAAATCTCAGATGACTTTCAGGTAAAATAAAGGTTCAACAAAAATTCCAACCAACCCTCTGAACAGTTGAACTGTAAGTGAATCTAAAGTTTGCTGTAAGTGCCATGTTTTTATTGATCTCAGCTGTTCAGTAAACTGTGTGGTGTCTGATTTCTTTCTCTAGATGTCTGTAGCAGCGGCTCTAGATGACACATATCAGAGTGTGTCTGTAAGACCGTCATATTCACCAGGTTCATGCAGAGGAGGAGTGTGCGGTGGTTTCTCTTCATTCACAACTGCGTCACTGCATGTCCTCTCCTCTATTCATGATCTCATCAACCCCTCCTCTGTTCCCCGCTTCCCTCCCTTCTTCTCTCCTGGTCTGACAGAGTGTTATGTAATTATCTTGCCTGCATCACCTCCCTCTCGCTGTATCATCAGCTTCTCAGTTCCCATCTTACCCAAACTCAATCTGTCACACTATCTACTCTCCTCTTTTGCTGTATCATTCCTCTGTCTCACTCTTTCCCATCTTTTCTCTCTTACCAATGTACCTCTCTCTAGAAAACCCCCTTCCACAAATAAATGTTTCAATGTTTGATGCTGTGCAGCAGTAACTCCCTTTAGTATTTCAACAGTTAGAAAAATTGAGTTCAAACCGATTTATTGCAAAAAGTTGAGATGTAAACATTCTATAGATTCTGTAGGTGTCAGATATTAACACAAAGTGTTCTGATTTATAGTGGTTATATCTGAATTTATCAGCATCCAACTCTAGTTTTATTTAAGTTTTTTCCCCTGTTTTCCACTTAAACTCATCTAATATCGGTGATAGTAAAACAGATGCTGATGACTTCAAAAGCAGTCCTGATATGACTATCAGAACAGTTTATTATCATGGACATACAGTAAATGATAAAACATATATACAAGACACATACATTTCCCACACACGCGCAATGTCTGCTTATCTTTAAAACAACCTTCCCCTGTATTTGTCTATGTCACTTGCTGTTTGTTTGTCCTTGAGTCATATACATCACTGTTTTATCTCTGTTACCCACCATGAACATACATTCCCTGTTGACTTTTCACAAACCCCTATCAAATGTCTGATTCATACACCCGATGTATGGTTACTGAGAAGATAATATGTGATAATATCACAGTGTTGCCACAGTTAGAGGAACTCTACTTCAAGGAAGGATGGCATGTACAGAGAGTGTGGCTATATGAACATTAATGTTTACCATATTTCTATGATGAATACCAAAACTTTACAATCTGTGCTGCTCTCTTTTAGTTATTCTGTTCACACTTGAATTTATATCCTAAGTGTAAAAATCACTGGATTAAAATGATTAACAATCCTCAGAACTATGTTTTTCTTTATGTAAAGCATTAAAATGCATCTTCAGCTTATCAGGTTAAATCAGGAGGGGGCAGTGTTTACATCCTAGTCTGCACATCTTTAAACAGGATCATATTGGTTGTTAAATGAGCAAGCATCAGATCTAATAACTCTCAGTAGATGACTGCTGATGACATTACAGCTTAACAGTTGGACACAGGTTCATTCATATCAACCTGGTCTGGTCTGCATTTATTTTTAGGACTGTGGAAGGAAACTAGAACCCACAGTAGAAACTCTGCTTTACAAGGATCAGGAATCAGACCTCCTTGTAGTGATGCCACATTGCTACTCAGGTTGAAATCATGTCTTGGTTTCCTGTAAACATAAATGTGAAGATAATATTGAATGACAAGTGATTGGTCAACTTTGATCTTCATTTCACAGGAAATACAAATATGTAAAACAAGAGAATAATAATTACATTTTTAATTATTATATTTAATTTCATAATGGCTGTATAACATTCTAATCAAATGCCAGGCTAAAGAAGAACAGTAGCAGTCAAAAGTTTGGATACACTTACTTACTGAAATGAATGGGACGGTGTTTCCAACCTTTTGACTGGTGCTGTATGCAGGTGCAGGTTGTTTTCCTTTGTTTGGCCTCAACATACATATATAGTAGTTTCTGAATGCCAATGCTGTCATAAATACCAGCAGTGTGATGCTCTTGACATGCAAGTTTTATAGTGACTGCATCACAGACGTTTTGATTAAGTTGTATAGTTCTATGATTTTTAGCAGCTGTCTTGTTAAGTTTCAATCTGCTGCTGTCAGTGAGTCCCCAGATGTTCCCACAAGTTCCTCTCCAGCAGTGCAGTGTGCTATTGCCAATTTTACATAAGTTAAGAAATTGAGTACTTCTTCCACCACTGACATTTTGACATACAGGATATCATGGTGATGCTGCTGTTTTTCAGTTTTTCACAAAATTGAGGACTATAATATAACACTGTGCTATTTTAGAATTATTAGCCACACTAGCAGTAAGGCCCTAAATAAAATAATTGTATTATCAATAATCACTCTTTATTTTCGTTGATACCCACTTTTTTGAACATCCTTTATAATAAATCCCTCTAGTTATAATAGGCACCTCTGTATGTGGGTGTCGTGCAGGATTTAGGTCACACAGACCAGTTGTTGGAGTTGAAACCATTCTTTTTTTAGTCTGGGCCAATCCAGAGGAGTTTAACTCTTTAACCATCTGATGATGACCTAAATAAGGAATGAACCCCTGCAGTGCCGAGGCTTAACTGAGGGATTGACACACTAATACACTGGATATAGCATGTTAACGCTGGTTCAAAACACTTTCACATACACTCATTCACAAACCATGTGCAGTGAATGGATGTGTACACAGCAAAGCATACAATTGCACATTGATATCTCTCTCGATTACTCTATTTGAAAAATCTAAATGCCACTAATGATGTTTTTCTGGAGAGTCCATCATGAAATATATATTTTTTTTAAATCTAAAAGTTAGCTGTGGAGAGGAGGGTGGACGGTCAGTGATACTGAGGGGCTGGGGGTGGGGAGGGCTGGGTGAAAGGAGATTTGGAAGGAGAGTTTTGAGGTTGCAGGGGGATTTGGGCTGAGGCTGCACAGTGGGTGTCTGGGTTAGAGAAGTGGGAAAGGAAGGGGGGGTGGGGAAATGAAGATGGCAAGGCATGGTTGAGGAAGGGTGAGGCAGGCAGTGCGAAGGATAGTGTGGTGATGAAAGCTGGGTGAGATGAAGGGAGATGTGGTCTTACATATAAACTATAATGCCTCAGTATAGAGACATTTGTGCTGTATCTGACCCTCGACATTTGTGTTCTGCAGTCTCTGACATTTCTGCCATCACTGACTGTTCACTGCAGCGTTTAATAAATGCATGAAACAAAAGCACAGCATAACCTCCTTCTGTCTGTCTTGTAAAGCCACACAAGGTCATGTCCGCTGTAGGTTCTGGAGGTTGATTGGTTATATGCAATTCTTCCCTGTAGAGAACAGAAAGAATATTTTATATACAGCTTCTATAATTTATACTGCATGTGATTCACTAGAAGTCTCAATCATTTTACAGCACTTTTGAGGTGTTCATACAGCTTTTTAGTCATGCTAGGGGTACGACTCTAGGGATGGTGATGCTGGTCTGCTGGTCGCTCCACCACTTTGGTCGAGACTGAACTATCTCAACAACCGTTAGATGGATTGCTGTGACATTTATTACAGACATTAATAGTTTCCTGATGATGTATTCTAATCATTAACAACAATACAATTGATATAAGAAACTAATTAGAACCATAAGAATAAAACCAACTGGATGCCAAGAGAAGAAACTAGAACATTACAATACATTGTACTATAGGACAGAGAAACAGATGAGTTTTAAGTCTGCCCTCAATGTTTCCAGAGGAGCTGTTCTAATAAAAATGACAACACTGCTCCATAGACAGGGACCACAATGTGAGAATGCTCTGACATCAGCCAATTTTTTGTGAATTCTGGTAATGGGTAAGTAAGAGGAACCAGAAGAACCTAGGAGGCGTGCTGGTATATATTGTAAAATGAGATCAGAGCGGTAACCAGGTGCTGTCCCATGTGATGCTTTATAGGTCAGGGTGAGTACTTTAAAATCAGCTTGAGTGTGTATGAGCAGCCAGTGGGGATAGATCAGAATTGTAGTGATGTGATCAAACTTTCAGGTTCTGATTAGGATTCTTGCAGCAAACTTCTGAAGTTGCAGGCTATTAAAAGATGAATGGGTAAGGCCCGGAAAAAAGGGAATTACAATAATCAAGCTGGGAGGAGATGAACTCATGGATCAAAATTAAATTTTGTCCACATACTTGCAAAACTCATGAAATTCCCATCAGCCTCTGCTGTGCTTTGTGTTTGCTCATTAGCAAATGTTAGCATGCTAACATGCTAAATCAAAACAGTGGACATGGTAAACATTATACCTGCTAAATATTAGCATGCTAGCATTATCATTGTGATTATGTTAGCAGGTTCATGTTAGCATTGGAATCAATACTCATAGAGCTGCTAGCATGGCTTTAGACTGTTGTTTTTATGACAGTATGTGTGAATGTGAATAATATTTTGACATTTTGATTTTAAATCCAATTTGATGAATGCTTTGTTTACTCAAGTAGATTACCTAATTATGAAGGTTAAATGCAAGAGGAAGTGATGGCATTTCACAGCTTTGTGGCAGTTTAAGAGTGTTTGTCATCTCAGGATGAGAGAGAAGGATAGAAAAGGAAGAGAGATGAAAACATTTACAGAGTTGGGACTAAAGAAGGAAAGAACATCAGAGAAAAAAAGAAAAATGAGAGGAGGAAGTTAAATGTGTCAGTTCTGATTACATTATAGTAATGGTTTTAGTGAACACATGAACCCATGTTTGCTATTTTGGGGTTTTCTCATACAGTTATAAAACTGTTCTGGGTAATTTATTGAGCAGGGATGTAGTAGGAAATACAAGGGTGGTTTAACTACAGTAGGCCTATCTACATCCACTATTTCTTGATCACTTTACAGATTCATGTATGACCATTTTTTTAGATTATGTAAATTACTAATTTTTCCCATTATATAATTCACTGTCTCATTTGCAACTGATCAACCCCATAAAGCTTTATACCAGCCTTAAGAGGTGGTACGCTATATCTGTCAATAAAAAGCTAGTATAACTGAATTCAAAAGGCTTTACCCTTCTTAGGAAGAAAATTAGTAATGTAATGTAATTTTCCCATTTTGTAGAAAAAGTGGAATTTTTAAAAAATTTTTTAGTTCTTGTTGGTAAAGATGAAACAGTGGACTGTAAAACACAACAGCAGAAACTGTCCATGAGACAGCAAGATGGATCCTCAAAGCCTGGCATAGTGTGAACACACAGCCCCACCTACTGGACAAAAGAGTTTTTGCAACTTTAATATTATTTTACAATTTTTTCCTCTTTTTTTTTGATCGGTAAAACGCATTCCTCAGTAAACAGTCAGCATAACAACAGTCTATGTGGACTAAACTGACTTCTTTTCCAGGTGTGTTGCAAGAGAGGACAACAGGTGGGACGTGGATGAGAAGCTGTGACCAAATGCAGAAGTCAGGATTGACTGGAATTACTTTAGTTTAGGACAATAAAGCCTACTGAGGCTTATTGTAGCATTTCTGATGCATTGTTGGAACAAATACTGTAAGGTTTATGCAACTGTGTGAAGTTTTTAAAAAAGAAACTCAGTTAAGATACATTTGATCTTGCTGAAATTACAGCAGGAATCAGAGTTGCAGTGTTCTTGTTGTCTGATGTAATATAGTTACATTAAAAGATTATTAGTGGTGAAAAGGTGGAATAGAAGAAATCAGTTTAGGGAAAAAATACAGGTCAGACTCCTCACCGCTGTACAAAGTAACTGACAACACTAAATGTTAGTACCAGTACTACCTGTGTAATTACAAGGAAAGTACAAAGTTTTTGTCGATGAGATTGATTGATAGTCTTCATACTTCTTCAACTTGTTAATGCTATAACAGTTACACTTTTGCAAAGAGGCTGTGTGCGTACTTTTCACTGGTGCCAAGTCCAGTAGTCTGGCAGTCTGGCTTTTTAGTCCTCTGTAGTGACGGATGTCATCTCACAGAAACACTGTGATATACTGACATTTAGCTGAGCCGCTAGTTTAGTATCAATCAAACTAGTGAAGTAAAAGACTTTCATTCCTTTGGTGCTGAAAGGTGACTTGGATTACATTCTGCTGTGCAGGAGACAGACTGTGGGGGGAGCTACAGTAACTCTTCTCTTGCAGTGCTTATACACCTACAGTCAGGAGCTCTCAAATACAGGCTGCCTGTGTGTGAGGAGTTCATAATAAAAAGTTTTACTAATGTGGTTTTCATTGAGGAAAAATGCTCAAGGACATTTTTAAAAAAATTAATTTGTTGAAGAACTTTGATCCGCTCTGTGTATAACCATCTTTTCTGATTGCTAAAGTCATTCCAAACAAACAACCTTTTTTTAAAAAAATCTATTTCATCAACATATTGGTCAAATGTCACAAGACAAGATGTCTCCTCAGTGTTTGTGTTAGCAGCAGTTATTGTATATTAAGTGTCTCTGCAGTGGAACTACATGTGATACTGCACATGGTAAGACCTTAACTGACCTAACATCCTCCTTTTCAGTGACACCCTGCTTCAAACTTATACAGCTAAACATTCAAAATTCCATAACACAGCATGTTTATTACTAGTGATCATTATCAGTATCCAGTAGAAAAGCTGGAATGATGTTTTTCTCAATGCGGCCGTCTCTCTCGTGGGAACAGAGAACCGGTTTATGTATAGAGCAGGATTGCACAACCACGTACTGTACATCACTGCTTTATTCTTGTGTTTCAGTTGCATTCATTCAAATATGAAGAGTCAATCAAGGACTTCCATATTTAAAAACTTCTGTAAATGTTAATCAATGCTGTTTAAGTGAGAAATAAAAAAATTCAAATGTTCAGATTGTTTCAGCTGATACTCGCTAATCACAGATGTGGCAGACATGCAGAGATATTACAGTGTACTATTTGTTTTTTCTTGTTAATTCACTTGGATGTTTGAGCTTCACTGTGCGGAACGATGTATGAGTTTGACGCTAGAAGGCTGTTTTCACATTCATTTGCTACAGGGATAAATTTTTTCCATGCTCACGTTAAATCCGAGTTAAAGACACGTACATATGAACATGATCTGTGACATCATTAATAGTTTGGAGCAAATCGTTGTCCAATAGTCAACTTATACAAGTGTGATGTGGAAACTTGAAGAATCCAGTGCACAAACACTGAGAAGGGACTGAAGCGGGAGACATCTGGTGTCCAGCAGTTAAACTTTTGAAATGAACATAACATAACATATTCATTAATTGTGAATTTTTCTGTGAGGGAGAAGGAGGAGATGCCATTTTATGAATTTATAACTAGTTAACTGAACTTTGTTGTGTAAAAAACATACCAAACACTAATAATTATACCATATATACATGAGTATTTTATATATGTCTTATATATATGTCTGGAGGGGGTCTTTAATTGTGTTCTTCAAGTACAGAACATCTTGCCTCAGTACACATGTAAACAACTTTTTTAAAACAAATTTAAGGAATCACTGCAAATATGTTTCTGTGCAAAAAATGAATATTGGCCAATATATTACAGATTTGTTTTTAACTCTCTAACCTGATATCAGTATTTGCCTTGAAAATTAAGCCTCGACACAATCGTTTTTTGAAGTGTGCTGTCTTCAGATGCTGTTAGACTCCTTGCAAACACACACAGGACTCAGTAAGTCACACATTCCTTCCCTCACAGCCTCTTACTCTCTCTCTTTCATCAATCCATTCATTCTGGTTTCCTCTTTCACTCCCATGTTTGTATGAGTTGGCCTCTGGGTGATACATGCCTCATTGTTGAATAAGTTGTAGCTCTCTGCTTTTCAGCACCTTTCAACTCTTTACATTACTTTATGCAAGTAGAGAGTAAATGGTACCCAAAGGAGACCCAAACACACACACACACACACACATACACACACAAACACACATACACAGACAGACATGACAAATGTAAAATTTCCTCCTAAATGGGACCGGACCATGTATGAGTGTGCCTGCCATTGTCTGAGTGACAACACTGTACACTTTAGAAGGAGAAAGAGAGAGAACATTGCCAAAGAATCCCACTGACTTAATGTAAGAAAAACACAGACACAGGAAATGATGCGTTTGTTTTTTGTATGCTAGGGTTGATAAGGAACACATTCAGCCTCTTATAAGAATTATAATTGTATTAAAGAGTTTTGTATGTTTGTATCTGTCGGTGTGTAAACACTATTTTATGAAACATGATCTAGCATCTCAAAACATAAGATGTGTACATAATGTGGGTTATTACGCCAAATTGTTCTATGTTTGCACTACAGTTTATTAATGCTAACAAAATACACACAATATACACAACATGTCTCCTGTAAGCTTTTATTTTTAAATTGATAAAATATATCAATTGTATTTATATGCAGAGGGACTCAACATAATATCTCATGTCCCCATAAGGTCCTTTGTACTGTTTCTTGTCTTGATCATAAATAAGTCTTTATACATATTCCAACTAGAATACACTGAGCATCACCTCTGCTACTGAGTAGCACAATTCTCTTATATATTATATATATATTAAATACATTGTTAAAATGTTTAAATCTGTCCATCTGGACCTAAGTCTAACATGTAGAGACATGAGATCATGGGATGTATGTATGCAGTATTTTATGATCAAGCTGCTGAAATGTTTCAATATGATCTATCTCACATTTTAAAACATGATTCAAAATTTTTTTAAAAGTCTTGTAGCCACAAAATGAAAAAAAGTCTTGAGATCCACACCAAAGCATGATCTCAACAAGCTGCTAACTAACAGACAGACAGGTGGGACTTCTATGTAACTACCCTCTTGGAATAAGAAATAAATATAAGTCCGTATGAATCATATGAGAGAAAGAACTCCATGTGCACACAAGTGCATACACTGACGTTTACTGACAGTGGCTGAGGGGGAAATCCTCTCATTTATTTTTATACTGTTACAACAGACTTATGATATGATAATGATAACAATGATAATGATTTTTTTCATGTCAAAGTCGTATAAGATATATATCATATAAAAAGAATCTGCTATAATAATTTGTGTCTGATATGTTTCTTCCACAAAAAAAGTTCATAAGTTAGGAATTTACAGAAACTTAAAATTACATCTGCTCCTTCTTCTTCTTCAGTGGTGGACTCCGCCATTCCATTAAAAAGTACTACATAGAGAGGTAATTACATAATGTAAATAAACTGAATCAAAATGATAACCATAAACAGTGTCCAACACAGGGTTTCATTTAATGAAAACCTTAAGGATTATAACTTTAAAATGATACAAATATGCATTACACTTCAACTCTCCTGATGTTTACATGCCCTGATGTTCCTCCATCCTTGCTTTTCCACCGGCTCTCTCTCTCTTTCTCTCTCTCTATCTCATCTTCCCTTGTTTTCTCTTTCCCCTCTTCTTATTTCAGCCATTCATCTCTCTGTCATTCCATCCCTTTCATCCTTCCATCAGGCCACTTTTTCCTCCAGTTGAGTCTGGATCATGGTCTGAGATTTTAGGCTCCCATGTCCCATGTCATTTAAATACACACACACACATGCACGCATATCCCGACACACACACACACACACACACACACACACACACACACACACACACACACACACACACACACACACACACACACACAACACTTGGTTACTCAATCACTTCCCTGGAGGTGAATGGAGCAAAAAGCAGGGGCAAGACCACCGAGAGAGGTCGGGTAACACACACACACACACACACATATATACATACATATGTTTGCTCAGAGGCAGCCCTGCTGAAAGGTGATCGCATGGACCACGGTCTGTATGTGTGTGTGTGCGTGTGTGTCTTCACAATGTATCAGAATAAGATCTATTAGTATAGTCCAGCCACAGGAACTAATGCTACTTCCTGTGTTTTATGTCTGACTGTTTGCACATTTATTACACTGGAAATGGCTCAGCAGTGAAGATTAAAGGAACATCAACAGCAAGGTTTTGGAGATTTTCCTGTTGGTCAGTTTTGTTTAAAGCGCTACAGACACGCACCGACATCGTCCATGTGTCAGCAGCAGATGATGGAAGTCACTCAGTATAATGTGTCCTACAGTAACAGAGAGCTAATGATCTACTGCAGACATGATTTCATCATTTACCATGTAAGTTCAACAGACTAGCCTCTATCAGGTCAAAACAAAACACTATAGAGGACTCATACTGCTCATTTTAAAATGTTTAACTAAATGGTTTATTCAGAAATCTTCAGTGTTCATCCCATCCCATTTTCATATACAGAGGTGACAAGTCAAAGTAGCAAAAATCAGCTTCTGCACACTCTCAACGCCAGTGCTGGGCAGTAATGCGTGACTCTCTAACGTGTTACAGTAATGTGATTACTTTTTTGAGGTTGTGTAAGGGTTAGAATTTGAAATTCAGTTAATTACATAACAGTTATTAATGCCAGTAATGCTGTTACTTCAACAGCCTTACCAGTAGTTTCATGGAGGGTTCAATGGACAGACTGAAATGCGACGTATTTACTGGTTGGTGTGTTCTTAGCTACTGGTAAGACTACATTCAGGAATCCGCTGGTTTAGTTCGGAGGTGGAGGGTGTGAGAACAATGCAGTCTTAGTGCTGGCATGAAATGAACAAACAAATTCAAAGTGCCAATTCTTCTGTGGGTTCAATGCGCGTTATGTCTGTACTGGTACATTCTGCTGCCGGGAAGTAGCCATATACTCATACTCTAATGTCCAACACTAACAGAAAACCCTGCTTTATCCCACCTACGCTGCTATGTTTATGCTACTAGACTAGCTGCCAGTGATGAAAATGGAAGCATTACAACCTAAAACTTTTAAGTTGAAAGTTAAAGAAAAAGTATTTATCAGAAGTCATATTTGTCACCATTTGATGATGGCTTTGTGTGATCATATTCTGATTCACTGTACAGCTGTGCACAATTTGCTTTACCAACAACTTCTGTTGTCCTCTTTCATAAAGTGTATAATTTTGAACTGACATGCTATGTTCAATTATAAATAGCTTGTTTCTATTGCTTTGTGTCTGTATGTAGTTTATCAAATGGATCATTAAGGTGCAGACAGTAAAGAAAGAATTCGTCTTGGTTAATGTGTCTGAAGTCTTCTGTGTTTTTGTGGTGTGAGTCTAAAAGGAGGAAGGATTTATTTAGTTAATGTTTTCTTCACAAAACCTCTTTTTTGGCGAAAACAAAAATTGGAATGCAAAAGTCATGTGGAGTGGTTTACAGTCAGTCATTATAATGGGTGTGAATGCCGTAAAGCATTCAAAACATATGTTATTTCTGCAAGCATTCTAAATATTTATTATTCTTCAGCCCACTTTTGGGCACTGAACTCCTTCCACATTATTCAAGGTAGAAACTCTAGTCAAGCATCAAAACGTTCAGCTCAATTAGGACATTATTGCTACTACTTTTCTCATTCATACCCTTCATACATTCTAAAATATTCAACGTTTTCCGGCAATTTTGCTCCATTCAAATGAATGGACAGAAGGTTCAAAATTGACACATTTTCAACTCTTCTCTTCTCATACCTTCATCTACAAACTCCATTCAAACTTTGAAATCTTCCACATCTTTCATACATTCCAACGATTATTAAACTTTCAAATCCCAATAAACTTTAAAATATTCAACTTTGTCTTACAAATACAGCAACAAGTGGACCCAAACGCAGCACAGTGAGACAGAGAAGAAATTTAAGAGGGTTTATTGCAAAAATTTAGATCTATCAATATGAATGAGGGTAAGGTGGTGGGTTGGAGAGGCACTGGGGGCTGAAGGCAGGCTGAGCTGGCAGGAATGGAGCTTGAGATGGTGGTGGAGAGTGGGCAAACAGGTGCTTAGAGGGGAGAAGAGCAGTGAGCAGGTAGACAGAGGGCTGGGAAGTGAGCATGGCTGTAGAGGAGTCTTGGCAGGAAGGCAGATGACTTTTGTACAGAGCAAGATGGCACTGGAAAGTTGGCCTGAGTATCTAACTACCACTATGGGTGATGGAACAATCTGGCAAAGCCTTGAAGGAGAGCAGGGATAGATATACTGTTGAACTGATGTTATAATGGAAGTCAATTAGAAAAACATTCACACCCACTCATCTTCAACCTCTTCCAAATCATTCCTACATTCACGTGGAAACTTCATTCAAGCTTTGAACGGGTCACAACACTTCGGACATTCTCACATTAATTCAACATTTTCATATCATTCATACTTTTTACACAATCACAGTTCAAGTTAATGAAATTTTCAGCCCTTCTCAGATTTTTACATCATTGTGTATTTCGTGGAATGTTCAGGCCCATAGTCTGACTGTAAAGTGACTGTTGGAGAGGAATAAGGATGGACCTAGTTTTTCAAAATAAAAGTGCTTACAGTTCAACTCTAGTCAGTGCTTAGACCTTATCTGATGTTTTCACTTTAGTCCAACAAAGAAGAACGAAACCTCAATTTCATCTCAGTAAACTTAAACTCATTTAAGTCCTTGCTCTGTGACTCCCATTTGAACTTCTTTCATTGCTTCTCTCTATATGTTGCATCCTTCATCCTTTTCCCATTTTTCCAACTATTCATACTGCTTCAGCTGCTTTTTCATGCATTTTCAACTCTTATCTACTGATTCATACTCCATTCAAAACTTAAAATGTTCTTCTATGCATTAGGAGTTTTATTCAACTCTCAAATCTCATTCATACTTTTTGAAAATATTTAACATAGCTGACTGAGAGTTAATGACCCATCCATTCCCCACTTTTCCAACTCAGCATAATCCTTCAGTTTCTCCATCCAAATTAAAGCCAGCAATCCAGTTTAGCGTCAGTCTTTCAACAGCCAGCATTCACATGCAATTTCTTCAGAAATGGCCTTTTCTAGTTGATGTTGTAACTGTTCTTAAATGCCTTTCTTTAGTCAGTGAGGAAGTGAGTTTTCTAGACATTTATTTTGTTACTGCAGTGATAAAGCTAATTACTTAAACAGAAATTGCTATAAAGTGGACCTCTAGGTGAGTCCAGACTGAAAAAATAAATACATTTGGAGGCAGTATTATACATAAAAACAATGGGAATATGTGAATGGATTTTGAGCTGTCACAAAAATACAGGTACACATGTATGCATGTTGCTAGCTAGCTAGCTACAGCAACTGCAGCTAGCTACAGTAAACTTCTCTCAGTTCATTGTTTGGAGCCAACAAACAGACTGAAAAAAAACACTTCAGCGGTTGAATCTTTTCAAATAAAGTGAGGTGAATTTCACTTCACATTCAGTTGGAACACCCCTTTGTTTCTTTATCGTCAGGATCTGCACAGCGTGGACTACAGCCTGCTCAGCTCACTGACTTCACTTTGATTCAACAAAGAGTTTTGACCCTTGGCATGATCTCTCTTTCTCACACACACACACACACAAACACACACCAAGACTACATAGGTCTGTAATGATTTCATCATGTAGCAGGATATCCTACCACCACTATATAAACACTCCAAGAGGGTCCAGAGGTCCCCCCTTACTTCCCCGCTCTCCCTCTCCTCTCTTTCCCCCCCCTGTATCCCTTTCTCCCCCGTTCAATCTCTCCTCTTCTCCATTACCCTCTGAACCCGGGACTTGTTTGGTTGTTTAAAATATGACAGCAGCAGTAGCTATCATTTCTGTCTGGCAACCTTACAGGTTACCTCAAATCTAGATCATAAAACAAAAGGCGAAATTTCACCTCAGTGAATAAGATATTAGCATTAAAAAGAGACATTTGTGTGATGACATGGTAAGAAGCTTTGACATGTGAAACACCAGAAAACAGCCAAGGTGAGAGTCACAGAGATCCATGAGTTTAAAAGCGTATCAGACAGTAAAACACACACACAGCAGAATATAATACTCGGGGTCAGAATTTTAAAAACCTTAAACAGCAGAAATAATCCATTTACATAACAAATTAATCTACCATGAATGTGTATATGCAGCATTTAACTGGTGAATCTAGTACCCTGCTGGATGATGGCATAATGAGCCTGTTCTTCCTAAGCTTTTAACGTTTTCTCATACCAGTGTTCTAAGTTGGATTCAACAAAGTCTCTTAACTGGACAAACTTGTCATACCGCACTCATTTCAGCCTGATGAATGTCACCTATTCATGAAGACGTGCATGTTTGTGAGATTTGATCATTAGCATAACCAATGCCACTAAAATGTCCTTATAAGTTGACCTGTTCTGAGCAGCTGTACTGTGACAGAAATGAAGTTAAATGCTAAAAACATTCTTCTAAAGCAATACACTCCATGACTAATACGAGAGCTAGTTATGTGACAGTCACAGAGATATTAGAGGAGAGAATATTATAGCCTACAGTAGGTGATGTTATCAGGTAAAAAAGCTATCTGGACAGCAACATGCATAAAGACTCTGAGGCAGGAGCTGGAATATGCAACTCTATAAATTACTGTGCCAAAGTATGACAATAAAAAGTGTAAAATCTAAAAACCACTCAGTAAATTGGCAAACCATAATAATGCTGATATAGTGAGCAGAGTATCATATTTAAACTCCAGATTTAATCAGATAAAGGCATTATGATTTCAGGTCAAATGAGTGTTTTTTGCCCATTAGACAAGAGCAGACTGCCTGTTCATGACCTGTATCAGAGGTCTGGACCACTCGTGACTTTCGTTTATACTTAAAAGAAAATTATGTGTATGAGAAAGAAAGTTGGGGAATGCCACAAATTCTGTGAAATGACTCAAATGTGCCACTAAAGAACAAATATGTTTATACCAGTGGTTCTTGCATGAATGTGTTGCACCAATAGTTGAGCCAGGTTCAACATTGTTGCGGGAACTGTATTTTCCCGGAGCTGGAGCTCTCTGTGTTAGCACCACGCTATGTCTCATTGAAATGAATGATGATGCTGCGTTTTTTTCTCGTAGTGCTGTTGTCTGTCCGTCTATTTGGGGATTCTGAGAAATCATTTGTTTTGTTTGGATCTCACTGGTTCATGCCATTACAACCAAAAACCCAGTGGACATGTAGCTTTCATGCTACTGTTAATAAAATGTGAGTGAAGACTGGAAGGAATTCTGCCTGCAGCAAATTGGCTTGTAAAACCATCAAGCCATTATTCTTGCAAAAGATGTTTTTTTTTTTCTCCAACACCTGAATACATTATGTTTGGAGAAAAATCAAGCTTGTGTCAGTCTTGCTTTATTCAGTTTGCACGTATTTAAGTAAAGGTTTGGTGGTCTTAATTTAATTTGAGCAGTTACTGGAACATGCTCATTACAAATCTCAGGACAGTTCACAATCTCATTCCCATAATCAGAATTACAATCAGTCACTGATATTGGGTTGAAGATCTTAAAAGCATAGGTATGTGTGTGTGTGTGTGTGTGTGTGTGTGTGTGTGTGTTAGTGTGTGTGTGTGCGCGCGCACTGTATGGGATCACAGAGACTTGTTGCATGTCTCGATCAGACAGTGTAAATTTCGGAGTTGGTTTGTATTGGCAGTCAAGTTGAATAAATTACTGAGAGGTCCCACTCCTTCCAGAGAATCAACTTCCACTCTGCCAGACGGAGAGGGCCTCACTTACTTCCTCTGTGTGTGTGTTTGTGTGTGTGTGTGTGTGTGTGTGTGTGTGTGTGACCCACTTAGCCTAACACCTCCAGACAGAGCCAGGATATTGATGTCAGTTTCGTTTTCAAGGGGATAGACTGACAGCATCGATTCTAACTCTGTTTTTGTTTTGTGACCGTTTATAACATTATTTTGGAAGCCTAACATTTGACTGTAATTCGACATTACATTAAAATTGAAATTACATTAGCAGTTTACACATTTGAATTTTTGGTGACATAATTCAGGAAATGTAATATCCAAGACATCACAACAAACCAATAGCAAGGAGTACAAGGGTCAGAGGTCACAGGGACCCCAAAATACTCCTGTTACCACAAACATGCATGTAGAACTGCTGGTTATAACCTGTTAGTGGCTTTTTTAAGGTAACATCCATGGCATTTTCATTTCAATAAATGTCTCTTTTGCTACTCTATCACTGTACACTTGATTCTGTAGAGCGTGATTTACTGTATGTTCAGTAACAATTAGTGTTAGTTTCCTATACTTAACCAAAATTTAACCATACTGACCATGGTTGCCATATTATTAAAGGTATAATTGCAACTCAGCATCCTCACTCTGTCCCTCAAACATGCAAGTGTAGTGCCAACTTCACTGTAAGATTGGAGGAGAAGTTCAATTTGTTTGTTGAGTGATGCAACTCTACTCTCTAATCGCAAGCATTGCAAACGCTTACCTCCTGCCCGTGCTCTGTGATCCATGTTCCTCGGCAACATACCGCCCACGACTAGATCCAGCAGTACCAACGAGATATCTCCTTCACCACCACATCCACATGGAACCCTTCTCTTCCAGACGCCGCGCTTCTGATCAGCTGGGATCCAGATGCTCCACAGGCATCCACGCAATGGCCCACTTGGACACAGCTCTTTTCCAAGCAATTAACATCTTCAACCGGATGTTTGCTCACCTCCGGCGAGCTCTCAAGGAGACGGTCGTCCCACTCCTACGAAACGATGATAAAGACAAACTGTCCAACTCTATGCAGACTCTACTTCTATCAACCCTCTCGCCGGCAGCTCAAATCCTCTTGCTCTTGCGGATTGTTTGTCCGCCGCCGGGCCATTGATCGCCGCACACTGATGATGTCACAACGCCGCCTACTACAACAGAGCCCAGACTTCAGCCTCGGCTGAAGGCCAGGCTGAACTCCGGATACAGATCCCGTTTCGCCGAACTGACAACAAAGCCAGGTTCTTCCTGCTCCTCTCTGCCTCCACCTCCACCACATGGATGTATAAAGAGAACTGGATACAGCGTCGGAAGCGGGCCCCCGTTCAATCGTATGAAAGTTGCTCAGTGGCGCATGAAGCAAAAAAATCGATCTTCCGCATTGTGCGGCCCATAGAGCATGCGCACTAGTGACTTCTGCTGGCCGAGTCTGCTACTTCCGGTTTAGCCCTCCAGCTAACTTGAATGGGGATAAAACAACTCAATCATGCGGCTCTTCGAGGCTTTTGAAATGTGATCGGACCGAACGGATTTAATTCTGATAGTGAGACAAATCATTTTGCGGGGGTGTGACGCTCAGAAAAATTTATCCGCTGATTCACAGACGTCTCTTTCACAATGTAAGTCTATGGGAAAAAATCTTTTTGGGCCAGTGTGTGTAACAGAGTTAAAACAAAACGGCACTTTATGATCCTTAGTTTCATTTTGTGTTGTGAATTTTATCCTAATGTCTAATTTTTATTTACCGTTTTATTAATGATTCCTGTAGAAATTGTGTTGCTGCACATCGCCTCTCTTGTACCTCCTGAGCTTCCGTAGCCCCCCCCCCCCCCCCCCCCCCCCCCTTCTGTCCTTCACATTGAGGGTAGGTTGCACGGAGAAATGCTGCTGCGCTATTTTATTGTTTTCGTTGATAATTGAACGGTTTATGTTGTAACGTTTGCATATTGTTTACTGTCAACACTATTGCTTTACCTAGCTGTTTTGTGTTATTTTTATCGTTAATATGAGTTTTGTAGATGTTTTCAATTAACTTTCTTGGCGCCTTGTAGTTAACTTAGCTCAGTGATAGCATCCTATTTTCGAGCATAAATTCTGTTGTTTTGCAGTGTGTGTCTTCTGAGAGAGCCGATGTGCAGCCCCGAACACATCTGTTACATGTGCATCACGTGACGTTGTAATTATATGGTTTGGCCGTTATGTCAAATTGGCTTCAAAGCCTGGCGCTCTTCCTGTATCCAGTTCTCTTTAGACATCCATGCTCCACCACCGCTCCAGACGGCCACTCACTTCCGGGTTCCCCGCCCAGCGCCACCTGTATGCCGTACGTCGATGACGTCACGACGCAGCCAACTGCTTCAGCCCTCTCGCAGGGCCAGGTCGTATCTTCCCCTGTGCCTGCTCCTTCCCTGTCTGATCTCCCTATGTCTTAATTGCCTCATGTTTTTATTTCATCCCTGCATCTATGAGCCACACATTTTACCACTTCACACGCATCCCCTCATCCCTTCATCCCTCGACCCTCATCTCTTCATCCCTCACCCCTCGACCCTCATCCCTTCATCCCTCACACCTCGACCCTCATCCCTTCATCCCTCACCCCTCGACCCTCATCCCTTCATCCCTCGACCCTCATCCCTTCATCCCTTGACCCTCATCCCTTCATCCCTCAACCCTCATCTCTTCATCCCTCACCCCTCGACCCTCTTCCCTTCATCCTTCGACCCTCGACCCTCACCCCTTCATCCCTCGACCCTCATCCCTTCATCCCTTGACCCTCATCCCTTCATCCCTCAACCCTCATCTCTTCATCCCTCACCCCTCGACCTTCATCCCTTCATCTCTCACCCCTCGATCCTTCATCCCTCACCCTCGACCCTCATCCCTTCATCCCTCACCCCTCGAACCTTCATCCCTCACCCTCGACCCTCATCCCTTCATCCCTCACCCCTCGACCCTCTTCCTTTCATCCTTCGCCCTTGACCCTCATCCCTTCATCCCTCAACCCTCATCTCTTCATCTCTCACCCCTCGACCTTCATCCCTTCATCTCTCACCCCTCGATCCTTCATCCCTCACCCCTCGACCCTTGACCCTCATCTCCTCATCCCTCACCCTTCGACCCTCGAACTTCATCCCTCACCCCTCAACCCTCATCTCTCAACCCTCATCCCTTCATCCCTGCCTCGATCCGTCCTTTATGAATCATCCTGGCTCTCCTCTGTAGATATTATTTGTTTACAGCACCCCTTTTTGCTTCCTCCTGCCACAGCTACCATAGCTCCCTCGACTTGTCTGCTTTTTTTCATTCATTCAACCTTTATTTACATCTTGAGGTATCTTTGAGGTCATGCCCTCATTTTCAGTGACACTGACTGACTGTATCAACTGCTTTGCCACACTGAACAATTTTCATTGCAATCGCTTCATATCGATTCATTGCTACAGGGAGCCTGGTGGTTTTCCTCATCATTAGTTGATATGTAAGGAAGCCACAGAGCTCCCTCCTTTCTAACCCCCTCCGTTTTGTATTTGTTTTCGTCTCTTTCGTCTCTCATCCCTGTGTCTGCAGGCTGCACAATCAACCCCTGCACATACATCCCCTCATCCCGGCATCCTTTCTTCCTCTCTTCCTTCAGCTGCAGCTACCTCAGCACTTTTCTTCTTTCTTCCCATAGCCACTACTGGTCCCACTGTTATCTCAGCCACAGTCGCACCGAGCCACAGTGCTCCCTCCACTGGACCCACTCCATTTCCTCCTGTTCTATCCCTGTTCCCCTCCTTTCCCCCTCCCCCCTCCCTTCCCTAACACCCAACTGTATTTTTTCTGTGTTTTCAGCACCCCCTGTCGCCAGTCCCCATCTTTGACACTGTGCCCACCGGCACTTTCACTCCAGCCTCTGCTGACCCTCCTTCATCCCGCTACTGAACACTGTCTACAATCGTGCCATCATCTCTAACACCCATAGACGTTAAATGCCCTACACTATGCACCAGTGGACCATCCCGACCACCATGCCATCCGCTTTCCCGCCCTTGGTTCAATCACATTTTCCACCCAGTCCTCGAGTTCGAGTTCATAAAGGGATCCAGCCCTTTATGAACCTCCCAGCTCTCATCCTACCCCCTCATCCTCCGACGCCCCCAAGTCCTTTCCGAGACAACCGCACTACCCAATCCCATGACATCCTGCCGTGCTCAGACGCAGCAGTAGGTGGTTCACCTCCGATCAGCCACCTGAACGGTCCCCCCCCCTCTCCCTCTGCTCTCTATGAACCATACCACATCATCTTCGCAGCCCTTCTTAGGGGGCATGAGCGGTCTTCTAGTCATCCTCGTTCATACAGCCTACTACATCGTCGTCGACCATAATAAACTAGAAATTTAAATCCTTGGCACCAGACTCAGATTCCAACCTGAAAGCCGGTCCCTCCATTTTCAGCTTCCATGCCTCCCACGGTCTGTCGTTCCCTTCACTCAACGTCCTGACCCTCTCCTGCTTCACCACCTTCACCCGTTCCATTCTCAAGATTAAATCTTCCACAATACACGTCTACACCAGCCGAACTAACGTCTCCAGATAACTGTCCTCAGGGGCACCATACCTAGCCTTGTGTCACGCACACCTTGGCATGTTATCTGTCCGAACCACATCTTATGCCAAACGTTCACCCCTCACTTCAGACTTCCTGGCCCACTACCAAAATCTCTGCACAGGCAACCTGTCTCCCCACATCGACAAAGTCAGTCCAAGCAGAATGCTCATCGAGACATGTCCCCCACCCTGAGTCTCGACCCCTGGGTTCCCAGACGCTCCAGCCTCTTTGTGATTCCATTTGGTCACCGGTCATCCCCATGCCATCGACCCCATTCATCTCTCTCCTCGACCCCATCATCCCACCGTACACGACCCGGACCAACGTTCAGCTCCCATTCATCCCCCGGCAATCGACCCCCTTCATCCCTCTCCTCGACCCCCATCCAGCCCACCATACACTATCCTCATCCAATCCTGAACCCTCTCAACAATCCAAATAAATCTACTTTTTATACCATTCAAATGGCGTGGTTTTTGTTTTCCCATCAATTTAGTTGAACTTTGTGAGCAAAACCTGTTGGAAAATCAGTGTAGAGTGCAGCCTCTTTGTTCAAAATCTGCCAATGTCAAACTGTCTTTAAAGGGCCATTATCTCTGACTATGCAGTATCCCACCCCCTTTGTGAACTTATTCATTCTCATTTTATTTTTAGATGACATTGTACCACCTGGATGAAAGTACACAGAAAGGGCTTTCAAGGCTTGTTTAGTTCCTCGTATTAATGGAGTTATTTTCTAGACAGAAAGTCTGACTCCAAAATGATTTTGAACTCTTGCAGTAAGCACCGTGTGGGTTCATGTTGTCTGTTTCTCTCTCCACTAGTATCTGCAGTATCTCTTCTAACTCTGCATCTCTAAAAGCAGCCAGCCATAACACTGAGATGTCCCGCATAAAGAGTGAGATAACAGTCAGTGTGTGTATGTGCGTGTGTACACTCGTGTACCACAAATGTGTGTGGCCTCAAACTGCACACACACACAGACGCACAGCACCTACGCAGACACAGAACCCTTATTTACCATTGCAAAGTTGCAGTTTTCCCTCTGTCTGAGCCTGCAGATTGAGTTTATCAACTCTGACTGGGATGACAGGTAGACAGAGGCAGCGAGAGTGAGAAAAAAAGCAAGAAGGGCATGTAACTGTTTGAACTTGTCCTTGAGTAATATTTAAAACATTTACCAGAAAAAAAAAAAAACTAAACTGAAAAGTTATTTTACCCTTAAAACTCTTTGTACTTTCTATTTTGGAAAAAAAGACATTGGCAGTTAAGGTAATCTGGGCGGCATTATGTTTCATCAACATTCACAAACCAAATAACTTGCATATGAACTCATGTTTACGACACAGGGTTGCATCCATCACTGTGGTTGATGGTGAGTTTTGAAGACATTTTTTTCTCTTTCAATTTAATTTGGATTACCACTGTTTAATCAGGGCTTGTTGGTTACTTACATTGGTGGAAGAAGTATTTAGATCCTTTACTTTTTATAACAACAGTGGATCAGATGGCTACATGGAATGTGAAAGGTGTTGCTCATAGTGATAAACCTGCAGAGAATAATGCTTGACTCTGCAGTTCCTGTTAGCTGTTACCCAGTGGTGAAAAGTAACTACATGCATTTACTCAAGTACTGTACTTCAGTAGAATTTTCAGGTACTTGTACTTTGCTTTTCCATTGGATGCTACTTTATACTTCCACTTCACTACATTTCAGAGGGAAATATTGTACTTTTTACTCCACTACATTTATTTGACAGCTTTAGTTACTTTTCAGATGAAGATTTGATATAATGGATAATCGGATAGTCGGGGTCACATTTCAGATGTCTATGAGTTGTTAACAGCTCCACCAAATAGGGATTTTTCCCTCTAAAATTCTCACATGGTTTCATTTCAATAAATATTTCAATGATCCAATATTTCAGCAAAAATCAAAGATTAAAGAAAAAGTAAAAAAACTGAAAACAGATTTGTGTATCAGAACTTTTTTCTTCTTTCCGCTCCCATTAATCATCTCATAAACCACTGGACTAAATTAGCTAACTGTGAATAAAGTAGTTGAAACTAGCTCCACCTCCAGCAGCTACAACAGTAACATGCTGCTCTAACACCGATGCTTCACTATTAATAATCTAATGATGTCATATATAATAATATATCAGTCAGAGGGACCAAACCACTACTTTTACTGCAATACTTTAACTACATCAAACTCATAATACTTATGTACTTTTACTTAAGTAGGATCTTTCATGCAGGACATTTACCTGCTTTTAAGTACTCATTATGCAGATTGATCCTACATTATCATACATTATATTATAGAATTATTATTACTGATGCATCAATATAGCAAGCAGCATTTTAATATTGTAGCTGGTTGAGTTGGAACTAATTTAATTTAGCTAAAACTTTATGAACTCTCCTGCTCTGTGTTTTGAATAAAATGTATTAACGTGAAAATGAACTATAGCTGTCAAATCAATAAAGTAAAAACTACAATATTCAATATTATTTTTCCCATGAGGAACATATGGACACATGATTAGGTGCTTAAAATGATCTTGTGGAAAGACGTTTCAGTAATAAGAGAGAAGCTTCATGTGATTTGAGTGGGTTTTCTGGCCCAGCGGCAGTCCTGACTGTGTCGCTGCCCTGCCAGAACCTACTGGCCCATTGTTTGTGTCCCACCCCGCCAACTGACCGGACGTTTACCTCCATTACCTCGCTATGTTTACCTCCACACTCAGCCCAGAATAACCTGTCACTCAGCAGCTACCATTCACCCGTTTCCTCCAATAGCGTGACTCTGCTGTACAGGGGGGGCGGGAGCTGGATTAAAACAGGATAGAATGAGGAAAACAAGATGTGACAGAGAGGTGGGTTTCACAAAGGACAGGAAACCCAGAGGACATGTCAAAGAGAACAGAGGGGAGAGATGGAGAGAGAGATAGATGGAGGAGGGCAGAGAGGGGGAGAGAAATAAGTGAAGTGGTAAATGGGGTTAAAGAGAGAAGTGAATGAGAGACAGAAAGAGAGAGAGAGGGAGAATACAAGAGAGAAGGAAGGAAACTGGAAAGACAGAGCAAGATAAACAAAGGAAGAAAGTACAGATGTTGTAATATAGAAAGGAATAAAGAAACTGAAATACGAAAGAATGAAGACAGCCAAAAATATTTCAGCTTTGAAGTCCACTTTTAGATGCAAAGTGGTTTGTCGTGATTATAGTATGATTCGATAAACAGTGGTGGCTTGCTGTGCGTGCCCTGGCAGACTACGTGATGAAAGTTTCCTAATAACAGAAGTGAGTCAAAGCTTTGGTTTTTTAGCAGCATTAGTCAGCAGACTGACAGACACAGCTTTGATCTCTGACTCTGACTGAGGACAAACAAAAGAAAATTACATACATTTATTCATTTATTTAGAAAGTAATTGTGAATTAACTACCATAAACCATATCACATGATAATAGTTTCCGAGATCTTTCAATGATCAAAAAAATAAGAAAAGAGATAAAAGAGTATTTGTCAAATGTATGTACTTAACGCACACAGTATTTATTCCCCAAATCTTACACCTGATGATGTGTCTAAATGACAAAAAAGAGACTGTGAGACTTGTAGGAAACTTAAACCTGCATTGTTTAGTCCGGTTGAACGGGGGTTTGTTTTCCTCCTTGTTACAATTTGATTGGGCAGATCTGAACCAAACGGCAACTACTGTGGCTTGAGGTTGAAGAAACCTCTCTCCGGCTCTAGAACTCACACTGAGTCAGACTATTGTTGCAATATTTCACCAAGTTTAACATTAATTGATTACGATACCTACCCTGTTAGCACAATTTAGCCTGAAGCTATAGTGCGGAACTTTTATTACATATAAACGTCTGTTACGTTGAGCCCTTGCCAAATGAGTTCACACAATGCTGGTTAAGTCTATCACCGCCAGGTAAATCTCTCTGTATTTCGTAGTACACAGAGTTTTTAAATCTGGTGCCTGGCTGAGCCTGACTTTCGCTGGCTGAGCCGGCAAACTTCCGGTTAGCCCTTTACTAACTTGAGTGGGGATAAAATAATTTAATCATGCAGCTCTTCTAGACTCTCCAAATGTTATTGGACCCAGTGGATCAAATTCTGATAGTGAGATGAATCATTTCACTGGGGGGGTGTGTCGCTCAAAACAATTTATTCACTGTTTTACAGCCGCAACTGTAGCAACAGAGTAGGCTATGGTGGAACATATGATGTAAGCACGTGTCAACGGTGTTTTTGTAATTACTCTCACTGCCAGAAGGGGAGACAGAAGTTAGTTAGTTTTAGGCACGAGCAGTGAGATGGTAGTGTTAAGGTTAGGGTTCAGGGGTGTGTGTCGTGTATGAGAGGGGATCATCACTCTTTATTTAAACAGCTAGAAACTCACCAACATACACAACCTGTGTGAGTAGTTGGCTTCATTTTAAATGGCCACAAGCCAAAAAACTTGGGAACCACTGATCTAGAGGTCCATGTTTAAAGGACTAAAGCCAAGCAGTATCCTGAGATCGCTACATTTTACTACCACCAGATATTCCTTTCATGTTAAGATTCTGCTTGTATCTTGATGGGTGTCAAACATTTTAACCAACACACACACAGACATTTAGTGGAAATTTTGTGCTTAGCTCTCAGATTTATTGTAACATATCTGTGTGTGCCAGTAGAGGAACTGAGGAATGGAATGAAAGTGATCTGTCAACACCAACAACAGGCTTTCAGAGAGTATGGAGTTTGGTTTTCAGTAGTTTTAGCCAACCAATTGACAGACAGAGCTTTGAAGCTGTGGCTTCAGCATTCAGCACCATAGTAAGACCTCAAGACTTATTGGCAATAAGATTTGAAAAATCTCTGTGGCTTGGAGTTTTACCCAAAAGAAAGGAAAATAATGTCTTGAAACATAAGAGAAAAAAAAAAATCTCTAATCTAATGTTCTGGTAGCATCTGCATTGACAGGTCAGACATAGAAAAATGAATTAAGGTGTTAAATTATGGACAAATCCTCAGGCAAAACTGTATCAACACTGGGAGCTTCACATGACCAATGGACTGATGCTAAAGAGCAGGATTGTTCTCAACTCAAGCAAAACACATTAGCTATGTGTTGCATCCAGTCCAGGTACAGTAGCAGCGATGACTGCCGCTTTTCTGGAGAGTTAACTTGACACGAGTTAGTTTCTCTGAACAGACATGGAACATAACTACAAACCAGACTGAGTTCTGACTTGAGGATTGCCATCAAAGTTTGCTGGTTGGTAAAACCCATAAAACCAAATCCACATGTACTGACCTTTTTATTTATAATTTTGATTGCAGAGAGAATAGCTTTTCTTGAGCTGTAATAATGAAGTAGATATTATTATGTCTCTTTTAAATACAATCAGAATAAAGATGATAGCGTGTATTGTTAGAGGTTTGCATTTTTCTTTGGAGTTAGGCCCCATGAACCTGGATGCTGTTGTCATTGTAACCACTTTGAAATGCAGTGCTATCACACACTGTGCATTATCATGTTGATGTTCATAGCAAAGCTCAGTGTATGCTGGTAATGGTGGTAGTGCAGGTCACAGAGACAGGGAGAAACTAGAGACAGACAGAGTCACAGTGACACAAAAATACAAAGAGAATGAAGGAAACCAGGAGAGACAGAAGGAGAAGATGGGGAGAAAGAGACATGTCAGAAGTGGAATGGAAAAAGAAAGAAAACCTTTTCACAACTGGTATTTTTTTCACCGACATAAGGCACAACATTGTCACAGCTGTCAAGTAGATTCACATCACAGAAGATTAGCCTTTGCTGTTATATTGACAATTTAGCAATGTGCAAATCTTTACACATTCTAAGGGCTCTGAAGCCCTCAACACCATGACTGATATTGTCTGTTGATTTGTACTCCTGATATAGAGATCATGTGCATTTGAGTTCATGTTCATGTTCTACAATAACAACAAATCAAGATCTCTAGTGTTCCTTGGATTTAAAAAAAAAAACCTCAAAAAAAAAACAATGTGTACAAATAGTTGAATCATTGTTAAATGTTTTTCAGCTAAATCTACTTTTTGTCCCATATGGCATTAATGAAGCATTAGCACAGCGCTAATTGGGATAGAAAAAACCTTAACTGTAAAAATAGTTCCAGTTCTTACATCGAATACTTGAACCTGCAATAACAGATTTTTTGGCTGCTTGGGGGCAGTAGAAACAAGTTATGAATGCAACATTGCACTTTATCATCAATTTTTAAGTTGATATATTGAACTTGTTAGCACACAGTTGCTTATTTCCACATCCAGCAGTTATAGAGCAACATTATCATTCATTGTGAGTTCTGTTTCTGTCCACTTGGTGAATCTAAGTCCAATATTCACTTAGCTGCTAAATGCTCCACTATGTTCAGCTAGTCTACAGCTAACTGTGTCTGTTTGCTGTTTGGTGCTGAGCAGGTAGTGTACAGTGGCTTTTTACAGCTTTGTCTCTGAAAACAGCTGCCCGCTGCAACTGAAAATGACACTATAAGAGCGCTGAGAGTGAACCAAAACAGTAAAGTTGCAGCCGGACAGCTAGACAATGAGCTGAAACTCACTATAAAGCTCTGTAAAATCGAGGAGAGCTGCAGAGTCGCTGATCATTCTCTGTAGGTTCATCACTATGAACCACATTACACACTGTCATTTGATACATTATTATTATAAAAATATTAATAATAGACACTTAAAGGACTTTAGTTGCCCATTAGAATAATTAAAATAAAACAGTTAACTCGCTAAAAAAACAATCACCAATAAACTTTTGGTTCAGCTATTCCTCCTGGAATTTTTAATTGCTTGTGTAAAACATGACATCTACTTATTAGTACTACTTAGTCTACTTCTAATCTTAATCTTAATACTACTAGTATACATACACTAAGAGCAACATTTCACATTTTTGCTGTGAAACATATATTACCCTGCAGATGTTCCAACTGCAAATGCTATTAGCTTGTATGTCCATTACTTATATTGGGATATTATGCAAACAGTGAAATTTCAGTCTTTTCAGCTTTACCACACAAACGACAGCTATATCTATGATTCATGTTTTGAACATTTGAGTGCCAGCATCAAAGAGCCTTTTGTGTTGCAATAAAACCACTGAAATCCAGATCGAGGCTTTGACCGACCACAGTAATCTCAGTGGAGCGCTAGCATGCTAGCTAGCCTCTGAGGAGAAAACACAGTCTCCTTTGGAGCAGTGAGGCAGCTTTGAAAAATACACTCTGAAATGGAGATCCAGTGAGTTTTGACTGTGTATAAAAGGGCAAAGAAAACACAGAGGACAGAATGTGATCAAATCTCTGCTAAATTTAGATTTTATGAATGGGAGATTGCACGCAGATACACACATGTAACTTTTCTTTGACCTTTACTGCTGATTGGTTGATTGCTACTACCCACTTAACCATGTCCTGATGACTCTCCAGGGCAGGGTCAAAGAGCAGCTGCCTCATTTACCCTCCTCTTTTTCCTCTTCCTTCACTTCTCTTTCCATCCTTCGGCTCTGTGCCACTTGAGAGCATCAGAGAAACAATTATACTAATCAACAGGAGAGCAGCAGTTAGCATGAGAGAGGGGGGGTGTAAAAAGAGAAGAGCTGGAGAAGAATTAGAAAAACATCATAAGCATCTTTCAGACATGCACTTTGTTATGTAAGATATGATGTGCAATTTTACATGTTGGTCTAATGTCTGAATATGCACCTGTAAAAGTCTTGATGGCAATCTTAGTAGGTCAGACCTAACAACATTTCACTTTCAACACAGCACAAGTCTGAAGTGATTGTTATCACATTCATGTAGAAGCTGTGGCAGCACAAGTTTCAATGTGCAGAGGAAGAAAAACAAAAAATATGCATTTTGTTCCACCCACTAAATAATCATGTAATCATTTTATTACTCAATTATCTTCTCTTGTGCACAAAGAAATCAGAGGGCAGTTAAATAAACCAAGAAACACTCTCATTGAGCCAATGTTGTTGAGGAGATCCTTTATCATCAGATCAGTCTCTGAAAATGTGTTTCTCCTTGTGGTGCAGAGTAAAAGAAGTAAAATACATGAAATAAAAAAAACCTTTTTACAGCAGCAATAACAATCAGAACAGCACTTCCTGTACATTTTTATTTTTATAGCTCAATATCACAAATCACTAATTTGCCTCAATGGGCTTTGTGTCAAATGGCTTTAACATGCGATCTGTATCTGGATATGGACATGTTGACTCCATGTGTAAATGAAGACCGTACAGCGTGACCACATTCTTAAGAAAAGGACCCGCCCAGCAAGTTGAAAGGTCACCTGAGTCTGCCTCTTCCTTCTCGCTGCAAGTAGTATCAGTGGCTAACAAGTCTTCCTTGCAAAAAGTGATTTAAAAATTAACCGTGTTTACTGACAAGTCCACCGTCCCCACCTTACTAATTTGCATAGTGAGATCTGATCATAATGCCAGCACAGTCGAGATAAGGAAAACACGTATTATTATTATTACTTATCTCATGATCCAGATACACATACAGATCACATATTGATACCAGGTGGAAACAGTGGCCACTACGCTCCTTAATCAAGACTTCTTCAACAGCAAAGTACGTTTTAAAATCCATCACTGAGACAGCCTGTGAGTGAACAGAAAACACTCTTCTTTATTGACATTGTAACATAAGATTCAAATGTTGGATGAGGTTTATTTTTGAGGAGATTTGCTTAGTAAATCACCTTATTTTACTGATGTTCATTGGGATGGTGACATAACTTAATTTAGTCAGATACTATAATGATGCTATGCTAATATTGTTATTTTTCAGCTCACTGTTGTTCTCAGCACACAGGTCTGACTGACAAAAAGTCATCATTTTAACTGGTGAAGTATATAACATTGCTGGCTTCAAGCAAATCTGAAAAGGGCTATAGGGCATGAGGAAGAAATGTGGCAAGGAATAGAGAGTATATACATATATATCTCATATGCTTATGACAACCACTTTTGTGAGGACATTTGGTGTTCAAAAAGGTAAGAAAATACACACACAAACACACAATCACTAGGATCATTTTGGACCACAGGACGACTGTCACTTCAGTATCATTTAATGACAATCCTAATAAAACTAGAGCTAAATGAAATCTCTCCGGGTCCAGAAATGGCTCCTTGAGGCCCAGGAAACATCAGCTTCCTTTGGTGATGTCATTTCCCTCCCTGTCAGAATAGACTGCCATACATGTGTCGCTGGGCAGAATATAAGTCATCTGTCATTGGCTGCTGATGCTAATGAAGCCCAGATGTGGCTCTCCTCTGGTTCCACCCGGCCACGCCCCTTTTATCCCATGTTGTCAAGGCAATACAGTGCCCAGAATTCTGCTGTTTATTTTGGTTGTCCCAGTGATGGGGAGCTGTAGCTGAGATGAAAGAGGAGCTGGGGGATGATGGACAAGCAAACACACACAAATGTGTCTGCATGTGTAGATGCGTTTCTGTGTGCATGCCCGAACACGCTGCTGGCTGTCAGCTGTCAGTTCAAGGTAGAAGTGCAACATGGGAAATCAGACGCAGATGACAGCCCTCTCTGACAGCTTCATGCAACAATTTCCTGCTGTGAGTGAAGATTTTATTTTTATCAAGGATTCTTCATCCTCATCTTTGTGCCTAATATTAACCATAAACTTAAGCCATACCAAAGTTTTTCTCATATAACTATCATTTTTATTTTTGTTTTTAAGACACAATTCCACAAACAGGTATGAAAGTGTTATCGATCTTCTCATCTAATCTAAGTTGAACTATTCCTTTGACTCATTGTCTGTTTCAATTACCTCAACAGAAAATAAGAGCAACTGGAAGGTGTTTTTCTGGTGAGACATGTCTGTGTTCATCTTTATAAAAATATCTCAATATATACAGTACTGTGCTAAAGTTTTAGGCACTTGTGAAACAATGCTGCAAAGTGAAGATGCTTTCAAAAATAATTCCATGAATAGTTTTTGTTTATCAGTTAACTTGATACAAAGTTCATTAAACAGAGGAAATCTAAATTAAGTCAATATCTGATGTGAGCACACTTTGCCTTTAAAACAGCAGCAGTTCTCCTCGGTACACCTGCACACAGTTTTCAAGGTATTTGGCAGGTCAGTTACTTCTAAAGGGCCTCAAACATTTGCACAGTACTGTATATACAGCATGTACATAAGCAAGCACATGTTATTTCCAGCTGTTTATTTGAATAAAGTTTGATTTTTTTTACCTACTGTCCACTGAAAGTGAGCGTAATAGTAATCTTAGTATCTTAGTGGCAGAGTAGAAGAGTAGAGTATAGGCCTTTTTCACAGCAGACAGTTGAACTTGTCATTGAAGCACAGCTGTTACTAATAATAATAACGATGGCTCTGTTCTATTCAAGTGTCCCAGTAAGTCATGACAGTGTGACAGTGAGTCAGCATGCACAACACCAGGACCCTGAAACTGAAGCAGCTGAATGAAATTCAAGCCATCATTCATTTTATTATTTACACTTGTGCTTCTCCTAATGTGACATATAAATCTGTCTAGCAACCTGCAGGGATTTTAAAAGTTGTTTTTGTTTACTTAATTTAATTTCTAAAGCAAAAGTCTTCAATGTAAAACCAATGACCACATTAGAGCCACAAACTGAGGCCGCAGTTGTACAAGTTACATGAACGTTGTTTAAGAACACATTGACCACAAGCTGGTTATACAGCTTGCTGCAATCAAGATAAGATCATTCTCCTTGTTTGACTGTATGTTTACATCAAATGTACCTGTGGTGTTGAATATTTGTGCAGATGCCAAGAGCAGAAAGTCAAAGCAACAAGATTGATCTACTGTAAGCCATTCTCATACTGCGTAGAAGTGTAACCATGTATAGAAAACAAAGTCAATGTTGAAGAAGAAGCTGCGTAGCTTCCATAGCATGGCTGGAGAGGGACTTTTATTTTGAATTTGACAGCTAATGAATCGAAATAGTGTTGAAACAGTAATAATGAACATTGTAGTTTTGCAGGGGCTGTTACAATCCTTGTACCATCTTAATGAAAACAGTAAATACATAACATACAGTAGACAAACTGTCTGTATGATCTAGTCCTTTAAGTCATTTTTTCCTCGGCCATGAGAGTCAGCATCTGCTACTACTGTGCCATGTGATATGCTTCAGTGCTGGAAAATACACTTCATCTACTGACCCCTCTAATTGTATCCGTCTGTATAGTTTCCAGTGTACAGAGTGAAAGGACCACCGTCTTCCAGTCATGTCCTTCCATCCATACCTGTCACAACTAAACACTTTCTGTCAGGAGTCAGGTAACCAATGGAAACTTGGCAGTTGGCAAGGAAGGTGGTCTCTCCCTCCACATACACGCACACACTGGTCAGACAGTGCACATACAGTCACATCTAATCTATGACCAGTGACTCTCCCTGACATCAAGTTAAGTAATCTCAGATGCCTACACACACACACACACATACACACAAACACGCAAATGCGTGTATGGTGACACACCCGTACCGTGTCACTTCCAAGCAGTGAGATAAGCCACAGCATGTCATGGCCAAACCAAAAGCAACTGCTGCTTTAAAGCAAAAACAACTGTGTGTTTGTGGGATGCTGGGATGTTTTTGGCTCAGGAGGGAAACCAAGCCCACTAACAAACACTGCCACCGCTCACGAACCCTGATGTCATAACGATAAATGTGCCACTGTACAGTTCAGGGGTAGAAAAGGGGCAACAACCTTTTCTCACTAGATACTATTTGACCAGATTTTCCCACTAAAAACTGCACCTATGTTTCACCTAATCAAACTATTGCACAAGATTAAATGAGATATTGTATGTATAAAAAAATTGTTCTATCTCTTGTTCTAAACACAAAACTTGCATAAAGCGATTCAGCATTAGAGCTTCATCTTGTTGCACATCTGATACTTTTAGGCAGATGCAGGTTAAAGAAAATAATCCTCCTTGTGAATGCTAACGCTAAAAGGTTTGACAACTAAATGACCCATCAGCTCTCTTCAAGAGGCAGGTGTCTGCAGTGTGTGAGTGTGTCCAGAGCTCTCAGACCTTCTTAACTCATGACATTTTTGAAAAAGTGGTAATTAAGGCCCCTACATAAAGGTAATTTCCGCAGTTTTCAACTGTACCAGGCAATTTTTTTTAAATTTTCATATTGACAGGTTTATAAACCAGAAATTGTACTGTGACATTTATGTGAAGGAAAAAACCTTGATCTAAACTAAAGGATAATGTCCTTTTAACATTAAGTCTGCCGTGATGGTAAACATTCAGAGGGCTAATTGTCGGCTGCCCTCACTCCCTCCTCCATTTGAATGAATTCGCAGATGCTGTCTGCAGGAGTGTTTTCCTAAATCCTCAAATCCTATGAAGGGGATGGGATTAGGGAGCAGTGGAGTGGAGGGGTCTGCCACAGGTGAGAGACAACAAAAAGGATTTTATTTGCAGTCTACGTTAAAACAGTTGGCTGCTTTATTATTAGAACAATGTATGTATTTCATTTGCCTTGTGTTTTCTTTCCTAAAATATTGATAATCTGACAAACTCACGAGATTTATCCTGTTAACTATACCATTAAATATTCAGTATATACAAAACATGTTTTGCTTTAGCTGTTCTGAACACCTGGAGTAGATCTTCACAGGGAAAAGTATCAGGCTCACAGAAAATGATGCGCTTTATATTTCCAGCAGTAAAATTTCAAAAGCTTCACAATGTTTTATCTAATAGAATTGACTGTAAATCGGATATTCACCGGTGAGCTGAAACTGATACGACTAAAATAGCAAATAAATATTTTCTAAATTCCTCTTTTTGGGAAGTTTAGGAATAAACCCAACATTTTACACATTCTGTATCCTGGATTTCTTCAAAGTCCTAATAGACGGATGAATGTCTGGTTGCTGCTTTAATGCTCCCAAAGTCTTAAAATGTGATGTGATCGTAACAAAAAATGCTGGTGAGCCACTCAGCGTCATCTAAGGGAGAATCTTACAGCTTAAAATGATAACATTCTGTCCAGTGGAGATAGTGTCAAAGATTTGACATCCCAAACAGTAATCATATAACTATATTTCATTTAAAATACTAGTCAGATCAGTCTTGCAACATGTAAAACTGCAATACTATAATTTGTTTGGGGGTTCAATCAGTAAATTAGATGTTTTTGTGGTTCTTACAGTTGTAAGATAGTTTACACTTTTTTATGACATGTTTAATGCTATCTATCCTACAAGCATGCCATTAAAATTCACCTTAAAGACCCTGTTTTGAAGGCTGGAGGACAGAGCTATTGGGTTGCATATGCACAGATAAGACCCAGAGGGATTCTTGACCTAGTCCCTTGCCTTGCCATTCACAAAGTGCCCTCTGAGAATGTTTTCATTCATGCCTTTTCGACCCCGGTCTTTGGCTTGCTATCATCTTCATTTAAGGTTTGACAAGGTAATCATGGAAGAAGAGGTTCTCTGTAGAAACAAGAGCACTCGCTCTTTCCAAAAGAATGAGAGACCACAATGTCACAGCCAGACCCTGTCTGTGTGTGCCTAAAAGCAAAAAGGGATAAAACTTAATAGATACGCATTTGATTTATTGAGTTACTTATGTTGCATGTCAGAAATAGAGTTTCACTCAGTCTGAGGTAATTTAATCCATGAAACTATGTTGTTCTAATTTATTCTGACCATGTTTGTGGAGTTAAGGCGGAGGTTTTGCTGTGTTGGGGAGTTGCCCTGGGAGTGCTGCTGGTCAGACGGTGTAGATGTCTAAATAAATATAATTCAGTCCCCAAACTCGACCTGTCCTGTGTTTATAATGTCCCAAATGGCAAAAAAAAAGATGAGAAATACTGATAGTGTCAGCCTGGGCTAACTGAATCTAAATGTCTCTCACAGGAAAAGATCTGAAAGATCTTAGAAAGCAGCCTCAAGTGCTGAAGTCAGAGTGGACTGTGGAGAGTATAATAATATATCATTTCTGTTCAGTAAGCATTTTTTTTTTTTTTTTGCGGAGTGATTTTTAACTTAGCTATATGAGCCCAATTTGACAAGGTTTTCAAGGCTGTGATACATTTTTTTCTGCTGGTTTTCTTTTTTTTTTGCGGCTGTTTTAAATATTAAACCCAACACAGCAGCATCACTTTGCTCATTATGAGAAGTTGAGAAATGACCCAGCAAACTGCTCTTGCACCGCATCACAATTTATTGATCATAAATTAAATACGTAAATTGATCTCATTATGTCATCGTGAGAACAACAAATAAAAACAGAGGTAACTGTCATGCTAAAAATAAAAAGTTTTGATTGATGCAGCAGCGGGCGGGTCCAGACAGTCAGAGTGGGAGGCGCGCTGAGCTTTTTAAAATGACTAGAAAAAAGCTGAGACTCGTACCAGCGGCGAAAGAGCTAAGTCTTCATAAGAGAAAGAAGCAACGCTGAAGTGACAATCTGGAGTACAGTGGACTAATAACAAGGTGCAACAGTCTGCTGCTGTGGAGTAACAACATCTGGCTGAACGGGGATGCAACGCAGGAGCCGGCAGATGCTCCGTGAAAATGTTTAACTCTGTCTCCAACAGCGTGGTGAGTTGGATATATTCACATTAATAGTTCTAATATCTTTTCTACAAGTTCAAATAGATTTTACTACAGACTGGAGGTTTCATTTCCCCGCTGAAATAACAAGGAAGAAATGCTTCGGCGACGTTCGTTAATTAGGTGGGACCCAAACTTTTCTATTACCCATTATATTTTATTATATTATATTATATACCACCGTATAATCATTAAGAACATATTATTATTATTATTATTATTATTATTATTATTATTATTATTATTATTCATTTTTCGATTAAAAAATGAAGGCAAGATGAAGGTTTGATAACAGTAGGATATAAAGCTTGCCATAAATTATTTTCTGCTAATAGAAATGGATGGAAATTTGAAGGGTGTGTTTTTTTCCATGCTTTGCTGTCCCCACGTATTGTTTAACAGAAAATAATTGACTTACAAGCTACAGTACAACTTAGGATAGTGAAGCTACAGGCCTAAACCATAAAAGTGACTTAAACATGAGGTTGAGGTTTCATTAAAAGGCTGTATGTTGTATCTAGCAAGTAATCTGACATTTGGTCATATTAATGACATATGAGGGAGGTATACAGATCCAGTACTTCCGGTTTTTTTGTTTTGTTTTTTGTTTTGTTTTTTGTTTTAGCATTATATCAAATTCTGTATGAAAGAGATCAATTTAAAAAAATGCAATAGTCCACTTTGTGGCCTTGTTGTTTTCGCATTAATGCGTTGCACAAATATTCATTATCCACCTAATATCCAACAAAAGTAACCTATCTCCGAGAATTTTTCATTAAAGACAAAAAAAAAACATTATTCCCAAAGTGTCTTTCGCACAAAATGTAGCGTTACTTGCATCAGCATGTGGGCCAATTGTGTTTTTATTTATTTATTTTTGTATTTTATTTCGATTGTAGTAGGGCTATTTTCTGTCTACACAAAAAGATTTTTAGATTATTAAAATATGTCTCGGCAACATATTGCTACAGTTCAGAAAGGCAGCCAAACCAGCCAAATTCATGACAGAGTTGTGCACAATGGAGTTTAATATAGAAGGAATGTGGGGGAATCACGCTGAAAGAGCCGCAGGTAAAACTCACCTGCGGCTGGCTGATGGCTCGTTATCATATGCACGTGCTCAGCTGAGCACAATTAAACAGAATCTCATTCAGCTGTGAGCGCGTGCTGAGGGCCGGTCTAATGGTGTCCCAGGTAGCTAATTGAACACACGGAGAAATCTGTTGTTTCGTGGCAAACAAAGCTCTAAAGTGGTAAAAGACGTCCCCGAGGAAGTTAATATATGCACCACTGTAGTCCACGGCAAACATGACCGTACATAAATACAATAAAGGCACAGATAGGGATACCAGAAATTTGGTCAAATATTTCGTTTTGGAGGGGTGACCTTTATTAATGAGGTCATCTCTGTGGTTGTCATGGAAATGTGAAGGGGTTCAAGGGGACATTAGCTTACTTGTGGTCACTCCGGCCTGTGCGTCACTTCGGGCTTGTCGCTGAGACGATGTCGGAGAGAGAAAGGGGAACGACGGAGGTTGTTTTCACTCAGCTACAACAAGGAAATATTTTTGTCGACACAGTAGGTGTTTTCAAGATCAAATTAACGACTTTTTGTCTGAGTTCACACAGCTTAAAGGTGTGGGCCAACAGGCAGAGGGTGAAAAGTTAAATGGAAGGAAGCTCGCCTGACGGCGCATTAAGTTTTTAATTCTTATATAGAATATATCACAATATGCTAACCAAACAAGCTAGTTTTAAAGTTGTTTTGGACACTTGCTTCGCTTTTGTTGAGAGGCTAATCAACCTTAGAACGACGCTCTAAATTTTGTAATTGAGGTATTTTATGAAATGGTAATTTTCAAAGTCAGAAAAGGTTCTTTATAAGCTGTTGTTACATTGTCAGACTGTGGCTTCTGACAGGGTTCCTCCGGGCCTGATGATGTTTTCGAGGAGGACTCGTATTCCCCCTCCTCCCTCTCCTCGTCCTCCTCCGTCCCCGCTGTGGCCTCCCTGCAGGGTAAACCCCTGTGCGCGTCCTGCGGCCTGGAGATAGTGGACAGATACCTGCTCAAGGTAGACTGACATCAAAACCCGTAGCCTATAACCATGGCTGGCATAAGGCTCATGGGCAACACGGCAATTATAGGCATATTCGTAAGGAAGCTATTATAGAGCCATTTAGCCTCAGTGTTTCCAGTTTCTAATGGCTGAGGCTAATTTTACCGTCGAGGATTAAGAGTCAATTAACCTGATTTTATGTATTTAAGACATTTATTTGGTACTAGAATTATTCCACCTCTTTTTAGTTTTTCCCTCCTCTCTTACAATGTAAAATTTAAATTTTAAACATTTTAAAAATGAATATGTACATTAAGATTATGAGATCCCCTTTTGCATCATGTTTCACATTTTAAATTTGAATTTGTGTTTCAAATTGGTAATTTTTACAATTTTTGACACGCTGTACATCAACAGTTTGGCTTCCATTTACAGTTTCATGCTGCTTACAGTGCCATAGTTGATGTTTTTCTTTATTTCTGGCACCATGCTACATCATTAGTGCATTACAGTAGTATATTTTGAATTTGAGTCTATTATTAACTTTCTTCACTAAAAAGCGAACCAATAAATTAGCCAAATAATCTCAAAATCAGAGGCTTAGTAGTTTTAGCAGTCTCTTAAATGCATTCAGTATAAGGATAACTGCCAGTATTCTATTTTAAATGTTGTGTAAAATAAAACCTTTTTTTTCTGTTTCAGGTGAACAACTTGTGCTGGCATGTGCGCTGCCTCTCATGCAGTGTGTGTAATACATCATTGGGGCGGCACGTGAGCTGCTATATCAAAGATAAACAGGTTTTCTGCAAACTCGACTACTTCAGGTATGACATCCCTGACGACTTATGTTAAAAAAACTTATGATTATGATAAGATAAGAACAAGTTTGATGTTTGTCCATGTTCCATCAGTGGTCCAGACTAATTTTTATGTGTATAGCTTCATCAGTTTTACATAACTCTTCACTGTGTGATTGAGGGGAGAATAATGCTGACAACTTGTCACATGGGGGAACTTTGAAAAACACTAGGGGTAAAAAGGTAGGTAGCAGAATTTTGCCACTTGATGTTAAAAATCAACATAACACCTTGGAAGGCAAGAAAATAATATTTTGTAGATTTACATGTTTTCTGCCATGAGAAGGTCTGAAAACTTAGCATTACCAGAATGAATGGATAATTTTTATATGTATTTCTTTAGGAGTAAAAGACCAATATGCCCCTTTTTAAGTGAATGAAGCTGACTCAGGTGAAAACAATGTCACTAATTTTGTTTATTTCTCTATTCTGGAAAAAGAGGAAACTGTAACACTAAACTTCAATGGACATTTAGAATTTTAACTTCAACTCCAGTTTAGTTAAAGTGCACGTCACCCAGAGAGTCTCTGTACACTTTACAAGTCAATAAAAACAACATGTAAAAGTACACACACACTGACACACACATACACAAGTAATAATGTTAATATTACAACAAGGTCGAGGCTAGTCATTTTGAAAACAGGGATCACATAATTATAACAGGGTTGGGATAGCTACATGTCAAGGAGGAAAACAGAAAGTGATTTGGGTTTCCAGTCGGTGAAATTAGGAGAGGTCATTGTAAACTTCAAGTATTTCAACAAAAGTATTTTACATAATCTGACAGACTCTCCTAATTAAGGAAACATTGTCAGCAGTGTTGTCTCTCTCTCTTCACATATCTAACTGCTTTGAAAATGTCTTTCATTTAAGACAAATGAACAACCAATATTAATTTTATTTCAGCCTATTGTACTCACTTGGATTCCTTGATTTTATTTCAGTTTAATATCAATTTTGAAAAACAGGCTAGTTTATCATTTTGACTGACAGAATTTTGGATTACAATGCCTCTGAATTGAATATGAAGTAGATCAGACTCTGAGGAGATACTTAACAGCATGTAGAGTGTTTTATAATTTATGACATATTGACCCCACAGCTTCAATATCAAAACAACATTAAATAAACAGTCAATAAATAAGCATGTGTCAATGTGACAGCTTTACAGTCTGTGTAATGGAAGAGTGGCTGTGTTTGTGTTTTTATAAATTAGAGCTATAGATATATGTAGAGATAGGTTAGTCTGCAATTTTAGTCTTGGATTATAATGAATATTACTGCTTAAAAGTGGAAACATTTGTTTTGGATGGATTGTATTCATGCATTTTCATTTTGATCCATTCATGGGGAACACTGGGAGTACACGGAATAGTGCCATCAGGGGCAGATTTAGTGATTTGGGGGCCCTAGTCAAACTCAGTCATGGGGCCTATTTCATGCCTTATTTTCAGCCTTTGTCTCATTGAGAATATTAGTATTGGTGGTGGTAGAAGTAGTAGCCAACTCAAAATACCACACTAAACATACTCTGTTAAAAATAAAAGTCCTGCATTCAAACATGTACTTAAGTAAAAATGCAGAAGTATTATTACCACAATGTTACGTTATAGATTTAACTACCCAGCAGCATATAAGGTAGTTTAAATTGACATTCAAATGTTGCTGATAAGGTAGTGTGTCTGTTGTAGTGATGATAATAATATAAGTAACATGTAAAATAATATAATTCAAGTAAAACTTTAAATGCAGGACTTTGACTTGTAATGGAGTATTTTTATTTAACACTATTGTGACTTTAAAGATCTGAATACTTCCTCCATCACTAGCAGCAGCATGTTGCTACATGTTGTTTTCTTCTGTCCTGAAAGCAGTTTTCTTTTCTTGTAGACTACTAGTTGACTCTCCCTCTTCCTTGAATGCAGTTTTTTTTTTCTTATGTCATCATCGTTCTCTTTGTCTGTTTTCATGAGGGTTTGTAGGAGAAGAGGGTAGATGCTCTCATCTAACAAATGAGTCAATGTGACAGGAACATGTTAGTAACTGTGGTCCTGCTAGTAGTTTCAGGAGGAGCAACAGAAAAGCAGATTACCTTTTGAGTTTTACAATGATTTACTTTACTTTTCCTGTTTTGTTTTGTTTTTCTTTTGGAATGTGTTTTGTGATAATGCTGTGTCACTTCTTGATGTGTTGAATTGCACATTACCTTGAAGAGTTTCTGCGTCCTTAGCAACATGTGAGTTGAGAGGTGTGCAGCAGCTTGTCCAGTAGTCAGTTGATTTGTAGTGCATGGGGGGGTTGCACGTTGACAGTGATTTTTTTTTTTTTTTTTTTTTTTTTTTTTTTTCTCTCAAAGTTCTTTGGGGTCTTTTGTAAGTAATTTCAGGGTATAGAGAGTTTGAATAGTAACACAATTTTGTATGTTTCATATCTAAACTTATTATTATAATAAATCTATAGCAGTGGTCTACCTTGCCTAATGGTAAAGTCCGCCCCTGAGTGCCATGGGTTTGGGTTCATCAAAGGAAAATTTTGTTATTGTTTGGATATTAACTGAAGTTATGGGTCCAGCAATCAGATCTCACAGTCAGCTGGCATTGACAGGTGACATTAAATCCTAATGACATGATGGGTAGTTTACACCAACAGCCAGCTAAGTGCATCCACTCCTCAAGCCAGCCTGGTACAGGCTGAGTGTTGGCTGTTGATAATCTCACACACATACTGGTACATGTTGGTAATGAGGGACCAATTGAACAGACAGGCTGTCCCCAAAATCTTTCCCAGAAGTGGTTATACTTTTAACGGGTTAGACTCCAGAACAGACCAGATACATGCAGTAACTAGTGATAAAAGGTCGACATGTTAATTTGAGGGTAAAAAGGAGGCAACTGTAGAGTAAATTTTAACATTATCACAATATATATAAGTACTGGGAGACTGAAAAGATGTAGTGTGTGTGGTATATTCTCGTTCTTTTGCAAGATGTATAAAACCTGTTTTGTCCATGGTGGTCAGCATCTCCACAGACTGACTAAATATTACTGAACTATCATTGATCCCCTAACCCCTATACACTTCAGCTAAATAAAAGTAATGATTCCTCCTCACACGTTTTTTGCACTCTTCTTCAGGAGGTATGGGACCCGCTGTGCTCGCTGTGGCCGTAACATCCATTCTAGTGACTGGGTGCGTCGGGCACGAGGCAGCACCTTCCACCTGGCTTGTTTCTCCTGCACATCTTGTAAGCGGCAGCTGTCCACTGGGGAGGAGTGTGGACTACTAGAGAACAGAGTCTTCTGCCGTCCACACTATGACATTATGATGGAAAATATCAAGCACGCTAAGGAAAATGGTGAGTGAATGGATAGGATAAATAATAGATGGATAACAAGGGTTTGGCTGGATAACCAAAACCTTGAAAGAAAAAACTCATTAGGAGTGTGTTGAACAAAAACATTAATCTAATTTATAAACACTTCTTCAGTATTTGTAACAGTCTCATATCAAACTATATTAAAAACAGATTAGATTACATGCAACTGTTACAAATCATTTTAAATCAGTTTCGCTCAACAAAACACTGTGTATCCTTGAGCCCTAACAAACCTGTTGAATGATTTTCTACATCATACAACATTTGCAGAGTGGATTTATCTTAAACATTTGAAACCGACATTGTTTACATCCATGTTTACTAGTTGGCAGCTAGTAAACATGGATGCCTTTTTAGCACATTGCTGCACTTCTTGGTGCATTAGAGCTACCTGTAGATCAGTGGAATAATGTGAAACTAATGGCAGGAATGTGTAACGTGTGTACAGTATGTGTATCCTCATGCACATACTGAAACTACGAGCCCAACATGGATTTAACAATTAAAGAAAAATACAATGGTAGCAAAAAATGGCAGATGATGCATGATGATAATCTTTGTAATGTGTCCTGTGTCTTATCCTTAAGAGCAACCAAAAACAGAAGAAGATGAGGCAGACAAAGATGGCTCCAGCACCATGCCCAGACCTGCTAAAAGGGCCAGGACCAGCTTTACTGTTGACCAGTTACAGGTACTGTGTGTGTGTGTGTGTGTGTGTGTGTGTGTGTGTGTGTGTGTCATTACTACTGCTGCAGTTATTGGGTCAATTTTTCTTTCTGACATTTGTCAGTATGATTGATGACTTCCACAAAGGTGTTAGTCAAAGAATGTTTGACTGATATTTGTATGTCCAGAAACAAGACTCCAGATGAGTGTTAATGTTCCTCTGTGTCCAGGACGTGTAAATATGTTTGCCAGAACAAATAAAAAGCCAATGATATGTGGTCAGCTTGTTTGATGATTTTCTGCCCTCTAGTGGCATTTATTATATTGCACTTTCAGTGCACTGGTGTCTTGTTAAAAAAATCAACCAACCATGTAAACCATGTTTTTCCTGTCAACTCCGTCTCTAGGTAATGCAAACTCAGTTTGCTAAAGATAACAACCCTGATGCCCAGACTCTCCAGAAACTGGCAGAGAGGACCGGTCTCAGCCGCAGGGTTATCCAGGTAGGCCAAAACTGCAACTTTTGCTGTCAGGAAAATCACTGTGGTTTAAATACTATTTATTTCATCACATTGTGGAAAAGATACAGACTACATTGAGTCAGGATATATGCTCACAGTGGATAAAGACTGATGGCTTTGTGCAATGATTCTAGTTGAATGACTCCAAGTGGAGTCCTGTAGTTGGGCTTTACCCACTTATATTTTATGTTTATACACTAAAAATGTGCATGCACATATGTAACTGATCCAGATGGGTCTGTTTAACTCTAAGAGGACTGACCCTCCCACTGTTGTACCAATAGTATAATGCACGGAAACTCAACTAATTGTCACATTATTATCAATCTGTTCTCTCCACTTCAGGTTTGGTTTCAGAACTGCCGAGCTCGTCAAAAGAAACACATCAGCCCACATCCTGTGTCCTCAACAATGATGACATCACTTGCTCCTGGTCAGCTGACACCACCTTTGATGGAGGATCTGCAATACACAACCTACATTTCACCAGATGCACCCCTTCTCACTACATTAACTTATATGGATGGTAAGAAAGACACACTCATCACTATGCTAACCAAGATTTTAGCAAGACAGTAAATATATCTCACCTCTAAATGCCCACGCACAGCCAGGTCAGTGCTAACAATATGCAACAAATATAGGAAAACATGTTGTATAGTCTCCATGGATACCATTTACAGCAATGTCAGAAATTCTCACGATAGTAAAAGAATCTCATTACTGCTGTATATTAGAGTCTGAATCTGATGATTTCTTAAAAAACATGCAGTAATTGTTACTCAGATTCACAAGGAAATAATGTGGTGACTTTAATAGTTTGTCTTTATGGTTCATTTATACAGTATGTATCATTTGTTTTTACTTTTCCAGTCCAAACTCCAGACCCACTTTTGCTTCAGCCCCTCATGTCTCATCCACTGGCACAACAGCCAGCCAGCCATGCCTGACTTACAGCCTGCTCTGGAGAGCTGAAACTGATTGGCCGAGGAGAAGAGCAATCATTACTGTTAAATAAACAATCCTGTGAGGGTTGGATGAGTTTAATTCATAAACTGTCCAGCAAATAACAGCACTGAATTAGTTTAATTAACTGTACCTATTGTGTGAACACACACTTCAAAGAATCAACCTGTTCAGTCACTGAATTAATATCATTTAATCACACATGGATTCATCGATGAGAAGCTGAAAATGTCAAGTAAAGTAGTGATGTTTGTAAGATGAACCTTTTTGTTAATATGTATGTGTTATGAATTTCTTTGTGTTTTAATTTATTTGGAGAATATGATGAGATAAGGCACTTTGTTGGAAAATTATGTAAACAGCTTTGGTTTTCACTAAGATGTGTTTTTTTTTTGTTTTTTTTTTTCAGGATGTATCGGAGAAATGTTTTGGAATTTACAAGAGAGAAATGAGATGATTTGTGTTTGTGTATAAAGACTACTAGATTATTTTTTTTATATTTAGATTGGGTAGATTTTAGATTGGGTTATTCTACAAATTTAAACTACTGGAAATGGTACATGAATAGAGAAATTCTCCTGTTCCTTTCTGTCTTACAGTGCAAGTATAGCAGACAGCAAGTATGGACTGTCCTCCTGCATTCTCCTCTTGCAATGCCCAAGCCTCATTCTCAACACATCTGTCTAATTTAGGAAAAACAGCATTTCTTAGGATGCTTTTCAGTAGACCATGTGTAAAGCACAGACAAACGGCAATATGATGCATGATTTGTCAATGTTGGATGCCACTAGAAGCCATGTTTGAGCTACACCTCTTGAATTGACTTTTCACATTACATGTTGATAGGTGGGAATTAAAGTTCATGGCTGCAACAAAACGCCTGTCTGTGTCTTGTTAAAATTCACTTAGCATTCCTGGGATCATCTTTGCAAAGATGGTGTTAGCGGTGGAATGTTACCTGAGTACAGTTTCTCTACTACTTTTTTCTGAAAGCTGTAGTCAGAAGTTACTTTGCAGATTAAGATGAATTTTCAGTTTTCCAACAGAACATAAAGTTGTTAAATTAGCTCCACTATAGCCAATAACTATATTACTGACTGTTCAGTAATATAGTTATTGGCTGATTACTGACTGTTCTGGTGATTTTACACAGAAAGAAAACATATCATGAGGTCCAGCTGAAACTGTTGCAACGTGTCTCTCAGTCTTTATCTCTCCCCCTGAGTTTCTGTATCTGCTCTTCACTCATTATTCTTTTCTCTCGTCTTTCTCAGTTCTCCATATAACTTTTCTTCTCATACTCTGATCTATTTCCTCTGAGTTTGTCATCCCCTGTCTCTCCTGTCACTCATTCTGCTCTCCTTCCCCATCTCTTCCTCCTGACCAGTCTACAGCATTTTTTTTGCTAAATTTGGTGATAAAGTCTCTTTTGCTCTTCCACTTAATTTTTATCAGAAGGCCAATCCAGCTGCACTGACCTACAATAGTCAAGATGAGAAAGGATCTCATCATTTTATATTGTAGGAGCATATGACCAATAAGTTACAGTAAAGTACATTCAAACAAATAATAAACAGGAAATTAGATTTGGTTAATAACTCTATTTCCAGTCTGACAGTGAAGGATGCAGCCTGTTTGTGTGCTCACATTAACAGAGTTTAACAGGAAGGACCGTTTTAAATATTTTTATATATTTAATATATAAACAAATTATAATAATCAATCCTCTGGCACTGCAATTTTAAGGCTAAAGTCCTCACCAGACCTTCATTACACTGTCAAGCTCCACATTTGCTAAATATTACTGATTAAAATGTCAGACAGCAATGTTTATTCAACACTGCAGCTCTAAGATCAGGATTCAGTTAACAACACAAGCTGCTTCATTTTACGACAAGTGATGAACTGAAGTTACTCGGACCGAAAATGAGGGAAAACTGCTTCTGTGTAATGCTTCCTCTTCCAGTTAACTTAACTTTTGGCTATTATCATAATGTTGAATGTGGTCTTTGAATTACACTTTGAATTACACTAATATTGAACAATGAAATGTTAACTAAAAGGCTTTAAACTCAGGGGCACTTGTTTGCTGGTTAGCTAGCTAGCACCATTGATTATTTAACACCCCCTTTGTCATTTTCCAGGGAGACCATCCTCCCATCCAGGTCTTCATTTCATTACTGCCATTATTTGTTCATATGAAACTTGTGTTCTTTTGATGTAATTTGACCTCACTGTTGTGTGTAACAACAGGGTTATTACAGTTATACAGAGTATTCATTGAGAAATATTTGGCATCAGGAAAAAAGGTTAATATTGCATATAGTTTAATGCATTTATTGATAAGTTTGATTTAAAATGCTCTTAGAGGTTAAAATCAATATATTTACTATGACCAGAGCCTCCTGTAAAATTAACAAATAACAAATCTTAGCCCTGCTTTCATTTTTACTACATATATATATACGGTATGTGTTTGTGTAAGAGAGTGAGAGAGCAAGCAAGAGAAAGAGAGAGGGATATCTTGCCCAATGTGCAATTTATGTAATTAATAAATATATATTACAGTGGGTGTGTTTCTTGTGTTTCTAATTGTAATTGCCTGCCAATATAAGCCATAATACTGAATCTATTTAGGATTTCTACATAAAAGATATTTCTTAATGTAGTATATTAGCCATTCAGAACACCAAAGACAGTTCTTACATATTAAGTTCAGGAAAAATTGAAAAAATAAAATCATTGTCTGCAATATAAATGCACGATTATGAGATCAGAATCTTTGCTTCTGTGGTTCATTCTAGACAGATACAGTTGTCTCATGCTCATTACTTTGAATAAAAAACAGTACTGGTGTATTAGTAGAAAAATAAAAGGAATATAAAGACAACATAATTTCACAATTGGTTCCAATTACACCAAGTTTAAAACTGAACCCAGGCAAGATGGCTTCAATATGGTTCCATCCCAGAAGGGCAAGTCATTATGAGACATGGCATCTAATGTCTTATATCTAGACGTGGCCGAAATTATTGGTACCCTTGCATTTTATTAAAATAATGCACCATTCATCCTGGACAGTGTTGAAATGAAAAGATATTTTACTATTAATGCGTGTCTGTTTGGTTTGCAGTGGAACAAAACAAAAAATTGTGAAAATAACTGAACTCATGCTTATTCTACAAAGACATTCTAAAATAGCCTGGACAAAATTATTGGTATCTTTTAGAAGTTGTAAGAAATCATTGATTTGTAGTGATACTTTAAGCAGACTGTTGTGTTTTAATTAGTATCACTGGTGTTTTCAATCTCATAATCACTCATGCAGCCAGTTCAAAAGGAGAAAATTACTCCCTCTGCTGTTTTGTGCCACTGTGTGCATCACATTGAACATGGAAAACAGAAGGTTTTCCAGGAAGACAGTTCCAGGAAGTTTTCGGCGAGCAATTTGAAAATGTATATACAGAGAGACAGAACTGCGATTTTTGGTAATTAGTACTCAATAAATGCATTGATTTACAATATTTATATAGTGTATGTATATATGTAATATGTTTATATAGCACACCAGCATGTGTATGTAGTTACATCAATATGTTTGTTTAAAAAGTAAAATTCCTTTAGATTTGAGGATTAGTGTGAACTTCTGTTACCTGCCTTGTTCACATATTTTAGGCTAACGTTACGTTGGTTAAGAGTGTGTTGTTCTTGTTTCTTGCTTTGAATTAAAAAAAAATTATGTTCTTAAACTTGTATGATAGTCAAGAGCAATCACATCCTGATGGTTATTGATATACTTAGAGGGAGGGGGGAAGGGATGTTTCAAAATTAATTTCTATCATTGCTTTAGTTCATGGTGGTTTCAATAATCCCATGGTAACTAAGAGCCTATGTAATCTTAATGATTTATGTAATCTTTAGCTTTCAGATAGGACAGAAGATCAATAGGTGACTATTAATGATTGTCAATGAATCAATGGACTAGCAGCAGATGATGTTAAGGGTGTTATCTTGGGAAATCCATTGCAAATAAGTGGAATTAAATTAATCTTTTTATATACAATTCTTATGCGCCTCTGCACTTATTAATATATACATTGATACATAATATATTCTTTGGCTTGTATGTTCAGAAATCTGCTATTAAAAAGGGTGCATCATGAGGGTACACATCACATCCAGACAAGACACATTAAAACACATATGTTTATACACATAACCATATATTTTATTTATGTAGTCTTTTGTCTTTTTACTATGCACTTATTTGCCACAATGAATTCATTAAACAAATCTCTTATAAACATGAATAGCATGTAAAACAGTTTGTGCCCTTTCCTCCGTGTTGTCCTTGCGTATAGTTTCCACCAGGGTTTGCTGTGTTCCAATCGCTTTGAAAGAAGTACGAATATACAGTTTCCTCTCTGACACAGAGGGGAAAAAATGGTTGGCTCAAGTCACTAGAAGCAGCCTGCTCTAGGCCATTTGTGCCCTGAGGTTCAGTTTAGCTCCCACTACTTTATGGAGCTACTAAATGAAAAGGAGAAACTTCTCTATGAGGTAGGTGTTTAAATGTCAGCCATGTTTTATTTTTTCTAAACCAATTCTAAGAAACACACACATCCCTTTGTTTATAATGCCTACTTTTTGTATTTAGTTTATTCATTTATTACAGTCTCTTTTGTGTGTTTGATTTAGACCTCCTCAGCTTGCAGTCCTCCACTCAGGAAACCAGTAGAGAGCAACTTTGAAACAGTGAAGTGGGTCAGTGGTGGCTGCTTTGGGTGAGTTAGACTTCTTTATGTTCTGACTCTTTGGACACTACAGAGAGTCCAGTCAAAGCAGAAAAGAAACTGGAACCAGGATGGCATACTGTAGAATCCTTTTGTGCTTACGTTAAGAATGTTCCTGGAGAGTTTCTTGTCAAATCAGAGCTGATGTTCAGTAGTAGAACCTGCTGATGTTTCCTTTTTCCTCTTGTGCAGGTCTGTAAACCTTGTGCATCACAAGCTAAGCAGTCAAGCTTTTGCCATGAGAGTCATAAAATGGCAGAACTTGACAAATAAGATTCAGAACCAGCAGGTGTTGGTGGAGCGAGATGTCCTCACCTTCGCTGAGAGCCCCTACATCGTCTCAATGTTTTGCTCTTTTAAGACACAGATGGACCTCTGCATTATCATAGAGTACATAGCAGGTAAGGGAGGTTGCTTTGGATTGTGCATGCACACACATATACAAATGTTATGTTTGTTTAGACAGATAGAGCAGATAAATGAGTTTAAAATGACTTTCCTCTATTATCTTTGGACTTCACATCCATTGTACCCACCCAACATACACTGAGAAGAACTAACATCACATCTGACCTGACAGTGTCTGTTTTTATATCTCCTCTTGTCCTTTTAGGTGGATGTATGTATGAGGATGTATGTCACAGAGACCACCATGGCTTTGGAGTATATCCACAGCTATGGCATCCTCCACAGGGACCTCAAACCCAGCAAATGAGTCATCAATCTGTCCCATTAAACAACATCACAACATTTACAACATCTAATTGGCTGTTTCCTAAGCCAAGTCCATTTTGTTACTTTGGCCTGTCAAGCTTGCTGTTCAGATAACAGTTGCAGATAAACCACTCAAGATTTGTTGTAATTTTTGAAACAAAGCGTGAGCGAAGATCACGTTCATTTTCGTCTGGCTCCAATCTCGCCAGTGGCACCAGCACCACCGCCACCGCCAGGGGTACACCTGTCCACACCCGAGCACCGATCAAATCTGTACCCAGGACAACTGAAACTCCTGTGATTGGCAATGGCGGCGCACCGCCAGCTCAGCTTCACTCCGAAAATAATCACAATGAAGCATCACTTTGTGCAATGGGACCCACAGAACATTTAAATCCATCCCACAAACAGGACTGGAGCTGCCTGTTTCCGTTTCGTTAGACAAGGGCAAAACTCCAACCCGAATGAAAGAATCAAAAGCCCTCGTGTCCCTCAAAATAGTCACCGGCACATTCATGCCACCTCCCACCATAGACACAAAACGTTTTGTGATAAACGGCCAGTACGAATCCAACTCCGGGGGACAAGAGTCTTTATCATGCAAGTCCAAAACATGACTATCAGAGGTGACAACCTGAGGAATGGTGCGGCTAAAGCAACCCCTTTTCCTGGGCACTGAAGGTACTTTAAGACTTAGATTTTAGCCAATGACAGTCTGCTTTACAGTGTCCCCGTTTGTGACAGTAGTTACAAACCTTCTCTGACTCAGGCAGATGACTGCTACCTTTACTCTCAACTTGAAAGGTTTTAGCATGCCGGCCAAATGACTCCATTGTCGCTGTTACTCTTACTAAGCTGGGGCTCCCCAAAACTGCCTCTGTGAGTTAACACATAATCATCAGCAAGAGCCGCTGCTTCAGCCACATTTTTTGATTTCTGCTCACCAATGTAGGTCACCACACACACAGAAAGTGAATTTTTAAATTGCTCTAACATAACAAGTTCACACAGACCCTCAAAATCATCAATGTCTGAGGCAGCTCACCAATGTGTAAAATAAGTGGTCAGATCACGTGCAAACTCCAGATGACTCTGCTTCTCTCCTTTTTCCAGGTCCTAAATTGTTGCCCATAGGCTTCCAGAACCAACTCATGAACCCTAAGGACAGCTGACTTCACCAAAGAATATTTCTGACTATCTGCATCAGTTAAAGCTGAACAGGCTTCCTATGCTCTGCCCGTCAGCAGACACTGAAGCACTGGGTCTGAAAAAAAAATGACTCTGGATCTCTTTCAGAAAACTTTGGCAGAAGACGTAAATTTCCCAAGACATCAAAACTATCCACAGACTGCTGAGATAGGGGAGACTTCCTGTTTAACTCACCCATAGCTGAAAGCTTGCCTTCCTTAATTAGTGCCAGTCTGGACTGCTCCATTTCCAATTTGGCCTGTTCTGTCTGCTGACGCATCCTCTCCACAGCCAATTCCTTCTCCAATTTTGCTTTTAATTTAAATTTATCATGGTCAAGCTGTAACATGAGCAACTCTTTTTGCTGGTCAAATGTCAAACCAGTTGCTACTAAGAGCAGAGACAACATGGAGCTCGGAGGAACAGCTGATGGATCATTAATCAATATCTTTTTTTCAAATAAATTTGATTGCAAAATGGCCTTCACTCTTTCTTTTAGACATTTGTCACCAATATCAGTGTCGTAGTACTCTGCTATTTTCAACAGTTGCTCTTTTGTACATTGATCTAAAAACACCCCTGACGGAGAAGCAAAAAAATCTTCCACATATGCCATATTTACTTACAAGTGTGTGAAATCAATGTAATGAACAGTGCAGGCTACCCCGACAACCCCCTGGGAGTTGTGACCAGTGGGTCTTCTGAGATTACTCTGGCCTGAGTTGCAAACTGAGCGACCGATTTTCCTTCCTTTCTTTTCAGAGCAATACAGCTGGATTTAATATGACCTGACTTTTTACAATTATGGCAAAGTACCTTACCTCTAGAAAATGGGGCTTCAAATGCCTCAAAAAAAGATCCAACATCTTCTTGATTAAACTTGGGCAACAATTTTAAACAGCTGTAATATCAAACTCATTTTGCCATTGTAGATTTTGTGCAGATTGTTTCAGTTTTTCTTGCAATCTTTGCCACTAACTAGTGCCTGTGTGTGTCACAGCTACACTAAGTTAACTAACAATAACAAAATCTCCAAGCTAGAGCAGTTTACACTTTATCTTTAGCATAATGGGAAAACAATAACATAGACCAATGTACATTCAATGGTAGAGAGCAGGAAGGAAGACAGATGTCTCACTCCACTACTCTGTGCTGTGACTCTGCTGCTGCTGCAGACAGTCACAGAGCAGACACTTTCACTTTATAAGTGTAGTGTAAAGTACTGGTAAAATGCTTAATTCTTTCCAAATTCGAGATTTTGCTATTTAATGAATGTAGGTGCTTATACACAAAAATGAGATAAATGGAAATTTATTTATATTTAAAAAATATAAATAAAAATATAAAGTAAAACCCCTCCCAAGCACCACTACAGAAAATTGCAGATGAACATTTAATATCCAGGAATTCACATTATAAACACTACCACTGACTATCCCCGTAACAAATTGCCCACAATTTAACACATTGACCATACACAGTTAGTCCAGCCATATACTTGGTTTTGATCTAGTCTTGTTAAAATCTTGTATATATTATAGACTGGGCTCTCTTGTACTAGACAATCAAACATAGCTTTAAAAAACAAAAACTGCTGGAGACATCAATATGGACCATTTCTGTATAATTATCCATAAAGGATATTATACAATGTAATTAATACCTAGTATAGCATCATTTGATTTTATTTGATGTGTTTATTAATAATTTATAAAGTGATTACAACCCTATTAATAACCTAATTATGAACCATTTATAAATCCTTTTATAAGGGTAGTCTTATTGTAAAATGGTACTGGTTAATTTATACTTCTTTAAACAAGGGGGGAAATTATTTATTTCAAATAGATTGAGAATGCACTCATTTTAAACGTCATTTTCATATTTCAAATTCACATATCAAATATCACAGATTCAAATATCAGTTTTCTCCAAATTAAAAAAAATGTATGAATTGCAATTGTAAAGATGGTTTATTTTATTTTATTTATTAAGGAAATAACCCTGTTTAGGACAGTGACATCATGGCATTCAGAAAATGTAATTAGGGCCTGAGCCCAAAGGGCGAAGACCCTATTGTTTTTCGGCATTGTTTTTCGGCATTGTTTTTCAGCACTAAAACTGTAATGGACCTGCCAAGAGGGTGGAGCAGCAGGTTTGTTTTGTAGTTTATTAAACAGACAGGAATAATGTGTAGGTTTTAATCATTGGTTCACTGTCCGAAGCGGAGGGTGGCAGTAATGCATCCACTATGCTGGTTACCAACCGTTGTTATACACCAAAAAGGGAAGAATAAAATATTTTTCCTGACAGAGTGGTACATCCTGTCAGCCGAGTGATTTCCTATCTGTGCAGCTGAACACAGCAGTTCTGTACGGACTGTTTTACCGTGATGGTTACAGTGTTTTTTGCGCAGGTTTCACTTCACTCAGCTGGCCGACAGACCCTCTGGTTCTCTCCACTTTAACCTGAATAACAAATCGGGACTCGGTGCTCCGTTTGGATCTAAACAGAGAGCCGGGGTGAGCTGAGAGGCTAGCAGAGGCTAACTGGTTGTGCTTCTTTCGGTCATGCTGCAGTTAACGCTCCGCTAACGTTACGAGCGTCACCACTTCCTGTATCCGTCGTTTCAATTTTAAATCCTTCTAGAATTCATATACTTTTATGGTTGCAATTTGTAGTTGCACAGTGTACGAGTATTTTTTTTCCACTTCGCACACATCTATTTTTAGCCAAGGACAAAGTTGGAATATTGGCCCATAATTATCTGAAAATATGTGTGGGAGGTCAGCTAATATATATTTTTAAAACTAGAGTGTCTACTATTTATGATAAGACATAAATTATTGGGAAATTAAGATCAAAATGTGTATTGTCAGGGTTGAAAGGCACTCTGGGCCGCTACAGGCCTTACCTGAGACTTTCTAGTGATGGGTGGGAGAGGTGCATGAAGTGTTTTGATCTTAGTCTTATGAGGGATATGTTTGTCTATGGGGGGTAGGTATGTCTGTCCTGATTTCTTTTCAGACTTCAGTACTACCTTATTGGTGATGGTGGGCACCTGGGGCTGAACTTTAGACTTCTGCTTTGATTTGATGGTTTGGCTCTCAGTGAGACCTTGTTTTTCTCTTGTGCGCTTGTGCAACACAATGGAGTTGAGGATCATGGGGATCTGAAAGGCTCTTGGTGTGTCTTGAGGCACTTTTTGGACTTCACTTCTCCTCAAGGCCTCCTCCAAATCCCTCTTCTGCATTTTCTCATTCAGGTACATTTTTTTGATTTCTGCTACCCTTTCAACCAGTTTCTCCTTGTCCCTCTTGTACTCTTCAGCTTTTATTTCGAACACATTAGCCTCTGCCATTAGAACCTTGATCCTTTTACTTTGCTCTCTGATTATCCGGTGGAGTTTCGGGATCTCCTCTATTGTCTCTGGGGGCGGCAGCCGGGGTATACTGGACTTCAGCTGCTCACATTCCCTTTCCTTTGCCTTTATTTTTTGACAACTCTTTTCCAGTTGTCTGCCTATGGTGACCAGTTCTTGTTTCGTGGTGAGCAGCTTTTTCTTTAACTGGTCATGCTCCTCGTGCTCTTTAATTACGTCACCATTGTTATAAAACTGTAATGTGAAAACTACAGTTGGTTCAGGTATGTATTCTGGCTCTTTGTGTGACCGTTTCAGTTGTAACTGAAGCTCAGAATATCTTTTCTTTTCTTCCTTGAGAATCTCCTTATCTTTTTGGGCAAGTCTGTCGCTGTTGGTTTTTGCAATTAAGACAGTGTTTTCCAGACTGCTTTTCTCCCTCTGAAGTTTCTCCACCTCCAGCTCAAGGACATGGCTTTTCTCCGTTAGGAGTGACTCCCGCTTGTTCAGGGTCTCTCTCAGGTCCTTGTTTGTCTTTTTCAATGTTAAGCATTGACGTTTGTAGTGCAGCAACTCTTTACTCAGGAGGTCTCTCTCCTTGCTCACCTGTTTCAGTTGCTCTGCTTGTTGAATTAAATATTCCTTGTCATACCTCCAGCTGTTTGCAAAGTCCTTCTTTAGCTTTAGCTGAACCTTCAGATCTGCCACATCCTTTTTGAGGTAAGTAACTTGTTCTTCATTTAACTCAAAAAACGTTATTTTTCTCTTTAGCGCATTGTTTTCTAGTATGAGCGGGTGCAGATTTTTTATTTCATGGACGAGAGGTTTTACCAGATCTTCCGCCTGCTTTTGATATTTACCAAAAGCTGTAAATACAGCTTCATCAATATGATATCGGTCGTCTTTATCGGCCATCTTTATCTTAAAGAGTGTCCTTAATTAGAGCAAATGACTGTGTTCTGTTAATGTGAGTGTTCTCTAGTTTAGGTCTGACTTATCAGCTATAACCTTGTTCCTGTGAAGATTCTGTATTTCAAATCATTTGAGTTGCTGAATTCCATGATGATATGAATTCCATGATGCAATAAAGGCAAAAGCCTTTATTGCATCAAAAGCCTTTATTGCATCATCATTGCATCATCATCCATCTGTCATGTTCCGTTGTGATGTTTAGAATGCAGAGTCATGTGACAGGAAATGCCCTTTTTAAATACTTTATTGACAATAGCACCATATGTTAAATAACACCAGAATGTGAGAACACACAATGCAAGTAAATCTATGAGGAAAAACTAAAAAACAACAACAAAACAAACAAACAAATAAAAAATAAAAACCCAAGAGAAATATACAGGGGGTAACACATTAATACAATAATGCCAACCTTTTATGAATTCATAAATAATCAGCCAAATGATCAACATCAACCAGAGCAGCCCTTTTCTCTATTTAAAATAATAAATATTACGATATAACCTCAATAATTTTAGATGATTTTTTTTTCTTGTTTGTTACACATTTTAGTGATTTAAAATAATTTACAAAATCAGTCTGAAGTAAATGAGGATTTGGTGCCTTTCCACTTTGATGTATGAATATGGTATTTGCTCACAATTATAATGAGATTAAACATGTTAAATATGTTGATGGCAGATTGTCTAAAAAGAATCTGATGTGGGAAAACTCAAACACTGGGACCCTATCAATCTTAATCTCAAAGATAACCAGACAAGGACGTTTTTGCAAAATATTTTACTTACTGAACAAGAAAAAAAAAGATGCTGTAAAGATTCTGTTTCAAAGGTACAAAAAGAACACGGTCCATATTCAAATCTGAATGTTTTGTAACAAAACTCTAGTGGGAGAAATAGATGAAAAGTTTTATAATGTGAGGGTGGTTAGTAGTGGGTAGTGGGTTTTATTTTTCAAAATAAAATTAAAAATTATAGAGTTGGCACATCTTACTGTGTTTGGCTCAACGTTAATGAATAAAGAATGGCAAGGGTATATTAAACAAGAAATCCCCTCTGACTTGGGCAATAGGATTCCACCAAAGATAGAGATCTCTTAAAAGCCAGTGGTTTAAAGATGATTTCATGGCATAAATTCTTTTCCCTTCGCTGTCACTTTCTTTTTCATTAATTACAGTGCCAAGGTATTTCACCTCCTGTTTCACTGGAATGTCACAAATCATATCAGAATTGCAAGTATGATTTGGAAGTAATTCACATTTTTTCAAATTCAAGTGCAGGCCTGAGGCTTTGAAAAAAACATGTATCACTTAATCACCTTAGGCACTATGGAGACATTGTTATAGGGCTATAGATGTTATTGTATCTCATATTTTTAATGATGACATCAGTCCATAATTAGCCTATGAAAAGCTGATTATGACTTTAAAAGCCCCCTCATATTTTGCGTAGTTGGCCCACATTGATAAAAAAAATTGATTGAATGATAAGTATGACGTAATGTACCACATATGATTTCTTAAAAAGGAGCTGGAGAAGTGGAGAAGTGTTTCCCTCCCGTTTTCAGCGGGGGATTAGTTGCTGGGAGTTACATGTGAGGGGTCTGGCTTCTCTGCTTTGACTCTGCATCTGAAACCACTCAGAGGCCTTCGGGGATTTACCTACAGGCACTAACGCTCAGGAGATGCAGTGCTTGTGAGCTTTTGTCTGTTTGGTCCAGTCATACCGGAGACTCTGAAAGTAACAAAAGTTGCAATTTGTTTTGATCGCTTATTCAAAATTGTCTAAAAGGGCAAAAAGTTTATCTTTCAGTGTTCCAAAAGGCCATGACCAGGCTTCAGTAAATGTAGAAATAAAAACTCCCCATTTTAAAAGATTTTGATCCTCTGTCTGTTAGCCCTGTTGGTTACTGATAGGACTCAATAACAATATTTCAGTTTGCTAGTCATTAGTGATAAGCTTTTTTTTATTGTCTTGTGAAACTTTGTGATATTTGCTCTAGGAAGGCACTTTTAAAATACAGCTTCTTTATGTACAGCACAAACCTAATTGGGCTGCATCATCACAGAGTAAAGAACAATAAAAAGAAAGGTTGTGTCTGTTATTCTCTTTCTCTGCCTACTACGGTCTCAAGGTCAGCTTCTAATCAGCAAATGAGGAATGCATGTCCTCGATTGAGAGAGGTTAGACTAAAAGTCATGTCTGTGTTTTCTTTTAAAAGCACAGTGCTGATGTTTTGTATCATCTCTTTTTAATCCTTGTTGAATTGTTTTATCAAATATATGGTCAAAGGCACAGACGATCATACACACGCTGTGATGGTGTGTGTGTGTGTGTGTGTGTGTGTGTGTGTGTGTGTGTGTGTGTGTGTGTCTGCCTTAATGGAATCTTCATTTGTGAATTTGGTCCACAAGTCTGCACTGGGAGTGGTGATCCTGATGTGGGTGTATTATAAATATATACACATTTTTTCTATTCTGACAGACTGACAGTGTAATGTTACATTGATGTCATATAAGGTAAATAAAACTTATTTTTTGTAGTTGCAACAGAATGTATTTTAGTACAATGTATATGATATGATATATTAAAGAAAAAAATAAGGTGTTGATGTTTAAAGTCACTAAATTCTTGACATGTTTTTTCTTTACTCTACAGGAACATTAAAGTAATGATGTAAAAGTGATAAAAATGAATTTGTGCTCTGGATTAAAAACAACAACAACAACAAAAACTTCCTCATTGAGTAGTTAATAACCCTCCCCACCTGCATACTTCCGATGTTTACTGTTTCATACAGTCCTGCTGATTAATACAACATGTCTCCTGCAGCTTTTGTGACACTGAAATATAACTGGTAATTAACAAATTTCACATTTAGGGTGGTTTTAATTTGCCCAGAAAAGGCTAAATAAGCCATTTCAGAAATTAAATACTAATTTAACAGAGTAGTGGACATATTTCCTAATATTTTAGATAGCAGAGCAAGTTTTTCTCCTCTTTAGGAGCTAAACATGTTATTTGTCAACAGTGAACTGAAATTTTACGGACCACATGATGGCAGGCAAAGAAACTTCAATAGATAGAAGGGTCATTATGTCACTGTGTAGCGCGTGAATGCACATTGGTGCCACACATAAACGCCCTTGGTGCAGTTAGCGTAGTGGTTAATGAGCAGACCACTCCTTCATCTCTCCTCTCTCAGTTTCACAAGGTGTCAGTCTGTGATGGAGGCACTGCTATTTTGTTGTGTAGTTATTTAGCTAATGTTAAATGAGTTTTCAAGGCACATTTCGTTTGATTTGTATGTTTCATTCATCCAATAACTTATTTCTATGCAAGTTGTGTTAATGTTATGCTAGATTTATGCATATGTGATTGAGGTTAGACTAACCTAAGTACGTTAGCTAAACTGATATATCATAACTAAATGAACTCTGATGTTGTGTGACTTAATCTACAGTTTTTGATATAGTGACCAGGATGACAGCAGGGCACCAGACAAATGGGATTACAGCCCATGTGTTGATTTTATCATGGCAGAGACTGCTTCATTCATAACTACAATGCGTTATTTTCTGATGATCAAGTTTGTTGTTAAAAGTTTTTCTAAAAGTTTGATGGCCATGAAATGTATGCCTTTGTTGTTGTATAGCTAGGGGCTAGTTTATATCCTACCAGTGCACAGTTAATAATCAGAGGAGGTTTAGAAATGTTTCATTTGAATTCGTGATGTTCCGAAAACATTAGCTATTTGCACGTTTGTTTAGTCCCTCGGCTCATCACTGCATCATTGGTTTGTTGGGTTGTGTGCTTGGGTTTGTGTTTGTGGGTGGTTTTGGATGGGTTAGTGTAGATGGCATTCAGTTTGTTTTCTGGGTTTTTGTTCTGTTTCATTTGTGTGTTCATGTACTCCTCCACACCTGCCCTGCATTTGGACTCGTTAGCCCTGCCCTGCTGTCTTCCCCACACCTGCCCTGTGTTAGCCTCGTCAGCCCTGCCCCGCTCCCTGTGTGTCCTCAGCCAATCAGCTCCCTGTATGTTCATTCCCCTCTCGAGTTCTCCACCCATCTCCCCACCTGCACCTCATCTCCTTGTTAGTTCAGTTTCTTAAGTTCTGGTTTTCTGTTCAGTCTTGGTTGGATCGTTTTGTGTTGTTCCTTCTGCTAGTTCTGTTCAGCCCTGTTTACCTGTCTGTGACCATCCACTATTAAAAGAGTTTTTCATCATATCTGCATTCCGGTCTCTGTGTTTGGGTCCACTCCTGCATCTCCCGAGCCCTGACAGAAAGCCACTTTCACCTCACATATTACTTATTTATTTTTAACAATTGAGCACATGCTTCTTAATCTTTTTCTGACTAAACTAAATATAAATGAAATTTATGATTAACTGATATGAAACATGCTATTATTGATGGCCATTATCAAAGCCAAACGCTATGTAGAAAGATAAGAGCTGGCAACAGAAGCATATGACGCAACAGTTCAGCAACGAACACACATTGCTGAGGTTCAGGCAGGCTGTGTGTCTCAGGCGTTACAACTGTAGGCACTTAGCTAGTTAGCTGGACATGCTAATGATTACAGCTCATGTTAAACAGTTACACACACTGTTTCAAAGCCATTGCTTCTCTCGTGTTTTTGATCTTGGGAAGACTAAAAGTGTCCAGAGACGGGGACAGGTACAGCTCTTAAGCCAGGCCCAAGATGTGTCGATATACAACACAACTATCTGTTTGTCTCACTTGTTATCCAGGAGGAGCCAGTGAGGTTTTTTTAGGGTCTGGACTAGAACAACCTCCTGAGTCAGGAGCTTCTGCGGACAGATTGAAATCCGATCACTCAGACTACATTCGGAGGTGGTCTGGGCTGCATGTGGACACATTCATTTTGCAGTGTGAACACAATGCGTTCTGGGCCACATTGTAGGACCACCTACTCAGCTGACGTCCTCTATTTTCCTGCAGACTAGGCAGGGAATTGCATTGCTGCCTCCTGGTCCAAAGCTGTGTTTAACTTGTTTGATAACAGGATAAAGTTTTCCCCTTTCCCGTACCCCGTTTTCATCTTCAAAGTTTTTGGCTTGTCTATCTAAAAAATTATTTCAGAAGCTAAACGTTGTTGGATAGTTCCCTCTGTCCTGTCAAGTTGATAACTACAGTATTTAGTTTTGCTGCACTGCTTGACATAATGAGCCCAGTATTTATCAGGAGGACAGCTGTTTTACTCCAAACAGTTTCACTGTATGAACCTGGACTGTGTGTGTAACAGTTGACCTTTTGGATGAGTAGAAGAACACAGAACATTTGTTAACATTAGACCCTAACAGATCCTGCCGGCGTCTCTCAATGGGGAGATCGCTTTCAGACGCAGCCCTAGAGCAAATCAATAGGACAGGCTTTTGATTTTCATGAGGTGGCTCACAATGCATTGTATATTTGTTTATCCTGTTATCAAATAAGTTGAACACAGCTTTGGACGGACAGTACATGGACCCCCAGTCCTCTTGCCAGTTAAAAACGAACATATTTGGTAGAGTAGGGAAGTGGGATCCGATCACAAGTGGTCACTCAAGACACATGTGGAGACGCATGTTAATACCAGGTGTGAGCAGACGTACTTAAAGCTGTCCACTTGTGATCGGATCACCCAAGACGCATGTTAATACCAGGTGTAAACAGGGCCAAAGACAGACATTAGAAGAGAATTTCCAGTGTGTTTTGAGGTAGCAACCTGCTTTTTCAGTGATGCCTGGTGGGAATTTCAGTTAGAATAAATATCATGTCTGCCTTTTTTCATGACTTATGCATGGTGGTTGTTGCTGTGATTCCTACAGCCCACTCAGACTTTTGCTCCCATGATGAATGTAGTGATGATGAATCACCTGTGGAGTTCCCAGGCTTCTGCTCTGCTGCCTACCACTTCAGCAAGGTACAGTTTTTATCCAGCTCCCAACCTCCACTGCTGTTTGAGACTGTCTAAATCCATTGAATCCATTTCCATATGAAATACATATTTCATGTAAACAACTGAACAACACAGAACAAAAAGACAAGAAAATGTTAACGTCAATGCTTTTCCCTTTAAACTCCAGTTTTATGGCCGCCCAAAGCACTTGTTCACCCCCACACTGCTCAACCAGAGCCCAGTCTCAAGACTCAGGGAGGTGGAGGAGGAGGAAGAGCAGGAGTTCAGTGATGATGAAGAGGAGTTTGAGGACAGATATGATGAAGAGAAGGAGTTTGTGGAAGAGCAGGAGTTCAGTAATGATGACTTTGAGGACAGATATAATGAAGAGGAGGAGTTGGAGGACGTTTATGAGGGTGTGACAGGGAGAAACAAGGGGAGGTAGGGAAAGGAGAGAAGACAGTGTAAGAGGTGGAGGAGTAAAAAGAGAAGTTGCAGGAGAGGAGGGAAACCAAGACGACAGAGAAAAAGACGGGGAAGTGGAGGATCATGGGACGCTTATCTCTTCAACAACCCTCCACCGTGTCCTCCCGGATAGGATGGGTTCCCACCTGCAGCTCAGTGGTCTCCATGGCAACGGCAGTCGCAGCAGCAGAGGGGACACCTCTGAGAAAAACAGACTGGCTACTGGACACAAAGTACTAAATACCTTTTCATTCAGTCCATTCTGCTTCAGTTTTCCTTCCCTTCTTCCTCGTCCTACTGGCTGGCCCGTCATCCTTCCTCTTTATTAGAGAGGACAAAAATCCACCATGGTGACAGGACAAAAGCCTCTGACTTTTTCTGTTTTCTTTTTCTGTTTGCCTTGTTTTATTGTTTTCTTTTTTCTTTCCTTTTTCTTTTCTTTTCTTTTGACTTTGAAAAAATAAAAAATACACAGTGGTTGTAACTATACTTTTTGAACTGAACATGACAGTAAGACAGTGAGTTCAGTTGAGTGTATGAAGATGACGATGATAATAGTTTTGATAATGTGAGTTCTTTAAGAAAAGTGTAAATATAACAGTCAGATTGAGTGTGTGTTTTAAACAGTACGAGAAGTGACTGCAGCTAAATGAAGCAGTAAAATAAAGTGCACAACAAAACAATATCAGTGATGTAAAGCTGTGGCTCCTGTTGGAAGTCTCTCTCTGAACTTTTAGCTGGCTAGTTAGCTAGTTAGCTAGCTTTTAGTTAGCTTGAGCTTGGGCTGTGTTGGGAACTGTTGTTGTTGGTCTGTAAAGATGTAAAAAATGCAGCTGTGTACTGAGATGGCAACTTTCATCTGATGCTTAAATAACCAAGTTTCAAGAGTTTGTGAATCCCTCATCACTGGGTAGAGACCTCTATGGCCTATAATGGAACTGTAGTATGTTCAAAATAAAACTATAGACAAAGTTAAGTCAGGAAAAAAAAACTTTTTACAAAACTGAAAACTCCCAGACATGTTCATCAAAATAACAAGATAACTGCTGCCGAATGGTAGTATGTACAGAAAATCGGTATTTTCAGTTAATGTCTGTGGTGCACTGTGTAAAAATGCCACAGTAGGTTATTTCTGATTAATAGAGGAAAGAGGATGTGATACTGACCCCTGAAGAGCATAATGACCAGAGGTTAAAACGGTACCCAAGATTTCCCTCCATATTTCCTCCAGTTAAATCAAGTTTACAGCCTTCACTGCACTGTTATCCTCTTTTACAAAACAGACATTTTCATTGGATCCATCACAAAATCACAAAGTAACATAACTTGAAAAGTATATTATTCCACACAGAATCTAATAATCCATCTTTTACCATCTTTTATCTGATAAAAAAAGTAAATATGTATTTATAACAGCAGTGTTTCCATGGAGGCCACAACAACATGAACACCTATACAAGATATTACAATAACCCTAAAATAAATATTTGCTCTGTAAAACCCAGAATCTCTGAAACCTCAGTATGTGTAGGATTGTTTAAGATTTGTCTTTCTTTCTGTACTTTAATTCACTTAAAACACTTTACTTAAATATTAGGTTCCAAAAACTGAAGGCTTGCAGCTCTCTCTGGTGGATATCAGCCGCACATACATGAATATGACAGGCACACCGTCATATTATAGTAACAGCATTGACTGTATGGGTACCACAGACGAGTGCATTCCTGTGTTACTCCAAACTGTGCACATGCTCTAGCTATTATCTCGTTATTTCATAAGGTGAGGATGTGTGACAAATGTTACATTCGTCTGCTTGTCTACACCGTGTTATGCGATGACGTCAAGACGCATTCCCCGGAAGCGGCGCTTGGTATTTGGCATGCGCATATTACCGAGGAAGAAAAGCTCCAGTGTTTAACCTACGGCATTAAATTGTAAACATTAGCAACCGGGGCTACTTCTCTCTGTTGCTGGGATGGAAATATAAGGTAAAAAACTGTGTTGAACATGTATAGTTTTTGTCAGATAGTTGTCGCTGTTTACAGTGTCAACACACGCCGTTTAGAAAGCGTTGACGTGAACTTTGTTAACGTTACATTTTATGTTATTCCATCGCGGTTTGCGACCTGATGCGGCGGCCACAGCTACTCTGAACATGTCGGCTAACTCAAGAATGTCTTCATTTATTGATACATGTCGTTTTGGTTGTAACGATTCACTTTAACGAAGCGTAAGTCGTTTGTATTGTGTTAGGAAACGCCTGTGGATTCTCTGCCACAGTGCTAGCGATAGCACACGGTGTTCCCAGATATCCTTACTGCTGATTTAATGCTTTTTATCGTTCTGTGCTCATAAAATTAGTCGTGGAAGCACATTTTTATTCTCTTTAGCTAATTAGTTTCTGCCACAGATATCGATACATTTAATTGAAACTAAATTCGTACCATATCATGGGAAATTGTGAACAGCTAACTAGCTAGCTGACTGCGTATTGGGACCTGTCTATCTGCTGAAACTGCTAACAACAAACAGTCAGCTAGCCTATCTTACTATTATTTGTCAGTTATGTAAAGAATGTAGCTAGAAACAAACAACTGAGAGGGAGCGACTGTGTGCTGACGTTGTGGGTATTTTGACACAAAGTTAACGTTAACATGAACTGATCCGCTGTCTTGCTGATCCCGTTACGCCTTCCTGCTCTCCCACTAATTAATCCTGACCTGTGATAAGGTTTACAACGTTAGTGTGATGTTATCTGAAAGCTTTGCTCCAGCACTCTGACAGCTGATACTGAAACCCTCACAACTGTTTTCAGTGTCAAATGGACAGTTATTTCTATAATAAATGACTGCTTGATCTAAGATGCCAAAGTTTATTACAATAAAAAAAGCAAAAGGGGACTTAATTAATCATTTAACACACCCATAATGCAGTTAAATTATGTCTTCTGTTCATCCTCTCAACCTCACTGAATACCTGAATACAGCAACTTCTGTGGAAATGTTTTTAGGCAGTAGTTAGTGCTGGTGTCTTATGCGACTGTATGATATTGACAGATATTTTTTTACACTACTCTCATTTACATACATGATGATGGACAGAAAAGCAGAAATGTCCTCACAACTGTAATCTCCAAATGAGCACAGAGGTAATTAAACACCTGTTTGATACAGTGTCAACAAAAACTGCACATCAGAAGTTTTTAAAAGGCAGGGTTTATTGCAGTATGTGATTGCGATGTGTTGTACAGATATGTCTAATAAACTGGTGACTCATTGTGAGCAAACACATCAATCAAATGTCAGCCTCACTGAATGGCTACATATTAGACATGGTAGGTGACAGGGGTGTGGCGCAAACTACAATAACTAAACAGCACTGAACAAATAGAAATGCAATTAATCTGCCCTCACAAGAGGATGTATTGGCACATTTCACAAAATTGTGAATAGAAATTGTGTTTGCTCTTTGGAAAATATGTTATTACATTTGAGTTGAGGACAGACTGAGTACAAAGAGAGTGATTTATTTTTGCTGTTGTTGTCTTTGTAGGTTAACCTCAAGGTGTGGAACCAAACATTGCTCTTCAGTGCATGGACGCAAAGCCAATGCGCAGGTTGGTGCGGTATTCAAGTATGAAGGAATGTGTATAAGATCCTTTTGCAGAATGAAAAATCAGTGGGTATTACAGTGGAAACGGCTTATAGTGATCAACCACTTCTATGGATAAAAATCATATCATATTGGGTCTTTTCATACATGACAACATACAGAAAAAAACTGAAAACTACGGTAATTCTTCGGGTTTTTTTTGTACTTCCATGATACACACATGATAAGTACTTCGTGGGTGCGGCACCATTATTGCCTCACGGTAACCCGTCTGCTTCAGGCTGGTTACCTGAGGCTGGTGCTGTGTGCACATTGAAATCATGGCGGGAAAAAAAAAGCAATTTTCTCTTGATGAAAAATGAGCCAATGAGATGCAGCAGCGAAAGCAAGTATTTGAAACAGCTGTACTGTATTTTGAAGCAGTCAATGAAACATAATAATCATCCATTGATCAATTTGACCTGGAGAGACATGATCACTATAAGTGGTTTCCACTGTACTACCAGACTCTCTCTAGACTGTTGAACCAAAGCTTAGATTTAATGTCCCCACCATGGCAGGTGTTATATGTCAACTTAGTTTTTTTACTCATGGAAAGTCCTCTTCTCTGAACAGGAAAAAAAAATGTGTGAACGCCCCCCCCCCCCCCCCCAGGACTCAGCGACACCCATGTGGTTACATCACCACATAAGCAGCAGACAAATCCCCACTATACAGAGTTTCCCCTTGATCAAAGACTAGTCATTAGTCGCCCCCCTCCCCAGCGTACTGGGTGGATCAGAGTGGATCCCTTTTGCTTTGCTAAACCTTTATCCTAAGTTCTGGTCAGCGTCTGTCCTTTGACAGGTTAATGGCACAGATGGAGTTCCAAACTGCTCTTTATAGTCTGAGAAGCACACACCTACTAAAATAAACTAGTGCTTTCACAATGTAGGCCTCTACAAATACCAGGTCCACAACTGAAAACTAAAGATTACACATATGCTTGATGTACTCTAAGGAGAAATGGACATGTTACCAGGAGAAGGATTTGTTGTAAAAAATTCTGTGCTCATTTTGTAAGTCGCTCACAATAGGATGAGTTCCTTCCTTCTTCCTGCTGAATTAATCCTTCACATTAATTCAGCAGGAGGCTGGCAGGCTCCCTGCTGCTGTGAAATAAATATATACAATTCTGGCTTTGTTGTCTAAAAACAAAACATACAGGAAAGATAGAAATGTATAATAAGTAGGTGCTGGATTCTAAACTTAGCTCATGATATGGTACCAGCAAGACACCCTCTCCATAATAACAACATAATCAGAATCCAGACAACCCTGCAATATGTGATATATTACGTGGCGGTGCATTAATATGTTTAAAGGAATTTAATTTTCTAGGTATAATTACATGCCATCATTGTGTGTTGATATCTTATAGCAACACAGGTGCCAGTCCCTCATGTGGAGGCAGCTTTCAAAACAAAACACCACACACTTCCACAAAGTTGACAGTTGAAAACAGATTTTGACTTTTTATCCCTACAATAAAAATTGAATGCATTTTTCATTAGACCTTCCTTCCCTTTCAATGCATGAACAATACTCCTTGTGATGAGTGAACTGATCCTCATGTGTAAAATAGGTGGAGTGCCTCATTACAGTGCCTCATTACAGTGCCTCATTACAGAGTTGCTTTACAACCTGTCAGACTCTAGATTTACTGAAGGTTTGTTGTATTGGATTATATTACATTGTATAGTGGTCTCTAATTATTTTGGCACTGAATGGATTTTTTAAATTTTTTTTTAAATATATTCTTTTATTTATTTGCTCATTTAGACCACTAAAATCTGTGAAAACTAAACTAAGTTGAACGTAGATTTAAAGTATACATTTACAACAACTGTAATAATTAGTGCAAATGTGTTGGTTGAAACTTTTACCATTATAGGTAATACAGTTTTGATGATGTACAGTATTCCAAGGGTGCGTATCATTTGTTCCACCCGTAATAATAAGGCCACATGTTGAGCTAGATGTGTCCACATGACAGGGATTTTTGGCTGGTACTGGGAACATGATCTGAAGTGAATCCGTGTCCCAGAACCAAAGTGATCCCACAGCTCTAAAAAGATGGAGGGGTACACTGAGTGAAGCGACTGGTGTGGAGTTTACACAGTTTATCTAGTTGTCAGTGACTCTCACCCTAGCAAACTGAGACCTAAGGTCAGGTGTGTGTAATGATGAGCTTTGAATTCACAGGTACACAGTATATATAACACAGTATATTATGTATTCACAAGAAATTGAAATCCATTAATGACTAAAATATGAGTTTGGGTTTGGCTAACAAATTAAGCAACTGCATTTTCCAAGAGTAGAATATATGAGTGTGGTATATGTGGTAGACACTGAAATTCAGAATTGCTCTCAGCTTTCACAGGCTTTTCTTTGCTTCTCACTAAGAGTGATTTATAATCTTCAACATCCTACATAAATGTTTCCACACGCTGCATCAATTTGTTAACAGCACCCGTTAAAAAAAAGTTTTGAGTTTCCATCAAACTAAGAAGACGGCTGTGCAGAGTTGGAACAAGATGAATTGTTCAGAGTTGTTGAAATCCAAGGATATATTTACTCACTCAATTACTTTTACTTTATATCAAGGGCCACCAGCGCACGTCAAGACACCACTGGAATGGACATCACCAGCCGCTGTACTCTGGGGGACCCCAACAAGCTCCCTGAAGGGGTCCCCCAGCCTGCACGCATGCCCTATGTCTCCGATAAACACCCACGGCAGACCCTGGAGGTGATCAACCTGTTGAGAAAACACCGTGAGCTCTGTGACGTGGTGCTGGTGGTGGGTGCCAAGAAGATTTACGCCCACAGAGTTATCCTGTCTGCCTGCAGCCCTTACTTCAGGTACGAAGAGACGAACTCCATTCGGCATCTGTAAAAGCAAAATATACAGTATATGGAAATGAATCCATTGACCAATTAATGAACATCAAAGCGAAGTGTTTCAGGGGGAGTGCTTCGAGTGCTAGCTCTAACAATAATATATCTCCTGATTTCCATGTTCTCTCAGGGCGATGTTTACTGGAGAGCTTGCAGAAAGCAGGCAGACTGAAGTGGTTATCCGAGACATCGATGAGAGAGCCATGGAGCTGCTCATTGACTTTGCCTACACCTCACAGGTAACAATAATAACAGTGAGCAGTGTGTTACTGATATTTAGCTTTATAAATGTTGCTGCTGGCAGTAACATGAACGCCCACAAAATTCCATGTCTCACTAACAATTAGAATGCATAAATAACTATATGCACATGCACCATAAGCATGCAGATGTTTAAAAACCAGGTGTCTAAAACATGAGTGATGCCAAGACTCAATGTGGATCTGCTTCTGACTCTCAGAGGTTGGTTGGTTTTGAACAAATGCTAACAGTAGAAAGAGTTTTGCACATTGGCAGTAAGTCAGCTGCTGTGAAAGCAAGTTCAAAAGTTCACATTTATTTAACCATGTTTGCATTTTGTCACAAGAGGCTATAAAACTCACCTCCTTTTTGACTTTTTCATATTTACTTTTACACCTCTGAATCCCAGTGGATGTTTTAACAGTGTATTTTGAAACTGATCAATGGAGAGAAAATCTCTAAAAATGGGTTTAAACAACGTATAAATGTAAAACACTAAATAATTGATTGTGTAAGCATTTAAAGACTCCACTACGACAGTCATAGTGGATACTGGTGCAGCTCAGAAGTCTAAATGAGTGTAATTGAGATCATCTGTGTGTAAACAAGGTTTGACAGGTGATTTTAGATTAAATATATCAGAATCTTGTAGGTCCAACTGCTCGTTAGCCAACTTCATGGTCAAAACTACACCTTGATTATGAAGGAGCATTGCAAGCAAATCCATAAAAATGTTATTCAAATGTACCAATCAGGAGAATGATACAAGAACATTTTAAAAGCAATAAAAGTTCCGCTGTAAATATGCCTTAAACATGTAGTTCTCAAAAGCTAGTATCTGTGTGTGAAGGACACTGGTGAGGGAAGCCACCAATAGGCATGTGGACACTCTGAAAGAGATACAAGGCTCCATGCCTGAGATACACATACATACATGAACTTACTAAAGCCACAGATATACTCCCGAGCAGACACGTACGCGGACAGCTGCGGATACCATGGACATGTAGTCGCTCTGTTTATTGCACTCGCTTGGAGGACACATTCCACACATGCACAGTAGATCGACGTCTATAGGAAGGCAGCGTTGTCTGCGCGGTCACAACAAATAGGAAGTATGAGGATGTCTGCACAGAGCCTTCGCGTACACCCTCTGAGGACAAAACTTACGTCATGCAGACCTTAGCAGACCCTCGAGTACTCGTGGACGTGGAAGGTATAATTTCAGCTTAACACTTAGCAGTCACAGCTTTATCTAAAGGGGTTCTGATGTCCTGACCTCTCTGCTCCTAGGTGACAGTGGAGGAGGGGAACGTTCAGACTCTGCTCCCTGCAGCTTGCCTGCTCCAGTTGGCTGAGATCCAGGAGGCCTGCTGCGAGTTCCTCAAGAGGCAGCTGGATCCCTCTAACTGTCTGGGCATCAGGGCCTTCGCAGATACACACTCCTGCCGCGAACTGCTCCGCATTGCAGACAAGTTCACCCAGCACAATTTTCAGGAGGTAAGAGAACATACTGAATATATAAAAATGAACGGAAGACAAGAACGAAAATAGATCTCAGGTTATGTTAAGTTACTGCTTCCTCTAAGAAATGATTGTGACTCATTGCTCTCCTGTAAAAAAGAGTTATAACACAAGAAATCTTGTTAGTGCAGGAAAACAAGCATTAACATGAAGCATGTCTGTGTTTACACACTGTGTGTCGTCCTCAGCAGGAAATCATGTCATGTCACTCCTAACTTAGTTGGTTTGTTGTCTTGTCTTTCTCCAGAACTGTTTATCTACCTTTTTCCAAACCTCAGGATGTGTACTCATGATAACTACAGTTGCTGATGTGACTGTGTTTGACTCAGAAGTTACACAGGAGACTGTGAACATGGAAAAAGTCCAGACAGTCTGACAGCAGTCCATTGACTCATGATTATAAACATCAGTTGGTGACATGTGATAGATTTTTGTGCTAGCACAGCACATTTAGGACTGTTTCAAAGCTTCGTAGTGTTGCTTGTCAGACAGTTAAACAGGAAGCTATCAAAAGAAATTTCATTTATTTATATCAGTGATGTCATTTTATATCAACTGTAGTGCCCCCACCCCATATAAAGGGCAGAAGATGGTATTTGGCACTGGAAACCTTTTAAAGGGATGTTACAAAAAGCAGCTCAGCAGGCAAGAGTACTTAGAGGACCTAGTGAAAAGGGAGAGGAGCAGCCTTTTCACATCACCATTAGTGCATCTCAATCTCAGTTAGCAATCCTCTCATTTCAATAGAAAGGGGGAAACTGCATCAGGCTGTTGAGTTGTAGATTAGCTGACTTTGCTGGTGATGAGAAATTGAGACATTGAGAATGTAAAGTCTGGATTTCTTTCTGTTGTTAGACTACCGAAGAAGTGTTGAGTCCTTTCACATCCATAAAGCATTTGTCATAATGTATAGTTCTCTGTTAACACACAAAGTAGGGATATACAAGCAAATTCAATCTTCATAGGCAGCTGTGGTCCATCCACCCAGGTGACTTATATTACATGGCCATATTAGACCTCCTCTCAGGACACCTCTGTATACAGATGGTGCGAGATTGACATCTCACCTCACCCTTTTTTTTTAGTTGCACCTTTTTAGGGCGGGAAAATTGACACCTTTTTATAATTCTTACAGTTTAGTATTCTAGTTAAAATGAAAATTAAATGAAGTTTGACCTTAAAGCTGAAGCCTGAGAGGTTTAACAGCCCTTTTCACAGCTGACATTTTTATCAGTCCGCAGGAAAAGCACAGGTTTGATTAGTAATGTTAACGATGGGTTCCCAGTAAGACATGGCAACTGGCACACCTGAACCGAATGCAGCCAGACTTGTTATTAATCACACCTGTGATTTTTCTGCTAATGAAAATGTTTGCTGTGAAAAAGGTTTATACAGTCTGTATAGACAAGTTTCAGAATGATGCAATCTTCAGATGACTGAGAGCTGATGGGAGGAGCAACATGACAAGTTGTTGTGTGGTAAACTGCATAAATTGCAAAAGTGATTTGAAAATGTTCAATATCCCAAGAGGAAAACATTGCTTCCAACGCAGAGAACATACAGTATTTGGCTGTTTGCATCTAGTACTAGACTTGACAGGTAGCAGACTGTAAAGAATATCTGTCTCTTCATTCCATTAAATGTCCCAGTAAGCCATGTCTGTAAGTGAGCATGCACATTACCAGAGCACTGGCTCACCTAAGTGGAATGCAACCATCATCAATGTTATCAAATACGCCTGTGCTTTTCCTGCTATGACATGTGGAGATGTCTGTATTTTACAACAACTCACAGGATTTTTTTGGCAAGGCATTTGGCCTTGTGATGATTACAGCCCTGTAATGATAGCATGGTTGTAAAAATAAATGGACGTACTTTTCTGGATTTCGTTTTCTATTGCATATAGTAACCCCTCAATGGGGGCGGGGTTTGCAGGGATGACTGTCTCTGATTGGTCAAACACACACAGCACAGATGCTTTGTGTATCTGTGTACCACTTCATTCATAAAACAAGGAAGTATTCTGGTATTGATTTAGGACCAGTTTAGGATGAGGGAAGGGCATCTCTCTTTGTTTGATAATGTTAAAAGTAAAGTTAGACTTTTTCAGTGTCGCACAAGTGATGATTCTAGTGACAATTCTCTCTCTCTCTGACCAGTCATTGGTCTGCGTGTTTTCATGTCACCTTTTTAGTATCTGCTCAGCTCGCTTGAAACCTCTACAGAGCTGATACCAAAAAAGTACCAGGTATTATTCACAACTTTTGCCCGATGGAAAACCAAAAAAAGGGCGAGTTGAGCCATAACACGCGGTGGAAAAGCAGCTTTACTGTTCTGTCTTTGTGGCAGGGGTGCTGACTGCTCTGCTCTGTCGTCTTTTTAGGTAATGGAAAGCGAGGAGTTCATGCTGCTGCCTGCCAACCAGTTGATTGACATAATTTCCAGCGATGAGCTCAATGTGCGGAGCGAGGAGCAGGTTTTCAACGCAGTGATGGCCTGGGTGAAATACAGCATCCAGGAACGCAGACCGCAGCTACCCCAGGTTTCTATTCTACCACAACCGCTGCTGGCAGTGCTGGCAGTTTGCTTATCAGTGTACTAGCCAGATGTGAACTCACAATAAGTAAACGTTGACAATGACATTGATTTCATGTGCACTGTAGGTACTGCAGCATGTCCGTCTGCCGCTGCTCAGCCCCAAGTTCCTGGTGGGCACTGTGGGTTCAGACCCTCTCATCAAGAGTGATGAGGAGTGCAGGTGGGTGCTGTTTGTGTAAATATGAGCTGTCAACCGTCCAGATGCGGTTAGTGGGGAAATGTTGCTAGTGCAGATCTGGATCCAGGAGTCTTTTAAGATATTTTCTAAAAAATTCAAGGCAAGGCATTTATGAACATTCTTTTCTATATTAGTTTGAATTTTGAACCTGGAATTGAAGGGTTAAAAAGTACCCTAGCACCTCCATTTTTATACAGTGATGCTGATGCTGTGACATTATGCAACCTTGAGTTATGATTGACCTAGTGTGTATTCTCTTTGCTTTTTGGCTGTGTTAGAGACCTGGTTGACGAGGCTAAGAACTACCTGCTGCTGCCACAGGAGAGGCCGCTGATGCAGGGCCCAAGAACCCGGCCGAGGAAACCCATCCGCTGTGGAGAAGTTCTCTTTGCAGGTCAGTGTCTTAAAGCATTAAAATGGAACTGTTTCTAATCTTTAGGTTTTAGATGACAGCCAGCAGTACTAATTTTTAGTGCAGTTAATAGTTTTCTTTTTCCCTATTCAGTCATTTATCTTTTTGGTTTCTAGCGTGATGTTGGATCAGATTTTTTTGCATCAGTGTTTTTATTTTTTTTTTCCAGTTGGTAGCTATACCACTTTGTAATACTGCATACTGTCTCCTGTTTCCCTTCTACCATGATGATCTTGTAGTTGGTGGTTGGTGCAGCGGTGACGCCATTTCCAGTGTGGAGCGTTACGATCCTCAGACCAATGAGTGGCGGATGGTGGCATCAATGAGCAAACGGCGATGTGGAGTTGGCGTCAGTGTTCTGGATGACCTGCTGTATGCAGTGGGAGGTCATGACGGCTCATCTTACCTCAACTCAGTTGAAAGGTGATCACGCATTCTACTCCACCTTGTCATGTCTTCGTGCTCTTCTTGTCTTTCCGTTCTCTGTTAGATTAAAAAAAATCTTACATTTTTCTCTGTCCCATCTGTCCTATCCAGATATGATCCTAAGACCAACCAGTGGAGCAGTGACGTGGCACCCACCAGCACCTGTCGTACCAGTGTAGGCGTGGCTGTCCTCGGTGGTTATCTGTATGCTGTGGGGGGACAGGATGGGGTTTCCTGCCTCAACATTGTTGAAAGGTATCAGTAAAAACTGACAATTTGTGCTTATTAAACCTTTTTTTTTTACCATAAAATCTCTCTCTTTTGACTACTTTAATAGGAGTATAGCTCTATGTAACAGGGTGCCAACCTTCCTGTGCTGCAGGTATGATCCTAAGGAGAACAAATGGACTCGTGTGGCCTCCATGAGCACCAGGCGACTGGGTGTAGCTGTGGCTGTGCTGGGGGGATTCTTGTACGCTGTAGGAGGGTCTGATGGGACGTCACCATTAAATACAGGTATGGCACTGATTCATGTGAGAAGTACAGTTGTAAAGGCCAACTGAATTTCATTCTTTTGTCCGCTACAGCATACACATCTGCTCCGTAAATCAACTGTCCTGTGTTCTCCTTTTGAAAAAAAAAAAATCTTGAAACCAAAAGAGAGAAATTTATATTTAATATAATTTGGTTTTATGAAGGCGCTCTGTAGTTTTGCATTATACCGTCATCCGTGATAGAAGAGTGGAGAGCTTGTTTCTATGCAGCAAATCAGATCTTTTCATAAAGCAGCAATGTCAGCGTTACATCATAGGCAGAGCAGACGGTCACACTGAGCCTGATAGCATCCTGCTACACAACACAACAGACTCTGAACAACAACCCACATTGGCTTTCCTGCTAAACTCTCCTTATCTAATTTGCAAACATGAACACATGTCTTGTCCTGCACCTGAGCTCATTAAACAGCCACCAAACAAACATTCACCGGGGAAAAGTGCACTGCTAATGTCAGTTAGCAGGCTAGATAGCTAGTTATCTGCTCAGCTGCAGCACATTAAACAGCATGTAAATATACCTGCAAAAGTCACTTTGGTACATTTAGATGCTGGTGTGGTCCTTACTGTTCAGTACCACTGCTAACAACAAACTGTCTCCAGATGACTTGTAGCAAAAGCAATAACAGGTTTGCAAAAAGGGATGACTATATGTGATTTCAGTTGGACCTTAAGTTAACCCAGAGCTGTAACAAGACTGATGGCTACGATCCATCAGATTATCAGATCATCAGGCAGAGATCCAGTACAATTTATGTATGTATGTAAATGTTAATATGCTCTACAGCGTGAAGACACATAAAAATGGACCGTTGTCTGCTATGGGTTTGCCAAATCAGCTTTAATCAATCCCGTTTTTCCATCCAAAGATTTTGTGTGATATTTGATCATGAAAAAATTATGAGTTGGGGAAGCTACTGTAGGGGAAGTATGAAACATCTTAGAGCAATGGAAAAAAAATATTAAGCTCCCTTAATTCCATGTGAGACATAACACAGACAGTGACTGTTAGAATATTCATTGTAATTGGTTTGGTCTTCTGCAGTGGAACGTTACAACCCTCAAGAGAACCGCTGGCACACGGTGTCTCCCATGGGGACCAGGAGGAAGCACCTCGGCTGCGCGGTCTATCAGGACATGATTTACTCTGTCGGAGGCAGAGACGACACCACAGAGCTGAGCAGTGCAGAGCGTTACAACCCCAGAACCAACCAGTGGTCTCCTGTAGTTGCCATGACGTCCAGACGGAGTGGGGTGAGTGTGTGTGGGTGTGGGTGGATGTGTTGGGCTTTTATTAGGTTGAAACATGAGTGTTTTTTAAGCATAGTTGTAGCCACCGCTACAGTCATATGTCAGTAACTAGACTAGACCTACACTGCTTTTCATCTGTGAAAAGGTTAAATTACATGTGTTACTTTATGTTGTCATAGTGGGTATTTATAATCTGTGCATAAGGTTGAAAATTAACTGTGTTGTGTTTGTAGGTGGGCTTGGCTGTGGTCAACGGTCAGCTGATGGCAGTAGGAGGCTTTGACGGGACAACGTATCTCAAAACTATAGAAGTCTATGACCCTGATGCCAACACATGGAGGTAAGCACCACTCTATAAAAGACTACAAAATATGGTTACTAACTACAATTGATAAATAAAATAGACATAAAATAGAATGTAGTTGTGATTAGGAAGATGTGTGAGTTCTGACATCCACGTCGGTAAAATACAGATTCACTAAACTCTTCTCATTTTTATTTGGCACTGACTGTTGCAATCGCCAGATAAAATGACAAACGTCAACAGCATATGTGATAGCAGCTGCTGATAATTAACATTAATTCTGTAAGTAACTTGATGACAGGCCAAAATTAAACTAGTCTGTTGTCAGGTTTGTGTGCTATCTGCAGCTGGTGTCTGTACTGGAGCAGAGGAACTTCCACTCTGCAACACCACTGCACAGTTGAGAGAGGACTGAGTCTCTGTAATTCCAATGACTCAAACAGAGTGATAGGTCTTCTCTCTTGTCAATTTCAGGAGTTGCATTCTTCGGTTTAACTTTCATTCATGTCATATCAATAATTCAAGCCGATCAGTTTAATAGTTTTGAACCAGCACCTCCAGTATTCGGATCAAGTAGCTGATGGAAAAATAAGATGAGCCAAATTTACAAGGCTGCAACGGTTATTTCGGTGTGCCAGATACATATTTAATCAATCTTCCTCTGCTTTATCTATAAATATATATGGCTTTGGACTCTGTATCAGCAGATACTCAGTAGTAAAGGACTTGGATCGGGGCCAAAAAACTTGGATCAGGACATCCCTAACTATCACATATATTATTAACATATTTAACAGCTACTTAATTTACATTTATAATTACACTAACCTGATGTTTTCCTGTGATGCCAACCTTTTTTCACCAAGTTTCACATTTCCAACTTTTATCATTCACATTTACAAACTGCTCTTGTTTGCAGTCAAAAGTATTCAGTGTTTATGGAAAGGAGAGCTGAGGGTGGGAGTTACAGAGAAAAACTTTGGAATGAAACTGCTGAGATTTAGATTAAATTTAGGGTGAATGCAGAACTCTCTCAGATCACCTGTACTAACTATACTGCACAAAAGAACAATTGCACCTTTCCTCCCTCATCATATGACTGTCACCTCTTTCTAGGTTGTATGGAGGAATGAACTACCGCCGGCTAGGTGGAGGGGTGGGTGTCATTAAAATGACTCACTGTGAATCCCACATATGGTAACACCACCACCACTCCCCCACACACTCATACACACACTCGCTTCTCGTCACGTTGCAACGGATGCCTCTTTTCACTGACTCTCGTGCCTCCGAAAGAGACGCTGTTATGTTATCCATGCGAGGTTGAGAGGAATCTTGGAGAGAAACGAGACAGAAAGTGGAACAAACTTTTGAACTCTAGTTCATCCCAACCCAACTGTGAGGTCATTAACTTTGAAAACCCTTGTTGTCTTCAGTGATTGACCACGGTCACCATGAAGTGCACTGAGAGCAGAAGTCTACCATGAAGCCTCCAGTTTGGAGAGGACTGGCAGTTACAAGTCCTTCTCCGGTGACCTCACTATATATTCTTCCCCCAAGCTACTCTGTCAAAATGGGACTTGACTGAGACTGCTGCCGGGGGAGATTATCATATGTTTCTGAGGTTCAGAGGAGCAGAGAAGTTCAGTATCAGGTCACCGGAAGATGGCTTCTTTTTTCAGTCTTTCCAGCTGTCTTTCCCTAATTTCTGGCAAGCAAGTACCGCCCTGAATGACTGAAACAAAACAAAGTACAGCAACCAGCGGACCAGCAAACTTTCTGTTCATTGTTGAGGTTGATTTATTTCCTGGAGACACCACGTGACATACTGACCGTCAGAAGTCAGTCCACGCTCTCTCATCCTGTCTCTACATAGCTTTAGTCCAGGCTGCGAAGCATACATCTCAACTGAGGCTGTTATGTCTCTGGGCTTCATGTAGCATTAAACAGTAGAATGAAGGCATCTGGATATCCAGAGATGGGAAAAAAAAACATGTCTTTCACTGGTCATTGTCACCAGGGAAGATGGTTAACAGGAGAAGGATGAGTATGAGGAAGACAGTGCCACTCAACAGTTTCTCCTTAACTTTCAGTTGTTGAATGGGATGCCGCACTTTACACGGTGCTACTGTAGCTGTTTGTTACCTTGGATTTTAGTTCATATGCTGTCGATGTTGTCTTCTTCTCCATCTTACCCCTTCAATGAAAAGGTCTTAGACTCCAAAATCATCCAATTTTTGTCACCAGTTGATTCTTGACTCCAGTGCTCAATCCTAATGTCTCGATATGCTTTAAATGGACTATGATGGCCAACCACATCTAAAGGCAAAATCATCTGTCTCAAAAACCTCACATTATCTCCCAGAGCCCTGTGTCTGTGTGTGTCTTTGTAGTCTCCACGTGATGACTCTGCCTATTTTCTCACCTTCACACACCTGGTACACCTAGTCAGTTGTTGTCTAACTGGACCCAAATGCCACTTATATGTTTCAAACAGTTATAAAAATAGTTGAGCGAAGGCTCCTGGATTCTGCCATCAGAAAGAGAGTTTCAGAAACTGTAAAATGATCCGACAAGCACTTTGTTTGAAGCGTACTGAGGCCATAATAGTGTCATACATCAGCTGCACCCCAGAGGTGGAAAAAGTGAGCTTTTAAGGATAATACTGGCAATATTCTATATTTTTCTTATTATTGTCATCAAATCCCATGAAAGGAACAAAACCAGCGATGTTCATCTTTCCACTCTCCGCCCACTTCCTCAGCCGTTTATTCCTACTGAAGACATTAATCTGTAAAAACATATACTTCAGCTTTTAAAAAACGCTCAGCTGCCCACTGTAGTTTTTGTGAACTGTGCTAAAAACAGGAGGAAATAGTGCATTTATTTTCATCTGTGGATTAATCCTGATTCGGTGCTCTAGTGAGTATTCCAGGACAGGACAGTGTGTATGTGAGACTGAGTCAAAATAAACTACAGTCCATGTGTGTTCATGGTAATGAAATGAATGTCACCCAGTGCACCAGTGTGACTCATTGATGTGTTTTAATAGTTTTTGGACAAAAATGGAACTTTATGACACAGAGGAATAAAATGTATCAAGCTTTCATAGACACACAATACTTGTTAGTAGATCATTGTTGGTTTTGGGTCTTTTCATGGGATTTGTTAACAATAAGAAAAATATAGAATATCACAAGGCATGCCCTTTAAAGTGAATTGTAGTAACACTAACTGCAGTCGGTGCTGTTGTGGAGATTGGTAAACAAAATATAATACAAACATATTGCTTTAAAATATTAGATTACTTTCACTGCCTCAGTCATAAAATCACTTATACCTGCTTATACGCTGGCACTGAGCACTGGAGCCAGTGATCTGCAATGTACACATGGATTATTTGAAGTCTGTCTCATTACGTAATGCATAAGTTACCTAACTTTGTATTTCTGTACCAAAGTCAAACTAGAAGAGAAATCCTAAATTCAAAACTGTCCACAGACACATCCTGGCGGAAAAGAGGAGTAAGCCCACGGTGCGAGAAATAAGCTCAGCATCACACATGACATTTTATGAACTTGTAAATATTTTAGGACAGAAATTAAGCAAATTTTTTGGCCATCCATTTAAGATGCCGATCACTTCCTAGTGATTGATTCAGGCAGCACTACAAGCGGGGTGTATTTCACATTCAGCTCAGAATTGTTAATATAAACTGTATTTATCAGTATGTTAGATATGACTCCAGCAATTGAGTACCGGTGGTTTTTGCATTATTTCACATGTACACCTGTAGACTTCTGTGTTTTATTAAGCCCCATAGTATCTCTGAAAATCTAGAGAGGAAATGGAGGAGCATTAAACTCAGCGTCTGTAATTGGATTTCTGTTACAAGCTTCACAATTGACAGACAAATCCCTCTGTAGCACTCGTTTTTGTTTTCACACAGTCACGGGGTTTTAAGACACAGGTCCTGGTTGTTCTGCTTTCACAGTCAGCATAGTATTTGTGTTATTGTGCTGTCGTATGCAGCACAGTTCAATGGCACCACCTGCTGGAGGACGGTAATAGTGCTGCTGTTAAAGAGATTTGCAGTTTCCTTAGTGGTCACTGGTTGTACAACTGACCTTATTAGCTCAATGTGAAACAGACATGGAGTAGATGGTGACATTGGTTTTGGATAAATCTCAGAATTTATTGCACTGTGATTGGAAATGTATTTTAGATTTTATCTTTTTTTTTTTTCTTAATTATATTTTATATGGGCGTTGAAACTTTCCAGATATGGGGGAAAAAAAACTCTAAAATCATCATAGGTTAAGTTTTGAATCTGACATTTCAGGCCGTGCACTGAGAATGACGGTCTTGATGCTGTGCAGAAGTGGATTTATTTCATAGATGCAACATGAATCGACTTGCTTCGTGTCACACACAGTTCATCACAGTTCTGCACTTTAAAGTGTGTGTGTGTGTGTGTGTGTGTGAGAGGAACAAATGCATTGCTGTAACAAGAGTTTATATAGCAAGTGGCAGCAGTTGTTATGCATTAAAGTCACCACATTTTCATGAGCGAGCAGGTCCGTACGTGAATATCGGTATTAACGTTCAATAATATGGCAAATCTAGATTTTAGTTGGGTTTAGTTCACTATGCTAGTGGGGGGGTTTTCAAGTCACAGGTTCACTGTTAAGTCTCATAATGTTGTGATGCAAGTCTTTATGTTGGTAATGAATGTCTATGCTGTGGGATGTTTTGCAGTCATATATGCTGATGCTCACTTGAAATGTAAAATTGAACCATTTCTGCTAACATTGGAGAAAGTCTCTGCAACACATCCTACATATCGCCCAGTTTCTATCAAAATAAAAGTGATATCATTATGTGTTGGAAGCAAAAGTTATGCTGACTCGCCAACTGTGTGTGCCTGCCTCTTGAAAACTGTTCCCCCCTGAAAATATTATTTTTCACTGCCACAAGAATTACAAGGAAGTACCACTCAGTTCAAGAGTTCATACATGTTATTGCTTTAGTCCTAGACAGCCTGGTTACTGTTTAATATAACATTGCATTACTGTGAGAACCATGTTTTTCCCAAATGTCAACTTTTCATGGCCTCAGAAAAACCTTGAGTTTTTATATGATTTATTTATAGCTTACAAAGTGCAGTGAATTCCTCAACCCACAAAGGCACAGTTAGTCCATAATTTATCTGAAATCTTCCAAATCACTACATTTAAAGATACATGGAACAGACACAGAGAATGTACCCTCATCTCCAGAAAATGCCTCATTTTACCTGCACTGACATTTTTCCCCTCGACATCTTCAACTCTTGTCTTAGTTTTTTTCCACTCTGGCAATATTTTTTTGTTGAGTTAACAAATATTGACTAGGCGGTCAGAGACCAGCAAGACTGTATTTGTTTCCCAAACTGAGTGGAGTTTCCCTCGAATCATGTAAGCTACTAATGATGCATTGTGATTGTGATGAACAGAAGTAACCAGCCTTCAGTCAGTAGCCTATATTCAGATATCTTATTTGGAGTAGTCTCTGTGCAGTATGTCCAACACGTCACCCAAACATGGTTGTGATCTCTGGTGTTTGTTTTCATGTGTCAGATTTCAGCTGTGATCACAGCAGCAGCAGCTCTGGACTCACAATGTTCACTATGACAAGGATTAAACTTTTTCCCTGGAAAAAAAACAACCAAAATGTGTCAGATTCTTTGTGAGATCTACTGTATAACAAGACTATGATGAAAAGAGAAAAAGACAATTTATTCATTTAATTTTTATTTGTTTAGGGATAGTGTGTGTGTGTGTGTATAAAGCATGAAATGCACAAACAAATATCTATGCAGGCGAAACACTCATCATTAAAGGCAAAATCTACCATATTATAGAATTAGATTTTATTTCTATGATATTCCCATAGAAATAAAATCTACTCTTTTAGTAAGGATTGTACCAGTCACTTTTTAAAGCTGTGTTGCTGAGACAATAATGACACCAGCCCGAGACAAATCCTGGAGCTGCTCCACAGACCGTGAACAGTGCTACAACTCCTGGGAGACGATGACAGCCGCTGCGGTGATTTGACTGGGATACGGCACAATTCTGCCTCTCAGCTGGAAACCCTACGTTCAGATAAAACTTATTTGTACATAACAGAAAATGACAAATTAGTTACAAATTGAAGGCGGATTGTCAGCTCAGGGAGACTGTTTGTGTTGACTGTTAAAAAATGACTAACAGCTCAATGTAAATTCTGGTGTTGGGCAGGTTTAAGTTGCTAATGTGATGTCACCTGGAATGAATCAGCTGTGCTTAGTACAGCTGTACAATGATACGCAGAGCAACAAAGTATCCGAGGACCTGCACCAGGACAACATAAACACCCAGACAATGACTGTAGAGACCGAACAAACGAAGGCCCTGTCTAGTTTCTTTTTTCAAGCTCATTGAAGTCCCATTATATTTTACAAGCCACTGGGATATTTAAAGTTTTATTGATTTATTTCTAAATGATTTTTAACTGCAGTGTTGCCCCCCTCCTAACTTTTTCTGGGGCTTTCAAATGCATCTCATAGTCTTAATCAGCAGAAGAGTTTGCTCAGTCGTCATGAAGTGGGTTCAGTAATTATCATGTGATCTATACAAGTATGGAGCTCACCCTCCCTCCCCTCCCCGATGAATCTTTAGATCACTTTTCAAACTCTCTCAAAACTATTTCTTTTCAACAAGCCTTTAAAATACTACCTTAAGATGTTTTATTTATTTGCAAATGTCACTGAAGCATGCAAGAGCTCTGGCAGAGATAAAGTGAGAGCAATCTGTGTCACTCCAGACTGTAGCAGCTTTTGTGTTTACGTAGCACAACACTATTAACAATTTTATTTTTTATATCCGCCATAGCTAGAGCCGCGTTTCCCTCATGCACCATTTGTCCTTTAAGATACAGTAAAGCTCTAATCAAACTGCTCAATCATGAGAAGCAAATGAAGGAAACTTGTCATTAAATTCAGTATTCACTAGATGTTAAGAAATAAAAACCATTTCAAAGATGAAATGCTTAAAATGCTTTCAAATTTTGTCTCATTTGCTTCTGTTTTGCTTAAGATGTACTGATGTATGTATATCACTTTATTCCTGGGTCTGTGCCTGTACTCTTAAAGTGGTTTTGCTCTCACAAAATGCATCCACTGTTTTTGTGGGGCAGAGTAGAGCGCCAGAAGAGGACTTTGATTTGGATACAGATCAGTAGCTCTCTCTGTGGCTCCAATCTGCTGAAATGATTTTTGTCCAAATGTCAGAAGAGAAGAAAGATGGATGTTCAGTCTCAGTTGGTCAGATAACACAACAAACAGAAAAAGTTCGCTTCAGGGATTCAGTTCTTTCTAAAGTTATGCTCCTGAGGGAAAAGATGGAATTTGGAGTTTTGGAGTGTTGTTTCTTTTTCCTGTTATATTTTTTTCTGTTATGTGAGACAGACATTTCTTTCTGTCGTCAGTTAGTCATTTTGTCCCCCCCCCTTTTTTTTTTTTTTTTTTTTGGACACGATAATTAATTACATTTTATGTTCCTCGTTAGAGGCTTATAAACTGAAGCAGTTATTTTGAGGAAATTAAGTTTTTTTTTTTAAATCCATGATTTACTACACAGACACATTGCTCACTTCTTCCACAGGCTCTCATTTGTTAGCTCAATCCATTCGTGTATTATGTAAAATGTGGCTTTCTATTCTGGCTCTATATGTGTATTATCACATATGCTGTGTAGGCAGCAGCAGCAGGTCAGACATTAAACATTGGCTTGTTATGGTGTATCAGTGATGTGTGCTGCCTTGACTTAAGCACCAAATTCTTTCAGGTCAACATATTCTTCTCAAATGTTAAATGCAGTGTCTCAACATCATTTTGATCCTTCAAATTATAAAGACTGTTTACTACCTGAGGGTCCCGTAGACTGTGTGTTGGTCCTTTTTATCTCTGTTCTGGTACCATAGGAATAAATTAGTATCACTTCTGGCTCATACATAGCTGCCAGATGCTTGATATGTAGATGCAGACTAGGGCCAGTTTGGCCTCTAGGATCAGTTCCGCTTAGCAGACCTCAGGCCAGCCTGGTCCAGTATGAGCCTGTTGGCTGGTCTGCATCAGTCTGCTAGTCAGGCATACTGGATTTAGCATGATGGGGGGACAAAATCTGCAGCCCTCCTTCTGTGCAAAAATGTATTTAAAAGTTTATCTGAAGCTAATATGAAGCTTCAATCGTCCAAATGAGTCTTACAGTCTTTTTAGTGCCAAAGTCCCTCTTTTTGTTACTATACTTCCACTGCAGCTCAACAGGGAAACACTATCCGAGGAAACACAATGAGGGAATTTGATGCTAAACAGACTGTAAATGTGGCAGATATCCACTTGATATGACTAACTCAGACTGATGAAGCCTCATATAAGCTTCACATCAACTTTTAAATGCATTTTTGCACTAAATGACTATGTGGACTCACTGTTGATTTTGGCCTCCATCACTGACATTGAAAGCACATTTAAAGGGGATCTTTTAATAGCCAGTATGAACAGGAGGAATGATTACAGCGAGGAAAACCTCTTTCACTGTTCATATGGACACCTGACTGGGAGGCAGCCATGTTGTGTCCCAGTAGAACACATAAAGCTTAATTGTATCAAAATTAGTTTTCCCTAAAAAACAAGTTTCCCTTTAATAAGTCCTTACTTCAGTTTAACACCAGATTACAAAATATCTTCAAGGTCTAGATTGTTTTCATACTGCTGCCCTCCAAAGAGTAATGAAACTTCTAAAAGAATTTAAAGAAAAAAAAAAAAATCTAAGCTTGCAGAGAATGAAGAACTCGCATATCACAGTGATATGCTTGATAATAACAATACTTTTGGGGCTTAAAGTACCCATTACTGAAGACACATGGGTGAACCACAGGTAAAGTTTCCTTGCAGCCTGCTGGATTAACTATTCTTATTTTGAGCACAAAAAAAGTGTTTGTAGCCTGTAAGACTGAGAGACATTCAGTGTCATGAATTCGAGCACGTCTATTCAGCTCATACACTTCCACATAAAGTCACTGCAGCTGACAAATTTCCTCCCAGTTCAGACAAATGAATGTATGGCCCAGCAAATACAGTGAATTGTGTTTGACATCAATTTGAGCATTTTATGCAGCACAGTACATGGTTTTGCCTACAATACCCATAATATGATGATACTGTACATGATACTAATATTAGAAACATTCTGATGATATCAACCATATCACCTCGCCCTTTTTGAGAAATGTACTGGTGACATACTGAACAACTAATAGTGACTGTTAAACCTTCACCACAGAAAAAGATTGGTGATGTCATGTTAGGAATAGGCGTTGAATTAATAAAATAAAAAGTACTTACCATTATTATTGTTATTATTACCACAGTTTGAGGGTTGTTTAACTGCTTGACAGACTTTATATGATGTGGAATTTTATTTAAAAGGTCTGAATGAATATATGCATATTTTTCTCTGTACTCTAGTCAATGATTTGAAATGAGTGAGGCTGAAAAATCACGTAAACCAATCAGGATTTTTCAACAATTTTCTAATGACAGTTGTGAAGTTGTTTCTTATGTATCAAGGCCAAAAACTAATTTTCAGGGGCTTTAATAAACCATCAAAAGGTTTAGTGGAACTTAGTTTTAATAAGGCACCCTTCATGAAAGATTTATAAGTTGTAAGTAATGGCTTATTGTAAGCACTTTCTAGTAAACCTGTCACCTGTTAAAGTGATTTTTCACAACCCAGCAACCCAAAAGTTGTTAAGGTCTCATTACTGATCTGCAAAGCTTTACTAAATAATGTATTAACCATAAATAAAGCCATTAGTCACAACTTAAACACTTTATAAATGCCATATTATTTATAATGCCTTTATATGCACCTTATTAGAGAGTGTTACCTCTTAATTGTGTGGCTGTTACTGTCTATTCTGACACAGATTTGTTTGGGTTTTACAGCCAAAGTAATTAATGCTGCAAGTCATCCCAACATATTTGAAAAAAAAGAAATGAGGCTCCCACAAGAGGCTCTCAAACAAAATTCCAATTGTGCAGTGCTTGGCTTGAGTGCAAGCAGTGAAGAATTAAAGGTCAATAGGCTTTCTATATATGCTCCGCTCTGCTGTGTACCAAATCCCAGCACAACTAAGGATGGACAAACACAGCCACAAACACAGTCAGAAGAAGAGAGAGAGACCTACTGTTCGTGCATGTCTGCCCCTCTCTCTCTCTCCTTGTGTTTCAGCACCACTCCTCTTTCTGTCTCCCCTTCTCGTTCTCCTTTTACTGTCTCATAAATGTGCTGAGCCAATAGCTGCAGGCGAATCTTTACTGAGCAATCACCTGCTTACTGTGTCTGTCCCAGAAGACACACCCTTACTCTAAAATATACACTAAAGCATGAAAACTTTGCTCTGGGCAAGAGTCCAAACAATTTGAAATGCACTTATCTTAGATTGTGGCTCAGCTGGAGCTAGCTTCTGCTTCCAGTATGTATATGGGATATATTTAATATGTTGTGTCGCTGGGGTTTTTTACAGCATCTCGTTGGCAGTTAGAACTTAAACACTGAGCCAGAAGTACGACCTTCTGCCCACTCTGTCCTGTTATTGAGCAGCTCCTCCATAGAGAAAACATTGGAACAGAAGATGTGCAGTTAAGAGGGGGAAGGTTATGTTGATCTGGCTTTTTATATACAATACTATATTATATCTGCAAGTATTAGATTGGACCTAACAAGTATGAGATGCAGCATCACAAGTGTCCTCTGACTTTGCAGTGTTTGCAGAAGCTACTCAGAAGAGCAGCAGAATTAGGATCTGTTCCAAAGTTTGTACTAAAGTGAATTTATGCACAAATACTGAGATCTTTTTTTTTTTAACCTTTTATTTAATCAGGGAAGTTTTCACTGAGAGGAAGCCTCTCTTTGGCAGATCACATTCACACAGTAACAGACATTCACACCTGGAAGCTGCCCAGTACAACCACAGTCTGATCTGCTGGCCACTGAGAAGCTCCACTGGAGCAGTTTCTCACTTTCCCCACCCAGATTTATCTGACGACTGACAACCTTCCAGTCGAAAGCTCATTTCTCCAACCTTTAGACCACCACTGCCCGTGCATTCATTCTGCATCATGCATTTAGTTGTGTAAGATATGGGATTAGTATTAGTATTGAGATTAGTATACAGTTTTGAGTGTGTTTATTAAAAACAGAACTAAATGGAGAATGTCTTTCTGTCATTCAATTGATCATTCAACTGTCATGAAATTTGAATTTCACTTTGTGGGTAAAATGACACATTCAGAACCACTGCACGGCCAAAAAGGTGCACTTCTTTGTTTAGAAACAATATGTATAAATGTCTTTAAAGAAGCAGCCTTTTCACCACTCAGATGTTTTTGTTTTTAAAGCATATTGTTTTATTGGTGTATAAAATTGTCCCACACCCCTCCAATTTCATCAGATGGGGGGACAATGATATAGTATGATGTGGTTTGTTGTAAGATTCCATGTTGGTTTTCCTCCTGTCGTCCCCAATTTTTTGAGTCACCAGCCGCCACTGCTGTACAGTATGAACATATTAACCTTAGTCTCATTTATTGTTATTTTTGAGGACCTATACATAAGCATACTGTAGCAAGGCATAGTAATTGAATAACATTGTGAAGACATTATCATGGTAAAAAGTCAAATCAGAGTTGGACTATGCTCTTTTATTAGATGAGGTCCTGGGGTACTCTCCCGCACAGCTCCTCATCCTCAAAAACACCATGAAGGTCACTGAATGATGAGTGTTGATTATCATGATGAGAGGCTGATTAAGCAGTCGACTTTCCTAATGATTTAGAGACGGCCTGCTGCAAATTGGTCTGGGTCAACGTTGATGATAAGAGGAACTCCCTCTGAGGAGTCCAATTGTAAATTAAAAAATTTGCATGGAGCTGTTGGACACTAAAAAAATAGTGGATGTTATTAATAAAGCTTGAGAAACCCCCTGATTAAGCTGAGAGTTCAAACTGTTGCTTTTAAGACTTTCTCTCTGTATTTAAAGCAGAATGAATTTTAGGAACATTGATTTAACACTTTAGACATTTTCCTTTTGCTATAAAGCAAAAACTAAATGAAACAATCACAAAAAAATAACATCTTCAGACAAGGAAAACAATGACAGGACAGTGACTCATCTCTTAACACGTACACTTGAGGGTTTATTATCAAAGAACTGAAAGCTACAATATGCAACTCTTTCACCTTGAGGCACTCTGCCAAAACTCTCACTCAGCTTGATGAACTGTCTACCTCGTAATGGTATCTCGTCTGAGGTACCTGGCAGAAATAAAGCTAACACAGATGTTAAAGAAGCAAAGAAAAGACTTTGTCTGCTGCAAATTTAAAGTGACATTCAGATCATTTGACCTCTCATTGTCATGTACTTGCTTTTAACTTGTGTGTGCATCACAGACCTTTTTCACAGCAGACAATTAAAGTAGGAAAAGCACAGGTATTAATAACAAAGGTTATGTTTGAAAGCCCTCATCAACTGCTTCCTACTGAACACTACCTGCCTACCACTGAATGACAGACAAACTGACAAAGTTAGCAACTAGCAGGTGAACATAGTGGAGCATTTAGCAGCTAAAGAGCCAGATATTTCCCTCAGGAATTGGCAGAGACCAAAAAAAAAAAAACCATGAATGTTCTTCAGGTGGCCAGAAACACGACACCAAATGACTGCTAATGCCTGCAGGATGTGTCTGCTGGATGTGTAAATAGCTAACACATTCGCCACTTACCACTTTATAAGGTGATAATATCTCAGATGTTGTGATTTCAGCTTATTTTGCTGTCCCCAAATGGCCAAAAAAAAAAAAAAAAATTAGGTAAAGCAACTTTAACATCACAAAAGCCTCCCTGAGTGTTGCAATGTTTAGTTCAATAAAGAGATATCAATTGGAAGTGTATGAGAATTTTTATTGAGGTAAGCAACAGAAAAAGACTTTGGCAGTGAAGCATCTTCATTTAGTGTAGGCTGATGTGAAGATTGGAGATAGGACAGGATCCCCCGGAGACTAGACTTTGGTGGTGGTGCAGTAAATCCAGCAGGTGGTTGATGGAAACTGGACATCCTGGAAATCATGGTGGTGATGGGCATCTAGAGACTGATTGGTTCGGGGCAGGTAGAAATAGTGAATTGTGAATGTATGGACTTTGACAGTGTGGGAACGGAGAAGTGATAAAGAGAATTAAAACAGGAAGAAATAGCAGAAATTCATCCAGGGAGGAATAAAGGCAGAACATGAGAGAAAAGCTCTTTCTTATTGAACTTTCACCAAAGCTTCATTTATATTTATGTTGAGTCTTGATGTAATCTGAAGTTCTCAAGGAAGATATTCCAGTAATAGCCAGGGATGATATATATATACTTAATATATACAGTATATATATACTTTTTAAGTGTTAAGTGAGAAAGTGTGCAGGCATTACTCTTTTGTCAGTGCTGATTTCCAATAGCGTTGCACCTACAGGGTAACTACGCTCCTCTAATCATAACAGTAGCATTAACAGGTCTTCACAGACGCCAGCTGTCAACACATGGGCCTACTGATAACTGTGTTATATCCCCAGCTTCTCTAGACATTTGGGGCTGATGAACAACAATGTGGACCACTCTAAACCACAGGGCTATGACTAAAAGAGCACTCACACACACCAGAAGGGCTTCTTGTAGTAAAGAGTAAAGAAACACAGAGCCAGCTAGTAGCTGTTCATGGTTGGTTATGGTTATGAAATTTGAAACAGACATTCATGGTTCCCAGAGGATTATTTTTAATGACTTGGTGACCGCTTGACTTTTCCTCACCAACATGTCCAATTTTTCACTTTTCCTGTGAACTATAAACATTTGCAAAATGATTGATGGTCCCCAGAGGATGAATCCTGCTGACTTTGGTATACTCTTCACCTTTCCTCAAGCACCATCATCAGGTCAAATTTTTTAATTTTTCCAATTTTTTCATTCACGACTAAAAGCTTCAAAACTAATGATATTTCCATCCACCTCAGCTGTTCTTAGTATTTAGTGCTAATTAGCGAATGTTAGCATGCTGACATGCTAAACTAAGATGAACAATGTAAACATTATATCTGCTAATCATGAGCATGTTAGCTTTTTCATTGTGAGCATGTTAGCATGACAACTTTAGCATTTCGCTCAAAGCACCACTGTACCTAAGTACAGCCCCATTTCTTTTGTTCCCATCTGACTTTGTACTGGCTATAATTTTCCTGCACTTCATGACCACAAAGTTTTGAATGAATTTCACAAGTTATACCTCTTTTATGAACAGAGGGGTCTCTGTGAGGATCTAGTTTTAACTTCTGTAATAGAGTGTTATTTCTTAGTTATGAGATGACTAACTGTGAGAGCTGCCCTGTTCAAAAAACATGAGAGTAAACAAAACACAGCTCAGTTTGGTTTTCAGCCCACAGAAAAATGTTTTCGTGCTGTGCACATAGAGGCATCTCAATATCCTGATTCCCAAAACAAAGTTTAATCATGTCTTTTTAAAAAGAATTGACTCTGCATTATCTACCATTTATTTTCCATTAAAGCTGAGGATATGGAAGCACATTCACTATTAGTACTCCAATCATAGACTCTGGCCCTGGTAAACAAATGATAAGGATCGACAATCAGTGAGACTACCCCCCCTCCCACACATCCATCGCCAACCACACAAAAGCTGGAGTACTGAATGTCTGAATGTATTAGAGATCTTTAATCAGCTGTCTCTCAGCAGGGATCCTGCTCTGTGGTTAGTAAAGTCCCTGAGATTCAGTATCTGGCTGAAAACTATTACAGTGTTTGGTGTGTAAATGATGGAAACTTTAACACAAGAAACACATTAAACTACAGTTGTGAATTAAAATAGAAAAACAAATTGGGATTTAACCCATTCATAATGAACTCAAAGAAAACAAGACATCCTATTTGCTGAGATTCTTTCCATCATTATAAGTAGTTGTAACTCATCAGAAATGACCATCTCAAGGTCATTGTGCTCTCTAACTTCATACCACTTTAATGCCACTAGAGGATAAGAAATTACATTAAGTACATCTGAGGTCTTTTCACTTAAATCCTCCAGCAGCAGAACTTAAAAGCACCCTTTGTCACTCACCATACAGCCCAGTTGAGAGATTTATGGTTATATACCTGCTGATGTATGTCAGAAGGACTGCAGTATCCTCTTCTACTGAGGTTACATATCTCAGCGATAATGAACAACTCTCGGATATATTCCAATATATCCGAGAGTTTCCATAGTTATGGTCATCTTTATGTCTTACACTTTGATCATCAAGCTGGAAATCACCTGCATGTATGTTTCTCTTAAGTGCTGAATGTGTTGATGCATCAATGACTCCGATTTTATGCTTTATTTATGATCTCTCAAGCACAACGATAGATAGCAATACACTAAAGAAACAATGTTTATACAAGCTGAGTTGCCAGTTTATTGGGTAGATAGCTGCTGTCAACAAAGTAACCATGTACACATTTATTCTCCAAAGAATCCAAAATAGGGTTTGTATTCAATCTATGGCGGGTCTGTAGTATTCGAGTCCAATCTCAAGACTCCCAAAGACTTACCTGTTCCACTATTGTCCTGAGCCATTTCATACTGTGCATGGTGTTCCACAAGGATCAATTCTTGGTCCAATGTTGTTCTCTCTGTGCATGTATTGCCACTTGCCCAAAATGTTCTACCTAGTTTAAAAAAATCTTTGGATTACTTTTGATCCCAACCTACAGTTGTTTTCTTTGACTTTTGCTTCTTTTCATGGCTCATACTTTGTGGTTATTATACTTAAAAAAAACCCAAACAAACAAAAATATATTAATTTATTTATTCATTTATAAATAACTCCTTGTTTAATATATTGTCTTCTCTCTCTTCAATCGCCCTCTTTCTCTTTTCTTCTTCCTGTGAAGCACTTTGAATCTTCTGTTTTGAAAGGTGATGTAAAAGTAAAGTGTGCTTTTACACACAAATGTATGGAAAGATGTCATACATTCATGGTCAACTTTTAAATTGATTTTGATGTAATTATATTTAATCTGAGTTGTGGTCGTGATTTTAGATGGGAATAGATGGACGATGCCACTTGTTGTGGGCTTGTTGAACGGACACTGTTTTGGTTTTTAGTGTCTTGGCTTGGTCTTGAGTCGGCTTGGACTCTTGACTCTTGTCTTGAGTCTGACTCAACCCTAAAATGCTCAGACTTGGATTTATCTTGGACTAGACCTCATTGACCTTGCCATTCAAAGTTGGCAAGTGCACTTTTTGGTTTTTTTTTTGGCACATCAGTATCTGTAGCCAAGTTGAGTTTTTCATTCCTGTGAGTTCAATAGTTTTGCGCAGCAGATCCAAAATGTAGAAAAACATTCTGCATCCATTAACATGTTCATGTGCAGTCCTCCCACATTTCTGTTTGCAAACAAACTGAGAAATGAAAGACTTGACATTTGAATACATATCGGGGGAGGAGTGACGGCACTCTGTCTCTTTAAGCTGCCACTAACACTGACTGACATACATGATTATATAACACCATATGCCATAGCACTGCACTTCAATCAATCACAACCATGACCACAGAAGAGAGCAGATTGGCTTTTATAATACCTATAATCTCATAATGTGTTCCTATACCTACGTTAACCGTCATACTGCTGCATTATGACTTACGAGGGAGCCCTCTAGCTCTGCACTGCACTTACAGCTTCAGCATTTGCCAATTTAGACTCTTAAGTGTTCCAGAGATCCCTGCAATAAAAGCCATGTTAATTGGCTCAACATGTTAGCAGTAATACTATACTTACAAAGGCAGCACTTGCCAAATTCTACAGACACTAAGCTCAAAGAAACCAGGCAAATAAATCACCATACATAGGTAAGAGGTACAACATGCGGAACTGTAAAAAATATAAAGTGCAGACTTTTCATTGGATATTTTTACTCCTACTCCTCCTTTTAATCCTGCTTATATTCAAGAAGTCAGACATTTTAGTAGTAGTAGTTATTTTAGTAGTTTTTTTTTAGAATTGACAAGAACTTGTTTTTTGGAAGATCTTTGGTGCTTATTGGATGAATGTTGAAAATACCACTAGGGTCTGGAAGCTATATTGCAAGAACACTGATGTAGGAGCATAGAGTTTTGCAATATATCTTCTGGCCACCAGTGGCAGCAATGAACTTGTCACCACATTCAGTAAGCAAGGAGGAAATTATGCTCCATCCTGGATTTGGGTTGTATTCATAGATGTATGAAGTGCAAGTTCTCCTGAACTACTGCTTGAGTTTACCTTCTGTTCATATTTCCAACTTAACATTTATTAGTTTAGAACTAAAAGCATGCTAAGTGTTACAGTTCAAGTTTTTTTTACATTTGTTTTTAAGAAATGAGAAAGCTAGCATGGGGTGTCTAGGTGTAGTCTGAAAAGGTGGGTTTCAGCCTGTAGTGTAGTATGGCAGCACTCTGCTGTACTGAGTTCAGTGGGAGGTCATTCCACCACTGTAGGGCCTGTAGGGCTAGAACAGAGATAATCAATGAGTAGGTGTGTGTTTAACGGTTTTAAGGCACAACGTGAAGCCGTAGAACCACCCGACACAAAGCAAACCTCAGGTGTCATTAAGCATAACTGCAGAGTATGTCTCCAAATCTGTTTTCTTTTGTTTTTGGTAAAGAGAGTTTCTCAGTATATTAACTGCCCATTTTGTTGCCTTTTTTGTATTAATCTCATCTCTTCCTCTGTTATTTTAAGCTCTTCAGGTGTTACTTCCTTGTACTGTTTTTCTATTGGTTCCTTTTTTTGTCTTCTCCATTTCTTTTTCCTCTGCTGCACCCCATTTTTCAAAACTTCATAAGCTTTGACAGCTGTGCTCTTTAATGTTGCTATGGTTACAGGTCGGATAGCAGATGAATTTAGAGCAGTGATTAAAGTTAGGCTGAACTATGTGTGCAATACATGTTTTAATGCACACTTGCCGGCCAATCAGAAAAGAGTATTCCCCCAGACCATGGTAAAAGATGTGATATTAACATGATCCTTCCTGCTAGTTACTAGGACCTAGCACAAAACTGCCTCCATTAAGGCCTGCTTAGCAGAAAAAATAAAACTACATCAAATGTAATAATTCAAATGTACAGAAATAATTCCACTTGAATGGATTTGAAAAAAAATCCGACTGCTAGTGACTAAAATCCTAGTAAAGAGGACAACTAAAGTGTATTGCTGGATCACTCTTGCAGAAAGTGTTTGCTGTCTTTCACTAGGATCTTTAATACAGAGATCCTGCATTATAGCCGTAAAGAAGATCCGTCATTAAACTGCCTTTGGTTTTTTACACTGAATCAAACAAAGCCGGCATAATGCTGCCCCCGTGTGTGCTTTTACATAGCATGCCGGTGTGACGTCTAACACAGTGTCCCACCATGCCGGCTGTCCCTTTTACACAGACGTCGATCTGGCTCTGTGACTACCTCCATAGTCGGCTTATTGGCAGAGCAACTCTGCCCACCAACTCCGTGTCCGTACCTTTTATACAGAACAGCGAGGCGGAATAAAGGCGCGGCAATTCTGCCTTGAATGGGCTGTATAAAAGGGGCTACTGTGTTGTATACCAAAAATGTAAGCTCAGACGTTTGGACAAATACTACATCCACACTGAACCAGCATGAATAAGCAGAACAAAAGAGTAATAACATTTAAAATATATACATATTTCACTCATTAGGATGAATAATAATATAAACTGAAAAGCCTAATCAGTGTGGTTGAAGATCTTAACCAAAACAGCATGAAAACATGCAGTGTTCAACTGTGTTTTTTAGATTTGGCTAGCTTAGTGTGGATGTAGCTTACACGCTAACAAACGAGTTAACAAGCTCGCTATTAATACTAGTAACTTGGAGTAGAAGTCTTAACTTATCTGCTAGAGGTTGCTTTTCTTTACCAGGAAGGTTTCATGAATAAGTGATGAAAACCGACAACGGAAATAATTAAAATTTCAACCCTTGGTGAGTGCTACTGCATAGGAGGAGGCTGAGGGTAGGGAAGGCTAATATTTGACCAACTATCATACTTAACCATGGAGGACAATGTTATTATGTGCATTACAGCAATTCTATGCACTGACTACAAACAGTAACAGACAGATAATAATGCAACACAATAAAGGTTGGCTGAAATGCGACAAAGTGCATGGGACACAGATTGAGTGAATAAGTCATGATGTAAAGCAAGTGACTTAAATGTCCACTTAGGTTACGTTTCCGCCCTACTGAAGCATGGACGGATTACCATGACCACGGGCCCTGGGCACAAACGTGCCACGGACCCCTACCTACACACGCAAATAGTACATGTGCAATGTGTGTACCCTCCTCAAGCACACAGAGTTTGGTCTCACAATAACACAGGGCAACCCACAACCACACAGCATGTATTACTTTGAAATTATATTCGTTATTTTGACATGTTTACTGCCATTTTAGGCCAGTTTCGTTGTATACATGCCATGTACAGCACAGTATATACATCTTTAGGAGTCAAAACACACACACCTTAATTTAAATAAAACCATCAACAAAAAAACATTAAAGAATACATAAATGAACATCAAATGTAGTACAGAGTCACAGCTATGACCACACAAAACCACAGTGAAAAGTACCCAACCTATCGGCTTTCCTCTGGCCTTCTTTGAAGAGAAGTCATTGATCAAGTCGTCAAAGTCCAACTCCCAGAGTTCCAATTCAATGACCATGAGTGACAGCATGTTCAGGCGTCTCTGTCATCCTTGTCTTTAGTTCATTTTTAATCCTGGACATTTGCGTAAAGGACCGTTCCCTTGCAGTTACTGACAGGAAGTCTTCCTGTGAACTTGGGCTAGCAGTACAGGCAATAGCATCCAGGTCATCCCGAGGAGGCAGCGCTGTAGCACTGGCATTGCTGCGAACAGTAACACCATTACCTTCCACTTGTTTTTTGGTGAAAAATGTTGAATTAGAGGGTATTAGTAGATCAAACAGTAGAAACAGTAGATCAGTGTGGTGCGATGAGAAGACTACACTCTTCACATTACTACTTGAAACAAACAGAAATATCATAATTCCATTATGTATTCTACGTTATTTTTTACTGTTTGAGGTTTGACTGGCGCTTGTTTAATTATGTCATCTTTTTCATCCCAGGTCTTCTGCATTTCAATTGCACCCGCCTGGAGAATTAGCACCACCTACTGCTTATCTTGAAAAACCAACTCCTAATAGTCGCATAACAGTCAAAATAATAGATACTTTTATAAATGCACAGAGGCGCCTCTAATAGGTAGTATGTATGACATCTACCTAGTCTGAGTTCTTTGAATTAGTATATGAGTTGAGTATTTTTATGTACCTTTTTTATATATGTAGCCTATTTTTTAAAAAAATCTGTGTATTATAAAAACCTGTTTATATTTACTTCAGTAATGTTCCTTACAGTGGCATTCAAAACACCTTCTGTTAGTTATATTAATACATTTTGAGATTGAAAGCTCACTCTTGACTTTCTACCACAAGGTGCATTTAATAGCTTTTCTGGAGCTTTCGCTTATGTCACACAATCTTCCTCAACAAAGGAGAAAAATGGAAATTTGAACAAATACAATTCCAAGATATTCCACTTTTTGTATTTCTCCATTTCTTGAAGAAGATTGAGTGATTGAAGCTCCAGTGAAGCTACTAAATGGCCATTGGGGTATATTGTCAACTAATATATGAATCTTTTTTTTAGTGATGAATGGGTTATGAGGACTTTTGTAAAACTTGACCCAATCTGTTTGTATGGCTATATGTGAGCTCTAACTGTGACATCAGATCAAGTCCCTGTGGTCCACATTTCAGTTTTGTCACATTCACCTGTCAAAATGTGAACCATATATCACACTGTTCACAGATTGTGCCTTTAGAGTACTCAGAATAACACAAGCATCCCCACTCTTCAAATTGGAACAGACATTTAAAAGGGGCATCAGTGCAAAAAGCAAAAGCTGCTATATACTGTAACAACCAAGCAAATGATGCATTCACACTGACATTCACCAAGAAGATGAAAGCTTTCATCATAGCATATTACAACACTGCCAAAACATATTTTTGTCTTAAATAGAAAATAGAAGTAGAAGATTTAGAGCACTAAATCTTGCTGATACAACCAGAAATAGAGTTGATTGTCAAGATTCACTCAAACTGAGGAATATATTGTCAAACAGTATGTTAATTGCAGTAATTTGGAAAACTTACATAATATTAGGCAGAAGAGAAACTTTAAAGACCTGGGGGAGAAGCTTTCTGTGTTCTTCTTTAATCAGAACTGCTTGCAATAATATGAACAATCACTTTAACCTCAACCGATATTCTTTGAGCTCACAAGATCTTTCTCAAGTTCATTGTCACTGGAGTACTGCCACTTCTTCTGGATGGAGTCTCCTAAAGATTCTCCTAAAAAGTGCTAGAATTGAACATCAGTCAAAGATACAGTAAGGCAGTAGTGGAAAGTGTTCTATTTAGTAAAGATGTACTGTAAATGCAATATTATCTCACTTAGATAAAGTATGATGTTCACCGTTCCTGACAACAAACCTTGTGGATTGACCTTGTGGATTGTTGCTGTTGGTTCTGAGAATGTTTTTCTCAGAACCTAAAGTCTACTGGTTTGAAAGTATTTAGAAATTACATGACATTTAAAGCCACAGTGAATCAGCCGCTCCTGCTTGTGTTTAAGATTACAGACACATTATCAGCCAAACAAGCAAAAACAGTCTATTTTAAGATCATTGTCCTTGAAAATTCTAGTGATGTGTGTCGATGTAGCCTTGCTTGTCTGGTTGTCATCTTCATAAATGCGCTACATGCCTGTTTAATTCTCTCAGCTGGTTAAAAGCAAAGGTAGCTGGACCACATTTTCATTTCCTTTGTCATGTGTCAAGTCCAATACAGAGTGACTAGATGGTTTTTAAATCTTTTAGTACCCCTTCCTGTGCCTACTGGTCTAAAACGCACTCTGTAATCCTGCTGACTTTAGTCCTGCCACAAGAGATTTTCTTCGCAAGTTTGGAGTTGGGAAGAATGTTTGGTAGGGTCTTGTCTGTATTCCATCTGAGATACTGTCAAATAAAATGGTAAACTTGTCTTCCTTCCCAAGCAACAAGCAGTGTTTCTAGAGATGAGTGCAGATGCAGGAACAGTTTCCACTGACAACGAAAAACTTTGAAGAGGACATAACATCCACATTTCCAGGTCTATATTTATATTCTGGGGCTCTCCTGGAATATCTTTGCAGTACTTATTTGCAAAAAACTTATTTATCTTATACTGACCCTTTATGCAGCCCCTCAGTTTAGCCTGTCCCTTTAAAGCCCCTCTCCCGATGAGCCCACTTTGTTCCAATTGGTTAGTTTCTCTTCTGCTGACTCCAGAGGCCACATAAACAAACAACAGTAGGCGGATTTCACTTCTTTTTCTCCTTCTTTGCTTGAAATGTCAACTTCTCAAATACTGAAAATGATTTTTTATTTTTGATTTTAATTGAATTTTGAATTTTTTAATTGAATGATTGTAGACCTTGGGAACTTGTTGTGAGATGTGAATTTGATAATGCAGTTATTATTTAAATCAGTTCTACCAAGAGCAACCTGTCTGACATTTGCAAAAATCTCTGTCTCATCTCGTTTTACAGGACAAACTACATACCTGCTTGCTTTCCCCTTTGTCTTAGACCCATGTACTGTATGTACTGTTTTTTTCAACTGATTGATTAAAAGTTGAGTCTGTAAAGTTTCCTAAAATACAGACAAATGACAATCACAAGTTCCTAGAGCCCAAGATGATGATCCCAATTTACAGAAAGAGAGAAAAGAAACAAATTCTCACATTTGAGAAGCCGGAAACTGAATTTTAAATAAATGACTGTAATTAATTAAACAATGACAATGACATGGACAGTCAAACAATGAAAATTGTTGTTGATTAGTCTTCTGCTGATCAACTAATTGATCAATCCACTAATATTTAAGCTCTTGATTACATTAGATTTGTAAGAGAAAATAACAAGTGGGACTAATTCAGATCCCTAAAATGCTGTTTAAATGTATATTAAACATATATATTTTTAATCAAAATCTCTTGGTTCCTCTGTGTTGAATTCTGGAGAAAAAAAATAGAGAAAGAGTGCTCAATTTTTTGTGGAGTAGTTATAAAAGGATGGAAAACACTGCAGTGACAATTGGCTGAGAACTGTAGGAGGAATAAAAGAATACCTCAGTCAGCTGACTCAAAGGAAAGAAGATAAAACACTATTGAAATTGAAAATATAATGAAATTTATGTATGAATTGGGTGAAGTGACACATTTGCTTTTCTAAACAGTGTAGGAGAAAATAGTAGATTTCACATTTCCTCTCCAGCATCCTCACCAATCACATGAAACATCAGTAAATATTATTTACTGTAAAACCATTTTTCCATTTTTCCAAGATTGCCAAATAAATTGTGCAGGAGCTTTTGAGCATATACAGAGGAAGGTACAGAATATCTTTACTGAGAACAGAGTATAGGAAAGATTCAGTTTGAGCTTTTTAGTTCATAGGAGCACAGATATTTTCAGTGTGATGACTTAAACTGAAGTCAACTGAAACTGAGAAATGGACCCAATTTGTCTAAAAAGTAGAGCTGCTGATAAAAAGATTTTTGCCAGGTTTTGTTGTACATGTCTCGTTGATGTGTCTGTTCTGGCGCTATGCCTGGCATTCTGAAGATCAACTTGCATCCAGGCTAAACTTGCTCAGTCACTTCTATTGAACAGGACTGTAATACTAATAGGGCTGTCGCTGAAAGCTGCAATAGCCTTTTTGTCCAAAGCAGAAATCCCTGCAGGTCCTGCCACTGTAAATCATATCTGCTCCATGAGAGTGTTTCTGTGCAGGGACTGTTAACCTTGGTGTGAATAAGCTGCTGAATGTGAGATATCTCACCATGTAGTGACTAAAGGCCAATGTATGCACACAGCCTATAATAAGTTTGATGTGAGAAACGTTCTGTTCTCACTTGTTATCGCTGACTGCCATTAGCACATGTAAGCTGCTAAGAGCAACTTAATGCAAAAGCAGGTTAAAAGACAGGTTGGATTGATTGAGAGTTGTGCATAACATAGTCTGACGTGAATAGAAAGATTTATTTATATAAACATAGTTCACACAGATTATACTTATGGATGTGTATTGTTACTGTATATGTTCCTCAGCCTGCGCTCCGCTGCTGCCATTTATAATCTTTTCCACAGGGGACATCATGGAAAAATGATAAAACACTTCAACTCTGTCAAAGTTTCTGATTCCATTTTCACTTTACATGATCTTTTATCAGTTTGTGAACTTTGGGCATTTTAAACTCATTCCATGTTCAACTGGGATTAACATGTCCTTGAAAACTGCAAGGCCTTGAATGAACTTTAACAATGTAGAATATTCAACTACTCTAATTGATATTTGAGAGATCTAAAAAAATTTTAAAAATCTGATAATACTCTATAACAGCCAATATTATTTTGTCTTTTTCACATAAACACAAATTAATGACCTCAAATATATGTTTGTCATTTATGTACTGGCGTTTCTTATTACTTATAGGCAAATAAGCTAATATCAGCCGGTCTAGCTCTATTTATTTTGTACTCTTTTATTCCTTTCAGGCAGAGCCAACCAACTAGGGGCCCCGGGGCTGTGGGCCCAAGGTGAACCTCCCTCCAGTTTCTCCCAATCTGTCTATTGTGTATGTATTAGTAAGTGACCAGTAATCAGTCTGTGGTAACCTGATTAAGCAGTTTAATTTTACATAAAAAAGGCCTTAAAACTAGATTTACCTTAGGCCCCTCTACAAGCCAGAGCTCAAGTCTCAGGTAATAAGTCCAAGTCTCAGGTAATGAGCTCCAGGTACTTGACAGGTGTGGGAAACAATCAGGAGTCAAAAATGCTTTTGCACTCTGAAAGATGTCTCGGAAATCTCCCTCTTTTTAAAAAAAATTAAATTACATGGTTGAGCACAAAGACAGACGTTTTGCTTCTTCAGAGTGAACAAACCATATTGCACCTCAGGGATTTCTACCTACTCACTGAGACCAATGCAGGTGGTAATAACACAGCTGTTGCCTCAAGGCTCCATATGATTGCAATTCACATTGGGATATATGTAGTAGTATTAGCAGAAAGGACTGTAGCTACTATTTAGGACACTGAGGTCATGTCTTCTGTATAGTTTTCTGTGAATTTGGAGGTTTCAGTATTTTACTGGCTTCTGCTTGTTACCTCTTATTACAGGTTATGGTCTTGCTGAGTTTTGAGAAATTCAGTGAAAGAACTATTCATCCTTCTCAGATTGTTTCATTTGAAAGAAGAAATATTCACTATTTCACAGGAAAAAAACAAAGCAATTACAAAAAATAAACCTAATTTTGTGTGATAAACCTTTTACTTTCTTATTTCTTTACTCACCTCATGACCCTTCAGCCTTTTTCTTGGGACCCATTGGAAGGACACAACCCCTAGGTTGGGAACCAATGTCTTAAAGCATCAAAATTGATCCCTTTGAAAGCAACCATTCTTCACAACGAGTGCCTTCATTTTTTATAACTGAATATGTTTTACTGCAAATATGTGACATGTGATTGCAGGGATTTCAGTTCTGATGGATTTTTTTCAATTTCATGTCTTTTACTTCTTCTAACTAAGCAAAGAATCCTCAATATCAATCAAAATCTTTTAGACAGTGTTGTTATCAGTATGACCAGGTGGGGGCAGCATTGCTCCACAGCATTTTAAGGCCCTCTCTGTTTTGCTGTGGCCCTTATCTGGGACAGGGTGACATTAAGGGAAGCAGTTAAAGGTTAAATACTTTTCTCAAGGGTGCTCCACACAGTCCCTCACCATACGGTAAAATCCTCACACAAGAAGCTGCAACCTGCAGCTCATAGATCGCCATTTTACAACGCCACAACAGCCGGACTGCTGCAATTCAGCTTTAGGGCTGTACTGTATGCTAATCACCTGGCTCAGACTCATCTGTAATTATTTTTGCGATGTTGAATGGAGAAAGATGTGATGTTTTTTGGGGGGGAGGATTAAGGAATTTTAAGGCTTAGAGACATAGCATGCCTGTTCATTTCTCAGCGTAGTTCCTCTGGTGAACCACCGCCTCAACAATATTCCATGCTCACCGCAGTGTAACAGAACCTCCTCAGCTATCACAACACTGCTAATTAAAAAGAGATATTAAATGCACAGGATCTCATAGTCTTCAGATCTACAGTCAGTATGAATGAACCACAGAGAAACATCTCCCATGTGTTTAATCTCATGTTGTGAGGATAAAAATGTTAAACTGCACTTCAAATGGTTTTACAGATTCAGCCAGCAGAATGTTTCTGTCAGCATCCACATTCTTGTAATGTTGCACAAGATAGACGATTCTGCAAAAATGTATTTCCGCAGCTTCAGTCAGTTAAAAATATGGGTTAGTGTTTACAGTCTGCAAACAGTTACAATGCAGTGCTTTTAGAGACACGATTCAGACTCTCAAGATCTCATTGATGCGTGGGTGTATTAAAAAGCACAGATTGGACAGGTGTTCCAAGGACGCTGCATATGCTGAAAGAGTTTTTTAATTCTTCACATTGATAAGCTCATTGCACAAGCTTATTATAGGGCGTGTCCACCACAGGAACTTTCCCAGGGGGGTCAAGAAGATTTGGAGGACCTCAGGAACTTTATGTGTTTCAAATAGAGAAATCAGGGATTAAACTTTGTTCCACTCCAATAATTCCAGGTGGCAAAAAAGTTTCTTCCCCAGGGGTTCAGGAGGTATCGGGGCAGAGCTTGCAAAGTGTCATTCAGTCACTCATGAAATAAGGAAAAACTGGGTGATTCTAGTATCAATATTTGGATGAGGGGGGGACATTTCTTTTACTTTTTATTTATGTAAAAAAAAAAGTTATGCTTTGCTGCTGGGCTTCCTAATTACTTTTAAAAAAAACAGCGAGGAACGAGAGAGAGTGGTGATGACAGAACAAAGGAATGAAACTTTACATACCTGTAGTTTTATTGCAGTTACCCAGTAAAACAGAAATACTGTAAATAACCAGCAAACAGCAAGTCATCCACTGAAGTTTTACCTCTGCATGTATTTTTTGCATCCACTCATTCCATCCACTGAAACATCAGTCACAACCACAACATAGAGCAACATGACTCTACATTGTCTTGTGACAACTGAGCTTCAATGGCAGCTTATGTTTTTAATCTGTCTAAGTTTTTGAAGGTTTTAATCGTTTTTTATTGCCAGTGAGTGAACGGGCTGACTGCCTGGGAGTGAGAGATGCTTTGCTGAAACACAGTGCAAAACGCAATTTAAGAGATCTTTTATGTAATTATGAGAAGTGTGAGCGAGAAAAAAGACATCACCTGCAATAGTCTCATGCCACAAGCATGTGAGCACCAGGATGTTGACTACAGCTTATGTAATGGCTACAGATGTCACTAATGAGAGGGAATTTCTGATTCCTACATATAGAGCCATTACATGTAATTTGCCTAATCTTCATGGATCTTCAGATGTTATAGAAATACAAACAGGAATGCCCAAAAAGACCTTTTAGTTTCTAGTTTACTTCCTGAGCTTAGTTTCAGTGTTTTCAAATTTCCTGATGTACGATAGGTGGAGATTTAACACTGCACCACCCAAGCGCCTAAGATCTCTTTAAAAATACCCGAGAGATAAAAGACAAACATACTTATACTAAATTGTGATAATTTTTAAACATCTTGTGTGAAACTCATTAATATGAATGTAAGTGTGCAAATTTAAAACTAACACCCACAGTGACAGACAGAGCACATTTTTGGAGAGGAAATCCCCTATAAATATCAAGTATTTACTGGAAATAACTTTAAGACAGATGCAGTGGGACTTTTTTTTAAATTTCCCAGGGTGGCTGGGACAAGAGTGTTAACTTTCATACTTTGTGGGAAATGGGTGTTGGGGGTGGAGCAGCTCGTTATTCTGGTCTTGTTACTGAGGCAGCATCAAGGCTGTGCAACCATACTTAGTGATACCAGCTGTTGGGCCTACAAGCATGCGACGTTCACTCACTCCCTCTCTCTCTCTCTGTGTCTGCCTCTCCCTCAGATGTTCCTATTAAGGAAGAGAAAAAAAACCCTGACAGCAGGAGCAGCCAACCTTTCTTCTGCTTTAAACCATGGGTGTCACTTGGGTTTGGTGAATGGTATGCACTTACCTAACCTTACCATGAGCAAGCTGAAATTTGAACTTTTCATTGTTATAATGGAGAGAGCAAAGACAGAGCTGACATGACTCGGGCCATATGTAGAAAAATAATAGTAATATCAGAAGAGAATTCGACACCAATGTCCCCTTTAAAATGACAAGGCAGGTCTAATAATTTATCACTCTGACCCAATATCACATCCTGTCAGCCATCACTCATCCCTTACAGCCAGAGATGCAGTTCATATGTGCTGTTTGGACATTTTAAAGGAAAATGTGACAAGATGCAGGGACTATATGAGTTTAAAGAGCTGAAATGCAAAAAGATATACAATACCAGTCAAAGGTTTGGACACACTTTCTCAGAAGTGCGTGTAACATATAATACCTTTGTAACCAGTGGCCAGGGCTAGCTAATGATATTATTCTTCCTCATTCTATCAGTGACATGCATCCTGTCTAAAGCAAATACCCTAAGTTAAATTTTGGAATTACTTTAGAACTTAATTTTAAAATTTGTTTGATATTGAATATACAACTACGATGCAATCCAACCTACCATTTAACATGATTTCCCACACAGCATATATTTGTAGATAATCTCAAATGTTTCCCCATTCAAATAACTAGTGCGGTGCCTGTTCAAAATGTGCCTGTTCGGAACAGGCCAATTGCTTATTATTTCTCAAGAACCACACATATATATGTATCAATTGACAATCAAATCAATTAAAACAAGAAGGATTCAATTAATTCAATGGTTTTAATCCAGACCGAGACTTCCCCAGTGAGACTTTCTTGTCTTTTTTAAGGTTAGCACACAATCCCAATCTCTGGCAATAGGCCCTTTTCACATTCTGTTTCTAAATGCTTCTGCATTGAGAAACTGGTGCATTACAACTTCCTGTTGCCAGCTATGGCCTTCACTGAATCGCTCTAAGTTGTTCCATTATATATCTAGTACTAATAACCATTACATTTTTTTCTTTTTGTTGGATTGCTTTGTCAATAACTTGCAAAAAGAAACTTGCCACAGGAAGTTTCAATGCACAGGTCTAGTTGTTACCATGACAATGTGAAAAGGGCCTATTGTGACTCCCTATTCATAATACCATTTGACTAAGGACAGTATTTAATTACACACCATGCCAGTGGTGTGTAAGCTGCAGCTTAACATAACATTAACAATACATTAATTTTTAATGTTGATGAATGAATGAATGAAATGTTATTATTGTGTCATGCATACAACTGTATGCCCAGCCTGCAAGGGCTTACAAGACACCATAAATTCCAACAAACCTGGACCAGAGTACAACATGTATATTGAAAAAAATAAATAAATAAAAATAAATAAATACAAAAAATCTTTCACCTTCAAATCTAGAGACCATCATTAGATAGTACAGACATTCTAATTTACTATCAGAAGCTTACCATATATTACTGAAAAGTCTAAGTAAATACTAATTAAACAGTCTATCTTGCCTTCTTTTCCAAGCTTTTGAAATAAAGTTAGCAAACTTAAATACATCAAAATTTAACAGCCATTCCAGTTTTTGCTCATCTGAACTCCAAAATATTTCAGGGTTTAGTCAAGCAATTTCATGAAACAGTAGCTCTCTTAAATCATCATAATTTGTACAGTACAATAGAAAATGGGACTCATTTTCCACTTCACCCAAATCACAGTTCTCACACAGAATTTGGAATGATTCATCCTCCCCACTGGTAAAAGGCCAGCTCATACCCCAGATTTTTGATGACATTACTTGAACCTGCCAACTACTTGCTAAAACCAGCCGAAACAGGTAGTCGCATCAAAGATGAGCAGAGACGCTGTTTACGTTTTATAACAACACCTCTCTCCAGTGTATATAATTTCTACTACCTTGTCACTGGCTCATGAAATTATACAGTTTGACTTGTTGCTGCTCACTAGATTGTGCAAAAAGCAAAATGGATCATGGTTGTGACACTGAGTGGTTTGCTGATGGTGTTATTCTAATTTATATAGGACTTTATGGATGAGCGAGATTTATACTTGCTTTTTTATTTCGGTAGCAAACTTGTATCATACAAAAAAAGCTATTCTTCAATTAAATCAAGGACGAAGGACAGGCTGTTGTCCTCCGCAGGGCGGGATCTCTTACATCAATTTAATGTACTTCAGTTTTTTTCATGCTAATCTATGATTGGCCAAGACACATAAAATGACACTCCAAGGGAGGGCGTCCTCCCTAACCAATGAACAACCAGAATGCAATATTGACATTGTGTTGGTCCAATGATAGTTTCCAGATTTCATCTTCAAATCTCTACCACTGTGAGTGTGATGAACCGGTAAGAGAAGAAGACAGGTAATGGGAGAATGGATCTGGACTGTGAGGTGCAGCAGCGACAGGATGCCGCCGGGGAGGCTGGAGAGAGAAGCAAACGGTGAAACAACCAGGAGAGTTAGCTTGTTTGTCATCGTTGCTAATGTTATCAGACTGGTTAACTAGCAGTCACAAAGTTCTGTTAACTAACAAACAAGAACAACCAACGCCCACAAATAGACGTAATGACATGAATATCTCCATGACATAAAGAAGAAGACGTCCGATGATGTGAATCAGATACAGCTTCTCTCTCTCTGTCTCTTTGGTCACTAATTTCATTTCTGATAGTTAAATGTCTCTGTGGCTGTTGTGTGAATTTATCTCCTTAACAAGAATGCAGCAGAGATCATATAATGTGCTGTAGGTAGTTTGCTTGTTGAAGTTACAGTGAGCTGTCTGGACTCACTCATTCATTTGGAATTGATCCTGTTTTTAATTGAGTGGTTGTTCAGTCACCTGTTGATGTACAGGTGTAGAGATGCCATATTGTCTTTGTTATGTTGACTGTATGTTAATAGGGAAGATTTTTGTTCCACCCCAAAAAGTGTTTTTACACACATTTTGTCATAAAGGTGCTTCTTAACTATAAAAGGTTTCAGGTGTTCCTGCTACTGTTATGAAGATGTGTTATGAAGAGAAAAGTCGATAAAGTATAGCTTATAACATCAGTAACATCAGTGGAAATTCATGGAGTTGTAACCATAGCCCAGTAACCCAAGTAAGAACTTCCTAAAGGCTTACTCAAATCAGTAGAGATGAATATAGTTGCATCCCTAGTAAAGCAATAGTCTAACTAAACACTATTACACTTCAAAACTTCTTTATCTAGTGGATGGGTCAGGTTAATAAAGCATGCTAAATTGCATTTGTAGTCTACCCAGACTCATGAATTACTTATCCTAGGCCTGTTAACTTGTTGTCAAAGACTCTTACCATAGACATAGTAAGACCTGAGTAAGAGATTGTTTTGTTTTGTTTTTTGTACTCATGCTTTATATGCATTGATGCATGTCAATAGATAAATATGAGTCACTGGCACCTCCCTCTAGGTCTACGGCCTACACTTTAGAGAAATGAAATTAAGATGATTCTGTTTGTCAGTTAAATGTTTTAACTTTAGGTAATATATTGAATAGCCCCACAAGTAACTCAATATGAGCACACTGAACATCATTGCTTTTTGACTCTCCATTGACAGAACTCTGTAATGACCCTGCTTCTACATAGCCGTCAATATAATAGGCTGTTGAGCACCATGGTTGAAAGTCTCAGGAACAAACCATGATCATTGGCAAATGCTTATGCTGCAAAGACGTGTACCAGTATATTTGAGAATGTTTGAAACCATTTGCACAAGCAATGAAAATGAATGAAGAGAGTTAAAAAAGCCAATCACCATGCAGCAGCCATAGAAACTACTGGTCAAAGAGACAGGCAATGTCAATTCAAACTCAAATTCAGCATAACTTACGGTGCAACATAAAACTGTTGTATATGATTTTTAAACACCTTTTTTGTTGTTGTTGTCAACATTTTTAAAAAAAACCCATGATATATTCACCTGTAACCTTACCCGATGCCAATGCTCCTCAGATAGCCATTTACCATTCTGTAACCCAAATTTGGTTTCGTATCCAGATATGGAAATACAATGCGTTTTAGGTCTTCACTTGTAATGTCACTGTAAACCTGTTGAACAGACAGGTTGTAACCTCTTAGCCCTCTCTGTACAGTCTTTACACTGACAAACTAAGGACATCCAATGTCTGGAACTGTGAAATCAAAGAAGAAAATACTCCAACTGCTCCTGGGTTATGTTGAAATGTGGCCGATCTCTGTCACCTGTCATTACTACGGGGCTTGGAGGCCAGTAATCAATGTTGTGCATTCAATTTCCAGAAGGTGATGTGCTTCCTCCAGCTTGCACAAGTCCTGGTCCGCATTTTCAAACTGGTCATGGTATCTTGCTAGAAGCCTCATTATGCATAGTCCGTGTAGGCAAAGTACACTTTATCTGCCAAATGCTGCTGAGATAGCTCCCGGCTAATGGAGTTCAGCACCTCTGCAACTCCGGTTGCAGCTGTTGAAATATCGTCTTTACTGGGGAGAAAGTACATGATAATGTTAACTACTGTACCGTGAGTGTAAACAAAACATCTCGAATCATACTTGGTAAAGCAAATGTTGGCTTGATGATAAGCATTGCATTTCCTGCATGTCAGGTCTGATAAAGGGGACATTTATGAGAACATCTTACATTTATGGAATAACACTCACATATCCCTGATACAGTGGCGAAATTATACTCACTCCAGTGCGCCAATGTTCAATTTTAAAATGACTAGAGTTTGGGCAACAGAACTACAACAATGTAATAATGTTTAATCACTTAGTATATTACAGAAAGAATGGGTATCTTCAGTGATCATCTGGTAACAGTAGGGGCAAAACTCACAAATGTGGCCCAGCCAGTAAGCAATGAAATAAACATTGCTCTTGTGAGTAACTGGCCTACATGGCTTGTATAGTAGGAATGCTACCATGACACAGCACTTGGTTTATAGAACAAAATTGGTAATGTTAGGCTAACTCAAGCCTCAATGAAACACAATCTTTGTTTGGGGATATTTGGTTTTATCAAATTTGAACATATAAATGCATTTTGGCATGCAAACCATCCTACATTTTAAAGTTAATCTTTGTTCCACAAAGTGACAGCATAGCTTCAACCTAAATGTTGAAAACCTAAAGACAGTCATGATCGGTGCAACAAGAATGTTTAATTCATTCAGTGTAATAGAGTAGTCAATAACGTGTCACACATAGGTCTACATTTATAATTTCTGTATCTAAATAAGCCCCACTATTGCTTACCTCATGACGCCTCAATGATGTCTGTCTGTACGGTTCCCTTTATACGTCCGACTTTTTTAAAACAAGTTTTAATGTCTTCTCTAAGGGCTCAGTGGCCAACTATGGTACTGCTAGTTACTTGATACCATGGGGGCCAAAAAGACTATTTCTCTAATTTCTTTATATGTAACAATCCCATACATAAATCTGATATATGACAGAATATGTAATCTACATATGAAGTGTATGTCCACATATGTCTCACACATATATGTTTATAGATGTGATATACATATAAGTCACCATATATACTCATATCATATACCTCAAACTGCATCCAGAAGATGTTAAAACTTGTTTTAAAAAAGTTTTAATCAATAACATTCTGAATAAAACACATTGTTTGTCTGAAGCTGATGATGGAAATAGCTAACGAGTGAGCCATCTCACTTCCTCCACATCTCTGTTTAGTCACATGCGCAGTACTGATCAGGCAGGATGTACGTTATCGGGTAGCAACACGTTGCTAGCTTCGGAAGCTAATGACCAGCCAAGCCAGTAATTGATCCAGTGGGTTGATAGGTTAGACGCCTGAGTCACCACCTTGGTTGAATGAATGGTCAGCTTCTCATTTCCCATCACTGGCTTCTAATTTCCCACGTCTGGCCTCTCAGTTACCAGCACTGGCTTATCATTGGCCAGATCAGTAGCTGGCTTCGGCGAGGATATAGCCTCCGCCGACTTCTTAGTAGTCTTAATTTTACCCCTTACACTGCGCCATATTGGGAAACAATCACTGTTCATGTATTCTTAAGTGCAGCGGAATAGAAAAACTTTCAAAGAACTTTCATTACACAGCCAAATGACAGGGGCAGGGGAGTGAAATTATATGTAAAAGAGACAGAGACGAAGAAAATGAAAAAAAGTAGAGACAGGAGTGACTAGATCACACCAATAGAGAGAAAGACAATGAATAAAAAAAGAGGTGAAAAGGGTTGCTGAGTGAAAGGACGCAAGAGAAATTAGAGGAGAAATGGCAACTGAGAACAAGAGACAGGAGACAGAATGAGAAAAAAGAAGACTAGAAAGGGAGACAACCCACACATGCTGGTGGTGAATCGTGATAGAGAATAAGGCCACGCTCTGCCTTTCTATCTCTGCTCTGAGGGAGAGGCAGTGTGTGTGCGCATTTGTCTCTTTGTGCTTAAATGTGTGTGTGTATGCAATAGAAATTTGATTCCTATTGCTGACTGCGGGCACAGTTCCCTTCATTTGCACATTTCCAGAGCCACCCCCTCCCTGCTCCTGTGTCCCGGGGTTGCTGGTTATTATATAAAATGCAGAGCCCCTCACAGGCGCTGGCAGGGGATGAATTTGTCTACAGGAAATTACATTGCAAAGATGAAAAGGCACGTTTAGGCAGGGCTGAGACAGACAGAGTTCAAATTTCTAGTCAGAAATGCGAAGCGTCAATAACAGACGGTGGACACAATATCATCAAGACCTGCGCAATCAAAGCCATTCAACCTGATAGACAAGCTGTGAATATTATCTTTGTGAAGCCTCAGAGAGGCGTTGAATCAACTCATGAGGCGCAGTGTGTGTTGTTGTTTTTTTTCTGTACCTAATAGTTTGACCTTTTTTGTACAGGTGGTACCTGTTTGTGAATGTCATTTCTATTTGTCTTCATGTACATGTTTTAATTTCTGTAAACACACACAAAAAAAATCTCCATTGAGAAAACGTGTGTGCACAAGCATGTATTTACAGACAGATGTAACACGCAGTCACATGAAGCTGACTTAGTGAGGACTGTTGCTGTGTAGTTAGAGAGAAACGGGGGCAAGAGCTTAGGAGATGGTCCGTGTTTGTTGACAGCTGTTCCGTCTACATCTGCAATATTTGTGCTTGTAATGACTATACAAATACTTTGTCTTCTGTGTGGATACAAGACCCAACCACCCACCCACCCACACACATGCACGCATACGCTTAAAAGATCTTGCATGTGGACTGAATATAATCTCTTCTTAGAGATAGGGCTATGGTCTGGATACTGTACCATGATGACCAAACATACCTCATTAGTGCTACAATACCTCATTAGTGTAGTTGACTCAAATGTTTGCAGGTTGTGGCCATCACAGTGTCCTAGCAACAAAGACGTGATGTCTACGAAACAGGCTCTTGGATGTAACATACACAAAAAAGTAATTTGACGGCTACTATATTGACGGCTATGTAGGAGTACACAATGTATAGATTGTGAATATGACAAAACTGCTTCTTTTCCGGAGAGTCGAAGCATGTCTGCCTGTAATGACAATAAAGATGCTACCACTGTGTGGGCTTACATACAGTAGAAAACATGCCCATATTTTGTCTTGTGTTATATAGTGTTAATTACATTAACGAAAACTATGACTATGTTCGTCAACAAACTTTTATTCCATGACTAAGACGAGACACCACTGCCGTCATTAAACACTTAACTGTGACTATATCAATCTGCGATATTGTTGACAAAAAAGACAAGCTATCATATGCAGCAGTTCAGTTTCCTGTGCTGCACATGGCATATCAGGACTATACTAGTACATTTAGCACAGTGAGGAGTACATCAACTATTTTACACAAAGCAAGTTAATGTTAATAATGGGGCTAATAACAGGGCTTGGGAGAAAGAAACAAGCTGATATTTGGGCCCATTTTCTTTAAAATGAGGCTGAGGAAAAAAAACTGACTGAAATGTTCAATATAATCTGATGGCTAAAAAAAGACTAAAATGTCAACAGTTTTCATTGACTAAATAGTTAGGGTTTTCTTTGATTAAGATAAGACTAAAATGCCCAGACTTTTAGTCAACTAAAGCTTGACTTAAAAAAACAGGATGAGGTTTACTAAATATGATAAAAACTGACAAAGACATTAGAGACATGACTAAGACTTAATTATAAAATAGCTGACAAAATTACCACTAGTGTTATACTCAAAAAAAACTCAAAAAAAATTCACACTTACATGTCTACAATAACCCCATGCTCCACAGTATGTCATACGGTTTGCTTCATTCATGGTTTGTCCGTGAACACACCATTCTCCCTGCACCGTATGGCTTATTTTGAGCAGCGAATGGCAAGATCGCCTGAGGTAAAGACATTTACTTTTCACATTCACTTGCACAGTCGGCAAAACAATACTTGTTGAACAAGTGTTGCGCATTTTAGAAGACAAGAAGTGGACATGTGGCATTGCAATGAAATCTTATGACGTTACAGCATTCAACTTTTGAGGAAAGTTGAAAGGAAGGATGTGTGATGATATCGTTCAAAGGAAGAGCTGGCGAAGTTCTTGTTTTGTAGACGTTTATTAGACGATGACCATCGCGTCCATTCCATGTACAAAGATGGTCTGGGCAATGTACCACTATTGGTGCATAGCTTATATGGGGTTACACATCTGTATCTTATCACTTGAATAACATAGGTTTTCCATGGGCACTAGGTCAGTAGGGAGCCCTCCAATCAAGTGGTTGACAACTACCTCACCACATATTATGTGTCACAACATACCACATCTGGAACAGTTCCAAACTTGACCATAAACCCATTATTTGTATTTAAAGGTCCCCCCAAGAAGGGCTCTATCATATTACCTAAAATGACATGCAAATTATGGGATATTTAGGTCCCATGTCCAACATCCAAAATCAGTGAAATACATGGGGTCAGATAAAAGTCATACTAACAAAAGTGATGCACTTTCTCTAATGCTTTGAACGGTGTGTCACTTAGTCATGTAAGATGACTTATTATGTCTCTGTTTGCAAATCATGTACCTCAAAGAAATTGCTGAATACATGGACATACCTGCCACAAATCCAGAGAGGTTTGTCCCCCACTGTTGGTTGTCTGTGTATGATGTTGGGATACAAACAAAGAGCATGGGTCTTATAATTTGATTCCGTGGGGAAGGAGAACAAAGCTCTGTACAAGGATGCATTGCAGCAGCTATACAAAGACAACCGTGTCAGCAAGAAGGCACGGTGAAGGATCACCTCAGCAAGAAAGGTATTTATGTATATATATATTTATTCTCAAAGATTTCAACAGAATTTGATGTTAGTTTAAACAAGGAACTCAAATCCTGTTATTGAATGTTAGTAATCATAGTTAGGCTAATTGTGTTTAAACAGTCTATATACACTATGTATGTATATACTTATGTATGTATGTATACAGTCATGTGAAAAAAATAAGACACCCCATGAAATATTTACTTCTTTTTTAAGAAATATGGACATATCAATATTTGATTGGCTGCAATCCTCAAAATCCACACAATCCTATCTAATGATGTTCTAATCATTTGCACCTCATGTGGTGCACATCATTTTAGCCATTTAAAGTAGTAATATATGTGGGGGTGTCCTAACTTTTTCCTCATAAGAAAATTGCATTTATATTAATTACATTTTACAAAACATTTTTACAAGACATTTCTTCAGTTTCATTTGTTTAGTTATATTAACTATATTTCTCAATATTGTTAAAATGAAGATCAAATGTCCATATGTTGAAAAAGACAAATGTTTTCATGGAGTGTCCTATCTTTTTCACATGACTATATGCCTATTAAACTATAAACTATAAACCTATTAAACCTATTATACCTATTAAACTATATACTGCTGTAATTGGATTTTTGCGCAAAAATCTGTGTATAGTTGTATTGTTGGTTGTACTTTGGTTTATTTTGTGCATAGTTGAAAGAATTCATTTTAAGTCTGAATAGCATCTTCTTTCTGTGAAAGTTATTACTACATTGTATTATCTTTGTTTTCCTTTTGGAAGGTATGACTGAATTAGGGAAGAGGAGGAAGAGCTGAGTGGTGAAGAAGATCTGGGTTGGGAACCAAAAAGTGAACCTGCACCTGAGTATGTACTGCAATACTGAAAGAGTATGTGATGGTTTCCAGGTGAGTGTTTTTTCTATATGCAGTATATATACAAGTCAGTTTTTTTTTCAAGGCAACATATAGAAATAACATGCATTTTTATCAATAAAAGCTGGTTCAGTATTTACTGAAAGTTACCATTTCCGTTTGTATTGAGCTGAAGTCAAACCTGGTCTAAAAGCTACGTGACAAGCAACTTGAGGAGTTTGTCAACTTTCTTGCTTGCTTTATCAAACCTGAGTATCTGAAAAAGTTGCCCAAAGCAATGTTGGAATTAGACTTGGCCAACCAGACACTGTATTCCCAGATCAATTTTGGGAAATTGGCAGAAAACCTGGCAGCAGCCAATCCAAAACACTCAGATAGTGTGAGAAATAGTGTGTGAAATAAATTAGTTAGTATTAAGATTGCTTTATTTAGTATTAACATTGAAGTCTTCTGTTCCTGTGAACTGTTTGTGCAACTATGGTGTAGGTTATGTATTTACTAATTGTTTTACTCTACTTACCTCATTAATATTATAGTAAAATAGTGTCATCTAGTGGTGGAAAGAGGCCAGGTTACCCCATAAAAAACTGTCGTAGTTTGATGGTAATTTTAGTTTTACCATGGTACCATGGTCTCAAACTACCCCTGCAGCATCAGTCATTTGTTTGCTGTTGATCCATGTGTCCAGTATGTTCCAAACAATCCTCTTTGCCAACCGATACGTGAATACGCTAACGATAATTCAGACATAGCTTCGCAGATATGAGGAGGTGGTAGCATTGTATTTAGCTATGTTGTGTAGAACCTCCTTAGCATATGATTCAATGCTGGAGAGGTGGATTATGCTGTAGGATTTTCTATGGACATTTTAATTCTTTTGTTTTGCTGTGATTCTGGGTCGCCATTGGAATCCACTGTAACTGCTGTAAATCCAGAATACAGATTTTCATAGGAGTATGTATGGTAATTATGTAATAAAAGGTAAGCATGTAACTGTCTCTGACATATTTTAGATGCAGCCTGTTTATCTTCGCATTAATACTCGTACAATACAATGTGTGACCACTGCTTCCGTCTCCAAACACTCCTAAAATTCACATAACAGTAGTAAATGGAAACATGCATTAATACCTTCAGTAGCTTTTTCTTTTGCAAGTTTTCTAGAAATTCAGTTAAAATTTGCACTCTGGAATAATCAGTGTCAGAGTAGCTAAGAAAAAGTGCCAAACTCAGTGCCAATACACTAACTGTTCATCATCATCATTACTATCATCAGGCTCCTTTCTCCCAGAACAGAATCAGTGCACACAAGAACTCATTTATGTTTTTTGGGGTGGGGGGGCGCTTTTCAAAGCAAATTGCCACATGGAGTCTCATAAATTTCCAAGCCAGACAAACAATTTTCAGTATCTATTTTTTTTTAAACAGTCATTAGAGTGTGACAGCTGTGTGTCTGTCACTGAGTTTCTGGGTTGACATGATTTGTTTTCTGTCTGGCGTGTCAGTATTTCATCAGCTTGTACAACAATAAGCATGGGAGGCAGGCCCGTACACTCATCGTGACACAAACACGTGTGTACACATGCACAGCCTCGCCAGCTGAAATACCCACACGGTAATGTACTCTGTCTTTGTTGACAAATATAAACAAATATGCCATTCGTTATTATTGTCACTATGTTGACTACACCAGCAAAAAACAAACTTGTTTGGATTTGATGTGTGAAAAGTTTGCAGGCTGCAACTTCTGCTCTATTTTCACGCTGTTTGCCTTCATTTTGAGATTTGTGTGTTCATTTCAAGTGATAATAGATATTAGATACTTATTAAAAAGCATGTATTTTCATGCTTTATTCAAGTTTTATTAGTCAGAGACAAATAAATCTTACTCAAATCAACAATGCTAAAATCTTAGCACATTAGGAGGTTTGGGTGGTGTGTCAGGTTATATTGGCCACCCTGTGCGTGTCAACTGAACTTACCTGCAACTTCTGATCAACCCTGAAAATGTTACACAACTCATACTGGGATAGAAAAACTCTTTAACAAGAGGAAAGGAAAGCAAACATGAACTCATGCAAATTTCACACATTAAGTTCGTGGAAGTTCAGAGTGTTAAGCCAGTACCTTCTTCTGCATGTCACATCCTCACACCCTGCTGTCACTTTTTACTCTACCCTTATTAACACTTAGATAAGTTAAATTACAACACTGGTCAGAAGGCTACAATGGGGGAAATTATATGGCTTTTTGCAATACTGTGTTCCTTTAAAGTTGTAATATGAACTTCATCATTTATTTATGAAACTTGTTGACCCTAAAACAAGTTTTTCCCATATATTCTCTTGGGGACACCAGCATCATCCTCTTTTTATCTGCAGATGAACTAGTCATCTAGTCCTGTTCATACAAACCATTGAAGCCCTCTGCATTTGTAGCTGTTTTTATTAATTCCTTGTTAATTGTGTAGTTGTGTTGTTTCTGTCTGCTGATTGTGTTCTTGTCTCATGAATGTTTCTTGTTCTCAGGTCTCTCTTGGAAAAGAGATCTTAATCTCAATGAGATTGCATGATTAAATAAAGATTAAATAATATCTGTGTAATATATTTTACAAATAAAACCACTGCTGATTATCTTTTTTGACACACACGCACGTGCATTTGGTTTATGAAATCGTGGTTTGTTATTCCTGGTATGGGATCAACTGTTGTCTGAGCTGCGAGCTGTAGATGTGATTTCTGCTTCTGCATTTAATTCATGATGACATGTAAAACTACTGTGCACATTTCTAACGATACATATCATCATAAATGTCTATTTGAACATATTAATGACTGCTATGACTTATATCAGTATTAATGGGCCTATAGTTGGCTCTAAATATTCAATTTTACCATAACTTGAACCTTCAGTTTCCTTTGGATTCCTTCAGAGCATGTCTCTGTGCAGATACATGATGTCACAATTAGTTTGAAGCTTTTTTTTTTTTTACCTACATACTGTATGACAAAGTAACACATTCACATACACTCTTCCCACTATTCACTCACAAATGGCTACTGCTAATGGTGCTCCAGTTTGTTTGAACTATGAAGAATGGCTTTTTTGAAGGCTATTATTTCTGATAACATGCTTGTACGACCAAGTATGACGTCCAAGAATGTCATACTTGGTCACTGCTTTTGGTGTATTTGAGAAGTACTTTCCAAGTTATCCACAACAAAGCAAACTCATAGTGAAAGCGACTACAGAGAGCATTACCACAACATAAAATGTAAATTGGATGTGATGTTGTGAGCACAATCAATGAGGACACAGCTATTAATTCCCAAAACAGTTTAAACCAGCTCAGTATTGAAAGTTTATAGTCCTGTTTCTACAGTATATTCTGTGTTATTCTTGCAATGACTTCCATATGGCTCCCTGATGCCTCCTTGATTTAGTTATTCCACTTAACATTTCAGTTGTGTTCATATTTTTTTTTAAGTTTTGATCATTTTGGAATAGTGACAGACGCACCTGTAAACATTGGGTTTTGAAAATAAGGGAGATTTTCCGGGACCCCACATGCCCATAATTTTTACATTATGAAAAGGCTTTCCTCTCTGGGCTCCAGAGATCTAATGCCCAGGTGTCTTTACTGCCTGCCCTGCTGTAATCTCAGAACAAAAGGATTAGGTTAACTAGTACAACAAAGGAAGATGATGATAATCGGTTGGTTAAATACCTGACAGAAAGTCAAATGGCCTGGTGGATAGATTTCTGTGAGCACTACTGCATTATGAAGATGAAAAGACAAAGATATCATCAATTTAGAACTTGCATGAAAGTTTATTAACAAAATTCATTATGTACAGGTGTTAATTATAATCTGATTGATAATTTACGTGTGCGAGAGATAAAAAAGAATATCCGAAGTCCACCCCTCGCACCTTGCACAACGCATGGTTGTTTCCTAACATGCTTTTTGTAAGTATTTAAAGATTTATAATTATTTTTACTTTGTTGACTGAATGACCATTGTGACTTGTCTAAAAGAAGAAGACAGTTGCAAGGATGCTGCTTGCTTTATTCTGCCACCTGTGGGATGGCTGTGGGTATAGCAGGGCTTTGCTGGCATATGCTATATATCCAAGTCTATGGATCTAACGAAAACAACTTTACTGGGCCAATTAGGATTCTGTATAACTGTAAAAATAAAAAAGAGAAGAAATACAGGAGATTTACGAAGGAAATTAAAAAACAAGAGCATGACGGGAGAGGGGGTGAAAATATGGGAGAAACCTGGGAAAAACTGGAGAGTAGCAGACAGCAATCAAAACTGTTTTTCAGGCTACAAAATCTACTAAACGGTTATTATCAGATATTCTACACTTGCTGTGGTGACAGAAGTGCTGACCTTTGTTTCTGGTTGTGAGACATGTCAGATCATTCTTCAAGTAAACTGTTTTACCTAGGCTTCACTCACACACAAACTCATAGGAAGTAATTACATTTTTTTCTTAATGTTTCAGAGTAAATCTTGTCTACTTGTAACTTAAATAATTTTTCCTAGCAAGTTTTTTTCCTCAGCCTAAACAAAGCAATTGAAAGATAAAAATGAAAATAATATTTTTATGAAACTGAGCTTTCTCTCAGAGAAATTCAAAGTGCATTTTTACATCCCCTATGTGTAAAATATGCTTTTTTCTGACTCTGGTGACTCCTTGTGGGAAGATGAAAATGCATGCAAATACCACCACAAAGTGCAGACACTGAAACGCAAGGAATATGACATGTCTGCAAGATGTAAATTTTGTCATCTGCTCTTATGTATAAGGGTTTGTATGTATGACTGTGCAGATTCCAACGGCTCATGTGTGCAACCTGTCTGCATACAGAAACAGAAGTGTGTGCACATAGGTTTCCAGTGGTATTCTCTCATTTTTCTGAGAACAAAAACTCATGCCATCAGAATAATTAGAAAGACGTTATAATGACATTAGATTCTACACATAGTGCGTTTAAGGAAAATCTTAACTTTAGATTCTTCATACAACTGTCTGCTGTTCTTCAGCCATTAGCTAGAGGTGTCACAGAGAATGAGAGCACATGCTGTACATAACAACTCAAATCTCAATGTGATACTGTAGCTACGTGCCTTGCTTTGGAAAAAGTAACACCAAGACAGGTGGGTAGTGATGGTGTTAGGTCAGGTCGATGCTGTGAGAACATGTTTCATTTTCAGCTACATTTCTCCTGAAGGTGTTCACTGCATAGGCAGCATATCAGCAGAAGGTGATCTGCAGTGAGACTGTTGCTCCTTCTTACTAGTGGTTGGTGGCTTGTATCGTTCCTGATCAATTTATAAGCTTATAGTTTAGACTGTTAGTTGACTCTGTTGATTCACTGTTCAGGTACTTTTTCATGCCATAGTTACTGATGAAGTTTATTTTGTCTCTCTCTCAAGCACATTTTATTGTGCTTGACAATCTGCCTGCTGTTTTTCTAGATTAATAGTATTAATCTTAGAAACAGAAGATTTTCTAACATGCATCACTTTATCACTTTACTACTTTTTCCTGAAGTACATTTTAGTTTTTGTTGTGAGTTATATGTATGCTAATATACCTATTCCATATCACCTGAAAAATCAGTAAAGACCTACTTTTGCCAGAGTTCAGAGACTGTCAGAGACTGACAGGGCTTGCATGGTAAGTCCCTACCCTGCAGCTACAGCAATCATCTGGTTAATATGGTCAGACTTCATAAACCTAAAAGAAAATGGTAGACAAAGTCATTAAAAATCTGACAAAGTAAAATCTTTCAGTCCTTGAGGCGTATTTGAAGTGGATGGAAATGTTTCGGTGGAAATGTCTGCTGAAATCAGACTCTGGGAACACTGCATACTTGACAGCTGAATAGAAGAGGCTTGATGCTCCTGATATTTGTCCAAAAGTCCTTCTCTTTTCCTTTGTTTCTCTCCAGCTTCTTTATTTCCACAAAATAAAGCACACCCATTTGTGATATGACAAACTGACTGTACTCTGCTGTACACACACTCTATATCACTCCAGAGTGCAACCTTGGTGGCATATTTCAAAGGACAAAAACAAGAGCTCAGTATGAATCTCTTACCCTGAGGCTTTCACTGTTTGGTTTACAGTAAAAGGGGTTATGCTACTCTGAAGTAAAGTGACATAATCTAGAGTTAAACTCTGAAACAGACAGAGAGGGGGGCTTGATGACATGCACCAAAGTTTCCTGGATGAAACTGAACTGGGAACATCATGGTTTTGGAATTCATGTTGACAGAATTATTGGCTGCTGTAATCACTCCTGTTCATACTGGCCGTGTAGGGATACCTTCGTAGAGGACAAACCTGTGAGATCTTGGGGACAAAATGTACGGTCCTTGTTCTGTGTAAAAATGCATTTAAAGTTTGGCTGAAGTCAATATTAAGCAGTCAGAGTGAGTTAAATTGAGTGATCTTCCAAAGTCTTTTTCGTATATAGATTGATTGAATTATTTATTTAAGTGTCCTGCACCTTTCTGGTGCCCAGCCCATATGGGCTTACAAGACACTAGACAAAAATAACCAAGATGGCCACATGACATATCATAATGTACAGTTCCACAAATTCAAAAATAAAGCATTTCCCATATATATTTCCCACTGTGTATTTCTCTGGACCGTCTTACCCTTCCTTGCTGCACTGGAGGTATATGTCCTTGTAGTTGAATGTGGGTTTTCTGCTGGGACCAAACACTGGTAATAAACCTACAAGCAACTGTTATGACAAAGTTACTAACTTGATTTGGGTAACTGAAACAGATGAAGTCTCTTATTAACTTTGATTGAGCTTTTTTTTGGGAAAGCCATTTGGGGGCAGAACTCCACAACAATATCATCATATACATATTTGACATATTTTGGCCTTTTTTGTCCTGCAGACGTGAAGCAACATTAGCATTCATTTGGAGTTGTGTCTCTGACTACCGGACAAAGCCAATATTCATCAACATGTTAGCTCTCTTTTGAGAAATATAACTGGGTTATAGGAGTTAAATGCTCCATTATGCTCACCAGCTATTTGCTATCTTTGCTGTCTCTCAGCCGGTGCTGTAGGTAGTGTACAGACGCACCATAAAGCTGACAGGAACTGCAGAGTTGGGTGATTATCCTCTATGGGTTCATCATTACGAGTGACCCCTTTCACATTACACATTTCAGCCATTTGATCCCTTGTTAATATAAAATATTGATTAGTGCAGCTTTGTGGACATACTGTACTAGTCATGTAGACTGTGTTATTCTTCAACACTCAAGTGTGCAATTTTGAATGTGTGTTGATCTTTCACTATAATCTACAGGACAATAATATTTTTCTTTCTATAAAGGAGAGGACTAATTGTGTATACTAAAGTGGATAAATGGTAACTGTTGGCTCTGCATCTGCATTTGTTAAAAGGCCACTGCACTGTGGAAACTTTGATCAATACCAATTGCTGCTCTGGCACATTGATTGATACTGTCGTTAATATTTAATCAGCACTGGGGTACTCTTCTTTACATCCCTTATCTTTTTTATGTCGTTCTCCAAAAGTTAAAGAGGTATGCATTCCAGGGTTATGGCTCTTCTACGTCGATGGCTGTCCATTTGAGATGATTGGTTAAGAAATAAAAGTCACTGCATTTACCATCGCCCTATTCTCAGTGTCAACTGCAACAATGCTAAGGGCTATGAATGTGGAAAACTCATTGCTCATCTCTGTCTCCCAAATGCCTCAACCTCCAGCTTCTCTGCTCCTCTTAGATAGTGAGGTTTAAAGTATTTAGATTCAATATAATGGCAGACAATGATGAGCAGAGGGAGTGTGTGAAAATTAAGGCATATTTGTTAAGAGTTACGGAGATTACTTCTCAACTGGAGGACCTGTGACTGATGCTTGCTGAACACCACTCACCTGCTCCTACCTCCCAACAGACACAGGCATTATTTACACCGTCTATCAAATAAATAAATTATATAATACAACTGGAAAACATGCAGGTCATAATGTGCAAAAAATCAGGGACTTCATCCTGATATTGTGTTGCAGCATCTTTGTATCTAAATATCCTTTGTGAGTATAGATTGAGGGAAAACTGCTATTAGATGGATTCACCTCATCAGTTGAATTTAATCGGAAAAAGTCTCTTTTCTATTTACCAATTTCAGCAATTTCAGGTCAATGAAACAAGAGTCTAACAGCTACACTTGTGTCTTTGTGAGACTGTAGGTATATGGTGGAATGCTAATGTTAGCATGGCAACATGCTCACAAAGACAATGTTAACATGCTGGTGTTTAACAGATGTTTTCCATATCCACTATCAAAGTTTTGCATTTTAGCTTAAAATTTGCTAATTAGCACTAAATATAAAGTACAGCAAAGATTCATGGGAAGATAGGAACATTTACTGATATTTAGCCCTAAACCAAAGTATTGCACAAACTGAAATTTTGACCTGATAAAGAGGGTGAAGGAAATGTCAGGGGATTGAAAAAATTATTACAGGTCCTTTTGTGGGGAACATGTATGTCTGTACAAAATGTCTTGGCAATATGGGTAATAGTTGTGGGAGCATTTAAGTGAACCAAAAATATCAACCTGGTGATGTCAGAGAATAAGACAAAGGATCACCAACGTGATTAAGGTAAATCATCTGGGAACCATGAATGTGTGTACAACATTTTGTCCCATTCCATGCAGCACAGGGGTCACCAACCCATTGATGGTGATCAACCTGACAATCTTTGTGGAGTCCAAGTCAAACATGATTTAAAGGTAATTAAATTTCCACCTTTTGGATAATTCTCCCCTCAAGGAGCTGTGTTACATTATGAAATTAAAGAATTTGCCTGGCATTTTTCTATATTTGTCTTATTGTCAACAAATCTCACGTGCAGAGCCAAACCAACAATGAACTCATCCTACTTACAAGTGTTGTGCATATATACATCCAAAGTCTGATATCTTGAATTTCTCTGTGCTGTAGAGCTCTGTTTTTGTCCAAAAACTATTAAACAAGCCACACCGCTGCACTGTGTGACATGGTCTTTCGGCCCTGGAGAGAATGGTTACTGTAGCTGGTTTGGAAAAAGCTCCAAAGAGTAAAAACAGCGATAAGATAGTAACCATCAGCAGAGAGCTTCCTGGTATGGCAGATGACACTTTGCATGTGCAGGAACACTAGTTTGTTGTGCTACATAACACAACCTCTTGAATTTGTATCGAAGTTCTTTGAGAAATGTATAATATAGCACAAAGTCAATAGGTTGTGAGTGCATTTCTCAAGCGACAGTAACCACTCTCCTCAGGTACTAAGGAACATGTCATCCAGTGCAGTGGTGTGACTCATTGATGTGTTTTCAGTGGTTATTGGACAACAACGGAGCTCTACGGCACAGAGGAATAAGATCTATCAGACTTTGGATACACGTGCAATACTGGTAAGTAGGATCAGTTCGATCAATGTTGGTTTGGCTCTGCACATGAGATTTGTTGACACTAAGAAAAATATAGAAAATTGCCAGCTAAATCCTTAAAAGGCACCACTAATTGCTGCTCTTTTCATGTTTCATATTAACAGCTTTCCATAAGTGAATAACCCAAGGGCTTTTATTGTGAGACAGTTACAGGAAATGGTTTGTACTTGTTACTGAGGTTAGGCAAGGCGTAACAGTTTTATTTTTAGAGCACATTTCATTAAAAAGAAACTCAATGTGCTTAGAGCAGACTTTGCTATGCATTCAAGCTTTCAGCTTTCTTTTTTCTTTTTTTTTTGCATACTGCAGTTTCTGAATGGTACAAGGTCAAGAAGAGGTTGTCTTTTGTCATTTTTGAATGGTTGCCTAACTTGAGTGACCTTGTGGAGAACGATTGCAATGACTGCGGAAAACAAGTTGACCTCCCCGGGGTTCAGGTAAGCTCTGAATCCTTTTCTTGTTGATGGCAACCGGAGGCATTCAGTTTATGTTGTTGCTTGTTAGTGGCTGATATAGACAGAAGGCTTAGTGGTAATTATATCCCCTAGTCCTAACAACTAATCATTTTAGCAGTACTACCTGTGCCATGACACATGCATGTGACAGGCTCTTACTGCGTTTTTTACAAACCAGCACATGCACACCTCCAATACATTGTAAAAGTAAACAGTACATTTTGACTACCATCCTGTTAGATGGAGAACCACCCAACGATGCATACATTATGAAATTAGATCACAGTTGCTCACAGCATGGTACAGTAAAAGTGTCTCAAGTGAGAAAAAAATTGTTAATGACCTGTTACGTGAGATCTGTTGCTATTCTTCCATATACTAGGCTAATTTTGGGAAGAGATGATGGTCTTTCATTTTATTCTGTGCCAGTTTCCCCTTGACAACTTGTAACAACAGTCATATTTCTGACCATGAATGTCTATATAGAATTTTATGGCAATCCATCCAATAGTTGCTGAGATATTTCAGTCTCGACCACAATGGTAGGCCGACTAACCGACATATTACTAGCGAATGTACGTAGCACAGGTAAAGGTACACATTTGTCGCATATAATGTTGCCAAAGCTTTGCCCTTAGCTATATTGCAGTACAATTTAAGTGTGATGTCTGGAAAGTTTTTCCTGGTAATTCTAGGAATTTTCTTGCAGCTTTTAAAATATTAGTTACAGGAAATATTTAATATGTTATTTGATGCAAGCAGGGATGGATTGATAGCTGATGAGGAAGCAGAAAGAGTCGGGGAAAACCCACAATTGAGGGCACTAGGGCTCAGTTAACAGCTCTCTTTAATATCAGTGTCTCAGAACCTGTTAGAGGAGCTGCTGGACTGAGGCCATGTGCCAGAGATACAGTGTCCATAACTGGTGTGTCTAAAAAGACTGTGCACTGTGGGATGTATTCCTGAAAGGGGAGCAGTAACTCTATTGCCTGCAGTGTGCACTTAAAATATCATGAAGTTAGCTTTTTCTTTTTTTTTTCTGTGATAGAGCCATATAATACAGACAGAACCAGAAGCAGTCAAGGGAGAAGTTTGAGATGGGGACAAATGCTTTTAAAATGAGAAAAAAAGGGTTCTGTAGTTTATGTACATGTTGAAATTGCATTATAATTTAATCATCTCCTTACAATCGCAGTGCTAATCATACAGTTTAACTGAAAACTTCCTCTCTGTATGTTTCTCTGATCATCTCTTCTAAACTCTTCCAGCAGTTTAGCTGATACAACATTTGGATCATTTCATTATCAGAGCTGTGTCATCCTTCACAATATTTAGAAAACCCTCTGGTGTGACTGATTGAAACCTGCCATGTCTAGTTTGGAAAAAAGGATTTTAGCACCAGTCACCACTGAAATAAACTTGTGGGAATGACTGAAGTTTCAAAGCAAAACTCAAACTTTTTATACACATATTTTACACACACAAGCCCACAAATGTTAGAAAGGAAAAGAAAGTCTAAAAAAGTTGTGTTGTGAATCAAGATTGTATGGCTGATTCATTGAGTATGCAGTTGAGGTTAAGAAGCTGAGCAAAGTCAGAGGAGTGTGAAGAGGAAAAGCCCCCCTCGGTGCTTTGACTATATACTGGGTCGTCACGGAAGGTTTCTTTGTATAGATGGGAGTCCGTCAGTATGCCTCTCTCAGGGAGACACAGATATCCATAATTCTGCAACTACTAGCTGTGCTCTGTGGCTTGAAACTGCAGCCTGCATGTTTTGAGTAAATGTAATTTTAGTTTAGAAGGTAATAAGCAAAAGCATGAATCTGAGAAGGTGGTGGGTGGTGAAATTGGAAACCTTTAGAGGTTTGACAGAAGATGTGAGATAAATTCATTGATAAAGGGGGAAGAAACGTATGTGCAGGTATACCTATACACTCAAAATTCTGAATACACTATCACACAGTTTTCATTAGTGCATCAGAGAATTTATAAAGCAAGACCCAATATGCTGTGGTCCAGGGTTGGACAATGGTGCTCTTTAGTCTGAAATGGCATTCAAACATATTAACTAGTAACACTTGTTTAGCATTAGAAAATTAATTAATAAAGCCTCACTGTGAGCTGCTTCATTTGAAAAATTAAAGTTTGTCATTTTATATAGCAAAGGGTGAGAAAAATAAAATTAATGTAAGTTCTCAGAATATTATGAGATAAAAAAACCTTACTAAACTGGTATGCTAAAATATCCATGTGGCGTAATCTGCCACAGGCAGTTGCAGGGTTGTGCTTTGAAAGAGCACAGTATTTTGAAGTGGGGAGGTGAAATGACACTGCATTTTATTCAAAAAAAAGAGAGACATTTGTGGTTACATTGGCCACCTGGAAAAGTCTAGATAACCAGAGCTTCTTATGTTGTATGTGGGGATGTCTGTCCATATCTGCTGTTGCTGCCAGACTTATTCTGGTGACAGACAACCCATTTATTGTATGTATGCGCTTTTTTTACCCGTTTTTTTAAAAAAGGAAACATCCACCCTAATCCCTACTAATCCTATTTGGCACTCCTGGGTCCAGTTTAATTTTTGGTGCCTTAAATTAAATACTCACTTATCTAAAACACAATTTATCAGTCAATGATAATACAAAAAGAAATACCGTACATCTTAGAACTGGCAACAGGACCATTATTTTCAGTAAGAGTATCATCATACCTCCACAATTCAATGCAGCCACTAGAAATGTATTTTGAGCGGTACGTCTACTTTTGCAGGTGCTACTCTTTACAATTACAGCTACTCTACCCAGAGCTGTGATTCAGTTTTCAAGATAGTACTCCTTCCAAGTCTCAACCCCACTAATATTAGAAAAATTATTGCATTTTTATGAAATACAATATTTTGCTTCTTAAGGCTGCCATAATCACATTTTTTCCCATGAACAACAGATCACATCTGTGATACTTGAAGTGAAAGGAGTTACTCTTATAGACAATTATCACCCAGCTCTTCAGTTGCCCTCAGCCCTACAGAGCTTTACAGCCTTTTTTTATTCATGTTTTGGCGTTCAGGCCCGCATCCTTACGGTTCTCTCTCACTGCTCTCAAAATGTTGTTTTCGGCAGCAGTAGGCACCTGTTTTCAGAGAAAAGCTGTAAAAACCCACAGTACACTCTCTGCCCAGCACCAAGCAGCAGGCAAAGTTGGCAACTAGCTGGTGAACATATCATTTAGCAACCAAATAGTCAGATATTTTGCTCTGGAGATGGTGGAGACCAAAACAGATCTAAAAGAGGAGTGAATTTTAGACTTATGCTCATCATGTGAACACAAAAACAACTCCAAACGAATGCTAACATTGATCATAGTCTGCAAAGTGGACAAAAATTATTTATTGCATGTTATATGAGGAGTAGTGCTTCATGTATAGCACCTCTGCTTAAACACTGCTTTCTAGAGACCTTTGGATATCCCTCTCAGAAAAAAGCAGACCAGAATTGTACCTTTTAGAGTACAAAAGCTTGACAGTGATGCAGAGGTAATGCATGATCAGTACCTCTATAGTTTGAATCCTTGATTTACAACTGTGTACCCTAACTGTGACCAAAATGTCTCCTCACTGCAGTCCTTGTTTCTCCTACTACTACTGATCAAAACATGAGATGACACATGAGCTGTATGTGAGAACTTTCTGTTTATGTTGTTGGAAAAGAAAAGCCAAAAAGCAGAAACACAAATTTAAGTTTCAGTAACTTTACACAAACTTGTTTATTTCGTTTCACCTAATGATGGTTGCTTGTGTTAATTGACATACAGCTTGTTTCAATTTGAACAGAAGACATGTCTGTTTTATTTTTGAAGTCATTTACCCGCAAAAGGAGTAACGATCTTTATTTATCTTGCTTTGTGGACAGCAGTGATCATTTGCAATTACCAACTAATAACAACTAGGTAATTACAGGCTTTACAGTGTTGGTGCACCAATTACAAGTTAAGGTTATACAAACACAGTTTAGAACTCCTGTGTGATTACACTGTAGTAGACTCTTCAGTTCTATTTTCTGTCTCCTGTCCTCATGCAGTGGTCAGAGGTCAGAGTCATACCTGTACAGGACAGAAGCCTGAAGCTGGTTGGATCCAGTGTTTTGCTCAAGGACACTTCAGTATGGTGCACACTCACTCCTGCACAAATTTGGATGACAATGGCAAAATTGTACATTTAAAAGTGCAGTTGTTCATATATTGATGCCAAGGAACTGAAGACGTCTTATATGACTGTACCAGCTGAAAACATCTTTGGGACAAACTGGGTTGTCAGTGCCCCGCAAGTGGGAAACAGTGAATGTGAGAGCAGTGAACACATGTATGTTCCCTCTATCTTTGTCTTGCACAAACACACTTTGTGAAAAACACATTCGAGTTTGTGTGCAAGCAGAGTTTCAATGGGTTGCTGCGTGCTACCTGTGGATTAGTTAATCCTCAAAGTCCCTTTGAATCAAATCACTCAATGTTGCTGCTGGCAGGTTAGTAATACACACACACACACACACACACACACACACACACACACACAAAGTGATAGAACCATCATTGATTTCAGTGTGAGGACCAAATACATATATGGTGCATTTTGAAATCCAAGCTTCATCAGCTGTGAAGGTCACCTAAAGGTCTTTTCTATTACTATTTGCACTGCACACTGCTGACCATCCCCTGCCTTACATTACTCACTTGAAGTCACTTCAAAATAAAGGATGGAAAGGTTGACAGATGGATACATATTGCTCTTGTCATGTGGAAGCCGCAGAACTCCATCTTCAGTGATTTTCATCTTTGACTTCAATGATAGAGTACATGATCTTTCAGGACTTATTTAGGGAAAAAAAGGATGAATCCTTTGTCTTTGAAAGCTACACTGGATAAAACTACAAGTTACACAATGATCAAGCTTAAACAGTTATGTGTACAAGAAAGCTCGGAGCTAACAGATCCTTCCTCCCAGTAGGCATTAGTCTGTATAACTCCTCTCTCACTGCCAGGCAGTGACTACATTTACATGCACACTAATATTCCACTATTGGAATGTGACAGCATTCAAAATTTGATGAACAATGTATTCCATTTGGATATTCAGAATTAGGCCTTATTCTGAATGTAGCATTTTCTGATTAAGACATGTTGGATATGCCAATATTATTGGTTTTAGGAGCATTCTTTGGACATGTATACAGCGCACTTGGAATATGCATCTCAACTGGGGTTTTAACAGCAGTTTCCGACACATGGCCTCTTGCCTGTTTACAGTCAGCTCTGTGCATTGTAAACAAACCAACTATCCAACAGTTTGCAAGGCTCCAGTAGAGATACATGCCCAAAAGAAAAGCCCACATTTCTGGTTGGAAGTAGAAACACACCTACTTTTAGACATTTTGAAAGACTTGGGTATCAACAGGTTTTTGGATATATGCAAATAATATCGCAACACTGACCTTTACAAGAGGGTGGTTGAACAAATGAAAGAGAGAGGCTGTGTTTGCACAGTTGAACAAGTCCACCACTGGTAGAAAAATCCTATTTTGACACAAAGAAGCAAAATGACACTTCACTACACTACTATACATCCGGACATGCTTGGGCCAAATCCCATCCAAAATATGAGAGTGGACAACTCAAACAAGACATGGAAAAACCTTAGCAACAACCTTAAGGCTATGGGAAGTACGACCGCTTATGGGCATGTGCGATGAGTCAACATCAACTGATCGGCAAGGTAGAAAAAAACATTGCAAATGAAGTGTTCAGGGCAGGTTGAAGCCCTGGCTTTTGACTTGCAGGGAGCATTTCTAGATATGTTAATCTCAAGTTTTGGAACTTTGACCATGTTTAGCATAGATATCATCACATCATAACAGTATATAAATAACAGAAAATCACAAAAAGCAGAATATGTCCCATTTAAACAAGCGGACAGTTTAGTCAAATTTTTTTGAAAGGTAAATTACTACCCAAATACATGCGTGTGTTTATTAAGCAGGCACACAGGCTGGAGTTGCAGTTAGTGTGACATTTTTGCAATTATCTGCATAGTACGTCTCTGTCTTTATTGCATGTGCATTTAAGGGAGGATTGTGCAAAAAAAGGTAGAGATATGTTAACAGAGGTCGATTATGTATTCCACTGGATTTACTAAGTTAACGCAAAGTTATCTGTGGAAAATTCTCTGCCTTTGAAAAGCAAATGTAAATATAGTGCAAAGGGGATTTGCCCAAACCACAAGGAAGGTTGTGGTAGGGAAAAGACACTGAAATCTCAATGACATCAAACATAGATTAGTCACACTAGAAAAATATCGAGAGCTGTACTGTAAAGATTATCTAAAAAATGAATACATTTGTAACATACAATAGTAACACTGATGCACCTTTCTGTACAGGTTATTCATTGCTTATAACTTCAAATATAAAAACTGGAGCATCATTTGCACCTCCCCTCATTCTAAATGTATACTGTATATACAGTATTTAACCATGTATTTATCATTGAGTGAGTACATAATCAGTTTCAACTGCAGTGATGTAGAAAAGTAGATTATTCTGGCTTTTGTAAGTTTTACATTTGGAGTTTGGATCAACTCCATGAAATTCTAACAAAAGGTGAATAAAGCAGCTGATACACTTTCAGTTCCATTAAAACAAGGAAAATGAATAAATGTTGGTGTTATGAAGTATTCATGTGACAGTCTACCCTGCCAGCTGCACCATGATGGATGTCCTGACAGTATAGGAGGCATGAGCCTAGCAGTAAAGTATGTGTTTCATTCATACTGTATTTCCTCAATATGTTCATCTGCTCACAACCTCATATTTTCTATTCATTCTTATTCCTCATCTTTTGCTCCAGTGTTCTTTTAACATGGGCATTTTTCATGATTTGATTGCTGCCATCCTGCAGTGATGCTATGCTCTGTTGCCCACTGAAACAGCTATCTGGGCATTGGCTTGACAATGGAGGACTGAAAAAAAGGATTGATGAACACCTGTGGTACTGGAGCATGGAGACACACTGAAACGTGAGCTGTAAGCTGTTGGCCTTTTGGTTGTTTTGTTTTGTTTGTTTGTCGAATGCTGAAATTAACCATATGCTAATTGTGATTCATGAATGAGAGACCAAGCCAAGTCATCATTAATTCATGGGATAACCAGCAAAAAATTCATGAGTGTCAGTAAGTAAATGAGTCAGTTTCTCAGTCTCTGAAAATGTGATTTTAGGGAGGTTTTTCAGAGCACAGACACAATGTAGTATATTATAGTTTTTATTTTTATTTTTATTGTATCATGATTATTTTTTGTGGCATGTATAAAAGTCAATTATTGAGTTTTGTGCTTGAGCTTGATTTGATTATTGATCATTTGACACAAGTCTAAATTGTTCATTTCTTCAAATGTATCTGCAGCTGTTGTTCTAAGCAACAAGTCCTTAAGGCCAAACCTGCTCTTTCTCTCTCTCTCTCTCTCTCTCTCTCTCTCTCTCCCTCTCTCCCTCCCTCTAGCCTCACGAGACAGGAGCAGTGAGAGGAGTTAATATATTGTAAGCTATCTACTCTGGGGATTTAGGTTTAATTCTTTTCTTGGCAGTGTCTCCCCTCAGTTTCATGGACTGAATATGACTTCTAGGCGACTCCAGTGGCCTTTTGGGGGTAACAGGGGGAGGTAGGAAGAGGGATTCCATCATTAAAGGGTGGACTTTTGGGGTACTTTTTTTGTTTTGTGGGTGTTGAGTGTCCAGAATTGTTTGGCTTAAATCTTTTATATTACTATTGTCATGTTCCCACTAATTCTCTTCATTGGTTTATATTATTAGTTAGAATATGACTTTCGCTGGCTCATTTGGCTTTCTTTTGACTGAAATGAGTGATATTAAAATTGTCAGACTTAACATTAAAGGTTTAAACCATGTAATCAAATGTCAAAAATGATTCACTTTCCTTAAGAAAGAGAAATGCCACATAGGATTCCTTCAAGAGACTCATTTGTCAGATTTGTCAGAAGTTAAATTATGCAGAACCTGGGTAGGCCAGGTTTTTTACTCATCTCACAGAACTAATAGCCGAGGAGTAGCAATTCTTATACATTGAGCCAGGCACTACCCATTAAATTGGAAAAAGAAATTAAAGATGAAGAGAGACGCTTTGTTTTAATCTCTAGACATCTTTAATAGGACCGTATTGTTGTAGGCTGTATCTATGCACCTACAATTTTTCAATCATCATTTTTCAAAGATTACTGGCTGATTATTCTTCATTTTCCTCATTGTGTGTAATATTAGGGGTTGATTTTAATTGCATCTTTCCCCCAGAATCTAACAAGCCTCAGAAAAGTTCACAGCTATGGGAGCTCTGTAATGACTTAGAATTATTTGATGCATGGAGAATTTTAAACCCTAAGGGGAAGGATTATACTTTTTCTCTCATACCCACATAAATCTTTTCCCTGGATCGATTATTTTTTAACCTCAAGAGAAGTTCTAGATAGAGTTACTGAATGTTCAATTGGCTCCCAAATCTTATCAGATCATTATCCCATTAGTATTAGTATCTAGCCCCCATATAAAAGTCCCTCATGCAGACATTGGTATCTGGCATCCTTCACTATTGAGTAGTCCTGCTTTTATAGAGTATGTGACTACACATTTAGAGGTTTTTTTTTTTTTTTTTTTTTTTTTTTTTACAGTTTACAAAACACCAGAAGTTAATCCCTCAGTCTTGCAGGAGACAACTAAATGCTATTTAAGAGGTATAATCATTTTTTACAACTCGGCTCAGAAGAAAATGGCTGTCAAAACTCAGAACTTGAGAATTAGGTGAAACTTCTAAAGAGAGAGATTTCAAGTCTAGCCCCTCTAAAGACAGGGAGAAACTATTAGATGCAGTGTCCGTGCTTTAGTTTTAGTGATGACACGGAAGGCTGAAACCTCCATTTTTATGCTAAACATAGATTTTATGAATTTGGTAATAAGCCAGGTCATCTCCTGTCACGGCTGGCCAAAAGGAGAAGGGAAATAAATGTTATCCCATCCATTAAGGACAGTACACATAATACATACTATACAACTCAAGATATTAATAGAATTCTGAAGAAATTTTACCAAAATTTGTAGTCCTCCGAATGTATTGCTTCAGATGAAACAAAGAATACTTTCCTGGATACAATTAATCTTCCCACTACGTCTGGGGACCAGAGGAAGATTTTATAAGATGTTTAGTAAAATACTTGTAAGAACAAATATGTACCAACATTCCTTTGATTGGGGTCATTTACCACATCCTCTTAATATGGCTAATATATCTCTTGCACTAAAAAGTATCTGACAGATATGGCTCATACCACCCAGTTAGCTTAATTGGGGTTGATAGCAAATTATTATCCAAGGTAGTGGCCAAGAGACTGAAAAGACTGCTACCAAACCTCATAAATCCAGATCAAACTGGATTTCTCCACAATCAATTCTCAGCATCCAATGTCAGAAGGCTCTATTGCTGGATGCCGAGAAGGCTTTTGATCAGGTGGAGTGGAGGTAGGTAATTTTTTGAGATGGATATAAATAATTTATTATGCCCCAACGGCTAGTGTAATTCCTAATGGTCTGCAGTCTGAACCTCTCCCACCTACCAGGGGAACCACACAAGGTTGGCTGCTGAGTACGCTATTATTTGCAATTACTCTGGAACCTCTGGCTACAGCTATCTGACTGCATATTAAAGTTAAAGGAGTCACAATAGGCAACATTTTGCATAAAATTGCCCTATACACTGATGATATTCTCTTATTCCTGTCAGCACCTGGATTATCAATTCCAGCCATCCTATCTATTTTAGAGGAGTTTAGTAAAATATCAGGATATAAGTTAAATTTGGAAAAAACAGAAGCCATGTTAATTGGCAATACCTCTGATGTGAACATTATAAAGGGCTTTCTGTTCAGATTGACTAGGTTGGGATTTAATTATTTGGGTATAAAGGTTTGTCCAAACCTTAAAGATCTATGGAGGTTTAATCTGGTCCCACTGATGCAGGCCATTGAAAAAAGTTATAATAATGGCGAGATTTACCCTTGTCGCTCATAGGTCAAATAAGTCTAATTAAAATGAACGGTCTCCCTTGACTTCTATACCCTCTGCAGATGTCTAAGAGAGCATCCTCCGATATTGAAAAAATATTCTCCAGGTTCATCTGGAATGGTAAAAAACCCAGGCAAAGAATTGGTATTTTGTAGACACTGACAACAATGGGTGGCCTGGGATTGCCTAATATTCTCTTTTATAACTGGGCATGCCATGCCCAATCAATATGGAGCTGGTTGCATTCATACAGTACCTTAGCTCAGACTGTTGTATAGATACCTGGGCCTGCATGCCCTTCTTGCCTTGGAGCGTTCTTGTGAGTAATACATAGAGTTTCCCTAAAGAAATTAAAGCTAATTCAGTAATTTATAATTCTTGTAAAACTTGGCAGGTTATTACTCAATTTACATAAAGAAAATAATTTACATCTGTGTTATCTCCTATTTGTGATAATCAGGAATTTATTCTGGGGTTTCGGTCTCTAATCTTTGAATACTGGAAAACTAAAGGTATTAAGATTATGGGGGATCTACTTCAAGAGGGAAATCTCATTGAATGAAAAAAATGTCCGCACACTAAAATCTGTGCAAGAATGTTTTTAATTAGCAGCTTTTGGTCAGAGACGTTCTGGGGGAAATCTCATGACATTTTCAGCAAAATTACAGCAAAAGTTTAATTTACCTCAGGGGCATTTCTTAGGATATTTGCAAATTAGCCATTTTATCAATACTCAAACTTTTCCATTATTTGATATATTGAAATACAGTGCTATAGAATCATTTTTATTGGACCAAAAGAAACAATATCATTTTATTTCAGTTTTTTATACATAGTTGTACTCTGTGAATTAATTATGTAATGACAATATTCATGCCAAATGAGAGAAGGAACTTGACAATATATAATGGGAGATAATGCTGGAAAGATGCTGTGGATTGGGTTAGAACAATTTTCACTTACAATAGACTGAGGGAAATTCAATATAAAATAATTCATAGGTTACACATAACCCCAGTTATTTGAAATAAAATGCACCGTAATCTATCACCTCTATGTGTTAAATGTCAGAAAGAACAAGGCAATTATTTTCATCATTTTTTGGCAATGCAAATACTTTCACATTTCACCACTTGATAAACTGCTACTTTTGGCAAGAAAATGTTTTCTGTCAAAATGTATTAAGGGCACTCCTCCTACTGCCATGTTGTGGTATAGAGAAGTTTTTAATGTGTTTCTGCATGAAAAAACTAACTGTACTCAAAGCAAATGTTCAGGAGTTCAAAAACTTGTGGAGGCTTTTCCTGGATCAGCTTTCTTTTGAAACATACAATACACTATTGAAAAGACATTGTTCTCTGGAATGAAAGCTTTTGAGAAGGGACACTGAACTGTGAACAATGATGGACTGGTAATGGGACTAAAAGCTAAAGTCCCTTAAGACAAGGATATACTATATGGGGTGGGGCTGGACTTTTCTGGAAAGTTTTGTGTTGTGTTTTTTGTTGTTGTTGTTGCTGTTATGTTGTTGTATGTTGATAAAGATTCTGTTGAAATGATAAAAATAATACAGTTATCAAATATTTAAAAAAAGGACCAACCCTAAAGAAGAAGTGGTAATTACAACAGGGAAACTCAGATTTTCTGAAAGTTTTTATATATCTGATATGATCATCAATTCTAAAAATGGCCCAACCAGCTCGTTCTTTGCAAAGACAGGTGTTCCTCGTCCGTTTTTACTTGGTGTGTTTGGGTGCAATCAGGCTCTTGATGTGATTTCCTTGTTGGCCCAGGGGACTGTGCGTGATTGAAGGGCTGGCAGGGTAACATACACACAGCTCCTGCACTTCACCCTGGAGGAGCGAGGTTGGTTCTGGTGACATAGTCATTTTCTCCGTGAGCTGCCTCAGCCACTGTAAACAGGCAAAAACATTAGTCATGGCAGTGTACCATGGCACTGATTAATTTGGCAAAGACAGGACACAACAGTCACTGGCATTCATTATCCAGTCCTGCCAGTAGAGTTTGGGCAAATAGTTTGATACTCTGATTGAGGTTTTCCCAGACATCATTTCAAAGATAAAGACATTTTTAGGATACACAGACTATAACACCAAGCTTTCAAAGGGTAACAAAGATGCCACTGAAGAAAAAGGCAGCCTATTATGAGCAAGCCCTTACACACTTTAGAAAATCATTTTTTATTTATTATAACTCCAGTAATCATCTTGCAATTATACCACAAATTCCCATTATCTAGCAGAGTCATTTCAGGTAAAATCACTGCAGCACTCAAAACAAGCAACTGTGGGGACGAGAAGTTAGATTATCTACATTTATCATCCAGAGAGAAGAGTTCTGACAAGGAGAAACCTAAAAGTTTTGTCATATATACACCTGAAATTATAATAGTTGTGCAGTAATGTGAATGTATTCAGATGAACTTCCTTTTTTTTTGACTGAGGAGATTGTTACACTAATTAACCTGACAAACAATGCATTTTCTTTCTTTGTTTAATTAGACTGAGTGCTTGCTAAGCATGACGCAACATGGTGCATGACATGAGATGAAAAAGAATTGAAAAGATAACAGGTTCTGATTGGGAAAACATTTATACTGCAACCATTATTTACTATTATTCATTATTATTCATCTTGCGATATTACAGTAATAGGAAGCTTCTGCAAATGTGCCTGAAACATTTATAGAAATACTTTAAACTTGAACCAAGAACCAGAAAATGCAACTTACAATGTATTTTCTTTGGCACTTATTCTTACCTGCAGTACATATATAGACATACACAGTACTATCAGCTGTAGCAGCAGAGCTTCAGGGTCTCTCTGTTAGTGACTCAGCTGGCACTGCGGTCATCCAGAAATATTGTAAACTATAGCGTTTGTCATAGAGTGTGACTGTGTTCACTGTGTGCATACAGCCATGGCGTGTTACAGAGGAGGTACAGCGGTCTAAGGAAAAGCCTTCAGTGCATTCTAATCATGATAGATGAATTAACAAGGCTGACCAAAAAAGCCCCTTGAATCTGACTAAAGAATTAGCCTAATGTCTGCATTAGCTACAAACAAGGACAAGCTGCTGCCTCATTTGGGTTTAATCCGTATATAATCATAGTATCAATCTGTGACCACCAGCTGTAATCATTTACCACATGTACAAAAAGTGCAACATTTAAATACACTGGTGACTTAGAAATAAAAAAAAGCTTAGATATAGATAAATAGAGGAAAAGTGGAAGGATTACAGATTACATTGAGATACATTTCTACTTCATATTCTGTTGTAACATAACATAACCCTGATAGACCTTTCTGTATTCATTGCATAAAATTTGTAATATTGAAACTGATACCCTACACTTTCATTTATGTGTCATTATAGTCATAAAAGTCCTTATATGAGCATTCTCTGATCTGCCACCTGTGTGGTTTAGGTTTGGTTTGATTGAGGTAAGTAAAAGTGTTTGTTTAAAGTTGTTGAATGATTGTGGTCATGGTTAAAGCTGTATTAATTAAGATTTTGGGGCGATTTGGGTCCAGCAGAACAAGCTGTAAACACAAAATATTATTACAGACATGGAGCAAAATTAGCATTAATTTGATGTGATTATTGCAAAGTCCAATATTCACTCTCACTCTGTTCTGAAAACAAGGTAGACATGAGAATGGGGGTGAAACTGAACCAAGTAACCAAGAAAAACAGTGAATGAACCAGTAAAACCAAAGGATTGACTGCAGGGTCAGGTGATAATTCTCTATGGGTGTGCACAACAATTCTTACATTACAAATAGTTATTTGATCCATTGTTAGTATAATAATATAAATTTGTACAACTTTAAAAGAAGCAAATGTTGACTATCAGTAGGTGTCAGTGGTTCCATGTCTCCAAAATACAGGTTAACTTCTCATGAATCTAAGAGAATAAAGTACTTGTGTGAGAAACCAAAAGTAACTTGTGCAAATTATCATCAAAAGCAAACAATGTAAATCTGGTCCTTAACAACTCTCTCACTTCTCCTTTACATGACTGTGGCTTCCTTATTAAAGCAGACGGTTGAGTGTGATAATGGATTGCCTTCCTCACACCTCAATTAACAAGTTTCTGCACACCACGAATAATTGGCCTCGATATAAGGTTCAATTACTTCCTCAAATTACTTGCTTTAATTACTTACTTGAAATTTAATCAGTTTTTAGATTAAACTCATTCTGAAGAGCAATATCAACACCATTAATATTATTAGGCAACACTGGGGGTTTGCATGTGGCTCGCAGGCCTGCAGTAACTCCACATAATCAGCAGATGATGTGAGTATGTCATAAACCATTTCAACCATTTACTTGAGTTTTAGCATGAATTTCTACACATGCCATTGGGTACACATTAAATAAGATTGCAAAGCCTCTCTAAAAATTTCTAATAACAACTTGTGATCTACAAAGTGGTGATTCACATTCAGATTAAGATTTCCTTCAGTAAAACTGCCAACATTTTGGGAAATACACATATTTCTTTCTTTTCCAAAGGTGAGATGAGGAGATCGATACCATTCTCTTATCCCAGGATTAGACTACATGATATTTTTTGTCAGATTAGGCAATCATAGTGCCATAAACTCTTGCCACGTCTTGGTCGGGAGACTGGCAACACTACAAGTATGACCCTGACCAATTGTTGTTCATGACCTTGTGTGAGTTCATAGGTCATCGGGGAGAATGGCCAAGAAACTGTCAATCATGGCCACAGAAATGCTATGTGTGATGGTGGTAGTCTTGTGTTCCAAAAAGAAAAAGAAAAGAGAAAAAATGTTTGTGGACCCGTTCCAGGGTATCATGAAGAGGACAGTATGTGCTGTCTATCCTTCAAAGACAACTTGAGATAACAATGTGTTAACATGTCAACATTTGATACATTACATAAATGTAGATAGCTACCAAGTTCGCTGTATGTAAACAGAAAGTCTTGTGGAGGGAAAAGTTTTGGGAATTGTATACTTTGGTAAATAAAGATACAAAGATAAGTTTTAAAATCAGATGGTTTCACCATCACTATAGCTGAAGTGCTCTCTGATGCACATATGCAAACACTGACACAGAACATCAAAACTGTTCTCCAGCGGCTGTCCGGCCAAGCTGAGCTGCATTTAGTGTTTCAGACAGCAAGGAGAGCAGCGGTTCATCTCCGCCTCCACCACAGGCTGATTCAGGCAGGAAAACCTGATCAAGAAAACGTTCACTGATGACAGATGGCAGGTTTTCCTTCCTAAATCAGCCTGTGGAGAGGGCGGAGATGAGCTGCTGCTCTCCCCGCTCTCAGAGACACTAAAGTTACACTAAGAGACACTAAACTCAGTTAGGCTGGACAGCCACTGGACAGCTCTGACTTTCTGTATCGCTGTTAATATATGTGCACCAGACATCACTCTGTCATCCTATTGGTCAACATCAAGGAACATGTAGGAGATGTCAAACTAGGCAGGCAAATACAAAAAAATCCTAGACTTTTTGTCAGGGTGTCATGGGGCGTCCAGACGCCACACAACATCCATAATCGGGCCAGAAATTTGTCAGTGAAGACAAAATCGTTTCAAAATTGGGCTGATTTCATATAGTCTGATCCCGACATTAGCAACTAACAGCTGGGCTGACCAACTGTGTACAGTTTCCTGGAGTCTTAGGGAGCGTTCATCACATCAGCATCTGCATCAGCTCTGCATGAAAAAACGCAGCCCTCCCATTCATCTGAATGAAGGCAGTGTGTTTATGCAGCAGGGGGGCCAGACGGCCTAGCACTAAAACGCAGCAGTCATCCGGCAAAAAGTTGAATCAGTCTCAACTTTTGCCACAATGCAACCCAATGTCATCTGGCAAAGCTCTGCGTTGGCCAATCACATAAATGATTTTGATTTGATTTGATTTACTGAACAGGACAGTGTGCAGTATTAAGCATAAATGATGCACTGCACCAGAGTTAGCTTGAAGCTAATTTGCATCTGTAGTCTATTACAATCAGAACATACAACAGCACAACAACAAACAGTACAAAGCAAAAAAAACAACAACAAAAAACCCCACAAAGAACACACCACACAAAATACAAAGCTACACACAACAGCACATCACATACACCCACAATGTCAATTAAAAATTAATAATGTAAACTAGGATCAGTGGTCACACAGCTGATTCGTCTTAAGTTGATTTTTTAATTTGGCCTTGAATATATTGATAGAACTACAGTTCTTCATATAATCAGTGCAAGTGCACTTTCCTGGTCGATTACTTTGTAATGTAAATGCCATATTCAACTGTTTACCTCGTGATCGTCATGACGAAATACAAAACATTTGCCACGGTGAAAACTTTCCAGAGCTGTAAAATCCTGTCAGTGAGTTTTACAAACTGGATCTTCCTGGATTGTATTTCATTGTCTCACCGCTACCTCAAACAACACGCCCCCATGTAACGCTTTATTGTTACAGTGAGGTTGCCTGGTTATTTAACTCTGCCTGAGCAAAGAATTATACCAAGACCTGTACTTACTGACTGTATCTGGCAACCTGTGTATAGTACAGAAGTGCTGGAAAGATAGATAAAATGTTCATTAAAAAATAGTTAGCACATACTGTAACTCCTTTTAAAACCATAGTTGTTATTTCTATATTTATCTGTTTGTGTGTAGATAAAAGAAACAAGATACAACCTGTTAATTAGTGAGGTTTAGAGGTGTTGGTAGATGTATTTTTCAACTGGAGAGAGTCAGGCTTGCTTTTTCCTCCTGCCTTCAGCCCTTATACTAAACTAGGTTAACTACCTCCTGACTCTAGCTCTGTACTTAACAGACAAAAACTGCTGCAGATCTAATCCTCTTGGAAAGAAAGCAAATAAGCATGTTTCCCAAAATGTTGAACTACTCCTTTAACACTTTGATTAAAGCCACCATGTGTAGGATTTCAAAATTCCCAACCTTGGCACATCCAGTGGTTGTACAAACAAGACTTAAGGCAGTGTCAGATCATGTGCAAAAGCAAATAGTTTGCGTGAGATGAAGCACAAAATGATTGAATTGATGAATTCAAAATGATTAAATTTATATAAGAAGTTCATTATTGCTTCTCTTTTGATATTTCCTTGAAACACCTTATATCAGCTCCTGAGCAAAGGCCATATACTGTATATGAATTAATTCTGTGAGCGTAGTCAGCCCTCTGAATTACATTACAGTCATTTCAAAGCAGATGATTAAAACATGCTCTCTCTATCTGCAGATTGCTGCTGTATGCGGGAGGTTTGCCTCCCAAGTATCTGTGCGACCCATTTCCATTTTATGTCCTGCTGTGACACGAACGGCTATTACTGTGACCTCCCACATTGATTGGCTGGGACATCATTTCCAAGCGTGCCATAATTAGGATTGGAGTTAATCCCTCTCCGTCTTGTCCCTGCTGCATTTTTTCCTTGCGAGAGCTGACCTCTGTCAAAGATAAGGAAAGAGGGTGTACTACCTTCCTTGTCTCGCTCTCATCTCTTGGTTCACAAGGAGACGTCTGAGGTGTGCTGATAAACCTGGCTTTTGAAGAGACTTTTAGTTAGAAACCTGGCCCTCCACTTCTTCCTGGCTGATTGTCGCTCTGTCAATCAGCAGCTAATTAAGAATACCTCATGCTGGTTTTCTCTGCTTCTAAGCCACCCTCTCTGTCTCTCTCCCTGGGCGAATATCTTGTCTGAACATTCTTGTGGCTGTTGTCAAAGCTGAAGGAAAGGTCACAATACGCAGTAATGTTGTAAAACATTGGTACAAAATAAAAGAAATGCTTGCATGAGCTTCATTCCATGAGTCATCTACTGTAGAATGAGTGAAAGGTCTAACCTGCAGTTTTCTCCAGTAGGTATGAATGGGACTATGCATCACTGTGGCCAACATGGAAATATCAGGAAATAAAGCAAAAAAGTTGAACAAATGACCTCTGAATGATAGAGCATGCTCTGTATGTGTACAACAAAGTATTATGATTTTTTCTTGAAATATTACCATTTATTTCTTGTAAAATTCCAACTTTATTCTAAAAGATTGAATTTTTCATGTTAAATTATGATTTATTCTCGTAATAATGTGACATCTTTTTCTTTCTTTTTTTTTTTTTTTTTTTATAAATTATGATGTTACTTTCATCACATTACAACATTTTCTCAAAATATTTTAACTTACCCCAAGTGGTATCTAGCCATGCAGATATTTTTGGTCAGGTTCTTAAGTATCTGTCTCTCAGATTTCTGCACACACCCCAATACAATAGAAGTAACTGCATTTTCATTTGTGGTGCTCACAACAGCACACAGTTACTGTACATAATGCATGGAACAAACTGTCAACTGTTTTCATATATGGACTATTTCTTTAGTAGAGTAACTATTGTTTTTTCCTAGAAAGACAGATTGCTGTCAAATTAGTTAAATTTAGTTTTTCAATGCTGTGAGCACCACAAGCAAAATCTCAGAGATTGAAATCTCTTGAAAAAAACAAAATGATATACATAGCAAAATAACTATGTAAAAAGTGAAAGTTTTTGGAATATGGATGAACTCACTCTATGTTTTTCTCCTTGTAGCAATTTTAATGCTTTAAACCTGCGTTATTAGATTTTTATGGCCTCTTGGGGAAAGCACAACAAGTTGTTAAAGCAGCATATTCTTACCATTAGCCATATAAAGTTATGGCTAATGTCTTCACAAACAGTTGGATATTTACTCACCCAGAAGTTATGTAGCAACTTCAGCATTCATTTTGTGTTTTAGTTTGGTTTGGTCTCCACCAACTCCTGAGGAAGATATCTCTCTTTAACTGCTAAATGCTCTATTACGTTCCTCAGTTAGTTGCTGTCTTTGTCTGACTGCTGTTTGGTGGTGGACAGGTAGCGTACAGGCCAGTTTACACCAAACATCTGTGATGAGACAGAACTGTCTTAGAACATTGCAGGGAGAAGTTGCAGTGGTGTAAACTGGCCCATCTCAGCTCAGCGTCAACTGCAACTCAAGCTTGTCAAGTTGCCAGTGGCTGGTTTTAGAACATAAGGTACGCCACCCGTTTCAACAGCCAATCAGCTTGTAGCAAAGTCAGCTAGTCAAGTCAGTTACAAACTGTCAGCTGGTCAAAATGGCAGAGTTTTGGACAGAGGAAAGAAAGGATCACCTCATCAGTTTGTTTGAGGAACAGACATGTATAACAAAAGAAATGACAAGTTCATGGCATAAATTTGCATAAGCCTCTTGGGTATTCTGTTGAAGCACCCATGGATGGCTCCAAATTCTTGCTCCTCTCGTCTAGTCACATTGGTGTAAACTGGCAGGTTTCAGAATGTTGCAGATGGGCGCATTGCAAGAAGTTGCAAGTTTCAACTCGTCTTGTTGTGAATCTTTGTGCTAAACAGCCTTACCGGGTAAAGCTTGGCGGTAATAGAAGCTCAACTGGTTTGTGGTGTGTTGAAAACCTATAACTTTATTCTACAATTTCACAGCGTTCAGTCGGTCTATCTGAGCTTTTTTTTGCTGCCCTCTGCTGAAAATGAGGTTGCTGAGAGTGATGAGACTGAACAAAACATCATCAGAGGTGATATCTGCAAACATGTTGTCAGGCCGGTGTGCAGACAGCAAGACACTGATGCAGATGTTGCTTGGTGAGTGAGGAACAACTGCACTGCTTATGTGAGATAGCAACCAATCATGTGTGGGTTGAGTCAGAAGTTGTTAGTGCAAACCTTTATGTGACACTTCATTCCATCTTAACTCAGTTGTATTGTTTAGAAATGTGTCAGGTTTTTATTGTTTTTTAACAAGTTGGCAGACAGTTTGATGTCAGCTCTGTAGTTTGTGATGATTTAACCGATGGAATATGTCACTCACAAGAACAAACTTCAACACTAAATACATCATTCAGGATGAGTGACAGAACTGTGTCTGCCTTTATTCTGCTTTTTTCTGAAATCAGTTTTGGTCCTGTTTTGTTATTCTTTGTTAAATTAACTGAAATGATGGATTATATCACTCAAAATACTTCACTAAGCATGAGTGACAGAAATGTGTCCACCTTTTTCTGCTCAGTTATGGAGGAAAGCAGCCAAAACATCCTCCCTGACTGTCAGGAGTCTGTTTATTCACTATTATCTATTTGTGCTGTCTACTCTTCTTTCTTTTTTTCAAATGACAAAGTATTATTTTGGCTACTGTTTTGAAGCTGGCTGCTAACAGCCCAATAGCATGCGTGGTGTTTCCTTGCCTGCAGCAGCAAAGCAGCAGTGAACCACTAGACTGTAAACTGATAGAAGCTTCCATTAGAGCTGCAGGTCAAAGATGAACAAATATGAATATGGAGAAGGAGGTGGAGCTGCTAGATACTACTGTTTTTTTAGACAACTGAAAGCTAATTGGTACAATCAGTTAGCATACAATACGCTGGGTGTTAAAGGTCAGGTTCCAAATGTTTCAAGTCCTAAAACAATAGTCAGGTGAACAGTGAAAGAGGTTTTCCTCGCTGTAATCATTCCTCCTGTTCATACTGGCTATTAAAAGATCTCCTTCAAATGTGCTTTCAATGTAAGTGATGGGAGCCACAATGTGTCCACGCAGTCATTTAGTGTAAAATTTCATTTAAAAGTTGATGTGAAGCTTATATGAGGCCTCATCAGTCTGAGTTAGTCATATCAAGTGGATATCTGCCACATTTACAGTCTTTTTAGCATCAAATTCCCTCCTTGTGTTTCCTTGGACAGTGTTTCCCTGTTGAGCTGAGGTGGAAGTATAGTAACAAAAAGAGGGACTTTGGCACTAAAAAGACTGTAAACAAATTTTAAATACATTTTTGTACAGAAGGAGGACTGTGGATTTTGTCCCCCAGTTCTTGCACTGCACAGTGCATTATGAAGGGATCTTCTAATGGTCAGTATGAACAGCAGGAATGATTACAGCAAGAAAAACATGTTTCAATTTGGACAACTGACTGTTGTTTCAAGACAAACCCGTTCATTAAGGCATCACTAGCTGTTTTACCAACAGTAATGAAAAGACTGATCAAGTTCCTTAATAAACCTTAATTTTATAGTAAGTAAATAACACTAAATAACAACTAGAGGGTGCCCTTTAAAATTGTTTTTTGGGAGGGGATTCTTAGCATAAACACAGAGAGGGCGCTAAAGTGAAGCTAGCTTAATACCAAATGAATAACTGACTTTTAAGGGCATTTAACTTCATTCTTGAGAGGACAAGAATAAAGTTATATTGATAGTAGAGCCTGACTGATATATTAGTCTACCAGTATTATTGGCTGATATTGGCCTATCCCAGATATATCAGTGTATATCGGTATCGGTGTATATGTTGTCTGATATGCGTCAATATTTTTTTTATTTTTTAAAGTTATATAGGCATCATTTTATGTATATTTGATTATTTTTCTTAATTCAAGCTTAATATGTGCGTGTGTGTGTAAATATCAGCCAATATACTGATACCAGAATTTTTTTACTCTCTGCCCCAAAAATCTCGTATCAGTCTGATTCTAATTGATACATGTTGTTTATATGTTTTATATGAATTCCTTTCATTCTTGACTCCTCTCTTGAGCAGCTACTCTTGATGTAGATGTTTAACCATTACTAAAACCAGCAGCAGTTGCTGAGCTCCAGCAGGATATGATTTGAACTCAGGGAGGCAGATCTCAGCTCTAGCTGGCCTCTGACCCAATCTACCCCCTGCTTCAAATGTAAACTGCACTTCTGGGTTGCAGGAATAATATTTTAGCTTTTGGCTGTAAGAAAAATATGAATTATTGTATAATCACAATGCTAAAACTAGTGTAACTTTGTATGGTATTTGCTGTGATTGTTATAACTGTGAGTGCAGAATGGGAAAGTGGAGAGCAGAGCAAGAGGTGCCTGTCAGCAGGATAGGTGATGGGGAACGGGGAGTAACAGACAGAGAGTAACCACAAATTGACCTTCTGCTTGAAACTGTTGTGTGTGAATTGCTGAATCTGTTTCAAGCAGTTCTGTGGAAATAGTTTTGGTTTCTACGTACAAGTTTCAATCACTCCCCATCATTAACATATTTAGACATATAATGGGCGTAGACTTTATAATCCACTCTGAGAAATACACTACTGACTGCTGTGGTGTGTTTTCTCCAATGCTGCATACGAATAAAGATTGATTCATCACATCTGAACTAGAAGTTCTTCCGAGACTAAGTAACTCTCTTATAAATACAAGATTTTCCCCCACATGGCTGCAAAATAGGCTTTTTAAAAGTCTCTTTAAGTGTGTGAGTTGCTGGATGGGGAATGGAGGCAGACGCTTTCAGCTATGGACTAAAGGGAAACTGAGGGGAATGAACTTGGAGTGGAGTGCTTTTCTAAAGCTGGACCTCTGTAGCCAGCAGTGTTTGCTCATTTGTGTCTTTGTTTGTGTATGGACAGTACACACTCATGGCATAGTGATGTAGTACTCGAGTCAACCAGATAATCTGAGACTATCCTCCCAAGAGAAAAACAACAGCATCATTTCAGCCAATGGCCAAAAACAACATTCATTTACATTCATGTGACAACCTAACAGCCACAGTAATTATGGCTCTCATCCGTTGGAGGTAAAGGTTTCCTGCCGACACTAAATGCTGCCTTTTATCCCAAACGAAAAAGTTTTCTTAACATCAACTAAGACGTTAGTGTATAAACCTAACCTAACTTCCAACCATAGCTTTCCAGATCATAAAGCTGATGACAGTAATTTATGACAGTGATTTGTAATATTCTTGGAAGGTACAGACAAATGGAGCTTAACGAAAGTGTAATCAGGAAGACTATCTTTATGCTACTCCATTTATATTCTCTCTCTCTCTATGTCCTTCTCTCTCTGTTCTCTCTCTGAGGGCGTTCATGCTTGTTAAACCAATCAGATTTTTTCACATCCTCTGTGAGCCAATCATCTTGTTGCTGTCAAACTTTTAAAACTTTCTGCCACCACCAGTATCAAGAACAGCTACCAGCTACCTAATCTCAAGAGTGGATTACCAATGACACCACAGAACCCCAGGGACCCAAAAAAGTTGCAGGTTCACTACATGTCAAGCTTCAGTAATTTGATTGAAGGATAGGTTCACAATTTTTGTCTGTACTAAAGCAAAAGTCAGGTGCCAAAATGAACATTGACACGTTTTTCTTGCCATTATTATTCCTCTTGTTCATACTGACCATTAGAAGATCCCTTCATAATTCATTTACAGTGCAAATTATGGGGGACAAAATCCACAATCCTCATTTTGAGCAAAAATATTGTTTTCCTGTTCGGCTGCAGTGGACAGATCATCACAAAAAGAAGGACTTTGGCACTAAAAAGACTGTAACGTTGAAAGATATCTACTTGATTTGACTCATTTGGGCAGCTGAAGCTTCATATTAGTTTCAGATAAACTTTTAAATACATTTTTGCGCAGTAGGAGGACTGTGGATTTTGTCCCCCATCACTTACACTGTAAAAAGTGAACAGGAGGAATGATTACAGTGAGGAAAACCTGTTTCAGTGAAAAATGTCCTTTAACGTCAATTACACCACTTAAGTACAATATCAAGCTGAGTGCAGCATTATTATCTTGTGGATCCATCTTTTGGAGACTCCCTGTATCTTTATTCTGTTCATATGGTGCACACTCTTAAATAATAACTCAGAAGTAACTTGACATGCAGAAACCTGGAATATTTAGTATACACCCTGAGAAAATACTGACATTGAACTCTGATTGCAATGGCTCAGTGAAACAAAATTTGAACCCAAAAGCACAACTCACGGACCCAACAGATGGAGTAAAAGCAAAGTTTACTGAAACAGTGAAGCAGGTAAGTGGTCACACCAGGCAAAACAGCAGGTAAAAAAGTCCAGAAAGACAGGCAGAAGTCATGGAGGATGAGGGGCAGACACTCCAGCAAACAGGCTGCACTGCTGTGTCTTGGGAGGCTCAATAGACAATCTGGCTAAGAGAAGGAGGGAATATATACTAGCAGGGTGACTGGGGAATGAGGAGCAGGTGCGCAGGTGGGTGTGGGCGACTGAAACTGGCAGGAACACACTAAGCGCTGCTGCTGGCATGACAGGATGTGGAATGACAGGTGAGATAGTGACTGGCAGGTAAAAAAGAGAAGAGAAAATGAGCAAAACTTAAGAGCTGGCTCATGCCATAACATTAATACTGTATTCATTACTGATTAACATCACGGCTTGATCACTCTAGTATTATGATGAAAGCAAGAAAATTGTAAGATGGTTAAACAGGCATTGACGTACGTGTGTGTGTGTGCATGGAATCTGCATGTGTGTACCCATACTTCTCTTATGTGTGTGTATCTCTGTGTCTGTAGGTGTGTGTCGTGAGCAGGTGTGTGTGATGTACAGCAGCATTAACCAGCGTGTCAGATGTTGCTCCCAGCTGAGTGAGGATTTACAGACTGCTTAATGAACACTGTAATTTCACTCTCTGCCCTGTCAGCACTGCACTGTTTCTTTTTACTGTCAGAGAGACAGTGCGGCCTACACAGTTCTTTCTAAACTTTTAATCTTAGTTTTTATGAGACATGCAGACATCCCTCTTATCCTGACTTAATATGCTAAGCCATTGATTTCCCTGTATTCATTCACTGAATAATGGATAGTCCACCCTCTATAAAGACAAGGGATGTACTGTACTCAGCCAGTAATTTCTGAACATGAACGAGGGCTTTTTAAAGTAGTCTTATTGTGTTATAAATGCATGATATGTTAATTGTAGGAGAATACTGTTGGCATGGCAACAATAAGAAAAAAAAAAAGTTTAATTTGATATGTCATTTCAATTACTAGAGGTTTATTACCTGGGTGCTGTACTTTTGTGTGGGTTGTTCAATACCTTTGTGTACTTTTGTAAGAAATTCAACAAAACTGCTGATTTTTCTACAAAATCCAGGGTCAATTTGGCTGTGGGACATCTTGACATTGACTCAGGGACATCATATCTAATGATGCTCCTACCTCATCCTCTGACTGCCTAGTCTGTACAGGGTTACTGGTTGAATGGGTGGAAATGAGACTGTGGTCAAAACATCATAATTTTCCAGAGTACCACATTATTACAAGAGAAAAACAGTGGATTTCAGTGCATGGCCTTTAAGTCGTACAAACATGTCTTTGTGGGAGAAAGATCTGCCCTATCCAAAGACCCAGAATTCTGCTTCTCTTAGACTGGAAAAGACAAGAGGTCATGGAATCTAATATGAAGTGTCTCGCTACATCATGTCAGATAATACTGCAGAGGTTCAACTATTTAGCAAAAGACTAGTGGAACTGAATGCAACTGGGTTCATCTGAAAGTCAGTTAAAAAAAAACAAAACAGTATTGTGTGTTAATCAGTAAGTTTTAACGGTGTTCGTAGGTGGATTTTGTTACCTTTACACAGAGCCAGGCTAGCTGTTTCTTCCTGGTTCCAGTCTTAATATTAACATTGACACTAACTTCATAAAAATCAGCATTTCATGGGTTGAAAATGGCTCAATCTGTCATCTGCTGTTTAAAATCAGTCCTCAGAAAGCAGGGCCAATGCTGATGTACAGTCCACCGTTTGGGAGTTCTCTATGTCATGAAATTTATATAAGTGGTAGAATGTTAACGCCCACCTCACCCAGCTCCCACCCTTGAGTGTCTGTAAAACCACCCATGCTCATTTTCAAATACATGCTGATCGAGCCATTTTTAGCTTCAGTAGCTAACAGCAGCACTGACCTGCTGGAGGAGTGACACCGGAGCTCCATCGTTAACTGTCTACTGCGGACAGGTTCAGTAACGGTGAAGCTCCGGTTATATAATAATAATAATAAATAGAGTCGACTGATTAGAACTTGTCATGAAATTTATATAAAAAAAGAATGTTAACACCCTAATGGCTACATACTGACACTCCACCACTCCTCCCTCCAACCACACACACACACACACACACCGAAGAGCCTTTCGTAGTGGAGCCGCTAGCTCAGCTACAACACAGGTACCATACAGAAACTTTTACAAAGGGCCATGAATGTGCTTCTACTTCTCAAAGCTCCAGTGGACTCTCTGTGTTTCTAGCGTGGACATGGAGAGTCTGACAGCATCTGCTCATGGCTGGTTAGCTCTGACTACCAGCTCTACATCGCTGTTCATGCTACACTGAACAGTGGTCATTAAGTGTCCTCTGACCCCCTCCATCACACACTACGTAGCCTCGAGGCTACGCCCCCCACAGTCGTTGTCCTGTGCAGTCCTCTGCTGCATTTTTTGAAATGGGAAGGAGGGAGCGAGCAGAATTTGGGTGTGTTAGTTACTCTTTAAAATCACTGCGTTTGAGTCTTACATTAAATGGTGCTGAAATGGTACATGTGCATCTGCTGTGCTTGGCTTGGGTCCATCATCTGTGTTAAACAGTATATATCTCAGTAACTTTAACTAGCAGAATAACCACCATCCTCTGAAAATGAAAATACTTCAAATAAACATTTTTTCCTGATGGCTGTACAACAGTCACTTGTTCATTGTACTGGCTCTTTTCATGTTTTCGCTTGTTTGTTTGGACATTTTCTTACTCTGTTTTTCTTTGATTACTGAGTTGAGTGCCTCCAGCCTGTATCTGTTGTTCCATTGCTTAATAAATTTGGACAGATGGAGAGCACATATAAAAAAGCGGCTCTTTTACTGTTTGGAAAGTTTGGAGTTCCTTTAAAAAAAAAAAAAGGAATAAAAAAAGCAGTTGGTTAGAAGTGTTGTTTTGCCTTTGGCAGATACAGCAATGTTTTACTTTTTTGCAAGGTTGTTGTTGTTCTTGTTCCTGTACTTGCACTGCATTTACAGCACAGTAAATAGTTTATTCTCAAATGAGTTATTCAATAACACCATTTACATGAAATTAAATTATGCAATAGTTCTGCTGAATTATTGCTCTCTTTACTATGTCTTTTCCCCACAGCTCTCTCTATCCCTGTCTCCACCCTCTCCTTGTATTTCCATCAGACAGAGACTATAATGACTGTGTGTTGCCTGTCAATAGCAGAGCACCACCTTGCAACAGTGGTTTTTTTTAAACAGCATTTTTGCATCCTATAGTGAGCTGGTATATAGGCAGCAGGTCAATGATCAAATTTATCCCCCTACTGGCTCACTGATTTTAACTGCATTGGTGGTAGAAAAAAAGAGGCTGCTTCCTGTTTGTATGTGTGTGTGTGTGTGTGTGTGTGCGGTCTGTCATAGGTTACTTTTGGGGACAATTTCAGACTTAGGACCACTTCACTGGGGACAGCTTGTCCAATTGGGGACAAAAGCTGTGTCCCCAGTTGGGAAAAAATTGTTTTTTTTTGGGTCAGTGGTTAAGGTTAGGGTTATGTTATGATTAGGTTAGGGGCTACTGGTACTCTGTGAGTATCCAAAAGTGCACGTGCAACAAGTTTTGCATCAGGCTAGTTTGAGAGTGTTAGTTATGGTCTTAAAAAAGAATAGTATAAGGAGGGTAAAATAAGAGAAAATTAATTATAGTGGACTGTAAAAACGCCTAAGGGAGAGAATATCCATTATATATAGACACACATACATCTGGGTTTGAATGCATTTCTTAAAGATGTGAAGGGTGAGTGTTCAAGCTAAAACACAGTGTTATGTTTCTTTTAAATGGTGCAACATTTAACAAAATATGTCAAATGAATTGATGATTACAGAGTGATAACATTACAGAGATGAGTTAATTTACCATTTACCCTTAAAACCATGCTGCTTCCTGGCACAGTATGTACTGACAATTGATTTTAAAAAATGATCCTGGTGTTTTAATTAATCGCGTAAATTTCCCTTGAATAGTTGTGGCAAACATCTTGGTACTGATTTATCAGTTCTATATAAATGTTCTTGTATTTTGTTTTCTATGTTGGTTAAAGGTGTAAGGTTGGAAAATGTTTGTCACTCAGTCGCAGATTGTCAAGATACCATTTACTGTAACGGTAATGACTGCAACACGTCTGTCAACCAGTCTCACCTTTATTAACCTGGTAGCCTGAAACAATGTGTGGTTATAGCGATGATCTGGCAACCTCCACTCATCCTTGCTGAGGGAAAACAGTCGCTGAATGCATCAGCTTCCTCTCAGGGTTGCAGAAGTGATACTTACTACACCTCATTAGACTATTTTGTCTCCTTGAGCACAGGAAGGAGCTGGTTCAAGAACCAATTACAGCAAGTAAGAGCGTTACAATTGGGATTTCTTGTCACAAAAAATGTGTACTGAGGGAGCAAGAAGAGAATATAATTTTGTGAAATAACTACTGAGGTATAGAAGACATGTGAAAGTGATGATACATCCTTGTATGCTGCTGCTGTCGGTGACGCTCCCTCAACAGCTACACAAGTGGGGGCTGCCCAATTAAAGCCAAGGTGCTTGCTGTCTATAGCATTTTGTGTTTGCGATGTACAAGTGCAACTTTTCTGCCATTTCTGGAATTTTTCATCAAAAACAGGTCACATCAATGAAAATTGGCTGAACCACAGAAAAAGAAGACCCGCATAACATACTTAAAAATTTCCTCTAGATGTTCCCTAAGAATGGCCCTGCTTTCATCACTGACAATCACTCTCAAAAAGACTTCCAACCAATTTCTAAAGGAGCACAGTTTGAATCTTATATTAACATTATTTTAATGTTTTATGTCCAGTTTCCTCTTTATCAGTTCAGGTGCTTGTGGTGCATTTTATTTAAGGCTGGTTTGTTTAAAGTTGCACTATAGTTGCATAATGTTTGACAGAGCCAGGCACGGTTTTCCATAATTAATCTACAATCACTGATTTTTCTGTTGAGCTGAAAACATTCGGTTATGTAACTTTTATCTCCTCACATATGGTCAATGTAGTGCAGAAAAACTGTATGATTGCAGTTTCAAAAGTGTCTTCTCTTTAACCAATAGACCATTCTAAATTTTGTAGCACAAGACCTGAAATGATTAGTTGATTAATCATCATCATTATCATCATTAGACAGAAAATACATCCGCAACTAATTTTTTGATCCCCTCCAGATGTATTTGAAGATATATAAAATATCCTTCAATAACCTTGTTAAGATTCTTAAACTGGAATCTTCTCCTTCTACATCTTTGAAGAATCCAGAATTTATGAATATATTAATAATGTTGATCTCAAAATTTTAACTGCTGAACACAAGATGTCTCCTCTTCGTCCTCTTCCTCTCTCCAAATCTCAACTCTCCACAGTCTTCTTCCTACAACAAAAGCTTCTGGTTTTCTTCATCTCTTATGATAATAATTTCAACATGTCTGGGTTTTTAACTGTTGGCAACAAGCAATCCAAAGACATCCCTTTATACACTTTATACAATTTTCTGACATTTTATTGACAAAACTAAAGTAATAGTCAGATGGATTGTTAGTGAACATAGCTGCTAGTTGCAGCTTTAGCATAAAGATGAGGCAGGGGAACCAGCTAGCTCACTAATTAACATGTCATTTGTTTGTTTAATCCTTCACCGAACAGAAATGCTAAAAAATTGACGATTTTACATTTACAGGTGTAAATGTGTTACAGGTTAAACAAAGAAAGAACAAGGTATAAATTAATGAGATATTGGTAGACAGATTTTTGGACAGAGCCAGGCTTGTTGATTGACCAGTTCACTATACGTTAAGCTAAGTTGGGTTTGACACCATACTCAAAACAAAGATATGAGAGTGGCAGTGTTGTATCTCTCAGACACAGTATATTTCCCAAAATGTTGAAATATTCCAGCCATTCATTGGGTGTTATTTAGAAGCAGCTGTGGCTGTATTCATTTACATCTTCAGTGCAAATAAATACTCACTAAACTGAAAAAATGCAGCAATGAAAAATTTTGATTGAATAAATTGTGGTAGTAAGTTAAGTTAAGTTAAGTATCCCCCTTTATGTAACAGCCCCAATCATCAATCTATCAGTTGTGCAGTTTGTAACAAAAGTAGCTGAGAGGTGATTGCAGTAGTTCCTCACACAGACTCTGCTAGCTGCCTTCAAAAGTCTTTCTGAAAGAAATAAATCTCTCTCTGTGCATGTTCTTTCTCCTGATATGAACTTTGAGTTTCTTAGAATAGCCTTTAGGAATTACAGTAGACAGCATCAGATTATATTTAACAGTTAAGACAATGGCGTTGCTTACATGTATTATCCCCCTTTACTCAAAGACACTGGTATTACAGTATTGACACTTGTGGTATCAATCCACTCATCAAAGAGAAAATTTGTGAAAATAAACCTCCCTTCGAAGATAGGCCCCGCTTCTATGAGAAAACTAAGTTCTGCAGATTTGCTTACAGCTCTTCTTTGTTTCAAGTTTCAAACAAGGTGACTACTGACAAATGTTTTAACCTTTCATTTAGATTTTCACAGGTTGTGTGTCTACAGAGCAAAGGAGTAGCTGCAAGAAAAAAACATAGTTAGCGCACTTTTTCAGGCCATAAATTATTACATATAGTTTATGAAATATTATCTTGGTCTTCTATGTTGTTGCTCTCGGTATCACTATTTCAAGTACATTTCAAATTTCAGTTCACAGTTCTTCATAGTGTATTTAGTTGACCTTATTTAGATTGTTCAATAATCCGATTTAAGGGATGTTAAACTTTATAAAGTATGAGAAAAGTTAAACTCAAAACTAAAAGAAGAAGCTGGATAGATAGATAGGAGAATCAGCACCACAAACAGTTTACATCAATGCACTCAACCATTAGTATTTGCAAAACAGTAGTAGATGGAAACTTACATCAATTTGCATTTTCTTTATCAATTTTCTGAAATTTTGCTTAAAAATTGCGTTACATTTGGATGGAGACAATAACAATGTTGATGTTTAGCAGGTAATGTTTACCATGTTCACCGTCTTACCTTAACATGCTAACATTTCCAAATTACCCCTAAACACAAAGTACAGGAATATTATTTCCAGGTAGTTAGTCATAAACCAAAGTAGTGGACAAATTAAACATTTGACCTGATAATTGAAGAAAATATGGGGATTATAGAAGTTATTACAATTCATCATGTGGGGAACATAAATGTTGGTACCAAATTTCAGAGACATTTCACTTAAAACCACACATAAAGCTTGTGATGGCGCTAGAAGAAAAGTCATTGGGATGATCAAAGTCTTGAGGATTCATCCTCCGGGGACCATAAATACACAATTTCATGGCAACAGTTATCAATGTTTGTCTCTGTACTGGTGGGTACTGGCCTAATTGAAGCACTGATTCCTGTGAATAACTACGATGTAGCTGCTGAATTCCCTGCTCATTAGTGAATCACATGTACTGCATTACCTGGAAATACGGCACAACCCAGTACACATCACTATACAGTGATAGTTTTTGGTCTCAATAATCTGATCTTTCATTGTATTTGCATAATTTACCCCACTAAAACAGTATATAACATCCTGGTTTGCTGTGGTTTTCCTGTTCCTTTCTTGATGCACATGCAATGATGAACCCAAACACAGACAAAAGAGGTGAAAATTGAAAAGAAAAGATATTTATAGTGAAAAAAGGTAAATGTACATACAAGTGTATGTTGACGACAAGGAGTATGTACAAATCTACATACTCTTTGTCATCCAACATCTGATCCAACATCTGCTCTAGCCTCCTCCAGCTCCACACTTCTATACCTGAAGGTCTTTTGATGAATAATTACATTGCATTAGTGTTGCGACTGCTTAATGCCCGCTGATCCTCTACAGCCTTTCTTTGAACTCATTGGCATAATTGAAAGAGGCAATTATGTTATGGTGCATGTAATAAATGATATTCATCATGTACCCACTCCACATATAGAAGAATTATGACCTCAGAGCACTGAGAAAGTCAGTCAACATGTGCATATTTTGTGTTTTCATTGCAAATTTGACATAAAATGTAGTTTTACCTGATGACACGAACAGGTCACTGACATCTGGCTCATGGATGCAGGAGACAGTTGCCTCTGAGAAGTGAAGCATTTGGAACTAATGTGAGGGATGGAGGTGTTGCTTGGCTGCATCTTCAACATCCACAAACAAGAAGGATATGTTCCTCTACGCTGCCAAAAGACAGCGTTGGAGGAATTTATGGAATCAAGCTCAGATTATCAAAGTACACACGTAGGTGAACAGTGTACTGTCAGTGTTTTGTGTGGAGCAGCTTTAACATGTCAGGTACAGGGTTCACTTCACTATGTAGGCTGGTACAGTGCGTAAACACTGTAGGTGCTGTATGGACTTTATTTATTCCATAGGGAAACAGGAAATGCACTTGTAAATATAGACACTGTAGATGTTTAATATCCACACATTATATGCGATACATAAATTGCAAGTTTACACGACATTTCTATTGTTTTTGATCAGCTGACATGTTGCACCGGTTAAAACAACCCAAAAACAAATCCATGAAAAAGGTGACGGTCAAATGCTAACAGAAGCTAAACCTCACGTCTTGAAAAAGGAGAAGATAAGAGGTTTATCAGTGTTGGACTTTAGAGTGTGAGCATATGGCTATTTCCTGAAGGCAGTACCAATTGAGACCTGGGATGAATTGAACTTGAAAAGGTATCAGTACAAAAGAATTGTTCATTCATTTTGTGCCGTCCACTAGATGGCAGCACAAAATGACAACCTGTTGAATTTTGAGTAGATTGGGGGAAAAAGAAAGAATTTGGTGTTCTGCAAGCCACTGGTTTTGAAGTAAATTGGTTAAGATCCTTTCTGATTAATGGTGACATTAATGGTGATTTATGGTGCCAAGAAGTATTTTTTAATGTAATGGTGGTGTGAATTATACTTTATAATATACTTTATACTATTGTGACTATATTACAAAATCTAAATTGTGTCCTTTTATGAACAGACGGTTGATTACGAATCAAAGTTTTCCTGTTTAAAGCACCACATTTGTGTTTAGAAAGAAATTCTTCTATAATTGAGACTGAATGAAAACACACATATGGTCTGTTGTTCACCCCCTGGACAGGAATAAGAACCTGCAGAAGATGTGCAGTAGCTATCAGAGCATGTGAGCGAAGCAGGCAGCAGAGTGCCATCAATTTAATCTGAGCTAGAGGTGCACTTGTACCATTGACATATATAGGAACAGATACTTGAACAGATATCACTCAAACCCGTTCAAGCTCACTTAAATTCGCTCTGTGTAGCTCACGATGTTGCGTTGCCTAAGTAGCACCCTTGCCCAGACAGCTAGATATATCATTAATTAAAGCAGGCTATTATTGGACAAAGTTTCACTGTTGCCATGATTCCTTCCTTTCCAATGTCCTACATGCATAAGGGTGATAATCTAGTTAGTTTTTTTAGATGTGTACATCACACACACATGAGTATTTTTGTTGTGTTCCTTGTTATCTAAATCTAAAATAGAGACTTATCATAATATGTGGATAATAATCCCTTTGTTGAATATTGGTAACAATCGCATTCGTTTAGGTTTCGTTTATCATCTTTTCCTGTTGTGGAGAATAAATAGCATGAGCTGTTCAGATTATTGAGATAATTTGATTCAAAACACTACAGTTTTTTCAGCTGATTAGCAGAAAAAAGGATCAAGTTTTTCCTCCTGGGAGCAGAGAAAAGTAATGGAGCGGAATGGAGGTAAGAAAGGGGAACGATGGAGCAGAGCGTCTGCACAGCGACTGGGGAGCAGAGTTTCTTTTTGCTCAACTCTGCTCACACGCTCTGGTGGCTATGCAAATAAAGTTTGAGCATAATATTTTTTCAATTCAAAATCAATCTTTAATGAATGCAGAGGAGACCATTCATCATTAATTTACAACCTACATTATTAAACCCTAAATACATATCTGTCTGCAACGTGCAGGTATTAAGAATCCACTCTCCATGCTCTGTGCTTGGGGTCAATATGGTTGGTTGTCTGCATTCATTTCTGTTCTCCAGTAGAGACGTGCAACTTTCTCTCTTTAATTAATGAGACTGAATAGTTTTGCAGGCTCAGCTTGTCTTGTCGGCTGGAAGAACAAATGTTGGTATGTGTTAATTAAATCCTTATAGTCACTTCTATCTATATGCGCAAAGTTTAAGTTCTTTGTGAAATGCCCATGTAGTCAATGCCAGTGTTGATAATGTAATGCACTAAATATAAGCAGTGGTGCTCTGCCTTTTTCTAAACTGTCAGAGGCTGAACACACCACACAGGAACAAAAATATATATATATATAAAATATATATTTTGGGTATTTATACAAATTAATTATGCAGGAGAGGCTTAATAAATAATTGAAATCCCAAGCCTTGGCTAGTAGGCTACAGCTGCCAGCAATGATCCTCCCAGAACTCCCCTCCTAATATTAAAACCTAACGCAAATAGACAAGGACTGAAAATGGAGACAATGACCATACATACAAAGAACACTCATAGCAAACAATAATGATTAAAACTTCTCACAGTGCTCTCACACCACACATTCCCACTGTCCCAAATACTAAATCACAGTTGTGTATAAGACATGTGAGAAGTATGTGGCACAAATGTACCCACTAGCAAGAGCCCACACATCCACAACATAGGCATATGTACAGCCCAATGCAGCCCCAACGTCAAAAAGGAGTGTTGACGACAACCAATAGCATGAAAACTATAATGGTCCAAACCTTTAAGATTTTCAAAATGGACATGTGAACAGGGTATTTTCTGTCATCTTCTGTCATCAAGATGTATAAATTTGACGTATTAATGTGGACGGCGAACTAGACATTTTGGTCCAATCCGTGTTCGATAGTATACTGTACACTATCTATTAAAAGACGGGTTCACAATTTTTCAAACAACAGTAAGGAGCCCAAATGAACATTGAAACAGGTTTTTCTTGCTGTAATCATTCCTCCTGTTCATACTGACCATTAGAAGATCCCTTCATAATGCACTTACAGTATAAGTGATGGGGGACAAAATCCACAGTCCTCCTCCTGTGCAAAAATGTATTTAAAAGTTTATCTGAAGCTAATATGAAGCTTCAGTCGTCCAAATGAGTCAAATCAAGTAGATATCTTTCAATGTCAGTCTTTTTAATGCCAAAGTTCCTTTTTTTGTTACTTTAAACACTGTCTGAGGAAACAATCTGAAGATAAAAAGACTGTAAATGTGGCAGATATCCACTTGATATGACTAACTCGGACTGCTGAAGCCCCATATAAGCTTCACATCAACTTTTAAATGCATTTTTGCACAAAATGACTGATTACTTACACTGAACTCATATTCGAAGGTGATCTTTTAATAGTCAGTATGAACAGGAGGAATGATTACAGCAAGAAAAACTGCACTGAAAAACTCTGTTCATATGGACACCTGACTGTTGTTTTGAGATAGACTTGAAAAAATATCAACCTATCCTTTATTTATTATAGTATACTATTTTTATTTTTAAAAAAGGTAATCAAACTGCAACTTTATGACAAACTTCACAAAGAGAGAGTAAAATGTATTTTTTATAATTCAGAAAAAAATTTCAGCTCTTCCAATTACTTTGTGCATTGCATTGCGGGAGTATAATGATAGACATCAATAGCACACTCAAAAAATCTAGCTTTTTTTAGTATGTAAACTGAATGTTCTTCACTGTTCCATTGTGAACACACTCAAAATCTGCTTAGAATAAGTACTGTATGTAGCACTTATTCTAAGCCTGTTTCCCATCACCCAGCACCTGATGCTTCCTTTCACATGTGCCCTTGAGACAGCAATGAAATGACAAACAGTTTTCAAATCACTTCACTCAAACTGGGGAAAATCCTTCTTTTTCATCTGTTTTTGTTATTCTCAAATCAACAGTACACTAAACACAGCCCAGTGCCATTGATCCTCTTTAGGGAACAGTACAACAGTCAGTTTGCAGCCTTTTTCATGCTTCATCTTTTAACTATTTTCAATGGTATGAGCTCAGTCCAGGGATTCACCTGCCAGCATCCACTCTCCTACTGATGATACTAATCCTTTCCTCTCTGGATAGGATCTGAATCATCAGGGGAGGTCTAATGATTTGTAATTATTACCCCAGGAGTCTACAAATGATATGTTGACCAGAACAAAGATAGCCACCTGTAATTTTCTTGGGCATGAAATCCCAGTTTAAACTACCTATTGTTTTTAGTTAGCTGTGACATCTGAGGGTAATCTCACTGCAGCTTTAACATCTCCATCTTGTATTACAAACCATCATGGAAAGAGATCATTGTTAAAAGTTTCTTTTTTTTAATTATGAATTAATAAAAAACTTTAATAAAAAACATAATCAGCAGGGGAATCACACTGACGAGTGTCACCATCTTCATCCTTGGAGTATTCTGTCTCTGCCTGTATACAAGAAGAAAGACAATTAGTCAAGGAATAGAAGAGAAACATAATGGATGCACGTCCCTCTAAACAGGGCATGACAGTTGAAAATTATTTTTGCTACGGCCTTCACATTACCCAGATCTCAACACAACTCAACTATAGGAGATTTTGGAGCTGTGTTAGACAGCACTCTCCACCACCACCATCAACACCAAGGGGGGAAAATGTTTTGGAAGAATGCTGTTCATCCCTCCAGTAGAGTCTTAGAGCTTTGGAGAATGTATGACAAGGAGTATTGAAGCTGTTGCGGAGGCTCGTGGTGGAACAACACCTTACTAAGACTCTTGATGTTGGCTTTTCCTTTAATTTGTTGCCCATCTTCTTTTACAGAAAGAAAAGTATTCACTTAATGGAAATAAGTAATACCACTGTAGAAAAGTAGTCTGTTACAGGTAAAAATTCTGAATTTTTACACGTAACAGTACTAGTGGTAAAATGTAATCATGTATCAAAGGAAAGTACTTAATGTGTATGTAGTTTATAAAGTTATATCAGTAGGTCTTACATTAACGGTTGTAAAAACGTTGACTCTCCAGCTCTGGCAATCTTTATGTTTTCTAATTGGTTAAAGCAGTATTAATTGATTTTTGGCCACTTGAGGGCAGCACAACAAGCTATAAACACAACTTTGACATTATCACCACCAAGTTGCTATGGCTAACGTGTTAGCAAGCAGTTGCCTATTTAAACATCCAGCAGACACATAGCAGCATTAGCATTCACTTGCAGTCATGATTTTGGTCACCTGATGAATGTGAGTTTCATATTCACTCTTCTTTCTGCTCCGTTTTGGTCTCAATCAACTCCTGAGAAAAATATCTGGCTCTTAAGCTGCTAAAAGCTTCACCATCTAGTTGTTAACTTTGTCTCTTTGGTGCTGGGCAGGTAGAGTACATTGGGTTTATTAGAGTTTTTCGCTGGAAATTAAGTTGATGAAAGTAGTGAGACTGAACCAAAACAGTAAATGTGTCATAAAACCAAAACAATGAGCTTAAAGAGGCTAAAAAGCTTCATAGAGATGCAGAGTTGAGTGATAATCCTCTGGTGGTTTATCACTGCGAGCAATCCCTTTCACATTACACACAGCTGTGCTTGTACATAAGTACATGTAAATCTTTTCTATTTCTTTTTTCTCTACAGCTCATCTTTCTGCTTATTACTCTGCTCTTTCATGTTAGAAAAAAGTCTCTTTCGGCCTGTTTGTTCTTTCTCAGATTGACAAATTGACCATTTTGTTGCCATTGCATCTAAATCTTCCTTCATTTATTTATTTATTTTTTTTTTGAGAGGGACAATGTCACTGATAAACAGGAAAAAATGTAAATAAGCCAGTGTTAGCCTAGATGGCTAATTTAAATTCTCCTGGCCAGGAAGCCTATCTAAAAAAGAACACTACAGTTTTATTCTGATTGATTCGTAGAATTCAAAGTATTGACTGTTCATGTCAAAAGCTGGGATCATGGGGTCACGCATAATGTATAGAATAAATTTCAAATTATACATGGTGGTCAAACTAGTTTTTAACCCTTGAAAACTTAAATTCAATACAGTAAAACTTCATTCACCTCTTAACAGGCACCCCATTTTTGTGCACAAGCCCAAAAATAATGTACCCAAAGTAAGGTTACTGTTCTTTACCCTTCTGATTACAGTCATAATCCTGGTCTCACATAAAGGTAAATACATTTTACAACCAAAAAGTAAGAATGAGTATAAGCAATCCTAAAAATAGTGCCACCAAGGCTAAAGCGTCCCACGGGTGGGACACTGTCACTTAACAGGTTAAGCTTGAGGTAGGAGGGCCACGCAAGCCGTAAAGAGAGTTTTACCAGTGATTAACACTCAGACAGAATATTTAGCACTGTGACTTTAATGGGAGAGATAACCCCTGCTGGTTGAGGGTTGAATGTGATGAACTTTATTTCCACTCATAAATGTGTCTGGTGATAGTCTGCATAGCGCTTTTCCACTGCCCCACCCAACATGATAATAAAATGGAAATATTATCAGATTGTGGATTATGAAAACTCATATCAGTGAGTAATACACTCTCCTTATCTCTGTTTCTACTCTCCCCTGGTCTCTTCCGGCTTAACAAATGAATAACCAAAAAATATTGACATTCTATGAATATTAATGAGAATAAATGAAGTGCAAAAAAAAAAAAAAGAACCACTGCCCAAATGTAGTGTGAAATGTATTCAGGCTGTAAATTATTAAATGAAGTTAGCAGCAGGTGAGTGATTTATGCAGAATTAAATTCTTTTTTATATTGTAGCCCAGTTAATTATCTTCCTGCTTGACAAATTTGTCGGGCAAACAACAGTGGCTAATGTCTGGGTCAGATGAAGGGAGATTGTAATGAAGTGATGTGCAGTATGCTCATATGAAATGTGTATACTAGTTCATTTTTTATCTGCTGCTCAAGTTTCTGCCTCTTACATTCACACTTGAACTACTGATATAAATTGGATGATAAAGCTCCATGATGCTTTAAAGTAGAGGTTCATAATTTTTCAAGTCTGTCTTAAACAGTAGTCAGGTGCCCGTATGATCATATAAACCTCTCCCTCTGTTCATATGGGCCATTAAAAGATCCCTTCCTAAAGTGATTTCATTGTCATTTGCTACTAGACTCTGCAGGGAAACAATATGATTCAGCAAAAAAACAAAAAAAACAAACAAATAATAATATATAACTCTTTAGGCTTTTATAGGCTATTTTCCCCCTAATATTAACTTTTGCATGGGACAGTGTATCTGTGTATCATTATACTATACTGTATTTGATATACTTATCTATAATATATACTGATCTGACCTTGTCTCCTAGAAATTGCGTTCATATATGACTAAATTGCAACCACAAATACCTTTTGCAGGAAACATAATGTTGGCTGAATTACATTTTCTCTCAACATGATGAGAAAATGTTAATTAATGTATTTTACAAGGTTGCAAAAATGTTGATATATATATATATATATATTTTTTTTTTTTTTTTTTTTTTTTCCCCAAAACATCTGATCTTGTAGCACAATGTCTGTGAGTAGAAACTACATCAATATGAAACTTTTTATGGTTATGTTTAGCCACTGGCAGCACATGGTTGGAGTTAGAGATCGTGGTCTTGGTTTAATACAACAGAAGTCTGCAACGACTTGAAGCTCAACATGTTTATTAACCGAAGCCAGGATCTTTCACTCAACTTAACCAAACTGCTTTTGTTGCCTAAACTTAACCACATGCGGGACTCAGGATGTGAACCTGGGTCTCTGGTGCCATAGTAATGTCTCTTGTATGCCCTCCATCCGCCCCGACCTCCTCTCTCTAACTTGCAATGCAATAACAATGAGTAGCTTCAATTTATCCAAAAAATGTTGCCTGTGAGCATAATCCAGGCATCAATTAAGTTTGCCAACACAACATAATTGAGAAAACTATTTAGTAGTATTTTTAGACAGGGTTGACTGATCACTACACAAGGTAACTGGTCCATCACCACCACCTTTCAGCATTCACCAGTGTGAGACCAGTACCTGAGTGTAAGTGTTTTTTAGATTTAGTAAATTACAACAATGAAACTAGTTAAATTTAGTTTCTGTTTTTGTTCACCCACTGTCTCTTTTGTGCACTCTCTCTTACTTGTATCAAGATGTATTCGTGAGTTGGGAGGATAAATAGAGAGAGATTTCTACTTTATCTTCCAGTGTGCATACTGGTGAGTTGTGGAAAACCATTACACTCTGCAAGCTATGAATTTATATTTAGCTATTAGTGCTGCTAATTTAACCAACCATTAATTTGTCTAAATAAATGCATGAATACATACATACATAAATAATAAAATAATACAGATTCATTTCACTACTAGATGGATTGATTTTATGATGGATTTAATAAGATATTCATATTATGATATATTAAATAAGAGCTCAGTGTAAGCAGTACATTGGATATTAACAAAGAAGGGAAAAAAGACTCCCTGTGCTGTGAAAGAGTCACTTGTACTTCCATTAGCACTGAAAGCTGCATGGCCCTTTCAGCTCATTGTTTTCATAACTGAGTCCCAACAGCTCCCACCAAAAAGACAGAAGCTGTGGGAAGCTACTCCAAGCACACATGCCCAGCCCAAAATGTCACACGCTACAGACCCAAGTATCTTTCTCAAGAGTTGGTGGACCAAACTAGAGCTAAAAGGCCAGAGAATATTGGACTTGTATTCAGCAGTGAGTGAGAAAGGGCAGGACAGCAGCTGCAAATGATATCAACCTGAAAAGGTTTTCTTCATTCCCTTTCTCAGTGTTCGCACTGAAATACATTGGTACTTTGTACCAAATGTACTCTCCTGCAGTTCCTGCACTTCTATCTACACTTTAAAGTATGACCTGAAATATTGCATTTACCTGGTGCCTGCCCTGACGGCGGGGTGATGCTGACTCCGGTGCTGACTCTGGTGTGTGCTCCATCTCGGACCGGATGCCAAATGTCTACCGTAAAGAACCACCTGGTTCTCCTCCCAGTGATGTATATCACCTGAAAATAGTGGAGAACTTGTTTTTAAGTAAATTAAACTCACACAACGAAGAATGTTCTGATTTTGTATAGATGGTTTGTACCTAATGCTCCTTCTAAACCAGTTGAGCTGTCGACAGAGGAGACCTGAAAAATGTTTAAAAGGCATATGAGGTTGGTAAAACTTTTATTTTGGCACAGATTTGGTCAATTACTCTCTTGGCTGGTAGTTCCCAACCTGGGGGACCCCCACAAGTGGTCGCAAAATAAATCAGAAGGGTCACAAGATGATTAACAGAATGGGAAAAAGAAAAAGAAAACAAAACATTAGTGCTACACAAAGTTATGCCAATGTATATGTTCCAATTGAAGAACACATATCAGGGAAAAATCATCAGGTCACTGCTCATTTAGATGCGTATTTACTTACTGAAGCTAGGGTATAACTTATATCGTCATACACCACAACCCTATTCACAGCAGTAGGGTCGGTCTCACACTGTACCTAAATGATAATAAACAGAGAATATGAGTATACAGTATCTTTATTTTGTGTGTGTGTGTGTGTGTGTGTGTGTGTGTGAAACTTAAACAGTGCAGTGTGGCTATACAGCAGATATGAGGGCCAAAAGGGGGAAATAATTTTACTCACCGGATTAGATATCTCGTCTGGTGGTATTGGTCGAACCTGAGTGTGAAACATCAGGACAATGATACAACATTAGAATTACATGTTTATTGTTTGACATCACCATTTAACCTCTTAAACTCTGCTAGACTCACTGGTTGGCCCATTTGTAGAAAAATTCCACTTTATAATCACATTTTGGAATAAGCAGACAGACTTATGTCATAAGACTTATGGGAAATAATTTTTCTCAGTTTTAAGAAATCCATATTAAAATCTAATTAGAAAACCAAGAGTTTAAAAGGTTAACTGAATGAAACCTACTCTTCCATCCTGACTACATATTGAAAATTCATAATTTTATGTTTTTGGGTTTTTTTTTCTTTTTAAATTGCCTGATGAATGTAACACAGCCCTCCATTTTGGAATTACACTTAGCATTGGATACGACAGGAGAGCATGTCACATTAACAATGTCTGATCTAATTTACCATCTAAAATAATGACTGTGCCCTTAACTGTAGTCGGACTAGAAAGGCAAGTATTCAAGAGCTGTCATTACAACAATAGATTAGTACCTTTTATCATCACACAACAACAATACATGTGTATGCTAACAGGCTAGCCTAGCTAGTTAGCTAGTTTGTCGGCAGAATAAACCTGTTGAAACACTGCTATTATATAGTATAGTAATAGTATGGTATAACTAAGTAATAAATAGACAAACATCTGCATTTTAAACAATTAAATAACACTAATAACCTTACCATGACGGTAGCTACAGTTTTAAAAAATATGACTGACAATTGAAGGTCTACTGTGTTGTCAGACGAGGCTGGCCAACGTCACTTCTACTCACGTGAAGGCAAGGAGGTTGTCATTTGTAGTCACGCGATACAATACGAAACTAAGGCCTGTTTCACATATATTATATTAACTTTTGTTTCCAACTTTTAAAATAGTTTACCCACAAGTTTAAGATCAAGGTTTGTCAATGCACACAATAAATAAAGCTTTGCGTTCAGGAAGAGAGGTTCTGAAGCTAGTTTGGAATCACTGATATCAATTATAGACTGTATTGTCAGTATTGTACATGAGGCACTAGGCAGCCCTCATGTAGAGCCAGCTCTCCTTATTACTGTGTGTTCATGTATATTTACAGCTATCTCTGATTCTGTACCATTATGTGTTAAGGAGGATTAAGAGTCCTTGTTGCTGCTCAGATTCTTTGAGAATTCCTCAGAACAGCAGAGCAATTTCTGCCAAAACTAACCATACAGCCATTTAGAAAAAATGGTCAATTCCCATACGCAAGTGTCTCTGACTGAAATTATAAAGATACACATCAGTCAAGACTCTCAACCTACCTGGGATCTCGATTTATATCTCTTGTACAGTTGATCCTGTTTTCTTGTTTCGAAATGTTAAAAAGGGTAAAAAAGGATGTCCAATATGCCATTTGTCGTTGAATCTTCTCGTTAGTTGTTTCCATAGGAACTCCTTTTTTTATAAGATCCTAACTGCGTGTGATTTACACAAAAATTTTTAAAACTGACAAGTTTTTCATCTTGAAGTGTTGTACTGGGCTACAAAGACATTGTTACATGCCATTCCTTCATTCAAATGTGACAATTAATGTGTATAATCACAATTTTGTAATTTAAAAAAGTCTTGTGCTCTCCCTCAGCTGATCTTCATCTTTCACTTTCTTGTTTAATAGTCAGTTTCTCAGCCTGTCAGTATCATCTGAATTGGTCCTTTTGAGTAATGTCCAGATTCAAGGTGATTTCATGGAAGAAGCAAAGTAATCCAGGGAAGCAAACCAGGACATTCCGTACTCAAATACTTGAGAGAACAGCATCTTCCAATTCTGTAGTCCATTGAATCTGGTCCCATCTCTGTTAGAAAAGGATGAAAACATTAAGTGAGTTTGAATGGGGAAAAAAATGGCATTTAACCTACTTCTAAAGCCCTCACCCCTGGCACTTCTCAAACTGGACTAACCCGGTTGGCTGCCTGTACTTGAGTAAAATTGGCTGGTTGAGTTGTGAAATCTACATGGATGTAATTGTGAGTTATTCCTCATGAATGTGAAGACATGCTAATTCCTTAGAGATAATTAAACCCTACAAGTCACCACATGCCATGCCAGGTGCATTCACGCACAAAACTCCATGAATTGACAGCTCCTTGGTTCCACCTTTGATAGATGCCACAATGTAGGACAGTTAATGTTACAGCTACATACATCTGCTGTATGTAAATCTGGCTTTAATATGAAATGTTAGAGGACACTGTTACGTCCACACTGCCTGTACAGAATCTCCACTGAAGCAGCAACTTTATATAAGTGACTGTCACTGCAGGTGAGATATGTGAGAATTACATTAGCTTTACCTCATTGAAACAAAGCACTGCTCATTGTATTGATGTAGCATCAAAACACACAGAAGACAACAATGAATAAAACTCATAATCACTGTAACAGATTGAAGATCTATCTGAACTGTCCAGTAGGGATCGATTTTCTAATTCTGTCATTCTAAAAACACCAAATACCAAATACACTCACTAAAGTTGCCTAGACAATAAAATAGAAATATATTTTTCTGTTTACCTTACAGAGAAATCCCATCAACATTGTCAGTACGTGTCTAACAACCTTGTGTTGACTGTTGAGTTTGGCACAATCAGAGTAGATAATCATGTAGTGCAGGTTCTCATGTTTCCTCAACACATATGTGGTTCGACTAGTCTAACCATTAGTGTGAAGTGACTCCTATTGACAAAAATAAACTTGATGGTGTTGATGAGTAAACAGTCACATCGTCCTGCATTATGATTGACAAGGTGATGTCTCAGCAGGAATTTACAGATCATTAAGAGTAACCTCAGATTTTTAAATGCTTTTTACACACATTACAGAAAACATCTGATGTTTTGGCGTTAGGAAAATATCAAAATATCGAAAACCTCAGGAATAAAGGAGACACCAATAATTCTATTAGTTTTTTTTTTTTCCATTTTCTTTAATAGCTTGTCAACTCTGCTATCTTCTGTCATAGGGATGGTTAATGGACTACACTTATATAGCACTTTTCTACCTTATCAGACAAAGTGATTCACAGTTTCCCACCGGGAGTAACTTGGAGTTCAGTGTCTTGCCCAAAGATGTGTTCAACATGTGGATAGGAGGACACAATCACTGTTGTCATGATTTTGTTGATTTAAAAAAATCTACATTAACCCACAAAAGGAAATGAGATCAGTGAATTGAAATTTGAAAAGAGATTTCTGAAATGAAACCAAACCCAATGCATGGAGGTAGGGAGTGTCTCAGGGACTGAGGTGGCAGCTTTTACAATGGCCCAGTCAGCCTCAATGAGCATCAAGGCACAGCCAAACTGGCCAAAGGGCTGTCACACAATCAAGATAGTTATTTAACTTTGTGATCTCTCATTCCTATCTCTGCCATTCACTGCTGCTCAACCCAAGCATAGCACTGCAATGCAGCCAATGCAACCACACCTCCTTCCACACTTGTGCCAGCTCTTGTGAGGGAGTGGTGTCACTCTTCCACTGATCACATTAAGGCACAGTAGGAATGTGCGGAAAAAAAGATGTTGTTCTTATTGTTAAAATGTTAGTCAATGTCATGTCACAACTGTGATTTTATGCAAAAATAGAAAATATGTGTTTATGTGGGATATTTAAGTGAGCTCATGTAGTAAGCTATACTTTTTGGTAAGTCTCATCTATTTATTTTTCAGTAAGAACAACAGATGGAAAAACCTGTTGTGTTCATTCAGTTTGAAACTATGTGCTTGTCAGCTAAGGACAAATATGTGAAAACATTTCAAATCCTCAGTATATACTTTAAGGGGTACTCCAGCGATTTAGTATTTCGCTTCCATATGGTTTGAGAGGCTTATAAGAAACTGAGTTTTAAAAAGAAAAGTCAGTATAAAGCTGTAGTCGCTAGCAGCAGTCTCTAGTATGAGTCAATCTACCAAAACACTGGATCCTACACTTTCTGTAATGCAACTTAATAGTAGGCTTGTTTGCAATGAACTGTGCCTTGCCTGGAAAGTGGTCGAGATCAGGCGGCGGCAGCAGCAGGGGGCAAAAAGCTGCAGTCCAGTTTCCAGCAGCCTTCCAAGAATGTACAGGAAGTCACAGAATAAATTACATCCTACTAGATCTGATCCTGATTTAATAAAATGTTGGATCTACTCAGTCTACTCAAGCATCTAGTTACTCAGTCACAGTGATACACTGGTATCAGTGTTTATTCTGTAATCTCCAATGTTAAATTTAATCGCTGTAGCTGGATATTCAGATATATTCAGACTGTCAAGGCATCTGTATTCTACACATGTATCTGAATACTCACAACCCACTTAGTTTTATGTTGTTTCATAATGCCTACAAGAATAAACTAACACAGTACTGTTCATATTGTGAGCTGTCTGTAACAGCTATTTGTAGGCCCATAAACTTCATAACACAGTATCAGACTGATAAAATCAGAATCTTTACAATCAAACAAAAATGAAGAGTTTCCATAAAAAATCATTTTGTTGATCCAACACCTGAGCCAATCAAATCTTTGATCAGGCGTTTCCCATCATGCCCTGAGGTCTTGCAGTAGGAGAGTAGCTGTGGCGCGTGGCTCTAAAAACTGCATTCTCCTTGGTCTCATTGTTGCCCATGTTTGCATGATGTCAGAGCAAGTCGGGATCAAGTTCAAATCTAACCAGCATGCATTGTGCTATCGATTCTGCATTTTGTCATTGCTGCATTAATCAGTTTTTGTCCACTCAGGGGCATAAAAACATCAAAATAAGCTAACAGACACACAGACCCCACTTTCAAATATACTGGATTCCAGCAGCTATATGATATATGTACTTAGTTACATTCCACCACTGGTTAGCAGCCTAATTACATTAATGCACTGGTCCTGTTAAACCTGCAGGTACATTATGTGTTTTCACAGGAGTAAAATATTGCTGCCTAATCCTTCCATTTAGCCATCCACTGGACCTCGAGCAAATATTTTTATCAGGACTGATCTTTAAAATCATGATCTTTATCAAGAGTGAAGTGAGTAGTTGGTGTCTGGAGAAGACAGGGGCACCTTTGAGACTTTTTTTCTCAGCAGACATTTTGACATACTCTATCATAGCAGGAAAAGCACAGGTGCACTCCAATTAAGTATATTTTTGAAATAATTGTTTCATGGTGTAAATTATGCCAAAGATCATTACTGACAGTTACAATATTTTAGACAAGTGAGATTCTCATTGTCTCTTCTGATCTGTCTCTACTCTTGGTTGTGAAGCAATTACCACTTCAGGGGCTTCATTTGTACAATATTACAACCCAATCTCACAAGTAAACTTAAAGATAAATCTATAGTCAAGTAGTTACATGTACTTATCAAACCTTATTTTGACATGCAGGTTAGGGCCTAGGGGAGCACAGAAAGCAAACAGTCATTATGAGTGGCCACATAGTCATTTTAGAGACTGTCCTCACCCCAAAAAACGACCTCATAGCTTGTTTTTACAAGCAGCTTATTACCACCTATATTTACATTTTAAAGTTAAGTGACGTCTAGTGGTTGTGTAAATAACTACAATCTGGTGTCTCGGCATCTCGTCACCATATGACCCTTGACCTCCATTACCAGTCGAAATGCGATGAGCCAAGAGAGGAAGGAGTGAGGCAGAGGACAAAGACCAAGCTTCAGGTGGGCTGGCAAAGTATATGCAGAGGATATGGTGGTTAATAATATCAAGATGAACCCAACAGTAGTAATTCTGGACATTGAGTCATGGACACACACAACACCACAGACAGACTTGTACCTGCTGGAGCTCAAGAAGGCAGAGAAAGGGAAAGTGGACCTGTTAACAGCATTTTCAGTCTCTGTTAGAGAGCACTACTCCCATTACACAGAAGTATATACAGGTGGGTCAAAAGATCCAGAACATCAGACAACTGGGGCTGTTTTTTCACTTTCAGACAGGAAAGTTGTTGGAATGAAATGAACTCCAAATTATCTGGGAGTCTACTCAGTGGAGATGCTCTTGGCTCTGCGGTGGGTAGAGGAGAATAAACCAGGAAATACTTTAATCTCTCTGATTCAGTTTCAGTTCTCAAGAGCCTGAGATCCTTCAACTCCAGCCGCCAAGATACTCTGTTCAAAGTATTACAAGTCCAGACTCGTTCAACAAGGTATGTCAGCTGGATTTATGTGGGTTTCGCCACATGTAGGTCTGAGGGGAAACAAGGAGATGGACAGATTTACAAAACAAGCTTTACATAAAGACACCATAGATTTACAAGTCCGATTAAGCAAATCGGAGGTCAAGGTAATAGTTTGGAGTAAAGCAATAGAAGAGTGGTAAGGGAAGTGGAACATTGAAATAAGGAAAAAGTTTCTACACAGCTTAAACAACAAAGTCAATTCAACAGTAAGAAATATAGGTAGGTCAAGGAAAGAAGAGGTCATTTGCAACAGAATAAGGCTGGGTCATTCCAACTTAAACAGCATACTCAGTATAATAGGAAAGCATCCAACCGGTTTATGTGAGCACTATGAGGCTGAGGAGACTATTATGTATGCAATTATAGTTTGTACTAAGTATGATCGAGAAAGGCAATATATGAAGGAAGAACTTAGAAAGACTGGAGTTCAGGAATTCAGCATTAAAACTTTAATGAACTTGCCAAGTGGGTCAAGCAGTAGAGTTTTCTTTCAGTTTATTGGACAGACAGGATTAATGCATAGGATTTAATCTCTGGTCCACACTCCGAAGCAGAGAATGGTGGTAATGCACCTAATACGCTGGTGCTAACCGCCGTTAAAAACCAAAAAGAAGAAGAAGAGAGAGGCGTGGCCCTGTGGATGTATAAGATGTGGATACAGCGCCACTGCTCACCCTTACTTCTAATTTTGCCCAGTGGGACCTTACTGTATTGCAGTGTAAAAATTCCCTGCGGCCCACAAAGCATTTTGTCCACCGTTATAAAAGGGACGTCTGTATAACTGTTGACAGGACAATTCCAACTGCAAATAAGGTCAATTATGACTGTTTGCATTATGAATTTTTGATCCTTGAATGAAATTTATAACTTTCCTCGAACAATTTAAAAATCTGTGGCGTCATCGCAATGGAAAGTCTATGGCCAGTAGGAACCTGGGGGCGGGGCCAGCGGGAGAAACTAATTTATGTTTTTTTTTAAGTAATTGTGCTGATCGTCTGCAATTAATGTGTAACTAAATTGGTTCAGTTTGACTTTTTAGTCACAAGTCAGTTGCAAATGCCACTGAAGGCATGTGATTTTACCTATCAATCAGGTGCTAGCTCACATGCAAACATTCCAGCTAGCTAGTTCATGCTCTATATAATGCAACATCCCTGCATCTGAAATAACTGTATACCAGATAATTGAGGGGAGCTTGCTCAAAACAAACTTAGTCTGTCTTAGAAAAGATTACTGTCTTTATTGTCCCCGTTGGTAGCAGATAGATGCATGATAAATGCATGGCACAAAGTAATTACATTCAGCTAACGAGACATGATATGACCTTAAACTACATTCTGTGACCAATCAGATTCTCTGACCTGAATAGGAGTTTCTATCATATTGCCACAGGAAACAGCGCTATCCTACTGTATCCAAAACTGTATTTTGATAAGTGTTGTATTTTGAAAAATGTTGCCTCAGTTAAGGTAGGGTCACAACTTTTGATACTTGTCTAAATTTGTGACCAAATCTGAATATTATCAGGTCACAGTGGGTTTACAGCTATCAACTTTACTTAAATTCAACTTAAATTAAGTTGAACTTAAAAAAACAAAGACAGAGAATGTTAAAGTATGATTAAAAACATTGCAGGTGCCATATTGGCCTCAGGTTCAGGTTCCCTGTTATTGCTGATTTAAGATTATAGCCGCACAGAACATGCATGATCCCCATTAGTGCTTTCAGATTTATAGGCACAAGTGTTCAGGGACCAGTTTGAGAACACTCATAACCTGTTAATACAGAGTCCTGGTTGTTTTGATCAGTGTATACACACAGCTTATTCCTCTTTAACCTTTGTGGTAATTTACTCTGCATTTAGCTAAATGTTAATTTCAGTGGCAACAGCTAAAAAACATGGTTACAAAACTAATCCTAGCTCATCCGTTTGTTTTTTTATGTTTTTTTCAGGTACATCAAACTACCTTTCTATTACCATTGAAATATTTTAAATCCAACAGTTCTTTTAAGAGCCAGTTTCTTTTTCCTTCTCTCTGTTACACTCATTTCATGGTCTCTCATAGCTTTTGCTTTGTCTCTCATTGTGTTTCTCTCCTCCCTCTTTGTCTTTATATGACCTTTGACTTCATCCTTTCTTTCTTTCTTTCTTTCTTTCTCTCTTGAGTCATTCAGACCTGAGTCATTCAGACAGCTGGCTGGAGGCAGGGATATGATAGCAGATGAGTTGGCAACAAAAAAAGTTTCTTTTTTTGTACATTATTTCTCCATTATGGCATTTACCCAAATTTTATAAGAACACACTTATGCACACACCTGAAAAGGATGTGTGTGTCCCAGTAAATGCAAATATATCATCTTTGTTTTTACTTTTAGCCTTCAAAGAAAAGAAACCAAAAGGGGACTGAAGGCTCAGATGTTTCCTGGAGGAAGAGGGACCAGGATGGGAACATCATACTGCAGCACTTTAGGAAGAATCGTTCTGGTCAGCAAAATATAATTTATACTGTTATTCACAAGTTTTAATGCTGTTGGTCAGCAGTAATGTTTCCTACATCATTATGTTTTGTGTCTGCAGTTAAACCTGCTGGCACTAGGGAACTCCAAGAAGTTAAGGAGCTGCAGACAAGTGAAATTCCTCAAGAGGTCCCAAGTCTTAGTACACATATTGAATTGTGAAAGTTTAAATACAGTCAACCTTCCTCTTTCAATTAAAGATGTCAAATACCTATTCCACTCCCATCCATAGTGGTGGTGAATGAAAGTGGCCAGTATTAACTTAGTAGATGTCCTCACCATGTTTTCCTGATGTGCACTACTACAAGCGTTGCTGCCTTATCGTCAGTCATTTAAAATGTAAATTATCTTACCAAACAGACTTTTCACAATTCACTCAGTTCTTCTGATAAATTTGGCATTATGTTTCACACAGCAGAACTGACTTAATGAAATGACACGTTATAAAAATTGTGTGGAGGTGTTTCACAATGTCAAACAGTACATCTTTTGCCTTCAGGTCTTTTGCTTTCTTAGTGTTGCTGGCTCATGACTGTAGGTTTTGGAATTTCTGTGTCTGTCTTTCATTGCTTTTGGCGTGTTGAGATAGTTGTGCCCTCTCAATAAAAATCAGTTACTTCTTCGAATATTGCACTGGGCAGATGTGATTTCAATTTCTGGAGTAAGCAGTCAGCCTCTCTATTCAAAGCTTCAATAGTGAAATCGACCTGGCTCACTCTTTCATTCAGTAGCTGGTTGTGCACCTTCTCTAGGATCATTCCAGCTCTGTGGCCTTTCACCATAGAAAAAAAGACGTAGGCTGTTTGGTATGAGTCTGTGTTGTGTCGGCATCTCAGGTTAAACCGTAGGTGGTTTCTGGTTATCCAAGGAGGGCTGAATCAAGGGCAACTGGATTTGGCTGCAGATACTGGAAGATGTTTCACTTCTCATCCAAGGGGCTTCTTCAGTTCTAACTGACTGGCGGAGTGAATTGCTTTCTAAAAAAAATGTTATTTTAAAAAAGAATAAATTCAGAACAGGATTAGTTGGGATTAATTGATTTGTATATTAAATATAACTACATTTTGTTTCTAGAGCAGCAACAACAAAGTCACTACATAAACTCAATAATATCTCACTGGAAACAAATGTGTCAATAAAATAAATAATATTCCTCACATCAAAATACTGTGTGAAGTTTAGAGAGAATGAAATATCAGTATCAGTCTTTCCTGCTGTCCTCTGTCCTCCTCCCTCTGCTGCTGATGTGATTCACTACCTGCAGGTACTGGTAGACTGGCGTCTCTCAGCCAGTAGCTAAGTTTACAAGATTTTGCCACATTTTAAGATTAGTGGCAAACTCAGACAAGCAGTTAGACTACATATAGACAGCTTTCATGTTATTAGCTTAACCAGCTTGCTGTGGTTGTGTAAAACATACCAGTGGTGGATGAGAGACTGCAGGCAAAGCAGATGAAAATATTGCTTTTCTACATGTTTATGCTTGTTGAATGGGTGATTTGATAAATTACTCTTATTGACTTTTTAGTTGTGAAGCTTTTATTGCAATTACAGTAACAAGAGTCAAGTTGTCATCAACTAAAGTAAAATGTTATCTTCACTTCACCTGGTTCACTGTCTCCACTCTCTCCTCCTCCTTGTGTGTGTGTGAGAGAGAGAGAGAGCTGAGCCCTGCCCTCCATCAAACCAACACAGAGGGAAAATATCCTGTGTTCTTATAATTTAACAACCGTTTTTCATAATTAGCTGAGATGCAAGCCGCCAATTAAAGCTGGGCGAGCTGCATGAAACTTGCGAGCCCTGCAATGAAGAACACTAGATCTATGGTGGAACATGTTTAAGTGTTTTGATTTTGTCACTTCTGTTCTCTTTTCCAAAACAGTGGTGAGCCTCCGCTTGAAGAGGCGACTTTTTGACCAGGTCATGCTAGTCAGGCGTATGGAAGAGGAGAAATTAATAATCATGAAGGAGATGACCCAGCATTGCCAATATTGTCAGGGTGTAGCAGGGATGAGTGGACCCAAATGCAGAGAGCAGGACTGAAGAAAACGACTTTATTTCAGTTGAGCATTCAAGCAAAAGCTGACGGGACAGGCATACCTCCAAACGGAACAGACTTGACAAGACAAAAACAGGTATAACGAATGATCCAACAGAGACTGAACAGAAAACCAGGACTTAAATTGTAACTGAACTAACGAGAAGATGAGGTACAGGTGGGGAAATGGGTGGAGAACTCAGGAGAAGGGAGTGAACAGACAGGGAGCTGATTGGCTGGGGAAACACAGAGATCAGGGCAGGGCTGATGAGGCTAACACAGGGCAGGTGTGGGGAAAACTGAGCAGGACAGGGCTAATGAGTCCAAATGCAGAGCAGGTGTTGAGGAGGACATGGACACACAGGGGAAACACAGAACAACAGAAAACCAAAACCCAGAAAACACAATACTCTAAATAAAACCCATACCAACCTGTCCAAGAACCACCATGAACCTAAACCCAAGAATACAACACGCTAGGCTAAACAACAAAAGGCAATCCAAACCCACCACCCAAATATAACAAGAAAACCCATATGACCGGAAAGACTAAACAGGAATCAAACCAGGAAACCCCAAAGAACAGAAAAACACAAAGAGACCAAAAAACACACAAAGTCCAGGCAGGGCGTGAAAAACATTGGAGAAACTGGACAACATCCTTTGTCAGACTAAAGAGGACATTAAGAACCATAGTATCTTCCACAAATATTTTTTTGTAAGGAGGGTTCATTCCCAGTGACTGACATTTTTCCAAACCCTAATTATCTGGCAAAATGTAAAAATATATTGATGCCACTGAGCAGTGGGATATTATGTTCTGTAATGATTGCATTTTTTCCTCAAATCTAAAAACCTTTTTTAGTCATAAATCTAGTTGTTTTTTGGAGCCTCAGAGGTGGACATTCAAACTGCATTACATGTTACCAACTTAAGTGTTGATTAAAAGCTGCTTAATTTTCAATCTTATTTTTCTTTACTTTTTACCTGAGCTTCTCCCAGAGAACTGACAGAAGAGGGATACAGGGGGCTGCACTGCTGTCTTTTACACAAGCAGCACTTTCTGCAGCAGAAACTGAGCACAGTCACCAGCAACTGCACCCGTGTTGACACAGACTCCTCTTTTTCATGTTGGAGGAAGACATTGTGAAGAGGAAAGTGAACAGCAGTCCAGAACTTTCAGAGGAAGAATTGTAGAGACTGTACTGTATACAAAGATTTACATTATAGAGGACTGAATTCATGCTCAGCTGTGGGCTGATGGAGTGCTGTAGCTGTTATCCATAAAAGTAGAGTAAATGGTTGCATTTTTATAGCGCCTTACAATGCTTCTGTGGCTCATTCACACCATGTGTTTACGCTCACACTCACACAGCACCTTGTACAACCATCGGGAGCAATTTGGGGTCAGTATCTTGCCCGAGTATTAGTCCGGTCCTTAAAGTCCCCCTCCACTCAAAAATGTGTTTTTCTTCCTTTTTCTTCAGTTGGATGTTTGAGCTTCACTGTGTGGAATGACATATGTGCAGAGTTTGACATTAGAAAGTTGTTTTCACATTCATCCACTGCAAGTGGAAAATTTCTCTGTGCTCATTGAAAATCAGATTTGAAGTGGTGGGCCTACGAGCATGATTTGTGAAATTACACTAGTTTGGTGGCAGTTGGTCCAATATTCAACTTACACAAGTGTGATGTGGAAACTTGAAGCCTCCAGTGCACAAACACAGAGAATGGGCTTTACATTGAAGGAGGACAAATATTGTGTCTAGTAGTTAAACTTCTGAAATGAAAAATATTTATATATTCATAGATTCTGGATTTTTCAATGAGGGACAAGGACACACACACACACAACGATGGAGTGTTTTATTGGATGATGTGGCTCAATATTGAGTAAGGAAGACTCTATGTTTTAAGAATGATGATTTCATATTAAATAACCTCAGCCACATATTCATAGTCATATTAAACTTAAATCAAAATTTTAAAATCTATTTACAGAATGGAATAGTAATAGTTTTAAAACAGGATACAAGACCAAAGACTTTGGGCCCTATCTTATGCCCGGTACAAAGCAGTGCCAAGCATGATGCAAGTGTCTTTGTTAGTTTAAGACCGACGCAGTTGTCATTTTCCGTCCAGCACCCACACTGTCTAAATAGCAAATGCACTTGTGCCCATCTGAGTGCCTGTGGGTGTGTTGGTCTTAAAGTGAGGTGTGGTCAGGCGCATTGTTGGTGCATTGCTGTCTTGAGGCAGCAGAGAGCGATTGAGCTATTAACCAACAAAAACCTGGTCTGAATTCGATGGCACAGTGTTTCACTGTTATTTTAAAGGCACATTATCAAGACAGTAATTATGCACCTACATAGGCGGATGCACAAAATTCACTCTGCTTGTTACACACACATGGAAGCGCAGCAGCGCACAAACATGCAAAACATGACAAATAAAAGGATTACAATGTGAACGATTATTATTGTGTCCATCAACATAGTTTAAAAAATACATGTCATAATGCTTAGTCATAATATTTATCAGAATTAACTAATCACAGTGATAATTATTTGATCACATTGTGGCAAAACATGTAGGTATTTAAATAGACAGACAATAACAGATCAGACACAGATCGACTTTCCAGCTGCATCAATACATGATGACATGAGGAAATGAGGTGAGGTGAAAACAATGATTAAACTAAAGGAGGAAATAAATCTGCACAGCTTCTCGCTGCTGCCAGCAGCAGGAGCAGAACCTTGGAGAGCTGATCGAGTCCTGATAACTGTGTTGATGGTTCTTCACATGATAAAAATTAATGATTTAATTTTTGAACAATATTTAACAAATATTCTTTAACATTTTTGAGAGAAAAACCATCAGGTGTCCATACTTTCAGCAATTAAAACCCTGCTGATTTGACCTATTACTCCATGTCTGAACAAAATGATTTTAAAGAAACCAAAGCTGTAATTTAAAAAATAAACCTTTTCAAAAACCAAACGAAAATAAATTCACAACAAATTAATGAACAGGATCTTAAACTGGTGGTCTGGGGCTGACCATGGGAGGGTCCAGGAGCAGCAGGGGCCAGTGTGCTCGTTATGGATCGTGCGCTTTCACTTTGAGATCCATGTGCATTCATAATAGCAATCCGCCAAGGTGCAAGCACACCTGGCCTTTAAAGGGAATGAGAGATGACACTCTGATTGGTTTATTGAATGTTACACCCAAAACACACCCATGATTAATTAGGAGACTATGGACAACCCCTTTCAATCATGCGCCTGTCGCATTGACCATTTTTTCCGCTGTTAAAATAGCAAAAGTGGATTTGGACACACTCTAAATACACTTACACCATGCGCTTCAGACCATGCATTTTAGATTGTTAAAATAAGGCCCTAAATGTGACAGGTGCATAAATAATTAAATTATGTAATTGTGGAGATTGAATGCAATGCACAATGTAAAGTCCAGTTTGATGAAATATATGACAGTGACAAGTGCAGGGATTAAATGAGGGATGTGAAATGTATGTCCAGTTTGATAACCCTGTCTTCATCCTGTTTATATGGCCATAGTGCAAGATTTGATGCAAATTTGCAAAGGCAGGTTAGGGTTAGAGAAGGGCATTGTGTTGTGGGTGGACTTGGCACTTTCCACTACTGTTTTGGGTTGTTTGCTGTGGGTGGGCTTCATTCCATCTCAGCTTGCTGCCAGATGGCTGCAATCACAAATCCAAACGCTACTATCTCTGTTAACAAAAGGTATTTTATAGCCTGTGATTGTAAAATGGGAAGTTACTCATTTAATTTCATGTTTCCAAGAATATGTGGCTTTATGCTTGTATGCTTGTATTGGCTTATCAGCTTCTATATCTGATTCTGATTGAATGGGCTATGTCATGCTGACATATAATACCCCAAAACCAAGAATCAAAGAGATACAAAAAATCTCCAGGGTTGTGTCAATAGTAGTGTATGCATTCTGTCAGAAGCCTATTGGATATGCTTATATGCCTAGGCATTTTTGCAGCCTGGCTTCTTCCCTAACAATAATAAAAGTGATCAAATGCCTGTGGCACTTTGTTGACAAGTGGCCATGGTACAGGCAAAGCAGGATATAAAGTCCATAATAATAAATAATAAAAGTAAGGTTCATGCACAAATCATTCAGTCATACTGTTTGCTTTTGTTTATTTGCACACAATTATCAGTTACACCAAGAGATAAGGTCCTCAGCCAATAAAGTAATGGCGGCTAAATAAGTTGTTTGCAATTTGTTGTTTATAGCCTGTGTGCTCTGAGGTCATCTGAGCCAGAGGGTCAAAGGGGCTTCCAAGCATGCAGTATCCTGACATAACCAGAAAAGGTTAGTTATTGTGTGCATATTGCATACTAAACATTATTATTGTCGTTATTTTAATTGGCAATTATTATTATTTCTATGTGAAAGCAATTTGATTAAGGATTTTGCTTAAGAAATGCCATTGTACAACAAAAAAAAATCTCCAAATGAGGCCCTGGATGTATTATAGATAGATAGATAGATAGATAGATAGATAGATAGATAGATAGATAGATAGATAGATAGATAGATAGATAGATAGATAGATGGCATTCATTGAAATACTTTACATAAGCAGCAGGACCTCTCCTGTCTGAGACACAAAACATAAATTTCACAATAGGCCAACTAAATGTCTTCATCCCATTTATGTGGCCATGGTGCAACATTTGATGCAAATGCAGGTTAGGGTTAGAGAAGGGCATTGTGTTGTGGGCGGACTTGGCACATTCTACTAGTCTTTTTCATTGTCTGCCGTGGGTGGGCTTCATTCCATTTCAAATTGCCGCTGGTCGGCAGTCACAACTATCTGAATCCAAACACGTGAGGTTGCTCATTTAATTTTATATTTCCAAGAGTATGTGGCCGAAGATATTTAATATGAAATCATCATTCTTAATGTCGGCATTGTAGTTGTCCACCACAATGGCATCTACTAAAGAGTATACGCATTCAAATTAATATGTCGGTGTTGTGGTTGTCTGCCAGAAACATCAGGACAGCCAGAAACTGGCTAAATTGACCTTCATTCAGTTTTAAGCCACACTTTTACAATAAACTTTCTAGGTCTTGGTCATTTTAAACTATATCTTTTAACTGGATGAAGGATTTTAGAAACAAGCTGAGCAAATGTTAGTGGCAACTTGGCTCACACAGAGCCCATCCCGGATTTTTTAATGTGAAACTGCTTTATTCAGTATTTTTACTGGTTGTAATCCCTGTGTATGTTTGTTTTGGAGAGGAGGAGACCTCTGAGGATAATTCGGCTCCTGGTAAAAACCTTCTAAATGTCTGGATCTTAAGTTGTCAGAGAAACAAGCTTAGCAAACATTACGAGCAGCTCCCTCTGGACGTCCTGTGTCCTCTGTACAGCGTCAGAGAAACACTGATTTTTAAAATGAAACTGCTTTATTCACTGTTTTTACCTGTTTTAATCACCAGGTCTGTTTGTTTTGGAGACGAGGAGGCCTCTGTGGATAATTTGGCTCCCAGTAAAAACCTCCTGAATGATGCACACTGTAGGAATCCTAACCAGGAGAAGCTGGTTGTTTAACAATGAAAACACCCACGCTACTTCACAACATCATCACGCTCCGTCTTTTGTTATTGTTTTTATTGAGAAACCCCTAGCAACAGAAATTACATATTGTGCATTTAAAACATCAAGTCTCCCTCAATTAATATTGAGCCACGTCATTCAATAAAGCACTCCAATGTTCAAAATCTTAAACAATTTGAAATAAATTACAGTTTTGTAATGTATTGCAAAGCAGACTGGCTTTATCTCCATAGCAACAGTGACTGAGGATCATGGGTAGTGTAGCCTTCCACTATCCAAAACTGAGAAAAGGAACTCGATGTCTCAGAATCTAAGAAGAAATAATTAAAACTGATAGTCACAACATTAATCTATCATACTATTGAGTTATCAAAGACACTCTCGAGTTTTTGTGTTGAGAAATGTTGAGTATATCATCAAAAGAAAACCTTAATATGGGAATTGACAGTGAGGAAATACTTCTAGATGGCGGGTCCTGGGTTCTCCCATGGGACTGATACTCATGCCTTGATTCCACTGGGCACGGCTGTGTCACATTCGGGCTGCGATTCGGTTTTGTTCCATCCTCCGGACAGCGTCATACCCCACCAGGAGTGTTCCAGAAGCGGAGCATTTTGCTCCAGCAGTGCCAGAGAGGAGAGAGCCACCCCTCTACCTGCACAGAAAGCCAGGGACTGGGGCAGTCATGGCAGCAGTGGTGTTATAAAATGTTGTGATTTTCCACTTCCAAGATGAACCTCTCCTTGTCCATGGTGACGAATATTCTCTGACCAGTTGACTTCTGGCCTGGTGCCAGCGGTTATAATGTAATGTTGATGTAGTGATGTGATATATGATCTGGAATCTGCACAGGGTGTTTTAATTTGAAAACATCAACCAGTTATTACTACAGTAATAATAATAATAATAATACAGTAACAGTGTGGAGAAACCATTTCTGCTGTAAGAAATGATGTGAAAATGGTCCAGAAAAGGATAGTTTTACATCCAAATTGCATCAGTAAATAATTTTATCTCTCTTGTTTTTAAGATGATTTTTAGACTAATGTATATAACACTCAGTAAAATGTCCTGTGGTAAAAATTATGGAAGTTTTATGTGGCTTTATCTGAGTTCGCAAGCAGTAAAAACAACACTAATTTTTTTTTTTTAATGAAAGCGCACCTATTTAAGAGACAAATTGTAAGCAATCATACAAATCAAGTGTATATGAAGGAACACAGCCAGTGACAGGTATATGTTATTTCAACAAGTTTTATTTTATATCTATCCAGTCTCCTAAAATACAGAAAATTGAGGCTATGCACTTTATAAAGCAGTTACATAAAAGAATAAAACAGAACTTATGAACATTCTTGTCAAAAATTACATTAAAGGCATGAATCTGACATTAAAAATCAGTTATAAAAACCCCCAAACAAAAATCTGCATTTAAACAATTCTGACTGACTCTGAAAGGCACAATCTCAAGTCAGTCTCTGTAACTGTCATATAACACACTGATAATATCAATACAACACAATATCAAACAATACATTAGCACACAACTATTTTCGGTATGGAGTTACCTTAGAATATTTTCTTTTGACTCCCAGGATTTTTTCCACTTTGCACCACTTTATGACAGACAGAAAGGCAGCAGAAAGTATTACTGTCATATTGTTTTAAACTGTTTGGAATATATAGTACTATGCTGACACTGTACTGTTTACAATGAGACATGGAGTCTTTGGGTATGCATGCATTCTATCTTCTTTATCCTCAGAATACCCGGGTATAATGATGGTATCAGTTGAAAAACATGATCCACATACTGTATTTTCTATATTATATACTTTATTTGTATGAGAATATGCATTCAGCAGCCTATTTTTGAAGATAGAAGACTAACTAAGAGCAACTGACTACGTTACTTATAAAAGCGTGATAAAAGCGCACTACAATATGCATATAAAACACAATATATACAGTATCCATAGCCAGGCAGCTAATACAGGGTATATGCAGGAATTTTAAAACCTTTTTTAATTCCCTTGCCATACATTTTAAGACCTCATAACCACTTCGAATTCTAACCAGTTATATTGGCGACACACTTTAACTAACATTTACTGTATAGCCTATTGATAGTAAGATAGCACAACTAAACAGTCTTTGTTTGTGGAGGCTAAACCTAATCAGACTATGTATCCTGTTTTGTCTTTTCCACAGGTGAACTTCTTGGCTATTTCAGAATCTGGGAAAATTGCTTGAAAAATATCTGAAATCCCATCATTGGAGTTGAGAGATTGGTGTTTCGTTGCAGTGTTGAGGCACCACAGAGCCTCAGTTGGAGTGGCGCCCATCATCACTCGGAGGTCAGCAGTGATGTTAAATGATGAAGCAGTGGTGAGTAGGGATGGTGGTTTTGCACAGAAATGCGCAATAGAGACCTTCATTTTGCGTCCCATAGCGGTTTTGTGGCCAGCACTTAGCATGTGGGACCAGACAGTGTTGATCACCATTGAGGCTTCACTAATTGCCTTCCGAGATACAGAACAGTAGACCTGTGTCTTATTCCAAGAGACATGCCTCATCAGTCACTGTGGTAGTCCTGGCCAGGTCCATACAAACATGCTGGACCCCATCTGATCCAAACAAAATTATTTTGATTTCTTCTGACTGAAGTGCTTTCAATATTCATCAGGCTTACTTTCTTGTTCATCATTGTTCATCTTGCAGTTTTGCGCCATTTTGTGAGCAATGGTTTTCTTTTTGGATGTTGTCTGTAAAGGTTGACTTCATACAATGTCTTTTGCACTGTCTGAGCAGTCACTGAAACGACAGTTTCCACAGATAATCCTTGTGCCAAGTCAGAAGCATTGGCCTGTTTTTCAATGCAAGGTTGCGTAAATATCATGCCGTCATTTTTTGAGGATGGTCACTGCACCTTCTGTTATTGGTAGTATGGGTCCTCCTGTACCTCCTAACCACTACTGCAGCTGTGTTTTAGCTTCTGTTCAGTAGCCTACTGATGATCTTGTACTGATGATCTACTGATGATCTTGTACCATCTCCCATCTTTATTAAGTCTTTTTTACTTTTTCAGGCAATTCCGCACCATGTGGAGCCATGTTGCATTAGACACATCCCAGGCCAAAATTGAGAAAGTTGTGATGGCAATTAGTCTGAATTGGAAGTAGCAGGTGTAATCACTTTTGTTGCATTGAGGTTGTACTCTGACACCTGTATTTTCAATTTACTCTATCTAACCTGTTTGTTTTTAATTACAAATTAACAGATCAAATGCCCTACATTTCACCCTAAAAATACTACAATTATTGTAAAATGATAACAATTTTGAATCATTTACATTTTTGTGATATTGCACAGGGGTGTACTCAGTTTTGTTATACAGAACACCCTAATTTTATTTAAAATCCAGTGCACTACACTGCCCAAACATTATCTGGCTGCTATGTGACTTGCTTGACAATCAGACTTTGCTGTCACTGATCAAACTGCGGTTAAGGTTGATGAAATGTTTATATTTTTGTTAATTCTCTTCCCCCAGCCCAATCATCATCAGCTAATCATACAGTAAAGTAAACTTCAGATAATACACACACCATCCACTGCACCAACACCTTGGCACGGCCTTTAGCGAAGATAGATAGACTTAAGGTAAAATGAATCAAATTTTCTTTCAACAAATGACAATACAGGTAGGCAACATGAGAAGCATTATAAAATTGTCATACTATCAAGACAATTTTGAAAATGTAGAAAATTTTCATGGCCAAGGATTAAAATTTACACTCAAAACCTAATTTGTGAAGTAAAGTAAAGTATTTTCTTATTAAAATGAATGGCTGAACATTGTAATATGAAGCCTTACATGAGTATCTAAACCTTAAACCTGCAGTGCGAACCTTTTACATATAGATGAACATCTGTTACATTCAAGCCCTTACCAAATGAGTTCACACAATGCTGATTAAGCTTATCACCACCAGATAAATCTCTACGTATTTCACAGTATAGAGATTTTAACCTGGTGTCGGGTTTGATATTCCAGCGCTGGCTGGATGAATGCATACTGCACATGCTCTATGGGCAGAACATGGGCCCTAGTAACTTCCACTGGCTCTCTGCTAACTTGAATGGGGAAAAAATTATTTAACTTAGCGGCTGCTTCTAGACTTTCCAAATGTTATTGGACTGAATAGATCAAATTCTGATAGTGAAACAAATCATTTCACAGGAGTTGTGTGACGCTAAAACCATTTATCCACCGTTTTACAGCCCAACAGTAGCAACGGAGTATGCTACTGCAGAGCCTATGATGCAAGCACATGCCAACAGTGTTTTTGTAATTACTCTCACTGCCAGAAGGGAGACAAAGGTCAGCACTACAGCTTTAAATTCATAATGATATATTATATAAAATATTCAGTATATTTTGTAATGTTTTCACAGACTTTTCACAGACTTGATATTTTTAAACATTAACAACTGTTTCCTCGAGCTAGATACTAGAAGAGCTTGACTTGAACCAGTGGTGTTAACAATATCTACCATTTTATAATCTATTCTCTCTCCTCACTCTACTGGGAATATCTGTGGGAATGTGGGAACTGCTGTGGCTGTGGAAACACTCATGACATTTTTATATTCAGAAATGATCAGGTCAACATTGTGTAGCAATGGAAACTAATATTTGTTCATGGCCAAATTGTCTGTGGTGCCTTTTTGGAGTTGCAATGCCAGGTCTAGTCAGTCTTGTCACTTAACTTCCCCTGATTAGTAATGTTTTCAAAAACTTATTGAAATCACACCATAGCTGTTGTGTGTTGAGTGTTGTCATTTCATTATTGTTTGTGCAGTCTGGCTAAAGACAAATTGAAACCCTCTTTCTGAAAAAAAGCATAATCTTTCTGTTGGACAATTATATGGTTCCACATAGGGTTTGAAACAAACCTCCCTGCTTCTTTCCCTCAGTATATTTTGTAGGGGCAGCTGGATGACCGTTGATGAAAATCTGTGGACCTATCCTAATTGTACCTACAATTCCTTATTTTTTCTTTTTCTTTTTCCCCCCGAAAAAGACTATGCTTGGGTACTGTATGATCGTAACATTGAATAGCTTGTTATGCTAAATGTGATGCATATTATTTCCCTTTCTAGAATTTTTATCCAATATCTTTAAAACAACAAAAACAAAATTTGTGTCAATTTTAAGGTAAAACTTGAGCTTGTTTTGGCTAACCATAACACAAAAAATGTCAGAAATTACTATTTTTGGTTTAATTGATGACCCAATAGAAAGATTAAAATAAAAAAAGTGGTTATGACCCAATTGAATTTAAATATGAGATTGTTACTTGGTCAAAATAATCAAATATTAGTATGGCTGAATAAAATATAATAATAGATAAAACACTGGGTCAATACAACTCATTGTTTTGGGTGTGATTGATGACCCGATGGTGAAGTTTGACATGTAAAGAGCAGGGGGCTGGGTTAGTCTGCAGTGATATTCAAGGAATTAGGGAGAAGTTTAAGATTACTGGCAGAAATCAGAAATTTATGGGTGACGCAAATAGTAAAAAATAAATGTGTAAAATATGTAAATGGGCACTCATTATGGCTAGTTTGGTGAAGCAGATTAAATATTCAATATCATTAAGTTTTTAAACACAGCTTGTGGGTTGGAGATGCTGTCAAACCATTTTTTCTCAGTAATTTAAACTCCAGCTGCTTCGGTGCTAAAGGTCAGAAATAAAAACCAAATTCCATCTGGTTAAAAATGTATGTGTTTTTCTTGTGTGCAAGGACTGTCTCAATTGATATTTTTAAACATTAACAACTGTTTCCCCGAGCAAGAGACCAGAAGAGTTTGACTTGAACCAGTGGTGTTAACAATATCTACCATTTTATAATCTATTCTCTCTCCTCACTCTACTGGGAATATCTGTGGGAATGTGGGAACTGCTGTGGCTGTGGAAACACTCATGACATTTTTATATTCAGAAATGATCAGGTCAACATTGTGTAGCAATGGAAACTAATATTTGTTCATGGCCAAATTGTCTCTAGTACCTTTTTGGAGTTGCAATGCCAGGTCTAGTCAGTCTTGTCACATACTGCATTTAAAATATATAATCCTGCTAGTTAACTTCCCCTGATTAACAACAAATACTGCAGCAACTACTAGAGATGAATGATAACTGTTGTCTCAGTATTTCATAAATGAGGGTTTATGCACATTAGTATATGGGCTAATGATGGGTATGTGCCAGGGTATTGTGACCAAATCATAAAACAATAGCCTTTTTAAATGATCAACACCCCAGCTACTCTATTTGTAGTGGCAATTACAGCCCAATAGAATATTGTGTTTGCCTGATGATTTCTGATGCTGTCTCATGTGATGACAGAGACAAAGACTGAGTCAAATCCTCAGAGGCACAGGAAGTGACATGTATGGAAATGTCCCTTGGTTTCTTTGTAAAAGAGGAAACACTGTCCATGAGAATGTTGTCACTGTATTTTGCACCAGTGACAATTTAATATTGTCCACAAAGCAGAGGTGGAAATATCTCGACTTCCTTGTATGGGGTCATGTTTCCAAGATGCTGGATCCTATATGTACCATAATGTAATATGATAGTATCTTGGGCTCTCCCTGCTGGATAAATGTCAACCTCCTTGAAACTCCACACCTCCAGTTGTTAACACAGGTTTCTGTTCAAGATTTGAAGACTTAAGCCTAAACTGAGATAACTCCGGTGACTGCACCAGTGTTATTTTGTCAGACTTCAGAGAAGATATGTTACAACACAGACATACAAGTTCATGTGTAAAATTGAAAGGGTGCCCATTTAACTAAGGCTGGAACACCCACCTGGCAAAGGCCCTACAAGCTCCAGGCTTATTGTGTGTCAACTGGTTTGTGCTAATTTCATTGAGTGGCACCATTAATGCACAGTTTCAACTAAAATAATGGCCTTAATACATAGTTATCTCATTATCATAGCACTTAAAGTTGAGGCCCCATTTTGAGGAGGGTCCTTCTGTAAAATTCCAGTTTTGAGACTTTCATTATTTCAGTTTTGTGCTTATATAGTATGTTGCCTATTCCTATAATTATGTTATGTTTAATCAAATTACCACACAGCTGGGTCCAGGTATTATTGCAGTTTGGAAAAACTGTACAGAATGGGAGAAATGGTTAATTAATAGGGCCCCAGCAGCTCATTTTTACCCTGGGGCCCCTAGCAGGTTAATCCAGTCATGACTTTATAAAATACTGTACTACTTGAATATTAGAGCATTATATAGCAAAAACATTCAGTCATTTTACAGTGAAATGCTTTAGATAAACAGCATAAAATGAACTATATAAATATATATTACCTTACAATTTTGAGATTACCTCAACTACCATTTTGTACAAAGCAATCGTTACTTGTTGCACTTTATTCCAAAACAGACATCTACACAATAGCTAAGAAAACTCCATCCACTGACGAATTTTCCATGAAATATGGTTGAAAAATCCAAAAAGGATAGTGAGTGGACCTATAGTTGAGATTTTTTTGTCATAAAACATGTATACATGAATAGGCTACGCCCTCAACACATCAATGTGTTTGTGCTACACTGTGACTAAATACTGGGGACAGCCAAAGTAATTTGGCATATCAGGTAGAAGTCCTTTATTAACGTTTAAAACATTAAGTGCTTGGTTCCATTATGGTCATGATTTCGGCAGTGTGCACCCCAGCTGCAAATCACTTTTACGAATGATTAATAGGCATATAAGTCATCTTTTATTCCTTCCATCCTCGAAACCGCCAAAAGCATTTTAGCAATAAGGTCATTTGGTTTCATGGTAAGTTAATGGACCAAAAACGATCTCACACTTGAGCCATTAGGAAACTCTGTCGAGAGTTCAGAACATCTTTTTGTCCTACTGTAAGTCATGAGGATAAAATTGATGGACACTGATACACAAAAGTGCTAAGTACAAATCAAATAAGTTCAGAGGAGGAAGAAGATTAAAATGAACAGTTTTAGGGAAATCAGTCTTATCCCAATCTAACAAGAATTATGAGATACCATAACGACACCATAGCCAGTCTTGAAACTCAAAGCATTGACGTCTTTAAGATCACTGAGCCAACTCACACTACGAGATTACGAATAGGGGATGGTTCTAGAGTTTTAATCCCTTGATCAATGAACCATTAACACCCCGGTTATACACTTTAATAACAGCAAACATTTTCTACCAAATGAGTGTCTAAAGTAAAGGCATGTTGCATTGTCTGAAGTCATGCCTGATATATCATTTCAAAACAATTTCCAGAACCTGGCCTACTTATCGCAGTCCATCTCTGTGATGTCCTCCCTCTGTTCCAATCTTATCTGTCAAGCTAATGTGCTTCACTCCTAAAGGGGCATGGATTCTTCAGCTTGAGAGACCAGGCTCAAGTTTGCAGGATCAAATGTCCTTTAAAGAGGAGAGCTTTATTTAACAACCATTTGTAATATAAGGACTCTCTGTGTAGCGGAGGGTAAACCATCACTATGTAGGTGTATAATTAACATTTGGTACAAGGATCTAGGTCTGTGCCCCTCAGTACAACTAGTCTCCCTACTTACAACTGTTAGTATGTTGCTGGCCATCTGGCTTAATTCCCTAATCAGTGTGTGATTATAAAGATATGATAAGGTGGGCTTCTTGATTTCTCTGTAATAGTGGCTACCTGAGGCGTTATGTGACAGATGCTAGCACAGCCCCGCCCTTCACATATCTAGCCAGGTAGGTGAGATGCCCCTACTCCAAAGTAGTTTTAACCCAGTGACATTAAATAACAACAACGTGGAAGAAACAAACATTTTTAAAATTTTTGTTCATTATATGTTCTGTCAGTTTTGGTTTGGAGAAGTTGGATGCTATTCCCAAAGGAAAATACCACACAAAAACAAATTCAGGGTTTTCTTTCTACACCCAAAACCTTAGGATTTTCTTCACAACAGGTATAACTCAAATAAATACTGAGTTCACTCCCATTGAATTTGGATAATTCACAGTCAAAACAAATTAAAATATCACAACCTTGTTTCTTGTTTAGTTTAACAGGACAATGTATACTAGACCCTCTTATAATAACAACAATACTCTACACTTGAACCCTAAACCACATTCACTTTCAAATTGAACATTCACATTTTGACAGACTATTCAAAACTCCTCAGTTGTACAGTTTGTCCATAATGGATTAGTCCAAACGTTTCACATTTACTTGCTCCAGTCGTACTGCTTCGAGTCCGTAGACGGCAGTCCAAAAGTCTATGCGTTAAGCTGAACCCACTATGTTAGCTGGAGTAGAACAGTCTTGACCATGGTTACATTCCTCCATCATGTTCCTCATACAGTTAAAAAAGAGACAGAATGTGAAACCATACCACGCCTCTGGTGTGAGGAGGTGAATAACATCCAAATACCAGACTGTTGAAGGCAGATGACTCACAACAAAGTACAACAGAGTGAACCAGGCTGGATTGCTTAGAAGGTGTCTGGATGGCAGGGAGCTAATCCTCATTAGTCCTCACTTAACTTGGTCCCTCCAGGCTGGGTAGACAGAGTTTATGATGACGTGAAGTTTCTTCAATCTCGATTGGAAATCAGCAGTCACTTTCAGTTCTTCTGAAGCTTATCTAGCAACTGAATATTTGTTAATAATACCAACAATATCATGTCGCCTTTAATTCGCCTTTTTCACGTGGTTGTGTCCAGACATGTCAGAGGCCACACAAAGCTACTAAACATCTAGCTCACACATTGATTTACTGAGCAAACAAACTAACAACCAAACAGATGTTAACTTACATGTGGCTCACCGTTTCATAATCAGTCTTCTTTTACAGTGTGGATAGTTTCCTGGCTATTGACTGTGCTACTGCCAGATGAACAGAGATTTTTTCTGTTTTTCTTCTTCTTTCCACTGCTTCGTTTTTTGTTTAGCCTGCCTTAGTGCGTTAACCACCAACCCTGACAGGCCACCCTGGATACTCAATCCTAACATCTGATAGGGCAACAGTTTGGTGCTGAAGTGAGAAAATGAATATATAGTTATGATGAAATGATTTGTATCCCTTGTATTTATATCACTTTTATCTTAACCTCCTTTATCTAGCATTAGGAGGCCTGTAGTGGTAAATAAAAACCCTGCTTCAGCTATTTTGTTGTGGCTGTGAGGCCTAATGGATGGATAGATGGATCAGTATCTATCATAAAAACAAATTCAATTCTCACACCATCTGTATGGTCTATAATGTAGATTAATGTTTGGAATATAACACAACAGCAGAACTGACTTATGGGAAATTAATTTGCTCAAATTTAATGCCAAATCAAGACAACAGTTTGACTTATGGATGAATCAGCATTTTGTGTTTCATAATAACTGAAACTACCTGTCAATTTTAGTGCTGCGTTTACAGCAGTTACTGAGGTCAACAGTGTTTTAACAGCTTAAGAAAACATCATGTTAAGCAGTTGTTGTGTAGTGTTAGTGCCTGTATTCAAAGATCTGTAAATCCTTTTATAGCAGGTTTCAACTTGTGCTTTGAGTTTTGTTTGTTGGGATGTCCTTGTGTACATTTGGATAACAGATTGTGCCTTTGAAAATATTTATCAGAACAGTCACTCATCTAGATACAGGTGTAAGTTACCAGTTTTGTCTGCCTCCTGCTTCAATTTCTTCATGTCTCTCCATCATCTGACTCCTGGACTGCTTCTATGCGTTTCTCTTTCTTCCTTAAACTGTTGCACCTTCTTTACTTTCTCCCTGTTTTACTTTCAACACCATTACATCCTGCAATTCTTCCTAGCTTCTGTCTCTTCTCTCCTAATTCCGCCACTCACTCTCTGGAAACAAAAATAGCCTTCCTTTTAAAAATCTCAGTGAGCATGAAGCGGAACTTTAAAGCTGGAGTGTGGGACTTCATATAAATAAATGAACATCCATTACATTCAAGCCCTTGCCAAATGAGTTCACACAATGCTGATTAAGCCTATCACCACCAGGTAAATCTCTCTGTATTTCGCAGTATACCACAGTTTTTAAATATGGTGTCTGTGATGACATTCCTGCGCTGGCGCACCGGTAGTGATGCATTTTATATCAACCAGCAATGACTGGTTTGTCAGAGCTGAAGGGCACCAATAGAGCATCATCATCAAATGGGCAGTCGTTTCCAGCAGATTATCTTATAATGTGCATGCAGCCTGAAAGATCATTACGTGAAGCAACTCTATCAAGTGTTCAATTTGTTTGAGGCTTGAGTTCAATTTGTTCACTCAGTCAGATGAACATTTGAAATCCACAAGAGTCCACTTGAGAACTATTCAAGCTGCTCTAACTGACTATGCAAATCCACACCTGAACTTTTATCCAACCAAGGTGGCTCTAAAGGAACAAGCAAGCACTGAAAGTAGAAAAGGTGCAGAGCCCACCCACATCAGCATCATACAGTGGAATAAGACTAGGTCAAATACCTTGTGTACAGTCAAAAAAATGATATCACCTCTAACTTGATGCTTTTTGTCCATGTGACTTGGTGCTGGATGCTTACTGAGTTTATTAATTTGGTTTTGTATGTTTTTCTGTGTGATTATGTGTGCATATCAGATGACTAGACTGGTCCAGTTGTTACACCACACTAGCCTGAGTCAGGCATTGTTTTCCAAGCCACTATCCCTGATCGGGCCAACGCAGCCATCAAGAGGGAATGTGACCAGGAGAACAGCCTGCTGAACCTTCCAAGATGGACACCTTGCGTCTTTTTATTTATTTTTTATTTTTGTTTGGTTTGTTTCCTTTCATACTTTCCCACATTGTCTACTCTCTACTGTCTCTATCTAGAAACTACAGCATTGCTTATCTATAGTGTTGTGTTTACATTTGTTATTTCGGTTTGTTGTTTTGATTATTGTCCAACCCCCACCCCCCTCTCTCTTTTCTGCTACACCTGCAGCTTGTATGTGATTGAATTCTGTCCAGGTTGCTATTGCATACTGGTGGGATGTGTATCACACATGGATGCTAGGAGGATCACTAACACTTTACTCTCTTGTCTCCTACTCCTGTTTACATAGTGAGGGTCTAGTCATTCTGAAAGTGAGGCCCAGTAATGAAAACTCATTTGAACATAGCATCTTTTAATCTTTCTATCTGCATTTCTGATCTATGCTGAAGTTTGCAAGATTTGAGTGAGTTTCCCCTCACATTACTACACTACAGCTCTGATATGGATTTTTAGTATTTTTAGTAACACAAACTTGATCCATTTAACATCATTTTCTCTTTTAACTTGGAAATTCATGACACATGCATTAATGCTTTCTGTCATTATTTGTTTTGAAAAGTGTTCAGGAAACCTGTCGCATTAAACAAATGGTAATTCATGTTCAGAGCCTCCAGCTATAGTGAGCTGAATTTGTAGTTATTTTGTCTCTTATAAGTCTTAATTTAGCCCTCTTGTTGTTCTTTTCTGTATCTGATGTTGTGTGTGCTATTAGTGATTCAGCCATTGAGGTTGTCTTGTGTTGCACACCTTTCCTACACTGCGAAACGATCGCCTCCCCAACCCACCCCCCTCCGCATGCTTGATAATGTATGGCTCATGACCAATATGTTTCCAGTACAGGTGACCCATGCATTGTTTGTGAAAAAAGTTAAGGTTTTTGCAGTATATTGACAATAATAACTGAGATTGATTGAGAAGAATAATTTTATAAAAAAACAAAGTAAGGGTGCTTGGTCTCCAATATACCATGGGTAGACAGTAGAACATATGTAGGCTGTATGGGGATGTGTCTGCTCTCTTTCTCTCTAGAATACAGTGGAATAATTGTGCGGACATAGTAGAGACAGAGAAGAGTCCCTCTATTGCTTTCACTAGTATCTGCTTCTGTTCTGCAGGGAAGATCCCAGAAGACGCCACTGTTGGCACCTGCCACCCCAGTGCCCAGTCTGAATCCTGGCCGGGGACTGCTACCTATTCCTACTCTAGCTCCACTTCAGAATGTGAGTCAGCATTTTGCAGTTCTCTTGTATTCTTGTCTGTCATGCAACTTAAACATAACATGAATATGTATGTGTGTGTGTGTGTGTGTGTGTGTGTGTGTGTGTGTGTGTGTGTGTGTGTGTGTGTGTGCGTGCGTGCATGCATTTCACACATGTAGCTGAACCTTCCCATAGTGAATCGGATATCAACTAGTCTCGACCCCACAGCATCAGCACACTCTCAGTCCCCCCTCATGGGAAATGTAGATCCCTCAAAAATCGATGAGATCAGTAGGACTGTCTACGTCGGCAACTTGAACTCACAGGTAATTTAATCAAATCTGTATCTGATATACTGTTAGGACTGTGTTCACACGTCACCTTTAGTCTTCTGCAACAGTAAACTAAATATCTTTGGGTTATGGACTGTTATTTGGGACAAAAGAAGACATTTGAGGATGCCATCTTGGGCTTTGGGAAACAGTGATCAATATTTTTCACCATTTTCTGGCATTTTATTGACCAAACAATTAATCAAGAAAATAACTAACAGATAAGATAACTTTTATTGTCACTGATTTAATAGACCAAATTATTAATCAAGAAAATAATTGTTAGTTGGAGCCCTATTCTTGGGGATTCAAAAGCCTAACTGAACAAATTAGCAAAATTCATCTGCTGATCATGGCAACTGTCAACACAGCTGCCTACTATGGTTGAAAAGAATGCTGGTGAGCATGACCCAAAACTTTGTTATCCATTGTTGATGTAACCTCAACAACATCTTAATTTGACAGCAACCATTTTTCCATTCATATTGCAGTGCAAGATGCCTCATTTCACTCCTTTCTTTCAAGCTGTCTATCATTATTCATGACAAATAAGGATAAAATACAGTCTCAGCTAGTAATGCTCATTGCCAGATATTTGTTCATCAAGTGTTTATGACCACAAGTCAAGTGCAGAATGACTCGTTTTCAGTTATTGGAATGAACTTTTCCATCTGGGACCATGTGGTGTTGATGATGTGGGATAACAGGTCACTACAACTCTGAATGAGTTAACTTTCAACCAAATTAATTCAAGAAACAAAGCTTTTACATTCTGTACTTTGCAAACTTGTTGCCAGTGAGTTTAGGTTCATCTCTGTTTCCACAGACCACCACTGCAGAGCAGCTGTTGGAGTTCTTCAAGCAGGTGGGAGATATAAAGTTTGTGCACACGGCTGGAGATGAGACTCAGCTTACATGTTTCGCCTTCGTAGAGTTTGTTGAGCAAGACTCCAGTCGCCAGTTCCTGAGGGAACCACAAGAGGCGCTCTCGATCCAGAGACAAGAGACACAACCGTAGTCACTCTAGGTATGTTGGGAATACACATAACAACAACATGGAGGATTTGTTTTTCTTTGAAACAAGACAAAATGCTGTTCAGTGCCTTGATTTGATTTGATTTGATTTATTGAACAGCTAAGTGTGCAGTATTCAGCATAAATGATGCAATGCGCCAGAGTTAGCTTGAAGCTAATTTACATCTGTAGTCCATTACAATCAAAACATACAACAGCACAACAACAAACAGTACAAAGCAAAAAAAAAAAAACCCCCAAAACCCCCCCCACAAAGAACACACCATACAAAATACAAAGCTACACACAACAGAACATCACATACACCCACAATGTCAATTAAAAATTAATAATGTAAACTAGGCTCAGTGGTCACACAGCTGATTCGTCTTTAGTTGATTTTTTAATTTGGCCTTGAATGTATTGATAGAACTACAGTTCTTCATATCATCAGGTAAGGAATTCCACTGAGTTGTGGCTTTCACAGAGAAAGCTGACTGCCCAAATGCAGTGCAACGAAATGGTATGATACAATCTTGTATAGAGGATATTCTGGAGGATCTAATAGAACTTACTGAGCGAGTGTACACAAAGTCACATAGTGGAGGAAGGTCCAAACCATTTACAATTTTATAAACTAGGCACAAATTTGAGAATAATCTAAAATTCTCAAAGCTCACTAAATTGTATTTCTCCAGTACCCTACAGAGATGGAAATGCATTGGCTTTTTGTCCAGAGTTTTTAGAATTAGTTTGTGTAAAGACTCAAGAGGTTTTATGGCTGTTTCTCCAGCCTGCCCCCAACATGTGATGCAATAAGACATATGGGAAAGAATCATAGCATGCATAAATATCTTGACTGCGTCCAAAGAGAGACAGTTTCTAATATGTCTAAAATTTGCTAAGTTGTACTTTATGGTTTTAACTGTTTTTTAAACATGTTTCTTAAAGTTCAAATTTGGATCCAGTGTCACACCAAGATATTTAAAATCAGTAACTATCTCAATTTTTTCACCTTTGATGAGAATATCAGCGTTAGAAGGTTGTACCATGGTTTTGTCTTGTTTACATTTAGACTCAGACATGATTGATGAAGCCAATGTGTGTAGCTCCATCTGTTTTTGTGTAGTTTAACTCAAGTTACTGAAGTTCTGAAATAATTAACATATCACATCATTTACTAATGTATTACCAAGAGGACATCTACTCTACTGCAGTGTCACTCTCTTATCTCTGCCCTTGTCGGTGGAGCTCTCCAGGTTCATATTGAGCACAGTGACTGCCTGAATTTGGCTCCTGTTGTCTATATCTGGCACCATGAAAAATGATCTTACTTTCTTGTGAATCTTTTAAATAAACATGGTCTTGCGCACAACTTTGAATTTTTATCACTTTTCTTACCCCTAGTTGTTTCATATCCCTAATGGTTAATGCATGTACACGCACTGCTGCTTTTTCACAAAATAACTCATATTTTCTCTAAAAATGTGCTAAAGCCAGTTAATGTGTTGATATCAGGACAAGACAAAGAGTAAGTATTGGCTCAGGAGCCCTTGAAGGAAAACCAGGTCAGACTGTACTGTCTCAATGACAAAAGGCAATTGTTTCCTAATGAGAAGTGCAACTTCTCTACTTCTAGTTGAATATAATGCAAAATACATCTGACCTACCCAGTCTTTTTTAAATTTATTATGCTACACTTTACTCAAACGGGTCTCCTGGAGTAAAGCAATATCTACTCTCTCTTTTTTAAGAAAGTTTAGTATTTTCTTCTTTTTGATTGGATGATTGGCACTAGGGGCGGGAATCACAGAATAACTGATGATATGATACTATCATGATACATTGCCCACAATAACGATGGCATCATGATACAGCGATTCTGCGATACTCGACACATTGCAAGACAATTCATCTACGACACATCACTATATCTATGTAACAGAAGAAAGAAAAAATACCCCTAAACAGGCAAAAAGCATGTATTTATTTATGTATTTATTATGGAACTGTGGTGTCAGTTTCACAGAATTTGACAACTGAGATGAAACAATAGAGTCTTAGCTTAACACACTACACACACTGACTGCAACTTGTCCACATGTGCCATCACTCTAATAAGACAAGACAGGGAAAAAAATTCTGGGTTTTATTAAATCAGTTACAATTTGCAATATCAAAAACACTGAAGAACACTATGACAGTAGATTAACTTCATAAATTGACTTCACATAAAAGACGGAACCGCGCCTCGAGACTGTGGACATTTGTGTCGTGGTTTCAGTCTCGGTGTCAAAACCTTTACACTCCTAATTATGTCAACAGCAGTCAAAAAGATTTTTCCTGCAGACACATTAGTCAGCTACTACAACAAGGGAGCTCTGGTGCTCTTGAATGTCTTCCTGAGGAGGTCAGCAGGTGCAGAATTCCTCTTCTTTGGTGTGTGTGCAGTGGAGGGATCATTCATTCAATCATCCATCGTCACTGGTGTCAAGACATGCAGCAGCACTGTGCTCAGTAGTGCTCTCTTGAGAATTATTCTGCATTTCCAAGTCTGCAACATCCTCTTGTAAGAAAATGAACAGTGGCACACCTTTTACATGATTATTTAAAAACATGCTCACATCAAGTCAACCATTTCTATTAATTTAAAATTTTCACACGACTTTTTGCATATGGGTTGGATACATATGGAAGGCATCTCTAGCAGCAGTCTGATGGTTTGAAGGCAAAATTGCAACTAAGAATTCAGATGACCTACTACTGTTTAAAAGATGTAATTACCTGCAGAACAGCAGCCATTGACATGCCAAAGAGGTTTAGGAATACATCTCCTGCATATCTTGGAACAGGAAGAGCAGACGTTTAAACCTGGGGTCTGAGGCTGATGAGACATACAAGTTGTTTTTCTCCTCTGTGGAGCCATATCTCTGTGATAGGTCTTGATGGATGGTGCTCTTTATCTCTCTGACAAGAGGGGAATTCTCAATGGTGCCGATTATGTCACTCAAAAGTTGGGCATGAAGTGGAGCAATGACAGAAACTGTTCTGAAACTGGGCTCTTCTCCTCGCACATGATGTTTGTTGCCACCAGCATTGGCCTGAGGGCTTGCAAAACCTCTGTCACAATCTGCTCCTCAGTCTCTCTCTGCATCCACACACACTCTCATCCCCAGCTCTCTGCTTTGCTTCTCCCTGTTATTCTCCTCCAGTCCACCAGAGACCCTCAGCCTCTTCTCCCTGTTAGAGTGTGTTGGAGAAGGTTGATTTGAGTTGTATCTTTAAAAGACTATCTGGCATGATATTATTTAAGTTGCCATTATTAGTTAGCCTGTCTTTGTCTCATACAGCTTATACTCAGTCTTGGTTATTAAGAGGGTTTTTGGTTTTCTGTTTATTACATTAAAGAGGTTGTAGTGTTGTTTGTGTATTTGAGTTGTATTCATTTGTATTCTGTGGCAGTGTTGTGTATGTTGGTTTATTATGAGGAGGATCTTGTTTGCTGTTGCTGTTTTTCCTCCTGTGCTCCTCCCCAGCCTGCTTTTCAGTCTTATGTCCTTCTACACACCTGCCCTGCATCAGCCTCGTCAGCCCTGCCACACCCCCAATGTTTCCTCCAGCCAATCAGCTTCTTGCCCATTCCCCTGTGTTTCCCCCAGCCTATCAGCTCCTTGACTGTTCCCCCTTTTCCTCAACCTCTTCAGCTTTTGAGATGTCTGTCTCAGTTAGGGTGCAGATATCAGACACTCTTTCTCAGCTTTAATGAAAAATAAGGATAGAATGGAACTTTCATTAAAAAATTAGTTTAATGTATATTTTGAATGACAGAGCCTAAAATATAAATAAATGATCTCTCATTAAAGTGCTATGCTGCTCTGTTCTTGCATTAATTTCAAGTTTAGCCAAGTTGAATTTCAGTAATGACTGTACTGACAGTAATGAAGTTGTGAATTATATAAAATATTTTGTGTTGTGTGTATATGTATATATATATATATATATATACACACACACACAATTTGAATTATTTATATTTGAATTGATGATTCATATTTTATACTAAAATTCAACTTGCCTAAGCTTTGATGTACGAACAGAGCAGCATAGCACTTAAATTAAAATTCATGTATTAATATTTTTGGCTATAACATTCACAACCTCATTATTAAAATTGAATCTATATGATATACAAATCAGATGCATACATACATATTTTAATACATTTTATCAGTAACAATGTACATCCACACTTACCTCAGGAGATAAGAGTGCAGCACAGACGGCAGACTGCTGCTCGAGAAGCCGGGAGAGCATCTCATAGGCGCTGCTCCATCAGACAACAACATCTGTTATGAGCTTGTGTTGTGGAAGGTCAAGGATCCTCTGGTTTCTCTTCAGTGCATCAGCGGCTGTGGTGCTTCTGTGGAAGAAGATGGAAATCCTCTGGACCTTGGCAAGCAATTAATTAATTGAGAGGAAACATAATTAATCAATCTTATATCTGAAACTCACAGACTCTGAATATAGTGACCTCCATCTCTGATATAAAGGAATACACAGATACAACTTGGCTATAAACCAAGATATTTAACTACCAAGGGATAGGGATGAATGGGAAACACTTAGCATATATAGATATATACACATATATACAACTAAAATGAATGAATGAATGGATGCATGAATGAATGGGTAAATTAACAAATTATTGCAGTCAGAATAAAGGAATGAACGAGTTGGTGAGGGGCCAAGATTCTAACTACAGTCAATAAAAATTACATTTTTAAATAGCTCTTTGCATCAACTCTCAGACAGAAGCATAGTAGATGGTTTTCCTACTGTTTCTGTGGTGATGAAGGGCAGATGATGAGGCGAACTTCCTGGAGTGCGCCCAGCAAGGCGCAGCAGACTCAGAGATCTTCGGGTCGCCAGAGTGACAGCCAGATGAGAAGGCTGCAGCAGGTGCAGTGAAGCACTTTGGGTCACTGCTTCTTAAGAGGATGAACTCAGTCTCAGACTAGCTGAGGCCGTGTCGTGGACACACACAGCAGGGAGGGGTCATTCAGTGGCAAGCTGTAGACTTGGATGAAAATAGGAGATTACGAAAATAACATATATTCAAATGGCAAACGGTGTGGCTTGGCTTGTGGCTTAGGCATCTTTGCAATCTTTTGCTCCTTAGTTGAGTCTCTTTCTGGAGCTATCATCTCTCAGCCATATTAAAAAAACGTCCTCAACGCATGAGCAACTATCACGGCTGATAAGGCCGAGAAAAAACAGAAGAAGCGGCAGCAGTCAGCCAGGCAACAAGGCAGAAGAAGAGCATCAGCCACTTGACAAAGAGTTGTAAAAGTTTTTATAGTCTAGAGGCATGTTTAAGGAGAAAGAGGATTCTTGGCATTCTTGCATTGATTACTAATTAATTCCTATGTGTGGAGAGAAAAACTGACCCTCAAATAAAAGGGAATAATTTTATTCTTATAGAATATTTAAAGACTATGCACACTCACTCATTTCTGTTGCCATTGCCAATTTCATTACCACATCATGAACCAGTGATATTGATTATTAACAGAATAAAATCAATATACCTTCATTTCCTAATCTGTAATTAAATCTACGAGAGAAAGCATTATTCTAGCAATGGAACCTCAGCTAAATAACACACATACACTGGTTAATATCAAATAAATCAAATGCAATAATATGTGTGACTTATAATTAACAAATTTTGAAGCAGAGTTTGAATTTCCATAATATCAAACTAATTAAATTTTTCTTGGACTTAACATGAAAGTTAACATTGGTTGGACAAGTCAAGACACTTATTGCACATTAAAGAAAAAGAAGAGAAGGAGATGGGGCGACTCAAGGTAATGCAGATTCTCCAAAAATGTATGACTTAAGAGATAGTTGACTAGCAGTAGAAGGGAGGATAGTCCATGCAGGTTTGGCTGTTTGTATCTGAAAAGAAAACAAAGTTGTTAATTTCCAAAACTGTCCATTTTCTCTCCATGGCTGGTAGTGAGAAGGCTGGGTTTTAAGTTCTGTTCAATGGTTTCCTGGCCTTTAGGTCAGAGGTCATGGTCATGGCCCCTGGTCATTGGGTCTGTGTGCATGTGTGTGCTCCTGCACCTAAACAGACAGACTGTTAGGCCAAAAGAAATCTTTTTTTTTTGAAAGAATTAAACATTTCTTCTGTTCCTGGGTTCATTATCCTACAGGTGTGACTCTTGTGCATCACCCTAGTTTGAAGAATGTGAGATTGCATTTACCACTTGTCAATAAAATGAGCAGTGATGGTCACATAGGACTCGGTGGCCCATGAAGTCCACCCATCGCAGGTGAGTACAACTCTCTCAGCAGATTCAAATGCATCCTCCACCTTTGCTCTAGTCTCTGCATACAACACTGCATAGCTTTTTCAGTGAAATATTTTCAACTAGACAGGAAAATGTTTGGTTGAACAAACAAAACATTTCTTCGAACAACAATAGAGAATAAACTCACCTATAGTTGCAGCTGAATGTGAATCTGCGTTGAACTTGATGTGAGTGAGAGAAGACAACCAGCTGTTCCTCCATGTTAACACCTGGTCAGTGTACAACTGAACCTCTGAGCATCACCTCTCTTTAAGTGGTGTTGACATGAATACTTTTTCTCCATGTGAGATGATTGGATGCTGATTGAACAGTGTGAGAATCTTCAGCAGAATGTGACAGAAAGAGATTCACTGATGCTGGAAGATGATGTCACTTTAGACTTAATGGAAGCTGCTCTAACACTGACTTTCAAGGCTAGAAGCTCATTTCCATCTGTAGTCCCTGGGCAGAGGCCACCCATGATGATGATGATGATGAAGTAAATGCTAACAGTCAAATGTGGTGAATTAAAGCATTAAACAGACACAGTAAAGACATCAGTATTAAAATGAAGACAGAAATTAGAAAAGAATAAAAAATACAGGATAACAATACTATTCCCCAACTGGCCAGTATACCATCAGTTATCTCAACATGTTTAAGAACAAACAATTCATCATGACAAGAAATGTCCAACCAGACACAGGTACTAATGCTGGCCAACATAATCAATGTATCTGAGCTCAGTGACTGCAGGTCTGAGTATCTTTCTGCCATGTTTTCAAACTAGATTTAAAATATTTAAAAGTACTGCGCCCTTGGATACTCAATGGTAAAAATTTCCACATACTGGCTGCAAGAGGTCACTGACTTCCTGCTTTCCTACAGTGCAGATGCTCTGCTGCTTGCTCTCACCTCTGCTTGCATTTTTCTGCTGATAATCTTGTTTTTCTTCTGTGAGAAGTTACAAGCAGCGGCTCCTGGATACTTATAAAATACTGGGACTTTTTGGATTTGGACTGGGACTTTTTAGATTGTTTCATAGATATAGTAGGCTATTGCCATATTTCAACATTTCCTCCTCGGGACTGGGTGAGCATGGTCTACCAACAGTACAAACCTGTACTGCAGTGAATGGAAACGTGGTACTTAGCTAAGGCTAATTAGCAGTAAGATGCCCTTCTCCATAGACGACTACCACAAACTTCTACATAAAATTGCTGTGCTGGAAACCAAAATTCATTGGTTAAGTGAGCGTGGAAGTGAATGGACTGTGTGGGAACGACACTACTTTACCATGGACTCTAAACAGTGGACAAGAGCATGCTAACTCATGGCTAATTAGCACCAACAAGCGTACCAAGAAACAGGAGGGCTGTGTACCAGGTAATAAATCTACAAGTGGTAGCCTAGTCCTTCCTGCAGTTTTAATTTTGACAGCAAATTTTGATCTAGTTTTAGTCATAGTTTTTTGACTAAAATGCCATTAAGTCATATTTTAGTCACCTAAATTGTTTAGGTTTTAGTCTAGTTTTAGTTGACTAAATGTCATACAAGTTTTAGCATTTAGTATTATTTAGTATTACAAGTTTTTTTTCGACTAAATCTACAGTATTTAGTCAACTAACATCTAACAGATTTAGTTACAATGTAATGCATTATGTAAGCATTTCTCTAGAATTTCCAAACTCATTATATACCCCTGGAGGAAATGTCTATTAACTTGTTAAAGAATGGTATTAAGGTTTGAACGTGCGATACTGACACAGATTTAACTGTTGTGATATGATACATGTCTTCATGTCATTATGTTTTATTTATTTATCTTAAAATTAAATACATATTAAATCAATTCTCATGAAATAAACAATATGGCCTTGCTTTTTCACTAAAGACCAAAAACCAAAAAACCAATAATTAGATGCATTTTTTAGAACAACTTGCATATGACATTCTTCATTCTTTCAAGCAGAAGTGCAACTATCAAATATTAAAAAGAGAAACTGTATTGACTTTAATGCCATTGCACGTAGTACCTGAATATAGAAAATATTAACAGTCCTCTGTTAATAATGAAAAGAAGTATCAAGTAACTCAAGACAAGCAATATAGATTTGGGTTGTGCTCTTTTCTACAGCTAGCACAGGCAATGGAAGTGAATATAACACTTCTACTTCTCAGACTGATGAAATGAAATATTGTAAAAGGCAGCAATGCCATTAGTGCATAAAAACATGAATCAACAGCATACATATTACCCACATACTCAATACTTCAGCGTTCACTGTTAATTATTTCAACAGTTGCAAAAGAAAAAAAAAAGGTCCTATCTCCAAATATTGAAAACATATGCCTCAAAGACTGTCAATAGCAGGGAATGCAACCATTCTAACTCAACATTGTCAACATTAAAACAACAACTGCTAGGTTACAATGCCATTAGTGTGGGAACTAAAAATCAGCTCCTCTCTCTCGCTCAGCATTGACAATAGAGGTAAATATCACATTAAGCTTAAAAACAAACCAGTAATTCAGAATGAGATTGTGCATATTGTTGCTATAGGAAGTGCTGTCAGTGGCAGTGAATGAATACAACAGTTCTATTTGGTTCAATTCATTTTAAGGAAAACACCAAAATCGTGGCAATACACATAGGTATTTAAACAGACCTGTCAGGTTGAGGGTGTCTGTCAAGACCCAGCAAATGGATTTCAACAATGGATCAGACACGGATCGACTTTCCTGCCACATAAATATATGAGGACATGAGGAACACATGGGGAAATAAATTAGGTAAAAACAATGATGAAACTAAAGAAGGAAATAATTCTGGACAGCTCCTAACTACTGCCAGCAGCAGGATCAGCACCTTGGAGAGCTGATCAAGTCCTGACAACTGCGTATGATGATTTTTTACATGATTAAAATTAATGATTGATGATGAATGATGAATGATGAGTAATGATAATTTTTGAATAATATTTAAAAAATATTCTTTAACATGTACCTAACAAGAGGGAACCAGCCAAATAAGCATAAACTATAAAAAAGGTTTCTATTTTAACCCTCAACATCTTAATGATGGAAATACTTTTGCATGAGATAACAAATACAATTGGAAAAAAAAAACAAAGATACACCACTAGAGCAGACAGTCCCAACATTAGTTTCATGTTCATGTGATCATTAACTGTAATGTAAAAGAATAATAACAAAAATGGCTCACTGCAGATCATCATCAATTTCAGACCCAGGGTCACTTTCCATTATGGTGGAGTCTTCTGAATCCTCAGAGCTGGTTTCTTCTCCTTCTGCTGTGGTGTGTTTAAATGGTGTCATGATATTACTCCCATTGTCTGTTATTACTGTAAGGATCTTTTTCTTTGATCCAACTTTAGCATACATTTGTCCACATATGCCTTGAGTGACTATGCAGTGTGTGGGTGGGCTACTTGGTCAAGGGCCAACAATATGTGTTCAGGTTTATTTTATTTAACACAAAAGTAGCATTACTTATAGCAAGGAATGAAGCCAATAGATACTCTCCGGGCAGCAGCCAGTTTCTTTTTGAATTTTTGTCTTTCATCTTCATAGTGTATGTCAATCAGATTGCTTATTTTAGTTTTCTTTGGAACAGTAAGCTTCCTATCTACTGTCTCTATCATTAGAACAAAGTCCTCATCTTCAGTCGTTGTGACTGGTAATCCTGTGCGTCCAATCCATTTTGCTGTGGCTTCCTCCTTGATGTGTCGTTCTTCAGAGTCACTTCTGTACTTTGAAGCACTTAGAGGGGCTGTTGAAATATTCTGCTGGGATGAACCAGCTTTATTTGCACTCAGTGGCCCATTCTTGTCATTGGAGGTCTTCTCTATCTGAGGTTGAATAAGGGAAAAAAAATCAAGATCTGATTTTTCTCTCTCATCACCTACAGTACAGTACAGGACAGCAGTGGTTTCTTTTAGCTTGTATTGTATTTCAAGTTTAGCAAAAACACACCAGCTTGGGTTAGCGGATAAAATAACATTAGCTTGAAAAAAAGGACCATTTAAGTGTGCTTACGTTTGCATGAATTTGGGGACGACTCGTCTGCAAATGTTGCTCCAAGTTTGTTGTGTTTTGATGATTGTCGCTCTACATGATTTACAAAGGGTCTTCTTTTCCTTGACATCAAATGTGAAATATATCCAAATATCTGTTCTTCTCTTTCTCCCAAATGTTGACATTTCCATACAGTTTATGAGACATGCAGTAAGTGTGAATGTCAGTTAACTTCCTGCTGGGTAGATCAGTTCTATTCAGTTGTGTGCATCTAATCTCCCACTCCCTACCACACAAAGAGATTAGCTGATCCATCGTGCCACTAAAGCATATTTGAATTTGAGTAGTTCTGATTAGATCTCTTCCCAACTTGTCCCACCCTAACATTTTCATCTAGTTTTCATTCATTGATGAAAATGTCAATAGATTTCGTCATAGTGTCATCATAAATTGGTTTTTATTTAGTTATGGTCTCGTCAGTGAAAAAAAGTCATTGAAGAATAGTTTTCGTCATAGTTTTCGTCAATGAAATTAACACTGCCTCCCTGGAACTCTCTTGGTGCAAAGCCTAAGAGTAAATCTTTTCCCTGGGAAATGAGAGAATGAGTAACAGGCAGAGCTCAGCCCCCTGAGATTTATGATGCGTCTGGCTGGCCTGCATTATCATCCAGGCAGAGCGCCTTTTCAACCCCTGTTCTTAGTAGGACACAGCCATGGACAGCTGAGAAAGGAAAGAACTAGCAACAAACCTCCCCAACAACCGAGTGTGCAACTAGAGAACAGATTTGCTCAGCACAGCAGGGTAAGCACTGAGAGTAACTCAGAAAGTAAAAGGCTATAGGGAAAGCTAACGACTGGGCCTCAAACTCTGATTGTGGGTGAATTTGCTGTAAAAGATGTAAGAAGAATGTGCAGTAAAAACACCAAAATACTCTGCTTTCCCAAGGATATGATCTCTGACATGGCAGAAAGAATCCTGCATACCATTGCTGCATATATAACTATGAAAACCATCATAGTGCACATAGGGACCAATGATGCTGTGAAAAATGAGACTTTATTGATCTGTTGAACACAGTCATCTCCTTGAATGCTGAGGTGTTTATCAGTGGCCTTCTACCACCAGTCAGAAGAGGAGCTGTGAGATTCAGCAGGTTGTTGGCACTGAACATATGACTTTCAACTGCATTTACCGTCCATTCATGGCACTTTACTGATTTCAACTTTTTACATAATCTTTTTAAGGCAGATGGACTTTGCCTTAAAAAGTCAAGAGTAAAATTTTTTATCTTTAACCTATTTTACTTCCTATGTCACCCATCTGTTCCCTCTGCCTGGCAGGTTCAACGTTGGTGGACAGGCTGACAAAAAGTTACCCAAAACTTCCTTTTTAGGTTAGGTGTTGGGCAAAGAACCCTACCATGTAAAAAAAACTGTGAACAGAAACTGCAAAAATGTCAGCTTTCAAAATACTTCTGTTGGTTTATAAAGCACTGAATGGTTTAGAGCCAAAATACATTTTTGATCTTCTGTTACATTATGACCCATCCAGACCTCTCAGGTCGTCTGGAACAGGTCTGCTTTCTGTCCCCAACATCAAAACTAAACATGGAGAAGCAACATTTAGTTTTTATGCTCCACATATCTGGAACAAACTCCCAGAAAACTGCAAGTCTGCTGCAACTCTCAGTTCTTTTAAATCAAGGCTGCCACTGCCTTTTATTAAATCAAATTTGAGGCTCTTGATTCATTTTTTGTGCTGCACTGTTAATTTTATTCCTATATTTTATCTGTCTTATTCTATTTTAGCTTATTTTTATTTCAATTTTATTTTATTTCACCAAAAACGTGGTTTCCACAGGTAGATTTTATTCCCTGGACAACACCAATTTCTCTGCCATATATATGCGTAACCAATCTATTTCTTTTTTTAATCAGCTTTTTATAAGTAAGCATGAGCACAATAATAGATTGCAGACAGAGAAAGCACAGTGCTGAGCAGCTGGATGAAAGGAGAGATCATTGTAAAGAGGGAACCATCCTTGTATCTAAAATAATAGAATCCAAATAGAGATGCACCAATCGATCTGCCACTGATCAAAATCGGCTGTTTATCAGCTAATCGGCCATGACGAGTGACTGGCCCCAGTCAGTCTCATAAATCTGATTTTTTGCCAGCTGCACTTTGCTTCACGTACACAGCTGCTACAGCACAGACAACACACACAAAACATGCACATTGCACACACAGCACACAGACAGTACAGCCCCACACACACACACAATGTGCACGTCGCTCACACAGTGTGACACTGGAATCGGCAGGTCAGACATTTAAAAATTGGAAATGGCCAAGTAGTAGTGAATGGCTTTACACACTACAATACCCATGAGCCTCAGCTGCCGTTTCTACAGTAGAGAAGCCAGTCAGCATGAGAGTGCAACTGCAGAGCTCAGTCCCAAATATCAGCCAGCTTGTCCATGCAAAAAATGAACAGGACTTTTACATCTGGAATTTCAGACCCTGGAAATAACTTGACTGCTCTAAAACAATAGGTTCATGGATGATTTATGTCAAAAGTATGTTGATGAAAGCGACATATGGTCTGCTATCAGTTTGTGTTAAGCCAAAAAGAGGACTTAATCTGGTAAAAGCAGGAAGTGTTGCCTCTGTACCACACACTCCTCTAGAGAAGACAAGGATGAGTTAACACCTAGCTCTCATCAAAACTGGTCTTCTCCATGGGCTTTTTGGACCTGGTCTGGGCCTGGCGCCTGAAGGATTGAGTGGCTGCTGACTCTGAAGCTTCATTGCTATCAAAAGACAATCACTCACTGTTACATTGATGGCCAGGAAACAGGACTTACCTCCATCAACATCAACTGACAGTGACAATGACAGCTAATACCCACTTAACACTTACCTGTTTCAGATAATCCAGAGAGGAATGTCTTTGTGAGGGACAATATTTTTCCCCAGTACTCCTGAGGTGTCTAAAAGAAGGTTCAATATATTGCAATAAATCTAACTGATTAACTGCTAAATGTTGGAAGGATGAAACATGTCATCTTAATTAGAGAAGAGACTGATAAAGATGAGTTATTGTGGTACCTTGAGCCTCCAGCCGTTAAAGTCAGTCCTGTTGAAATACCAGAATGTTTTTCTCCCATTATTCAGAAGATGGTTTGCTGGCTGACCCCAGGAGTTCAACAATGAATCACAGCTGGAGATAAAACACAGCATCACAACAAGATATGCAACAGGCATGTAATGTTATCTGCTAACATTAGCCCGTCTGGTAAACCAGCTACACACACATGGTGTTGCCAGCTCCTTCTTTTCACCTGCTAGCAAGCAGCTTCACCAGCAGGGTGCAACGCTAGAGAATCACCCTATTTCCTCAGACACCACCCTGTTCCATGCAGGCTCCCGGTCCTAACAGTAGGAGCTAGTGCAACAAGAATCACATAATCCCTTCCCTACATCTATGAGAAGTCTGTCTGTAAAGTCTGAGTCCGTCTTTGAGCAGCCAACACATGGTGTACACAGCAGTACACACATTTGTGAACACATTGTGAAAAAGGTAAATGGACTGTAAAACTGTGTAGGTCACCAGGAAGATGTACCAGGAAGTGGCTCCCGCTAAAACTTCCAGTTGAGTGGTTTAGATATAGATAGAGTTTTATGTAAAACCTTACAGACTGTTTGTGTCTGTGATGCCACTTGGCCTGTAAAGCTGTGCAGACTGGGGTTACAGAGTGGGATACTATCTTAGCAAATGAAGCTTGTGAGTAAAACGTTCTCACAGCTGAAATGATGGTCAAAAGTGTGAAAATAAGACCCAAGTTGTACAAAACTAAAAAGAATTTTACTTTTAAGCTCCCCACCCAATCATTCTTTAGATAGCAAACTGAGGCTGTCCCTTCAGGAAGAGTACATGCAGCAGTACTCGATCTATTAGTAACAGAGTGGACAGCATGCAGAGAGTCCAGCTATAGTAAATGACCTACTGCTTCATATTCATCTTCCCCCGGGAACAGTGGATAACTGAGGCTCATGGCGACCATCACACATCCAACTGACCACATATCAGTGGCCTCAGAAAATGAAAGGCCCAAAATTATTTCTGGAGACCTGAATGTGGAAGAAAAGCGTTACACAGAATGAGGAACACTGTCATATTTTAAGGATAAAAAATACAATCTAGCACAAGGACAAACTGAATAAACAGAAACTATGGACAGGAAGCACACAGCTACTTATAGTAAAACTTGGCCAAGCCAAAGTCTTTCAGATTCTTTCTGAAGGGACATATCCAGTATAGATCACTCTGATGCTCTTCAGTGTGTCGAATGCTTTGGCCACCTGCAAGTACAAGGTCAGTAATACAATCAGAGCATGTAGCACAGTTTCAACCTGACACAGTGTTCAGTGCTTTGCTTGCTATCTGATGGTACTGTATTCATACCTGTTGGATGATGACTCTGATGTTACCAGATGAATTGGGTAATACAACTGAATGTTGTCTTCTAAGCTGATATCCAACATCTGGAAGACTTTCAACACTTCATTTCAAACCAATCAAAAAACTTGACAATATTGCACTGGCCCAAGTTGTGGTGCGTTAAGATCTGCAACATGGAAAACTGGAGACAAGTTTGAAAGTATTAGTTGTTTACAGATAGTTCATACGTTAACTTGTATGAAGGTCAGGTCAGTCGGACTGATGGGGCATTATAGAAAAGGCAGAACATCATACTGTTGTGCTTCAATCTCACGACAGATGGTTCAATTATTACTCACTATATTTTTACAAAGGTATTCTTGTCAATAACTGTGGCTATTACTGTACTATTTGGCACTAACTGAAAGAAATTGCCTTTTTGCACTTGCACTTACCAAATATAACTTACTTAATACTGGGTACTTAGTATACCTCTTACTGCAAAAACTCTTATAGCTGTTAACATCAAAATCAATTAAGTGTCCTACCTCCTTGCTGGCAGTGCCATCGTCTAAGTGTTTGGGGATATTTACAGCCACAATGTCTTTAGTGTCTTTTTTCAAACATTTCAGCACCTTTCCAAAGCTGCCCTCTCCCAGAACCTTCAGGAACTTATATTTTCTGGGGAGTTGGGAGGGGCTCTTGTCACAGGCAGATGATGAGGTTACCCTCATGAGGTTACTCAATTTACTGTCTGCCATTTTTTTCTCTCAGAAGGCTGAAAAGAAATGGAAAAGTTACTTTCATTCACTTTAAAGGACCACAACAGTGTTTTAATTCCTTTGCTACAGCTTGTGTGTACTTTCTCTTTTGTACTATCCATTGGCTTCCATCCTTTGAAGAACATGTAAAACCACTGCTTTGGCCCTTTACATAGACTATTATGTATCTAGCTCACATTACACACCTCAGTGTTCACCTGTCTGTCTGAGCTCTTATCAAAATAGAGTGCATTCCCGCCAGGTGTTAGAACTTAATTGAAAGCCCGGTGCATCTCATACAGACGCCAAAGGGTACCTTGTGCGTTGGTATCAGACGCCGAGGGGCATGACAAAGCAGTGGTGTTTGACGCCCTGGGACTGGGAACAGGCTCAAATATTAATATACATCAATCCAAATATGCTGACAATAGAATGAGAATAAAGTGGATGTGTTCTCATGTGTGCTGCAGCTGCTGGCATGCCAGTGCTGCTACTTATTAATATAGGATAATTAATACATTTAAACTCTGCAGTTCTACTCATCCTCTGAATATTTGAAAGTCCTCATTTATGCTTTTAAGTACTTATAATATCCTTAAATAAACAGATACAAAATCAGGTTTGGAAATTTGCTGGTTAGAAAAGCATGCAAGTTCTACCACTGTTTCGTCTAAATATTTAAATGATGGATGTAGTTATCCACATTGTGCCAGCTTTGTGTAAAGTAAGCAGGACTGTGTGTAAACCTGTTTTAAAATGTTTTCATCAACATGTTTTGTTTGTTCATGGCATACAGGATGTTGATGCAGAGGACCTCTGGTTATCAGAGGATATTTTACACACTGAATATATGGAAACACGTCCATGTGCACGACTGAAAATATTTAGAGAGTCTAACCTGTCTAACTTGAGGTCAAACTTTTATGTAATGAAAATGTCTGGACAGATCTGATGGAGCTCAGGATGCATCGTGAGGATAGAAGCTTTACTTTAAATGATTTTATTGTTAAATGTGGAATCTATGAGTAACAGCTTTCCAGACTGTTAAGAAAATTCAGAACATTAATTATCATAGATCCTGAAAGATCCTGTCGCCATGTTGGAAGATTTAAATAATTAATGAAGTTTCCTCTGCTGTGCCATCTGCGCGTAAATGATGCACAGCCCCTCACTCAAACCAGACTGTAGATGAAACACGCATCATTCCTGCTGCTGTGTGATGACCACAGCTGTTTAATGAACATGGAAAAGATCCGACATTCTACAAGTTGTTATGGGAAACTTATTCATCCAACAGAACATATTTCACTTCAGTAAAGTGAAATAGGTTCCATTACTCTTTGGTTAATAATGTCATCAGGGGTTCATCATCAACAAAAGGATGCAGAATCACTGTCTATCTGGCTAGCTAGTGTTAGTTGGGAACTTTTTATGCAGTCTTACTGTCACAACATCTCCTAGAGTCACTTGTTAGCATTTAGCAGGCATGGACCTGCAAAGCTTCCAGGACATTTGATTTTTTTTAAGAGCCCACAGCACTTTGTATGACCTCTGGTGTGTTTTTGTGCCTTTCTGACTGGTCTTTGGCTAATAGCAGGATGTTTTAAACTTCTCAACCACAGTCTGTGGCAGCATGCCTTGTTTTTGTCAGCTACTGTATCCTTAATGCATTGTTTACTGTAGACTCAATGTGCCTGTGCAGCACAAGTGCAAAGCTGATAAAAAGCACAGCATGTTAACCATTTTTTCAGTATTGTAGACAGGGCTATATGCTGACCTTGTTTTTATTTAGGAGCACATGTGCCCCAAGTTAAAACTTTTAGAAGCATGGTCCAAAACTTAGCATGGACAAATAACATTTTTGAATGTTTGTGTATGCAGACATTAAATTTAGAAATTATTATGTACGTATTAAGTTATAAAATTAATTTACTCATTAAGAATATTGATATGCTAATTCTTCTGTAAGTCTCATCTGCCTGCTGACAGCAGACTGTAGTCTTGGGATAGACTGTCCTGGATCTACTGATAAAGCATCTCTGCAACATAAATGCTGTTGTGCCTAAAATTGACTGCTGAAAAATTAAAGTGGCAAAAAAGTGCTGAAACTTCAACTTCAACAGGCTCTCAGAAGTTGAAAGTTGAAGGTTCCCTCAGCTTATTCCAAGGCCTTACTTTTCTCTGTTAGTTGTTTTGCATTTCTCACATTAAGACTGCAGAGGATGAATTCAGCCAAAATCGACACATAATAAAGATGCAGGTAGAATGTAGAAAGAAGAAACCTAACATTGCCATGCTCTAGGATAAAATGAAGAGACCTGAGCAAGAGAGGTGTTTGTGAAAGGAAGACGCACCCATGAAATACTGATCCTTTACCCTCCCCTGCACTTTCCAGCTATTGTAAGTAGATGCTAACCCTTTCATCATGCGTGGAAACATAAGCTATAGATTAGAAATGCAATCTCAAACTTGATCTCTCTTCT